>NC_133326.1:87034540-87634540 GCF_042186555.1 Aquarana catesbeiana | reverse complement strand
CTACTTAATCTGAACACCAGGTATGATCATTGATCAAGGTAGACATTGGTCCAGCTTGTAAATATGCATATCTCATACCTGAGCGGCCCAATGGGGAACCTGAAAATCACTGTAGTAGTTGGCGCTACTATAGTGGTCTTCTGGGTCCTGTGCTCTGCTGTACACTGACCACAAGGGTGGGGGAAGGGTCGCTTTCTCAGGATTGCCGCCATTTACAGAAGGCTTTGTATTTTTTATTCACTGAATACAGGGCATTCTCTGATGGGATGAGGTAGAGATTATGACATCACTGCCCCTGTTTTCCACCTTGTCCAATCAGAGAACACCTTGTATTCATTAAAAAAATACTTTGGGAAAAAATGTAACAAAAAACTGGAGCAGCCAGAATATGGAGCAATTGTG
The DNA here is from genome assembly GCF_042186555.1 of Aquarana catesbeiana. Taxonomy (NCBI): domain Eukaryota; kingdom Metazoa; phylum Chordata; class Amphibia; order Anura; family Ranidae; genus Aquarana; species Aquarana catesbeiana. The sequence goes on along the minus strand of NC_133326.1, from coordinate 87,634,138 downwards.
CATGGCAATCAGTCAGCTTTCTATCATTCATTTTCAAAGCTTAAAGCAGAAAAAATTCAGGCAGGATGTTTATCGCAAGGTCTCTTTTGCAATAAAATAAACCTACCTGCCTTCTTGCAGTCTTTTTTAAAATGTACACTGAGCTACACAGGCACAGCTTAGTATACATTCTGCCACGGTGCCTGTGTGCCAACATGAATGAAGATGGGCAAAGGTCGACTCTGTGAAAAAGCTGGGGAGAAGGAAGTATTGGTTGCCATGCACAGCTGCTCCAGATTCTGGCTGCTCCAGTTTTCATAAATTCCCCCTAAGACAGGCCCCTAGGGGCAACTATTGTACCCAGAACGTTGTGGCGATCACTGTAAATAGAACTGCTTACTACAGTGACGGTCACCTTCCATAGTGATCCATCAGGTATGAGATATAATGTAGGTATTCTGTCATCCAATGACAGAATGCTTTGCAATAATTCAGAAAATGCTTTGCATTTTCTGAATGGCGCCTGTGCTGAGCAGCTGACCTCCTGTGATCGCAATGCAGAAGGGCAGCCACTCAGCACAGGACCCAGAAGAAAGTAGAAATCACTGGAGTAGAGGTGTCTACTTCAGTGATTTCCAGCTTCCAGGGACATCGGCCAGGTATGGTGTATACTGTACACAATTACATTGCCTCAAGCTTGACCAATGTAACTATGTACAAATATACCACACCTGGAATTCTGACCTGTATCTTAGTGCAGATTTCTATGAAATTTAGTAAGCCAATTACACAAGCAGGAAATGGCATTTCTAGGGGAGTGGTGTGCATATCACCTGCAAGTTACCATATTGCATTGAGCGTTACAGAAGATTACAGCAGCTGCAGACTAAAGCCTCATGCACACGGGATGTTAAAATAACGGTATGAAAACGCCAGTAGCTTTGCAGTGATTTTTTTATACTTTTTTCAGCTTTTTTCAACGTTTTTGCAATAGTGTTTTTTAGCCTTTATTAGCGGTTTTTAGCGTTTTTTTTTTTTTTTTTTCAATGGATCAAAAACGTTAAAAAAACGTTGGTGAGCGACGTTTTTGAGCGTTTATCAGCGTTAGAGCGTTTTTACAGCTGAAAAACGTCTCTCAGAACCCACTGGTCCTAGGTTTTTTTTTTACAGCTTAAAAACGCCTATGCCATTTACAGTTCAAAAACGCCTAGGTGGGCATGAAGCCATAGACTAACATAGACAGGCGTTTTTAAGCTGCAAAGAACGCTCAAAAAAGCGGCTGTAAAAACGTCCGTGTGCATGAAGCCTAAAAAGGAAAGGTCAGGTTAACATTAAAATTTTAACATGGCAGCAATTGTATACATACACACACAGTTGTGCTCATAAGTTTTCACACCCTGGCAGAATTTATGATTTCTTGGCCATTTTTCAGAGAATATGAATGATAACACAAAAGCATTTCTTTCACTCATGGTTAGTGTTTGGCTGAAGCCATGTATTATCAATCAACTGTGTTTACTCTTTTTAAATCATAAAAAAATTACCCAAAGGACCCTAATCAAAAGTTTACATACCCCAGTTCTTAATACCGTGTATTGCCCCCTTTAACATCAATGACAGCTTGAAGTCTTTTGTGGTATTTGTGGATGAGGTTCTTCATCTTCTCAGATGGTAAAGCTACCCATTCCTCTTGGCAAAAAGCCTCCAGTTCCTGTAAATTCTTGGGCTGTCTTGCATGAACTGCACGTTTGAGATCTTGAGATCTCCCCAAAGTGGCTCAATGATATTGGAGGTCAGGAGACTGAGATGGCCACTCCAGAACCTTCACTTTATTCTGCTGTAGCCAATGACAGGTCGACTTGGCTTTGTGTTTTGAATCATTGTCATGTTGGAATATCCAAGTACGTCCCATGCGCAGCTTCCTGGCTGATGAATGCAAATGTTCCTCCAGTATTATTTGATAACATACTGCATTCATCTTGCCATAAATTTTGACCAAATTTCCTGTGCCTTTGTAGCTCACACATCACCAAAACATCAGCGATCCACCTCAGTGTTTCACAGTAGGAATGGTGTACCTTTCATCATAGGTCTTGTTGACTCCTCTCCAAAAGTAGTGTTTATGGTTGTGGCCAAAAAGCTAAATTTTGGTCTCATCACTCCAAATGTCTTTGTGCCAGAAGGTTTGAAGCTTGTCTCTGTGCTGTTTGGCGTATTGTAAGTGGGATACTTTGTGGCATTTGTGTAGTAATGGTTTTCTTCTGGTGACTCGACCATGCAGCCCATCTTTCTTCAAGTGCCTCCTTATTGTGCATCTTGAAACAGCCACACCACATGTTTTCAGAGAGCCCTGTATTTCACCTGATGTTATTTGTGGGATTTTCTTTGCACCCCAAACAATTTTCCTGGCAGTTGTGGCTGAAATTTTAGTCTACCTGACCGTAGTTTGGTTTCAACAGAACCCCTCATTTTCAACTTCTTGATTAGAGTTTGAACACTGCTGATTGGCATTCTCAATTCCTTGGATATCTTTTTATATCCCTTTCCTGTTTTATACAGTTCACCTACCTTTTCCCACAGATCCTTTGACAATTCTTTTGCTTTCTCCATGACTCAGAATCCAGAAACGTCAGTGCAACACTGGATGAAAGATGCAAGGGTCTGTCAGGAGTCCAGAAACTTCACTTTTTTAATTTTTTTAATTTTTTTTATACACACACAATAATTACAAGCAAACAGATCACAGGTGAGGATGGTTACCTTTAATTCAATCCAAACCCCTTTGTGTCAACTTGTGTGCATGTTATCAGGCCAAAATCACCAGGGTATGTAAACTTTTGATCAGGGTCATTTGTGTAGTTTCTGTTGCCATTATGATTTAAAAAGTGTAAACACAGTTGATTAATAATAAATGGCTTCAGCCAAATGCCAACCATGAGTGAAAGAAATGTTTTTGTGTTATCATTCATATTCTCTGAAAAATGGCCAAGAAATCAAATTCTGCCAGGGTATATAAACTTATGAGCGCAACTGTGTATGTATTTATATTTATTTTCTTTTTGGTTTTTTTTTGTTGTCTTCAATTTATTTATTTTTTTGCCACAAAAGTGGAGTTAACACGCAGGCTAGTGTAAACCTAGCCTTATTTTTCTCTCCTTTAATTATTTTATAATGACAGACATACATCTAGATTGGAAAGACAAAACAAAAAAAAATCATTGTAAACAACCACATCACTATATGAGATTGCTTTGATGGATCCTTCTCATTCATTTGTAAGACAGTAACACAGCTGCTAAACTCATTAAGCGGTTTTAATGCTAAAGATATTTTCTATGAGGTTTACTGGTAACACATTACTATAAAAAGTCTCATAAAGAGAGTTGTTACCATCTTCATAACTTTTCATACACATTCCAAAAATTTACAGTAACCATCATGTTGTTCTCTTCTGTGCACATATACATAAAAAGACTTCACCCTTCAGTAACACAGACATTGATTGGATGGAATGTAATTTAGAAGTATGTAAAACAACCACTATATTGAATCAGCTCGTGTCAAAATTTGGTTAAATATTGAGTAATCAAAAAAACGATTCGTCCTACGGACGGGCTACCTCCCATGTAGCAAAGGACACAATTGATTGGATGGAATGTAATTCACTATTTCTAAACTTACGTTACAATTTCTGCAACATAGTCCATCTTTGCTGGTCAAAGGTCCAATCTCTTAGTATTGAAAAAAGAACAGATGCTTACATTTGATCATCTTTAGCAATTGCAGGCTTTTCGGAAAAGGTCTGAGCCTACCCAAAATGACAATGTGCATCACCACTTTTTTGGTGCACACTAAACCGAGTGTGATGTGCTGCACTTGCATTTGGTTTATAGTTAGAGATGTAAGGACATACATATACCTCTTTATGTAATTTCTCTACCGTCTTGTCCAGTTGCCATCGTTCACTTTCCATTTCATTCTTTAGGTTCCTTAACTGTTCCTTCTGAGTAGATTCATCTTTTAATCTCTCAGTCAACTGATGATGCTCATGGGTGATCCTAATGAGGCTTCTCTGAAACACACAAGCATACAATCATCAATAAAATAGAACACAAGAATAATATATGATGATTTTAAAGTAGAACTATAGGCAGATTTATTTTATTTTGGATAGAAATAGGGAAGGTCATAACCCCTGTAAGTTAATTGTTTTGCCATTTGTGTCCCATTGGGGAGATTTCCCTTCACTTCCTGTCCCATAGCCAAAACAGGAAGTGAGACAAAATCCCTGCAAATTGAGGGAATCCATTGGAAAATTTCCCCTCTATGACCTTTCTGGGGGCAACCCAAAATTTGTGATTTTTTTTCCTACTTTCACTTTCAATGATAATGGTAAACAGGGACAGGGTGAGTCTCCCTAACGGGGATACAGACAGCAATAAGTCCTGGCAGGTGTTCTAATCCATCTCTACTCTGTCCAAAACATTAAACCAAATTGCCTTTAGTTGTACATTAGGCTAGAGAGCTTAGTTTTGCAGGCTTTTTGACATCCTAAACTCCAGACAAACAGCTGAAAGGTAGCTGAAATGGACATACTGAATGAGATTGAATTGTGTCCTTAAATTTGCCTGGAGTTCAACACCGAGCCATCCACACATCAGGATGCCGTTAGTAACACACTCTTGTGTATGATAAAAGGTAGTAGATTAGTGGCCTGCCAGTAGGGTCACTCTATAGTGGTCCTCTTGATGCTGCCCCTGCAAAGTTGGTATATTTTTTGTTAGTGGAAAAGTGTACTGTGCAATTATAGGTTGGTCCATACACTTTGAGACATAATGCAGGCAGGGCACAGTAAAGCTGACCCTACATAGTTAGATTATCGCTCACACGTTCATAGACAATTCGTTCATCAGAACATTCTTTTATGCCATGATTGAGTCAACTGGTTTCTTTCAAAAGTCCTTAAAGTGGAAGTTTAGGCAAAATCTAACTCACTCTAATCCTCCTCTATGCCACATTCTAAGCCTAATCTATCTAGCCCTGTAAAGCAAAAATCGCTATACTTACCTGTTCTGCAGCCGCTCCGGTCAGCGGTGGCTTCACTGTGGAGACGGGTGCAGTAAAGGTAGCCCACACCGGAAGCCTCATAGTAACTCTATGGGCGATGTCACTTCCCAGGCATTTCCCAGTTATTGTCGCTTCTCTCCTGACACAGCATCTGCCACTAGAGACTAAACCGGATCAGCTGCAGGACAGGGAAGTACTGCGATTTTTGCTTTACAGGGTTAGATTGATTAGTCTTATGCCGCGTACACACGGTCGGACTTTTCAGCTACAAAAGTCCGACAGCCTGTCCGACAGACTTCCGGCGGACTTTCGGCGGACTTGCGGCAGACTTTCTAACGAACGGACTTGCCTACACACGACCACACAAAAGTCCGACGGATTCGTACGTGGTGACGTACAACGGACTAAAATAAGGAAGTTCATAGCCAGTAGCCAATAGCTGCCCTAGTGTGGGTTTTTGTCCGTCGGACTAGCACACAGACGAGCGGATTTCGGGGTCCGTCGTAGTTACGACGTAAAGATTTGAAGCATGTTTCAAATCTAAAGTCCGTCGGATTTGAGGCTAAAAAAGTCCGTTGAAAGTCCGGAGAAGCCCACACACGATCGGATTACCAGCCAGCTTTAGTCCGTCAGCGTCCGTTGGACTTTTGTAGACGAAAAGTCCGACCGTGTGTACGCGGCATTAGATTGTGGCATAGAGTAGGGTTGGCTAGTTTTTGCATTAACTTCCACTTTAAAATTTCACAAGACTCGCTATTTGAATGGAATTCCAGATTTATTAAACAGGTTTGATTTCTTCAAGAAAAATTTCCCATCTTGCACCTTCAAATTTTGCCACTACAGTTGGCAGCGAATGTCAATTAGACACCACTGACCATTGGAAAATCTAACAAACGTTCAGAAAACAAAGATCTTCCAGTCATTGGTTCTTTGTGCTCATTAGACGTGAATAATGCAGCATGTCTTGAGAGACAGGTGGTAGGCACCTGTTGAAGAGTAAGCAGTATCAAAAAGGTACCTGTGAATTATATGGGACTCCTCAACTACTGCTTGGCTATATACAAAGCATACTCTGTGCAGTTTCATACCAAAAGCTTCAGGGAAATTTAGATTTTTTAAAGCCAGCCATATATGGATGAGAAATTCAGCCAATTCAGCAGGGACCAAGCAAAATTCCATCCATGTATGGACAGGAAGGTTGGACAGAGTTTTATCTAAAGATAGACTTCTGTACAATCGCCCTGTGAGATTTTCTCTGCTTGATCAACACTGCAGGTTATAGCCTGCAATACTGATCAACGTATTCTGACAGCAGGGAAGTCTCTCCGCTGTCAGAATACAATGCGTTCAGCAGGTAGAATTTCTCCATACACTTTCAGTTATTTTCATTTAACCCGCTGGTTGACCATAAAAAAACAGACTCATCTATGGGCTGCCTAAAGAAGGGTTGGCCTCCTATTTAAGTGTTAATTGCCCGTTCACTAGGTGACCAGCTTACCTTTGTGTCTTCAAGTTGGTTTTCTAACCCTCTAGAAATCTGTAGTGCTTCTTTTTCTTGTTCTTTTGCATCATCAAACTCCTCAAGAAGCTGCTGCTTTTCTTTCTAGAATTAAAGAATGATAAACATTGTTATATAAAATGTCTATGTAATAGCAGAAGTATAAATGATCCCTCTCTGTCCCAACCAACACATTACATATTTCTGAAAAAAATAAAACCTTCGAGGATCAGAAAACAAAGGGCCCACAAGCACATTGTATGCAGCTCCCTCTCTTTTCCAAACATCGCCCTTCCATAGCAAAGTCTATTCAGTTATAAATTACTGTGCTCTACTGCCTGCCACATAGCCATACCTGGGAACTTTTGGAAATCCTAATTCCTGAGAATGTAGGAGAAGAGGGGGATGCGGGCAAAGCTAATTGCAGCTCCAGTAGCAAGCCACACCCAACAGTGGGTGGGGCCAAATTATGTTAGGAGTGGGAGGCGCTTAAAGGCTAGGTCCGGTGTCTACAGTAAAATACACAAGACCTTATAACCTCTTCCTGGCTCTGTGCCTGACTTACAAATGGTGCAATTCCTAGCACACCACCCCCCATTCACATGACATCACAACATTATGAAGTCACGATGTATGCATGGTGCTGATTGGCAGAAGCAGACATTGCCAGCCACTGCTTGGCATGCACAGCCCATAGAACACAGAGACAAAAAGCACTGTAGTGTACTGCTCCACAATAAACTGAGTATACACCTGTAGAACACCCCATAAATAGCCTAAAAAGCCTGAGAGAACTTGTGTAGTGGGTAGAGTCAGTACAGACTGTTTAAGAAAGTGGTGTCTATTCAACTAAACCTCACAGACACTGTAAAATCCTGGGACAGACTTTCCCCCAAGTTTTACTTACAAATGCCACCACGTTGTACTGTCATATTGGAGTAGCTGCCATCACTGGACATGTATTGCAATATGTGTGAACTAAATATCCCTATTTTTATTGCAAAATTTGCTTGAATGGGTATAGCAGTGTGCAGAGGGTTCATCCAGTATTTATAATGGAGTAGCTATCACCACTGGACCTGAACGGATACATAGTTATGTACTATGTGGACTTAACAACTGGTATCCAGCTCTGTTGCGCATCTCTAAGGGGGCAATTCACTAAGAGCTAAATAAAAGAAAGAAAATTTGACTATAAATTTTTTATAATTTTTTAAACATTTTTATCTATTGTTCCTATCAAAGTGTAACTTGTTGAAATGGTGTATATAAAAAGTATTATTCTTTTAGTTATATAATAGTGGCAACTTCAAGGAGGTCCCTTCTAGCATAATTGTCATTGTTGACATACTCAATTGTTGCACTTTTGTAAATAACCTTTATTTAAAAAAAAAAAAAAAAAAAATTATATTATATATATAATTTTTTTTTTTTTTTTTTTTTTTTTAATCTCTTGATGTTAAATTTTATTCAATGTTTGCATTTAATTTGCACTGCACGTCATGCCTTTTTGATTTAATGAAAAAAATAAATAAATACTTGTGTACTCAGGATGTATAATGCCACATTTGTGTGTCCACTGCTGGTGGAACAGTGTCAACTTTCTGTGGGTCCTCTGTGGGATAAATTAGGCTCTCGGTGGGTGGAATGCCCCTTTCTGAGGGTTTGAATAGGCACCTCTTCTTGGTACCACACTTGTTACTGCCACCAAAAGGGTGATGTTAAATATCACACCTTTTTTTAGTTCCGGTTTTGTTTGTGAGTTGGATTCAACAGATTAACATATGAATTTTTGCACAATTCACCAACAATTTTTTTTTTATTTATTTATTTTTTTTTACTGCAAAATCATTATTTTTCTAAATGAATTGGACTTTATTTTTTACGATAATTTATGCAAATGAGTAACATGATACCCTTACAAAGCTTAGTGAATTGCCTGGAGGGGGTGATGTACTTCTGCACATGTGCCCTAAAGCCTGGATTGCATATTTTTTCATTGAAACACTTTTGGAACTTAAAAGTGAACTGTTTACATTACATAAGTCTGCCATTGTACTTTGACATAGGTATTGCTGCTGATATTATATTGAGAAAGCTCTCTACCTTTGGAGGACTTTAGAGATCACAAATCACCAAGCCACGTTTTTGGCTAATGCTGGCACCATCATAACCTTGCACAATTCCAAGTATTCCCATAGTGCTATTGAGCGTGGTAATTTTGGGTCTCAATTTGTAGATCAAGGCAGAACAGCCATATGCTCATAGTCAATCTGTTCTTTAAAGTCACAATAGACCCTCAGTTTTTTAAGCACTTTCGGCAGCTGATTTAATCACTTACTGAGTATGCCGCTTATTTAGCCATAAAGCCTTTCCTATAGTCCAGTTTAGGCAGGTGCCACAGATTTCATGGTGCCACAGGTTTCATGGCTCCTTTCTCTTGCAGCATCCCATAGAGCCACCCTTGTTTGCAGGGACTAGTTATGTCTCCCTACTCTGTGCACATCAATAGAAACACACAGCCTCATAGCCTAGAATGGACAAGGCACTCCCCTGCTCCTCCTGCCTTCTCCCTTCTCCAAACTAATAGACTGGCCCCCACACTGCACTGTTCACTGTTAACTCTTTCCTGTGAAGACCAGAAGTTCAGGAAAGCAGCAATGAGAGAGCAGGAGCTAGCAGCATTAACATTTGTAAACTGCAAGCACTGGAGTAGGAACCCTAACAAAAAGTTTACCAGGGAATGTTTATTTTATAGCGATGTTCTAAAAGGGCGTATTACTACTTTAAAACTTCTGGTACTACAGCCCTCAGTGCTCCTGGAGCCAGGCAGTGATAGGCAGGTTGCGCACTGACAGCATAACTCATGGGACCGACGCACTGACGTCACTTTTTTTACAACAATTTTCTGACAGGCTGAACTCTGAGACTAACCCGGCAACCAAAACAAAACTCCGGCATTGCTGGATCAATTCCAGTAAGTTCTCAAATATGCACTTACTGTATCTAACCACATAGTCTTGTCACTGGTATGCTTCAGTTTCCCAAAATGATTAAACAATCACAAACTTTGACCCCGCATATTACTTCCCTGTAACCTTTATGTTGCTTAATGACTGCCTGTCCTAATTCACACATACTGTATTAACAATAACACAAGAAATGGTCCAGTCTGACAGCCAAGCTTAATGCTTGGGTAGGCATAAGGCCATTAGGGCAATCCTAGGGCTGATCATGAGCTCTCATTATTGCTCATATAAACGTTCATTGTTCCCAGAGAGATATCTGGCTTTTTATAGCCAGGCAAACTTTGGCTGCAGTAGATTTGTGAACTTGCTTTGTAAATATATGCAATGGAAGGAAATACAAAAAGGGTACCATTTTCTACACCAGGCGTATCCAATTCTAGTCTCTATTGCTGTATTCCGGCTAAGGTTCTGTAGCACATTCAATTTGGTTTGCTTTCTTACTGTCTGTTAATTATGGAAATCTGGAAACTCTGGGGAGGATCATGGCTTGATTTGGACAGCACTGCTCCATACAATAACATGTGAAAGATTCATTTACACTGATACTGTTCAGAGTAAATGCAGCCCAGTTCATTATCATATCTAACCCTCTAAGTCTGGGTAAAACATATCTGCTTTTAGATGTTTATTTTCCTAACCTCGGTTCTCCGCAGTCTCTCTTTTGTTCTATCGTTATCTTCGTTCAGCTCATTGATTTTCTGATGAAGCTCAGTTATTTTGGCCTCCAGCTGCTGTATCCTTTGTCTCAGTTCTTCATTTTCTCGCAATAAACTTTTTACTCTACTTTCACATGCATTCTTTATCTCACTTGCTTCATTCTTCTGAGCAGTGATGTCATTTACATTCTGTAATGGGAAAAACAACCACAAGCATTTCTTACTTTGATAACAAGATTGGTTGTGCGAGATTGTCCTTCATGTCTACAAAACATCTTTCAAAATGGCACATACTAGAGAAGCTTTGTAGGTGGCATGTAGTACACATAATATATACAGGTTTATTTTAAAACCCAACAATAAGAAACTTAACCATGTTAAACGTGAAGTACTAATGCGCCGCTAATCGTGTAAACGATATATATGGTAAAGTGCTACAGTGCAAAAAGATAAATATAAAGCAGCTGGCTTCTGAAGTGTTGCCAGCACCAAAAAAAATGAGTGATATGTAATGAAGCAGCACTAAATATCTCTTCAGAAATACTAAATAAGGAGAGCTGATAATAAAGTGCTAATAACGTTTCCAGGTAACTCTGAATATTAAGGTATAAAGTGCTAATAATAAAGTGCTTATAACAATACAAATTCTCAATGTGCAAAATGATGCAAAAATAATGACATCAAAAGAAAAATTCCCAGTGATGACTGATGTAACTTCGCATGCTAGGAAAATAGTCTCTATAAGGGTAAATGCATCAAAGAAAGGAAAAAGTTCTAATGCAGATGATATAATGACTAGTAGGATTCCTTCTCCAATCCATACCCTGTGTGTGCTAGCCTCTCACCTCAAGGGAAGACCCCAAATGGGTCTAGTCTTGCATCAACAGATCAACAGATGTCCTTTTCCTCTTCCTTGGGTGTATCTCAAATGAATGGTCACTGCAGTCTCCAGGCTATTTCTCCACAAACACCAAGTTCCAGGACCAGCTCCTTTTAAAAAATTTTTTAAAAAGGAGCTGGTTGTGGAACTCTGTGGAGAAATAGCCTGGAGACAAACAAAGAGAAGATGGCCATTGTAAGAACCCCTGTCAATATGAAATGGCTTGTCTCAACGCTTTGACACTTTCGCTGGACAGCTTGGTCTCTTAAAGGAAGAAAAAAAAAAAAAACACAACTTACTGGCCAGATCACCAGGTGAAAATGAATGAACAAAGCCTAAAAAAAAAAAAAAAAAAAACGAATGCAGCCACCACATTCAAGAATTGGTAAGCTGTAATATATAAAATGTTTGTTTCTCGGTTTAACCTCCCTGGCGGTATGATTATTTCAGATTTTAGGTGCTGAAAGCGGTACCATTATTTTGCACAGAAATTTGGCGTTTTATATTGTAGGCCTGTAATTCTTAGGAATAACTCACTTAAATCTGTCCAAACAAGAGTCTAGTAGACATCCCGGGTATGATAAAGTTTGAAAAACGAAATAAAAAATTATAATATAATAAATAACTATAAATAATTATAACAAATAATAATATAATAATAATAAAAATTATATAATAATGTAATCAAATCAAAAACACTGAAATTTGCTCAGTTGCAGAATTGTAGCTTTTGTTACTTTTAGTGTTTGATGACAGATCTCCTCACAAATCACTATCGCTCAATTCTGCAAGTGATTATAATTTATTATCGCTTTTTTCTAGCTGGTCTAAAGCCACTTTTGATGTAAAGGGACAGTTTTGGTTGCTATGGACAATCTCCAGTTTTCTGGCAGAAAGAACAGTTTTATATATATAAAACTGCATTCAGGACACTGGGCAGACCACTAGGGACAAAGGGGATGTGTAGTTATTTGATACAGTACTGTAATCTGTAAGATTACAGTATGCTGTATCTGTACTGTGTGTTTCACTTTTGAATTTACCGCCGAACTCCGTCCCCGTGCGTCGCAACGCTCGCAGGGAACTGAGCTCGGCACTGTGAATCGAGCGAGACACAGCAGCTCGCCAATGACAGCGGAGAGACATCGCAGGATCCAGGGGACAAGGTAAGTAAACTCTTCCTGGATCCTGCGATGCAAGCCCGAGTCTGGCTCGGGGATACCGCTTTTGGTATGAAAAATCCACCCCGAGCCAGACTCGGGAATACCGCCAGGGAGGTTAATAGCACTTTGCTTATTTGCACTGGAATTTTACCTTGCTGTAACCATCAGACTTTTTTTATGTGGGCCTTATCCTGCTATAAATATTCATTCATAAATATTCATGGTCAATATTTGTGCCAAACATTGTGGTCAATGTTTCATATACGCCATCTAATTTTTATTATGTACTCCACAGAAATTTGAAATGATATTTTTATATATATATATATATATATATATATATATATATAATCACACATACACACTCTCAGCCCTGTGACTGTGATAATTACTGTGATTCTTCTTTCCCTAAGCTGGCCATCCACTGGTAGATTTTCTAACAGACATTTATATATAAATTCCCTTTAGTACATTTGATGACTTGTTGAATGTTGTTCCAAAGTAGTTCCAAAGTTTGTCTTTAACATTCAATTTTGGCGTGAATGCACTTTCCCGAATGAAAGCCACAATCACTGTCAGAAATTTTTTTGTTTCTTGCTCCTCTGCATTTTCTCTCTACTGTGGTTGAAAATGAACATTAATTTGACATTCCATAAACATTAGAAAATTAAACAATTGTCCCTATAATGAAAATTTGCAAACAACATTTCTTCTAGTGTATAGCTAGCTTTATTAGTAAATTTACACAATGTATTATTGACACACATGCACAGAATTCTTCAAGTTCAAGCACACACATTAGTCGGAGAATACCAACTCTGCTACCCTCGCTCTACCCGAGACAACAAAGGAAAATTGATGCTTGCTGGGCCTTCCTTATAGCAGACATGTCAGCAGAAAAGTAAAACAGACTAAGCAAATCAAGGAACAATGAAAGTGCTGCCTTTAATGCTTGACCTGCTTCAGATCTATGCAGGACAGGCATTAGATAAAGAAAAGGAAGAAGGCCAATTCAAGGCTATTAGGAGACAGGAGAGTGCTTATTTTGAGTTCTTGTTAGTCAGCATTGCTTACTGGGATGGGATTCTCCAGACTGCACTGAAACAAAGGTATATAGGCCTCAAATGGCCCTTTAGGGTAAGAAGCCAACATAAGCTTTTTGCAAAGCCAGCATGTAAATAACATACAAAAGACCCTCCAGTCACAATACATCAAGAAGAAAAAGAGAAAAGTTAAATTAAGACGACAACAATTAGCAATAATTTTGGAGCTATCACACTCTATTTAGCACTATCCATGTGTAATGTTACCTAAAAAAAAATATATTGAGATGCCAGTACTGCTACAAGTTGCACATTATAGGAACTACATGCACAGCAATGTATTTGTTGAACTAACTTCAAATAACACTGTATGTAAAGCTTTCTATTAAATCATGAAATGTATTCAACAATAAGGCCCCTTTCACACTGGGGCGGGAGGTGCGTTTTAGCGGTGGTATTCGGCCGCTAGCGGCCGAGAAAGGGTTAAAAGCCACTGCAAAGCAGCGGTATAGCCGCGGTGCCCCATTGATTTCAATGGGCAGGAGTGGTGAAGGAGCGGTGTATACACCCTTCCTTCACCGCTCCAAAGATGCTGCTAGCAGGACTTTTTTCAGCGTCCTGCTAGCGCACCACTCCAGTGTGCAATCCCCGAGGCTTTCACACTGGAGACACAGCAGCAGCTGTTTCAGGTCGGTTTGCAGGCGCTATTTTAATAGCACCTGCAAAACGACCCAGTGTGAAAGGCGTCTAAAAGAAACATTCTTTGTTGGAATGACTGGCTGCCTCACTCAACTGAACCAGATAATCCTAACAGCTGCACTGAGGATGTGATGGTCAAGAAATGACATATACCCTTCTTCATTGGAGACTAGGCATGAGCAGGGCAATTTTGGTGAAAATTTCTCCAAAGCGGAAACTCCCAATTTTGCTGAGCTGCTTAGGTGAAAAAAAAATCTCCTCTGTGGTTGTTGGGAAGGGGGTGTATTCAGAATACTTTTACTTATTTCATTTAGTGATGGATTTATAAAAAAAACAATTAATAGCTGTCTGTCCATCAAAATTGCATGTAAGTTTGTTGTGTACAAATGGGGAAAACATTGAATGTTCTCTGACTATATTATCTGCAGTTGGAATATGTGAATGCAGAAAATATCCATTATAATCATTAGATGGAGCTGAGGAGCATACATATTTTCTATCAACACCTTGTCCAAAATGCCATATGCATTCACACATTTGAATTGCAGAGAAGGATCTATTGAGAAATCCATGGATAATGCAACAAGAGTTGTCAAACATACATCACTGATAGTACAAGAAAAGACAGATTTCAAACACAATTTTTGGAAGAAATAGTCACAGACTAGGTGGTCAGCTCTGTAATTTGTATGTGTAATATTTTATTAGGTATAACCAGCTTGTAGGGTTTTTCCCAAATGACAGGTGCCGCCAGCTAAAGCCGGCAACACTGATCAATGTATTCTGCTGGTAGGAAAGGCTCCCTGCTGGCAGAATACAATAGCTGAGTAGAAGGATTGGAGCATTGGATGTGGATGGGGGAATTGGTTCATTTTTTTTTTTTTTCATTCAACCTGCTGATTGAACAAAATAAATTTATCACACGTGGCCAACCTTGTTTGAAAAGATTGTTATTGCACACTCAATCTGTCGACCTAAAATCTAAGTAAAATTTTAATTCAAAGGCCAACTCTAGCTAACTTTTCCCATTTTTGCTAGAGTTTGAAAGGGATAGAGCATCTATTTTTTTTCTGCTGTCTGTATCTCCATCGGGAAGATTGTCATTATTGTCTTGGTCATATAACACAAGATTTAACAGTTTTAGGTGAAGGGAAATCTCCCTAGATATGCAGCCATGCCATCCATTGGTCCAGGTTCTTTCCTGCATCTAGCTACTACAAGATAAGAGGAATATCAGTGTGGACCAATGATGTACATACCCAGCAGAGGCTTTCCTGGCAACCAATCCATCTTACCAAATAATCATTAACAAGACTTTCCAAGCTTGCTGCAAAACTAAGGATTATAGATTGTAAGCTCTAAGGAGCAGGGCCCTCTGATTTCTACTGTATTAAAGTGCATTGTATTTGTACTGTCTACCTTCAAGTTGTAAAGCACTGCGTAAACTGTTGGCGCTGTATAAATCCTGTATATTAATAATAATATTTATTATAGCTGCCATTTCAGTTTGATTGGATAATTATGACAAACCTATTTCAACAACCCTACCATTTAAGGCATATGTGTGAGTACATAGACAGACAGACACACACACACACACACACAGATACAGACAGTTTTAACTCAACAAATGTAGTGTCCAAAGTCACTTTTCAATAAATTACATTTAAATAATAATAAAAATAAATTTAAAATTTATGTTTAATCTGAATTGGTCAGTTTTCACAAACCAGCATTATGGACTTTTTCTTTCTAAAATTCTGACAGACCTAGAAATAGAACATGTTTCAAATCTTTCCGACTGAATCAGCTCCTATCGGGAAAACCGCTCGTCTGTGTGCTATTCCGACGGACCAAAAACGGCGCAAGGGCAGCTATTGGCTACTGGCTATTGAACTTCCTTTTTCTAGTCCCGTCGTACGTCATCGCGTTCTAAACGATCGGACTTTGGTGTGATCGTGTGTAGGCAAGTCCGTTTCAGCGGAACTCCGTCGGAACTCCGTCGGAAAGACCGTCGGACTCTATTCTGACGGAAAGTCTGGTCATGTGTACGTGGCATTAGCATTTAGAAAGTAACAATTTTTTTTTTTTTTTTAATTGTGAGGAGCTAATTTCAGCATATTGGGTCTGTCAGTCCCTGAGGTCAGTAGGAGCAGACAGATCAATGCCATTGCTGAACAGAGGAAGTTTTGCACCCTGAGAAGAGGAGATGTGTCATTTATAATTCGGCTGCTATGGTGGAAACAATGTTTTCTAATTACTGACAGTAATACAAGTACATGTGTTTAATGGGCTGATTCTGTTTTGGCAGTACGCAGAGATCTTCCAGCATAACAAAGCATTTCATTCACCTGTGTGTGGTTCAGTTCATTATGATAATCATTCAGAGCCACAAGCACACTGATCACTTAGTACTAGACAAAGACACACACCAAGACTTTTATTACCTAATGCTATAAACAAACATGTGTGGTCAAACATGTCAAGCATACCCAGAGCCTGAAAACTATGCCAGCAATGTAAACCAGTCAGTGCACTAATCCGTAAAACAGGATTGCTTGGGGGGGGCGCGGTGGACACAGTCACTGGAATGAAGACAGTGCAGACATTGGTGCAGGGGACATTCACATCACATGCAGTATAATACAAACATTCTAACTGTATGGTAC
Organism: Aquarana catesbeiana; assembly: GCF_042186555.1. Lineage (NCBI taxonomy): Eukaryota > Metazoa > Chordata > Amphibia > Anura > Ranidae > Aquarana > Aquarana catesbeiana. Next base: position 87,617,455 of record NC_133326.1, on the reverse strand, counting down.
ATTTAGACGGTAATGATAAAAAAAAGAATTATAATAGTACCTCATCCCCTAGGTATTCGAATAATACAAAAAATGCAAGAAATTAAAAAAAAAAATCGGGACTTTTCAGATGCTTGTATGGTACATTTGTGTAATAATCACAGACTGAGAAAAACAGCCATGTCTATTCTATTACATAGTTGAACCAGAGAGGAAATGGGGACATTGCTCATGTTAAAATGTAAGCCTAACAACAAATTTGCATTTATTTATTACAGGTATTTATATAGTGCCGACAATTTACGCAATGCTTTACATCCGTCCATCTCCCCAAGGAGCTTACAACCTAAAGTCCCTATCTCACATGCAAACATACATATTTTGGCCAATTTAGTCTGCTTTCACCCTGCTCCGTTGTAAGAACGCGGTAAAAATACATGTTTTTGTTGCAATTTCAGTGCGAATGATCGTCCGTTTTTTTTTTTTTTGGTTTTTTTTGGCATGCTAGTCTCATATTGAAAACCAATAGGTTAATAAAGTTTCGTAAATACTAGTAGGACAGAAGACAACTTCGGAAGTGATGTAATGTGTTGTATTGTATTATAATGTATTCTTTCGTTTGGTCACACGATTATTTTCGTAAATATACATAGTTACATAGTCTAGTTGAAAAGAAAGACACAAGTCCATCTACAAGTCATCAACCAATAAATACTATAACAATACTATACTAATTACACGAAAATCATTAGCTCCATTATCATATGAGAACATTTTTTGTGCTCGTCACTTCAGGTATTTTTGCATGAACTGTCATGATCGGCTCTCGAAAGCTGTATACTAATGATCAGATTATCGGATGATCGATCCGAAAGCAGTCTTTTTCGTCCGATTTTCTCTAGCTATTACATAGGAGCCAATTAACCCTTCAACATGCCTTGGGTGTGTAAGGTGTAACCAGAGTATCCAGAAGAAATGAATACAAGCACAGGGAGAACATGCAAACTTCATGCAGGAAGTGTCCTGGTTGGGATCCAAACCGAGGACCCCAACCCCAGAGTTGCAAGACAGGAATGCTAACCACCAAACCACTGTTTCAATATAGACATGAGTCCATATATTGGTGACCAACGTCCCGACCCTTTATTTTACATGTAATGTGAGACAATTAATAACGCTACCTGCAGCTGATTGGACTACAAAAGAGCGCAATGTTCAAGTTTGGATAGAATTGAGTTCAGTGGATGCCCAAGCTCATCTGTAATTGGAGATATGCTTTCTTAAGATTTACATACCCTTGAAGTGAACACATAGCAAAAGAAATGCAAATTGCCACCAAGTGATTACAAAAGGCATCCACAGGTGTCTTTATTATTCCAATAATGGCCAGAGCTCAGCCTGCCCCTTCCCACACCTCAAGGCTAATAAATAAGACCCCTTTCACACGGAGGTGCCTTTCAGGCACTTTCTTGCAAAAAAAAAGTGCCTGAAAAGCTCACAAAAACCTATTTCCATTAAAATCAATGAATGCTTTCACACTGGCGCATTGCGCTGGAACGGCAGTGAAAAAAACACCCCTCTCCATTGAAATGAATGGAAAGCTCTCCAAAGTGCCTGAAAAGCTCTTCAAAAGCACTAAAAGTGTTTTACTGGCAGTTTAGAAGCGCCTCAGTGTGAAAGGGGCCTAAGACGACCAACAGGAAGCACATATAAAGCCCAGGGTGCAAGTCACTAGGCATGAAGTCAGTGGACATTTGCGTTTATTTATTTTATATAGCGCCGTCAATTTATGTAGCGCTTTACATACTGTATGTTCACATTGGCCCCTGTACTAAAGGAACTTATCTAAAGCCCCTACATACATGCACATACTAGAGACAATTTAGACAGAAGCCACTTAACCTATCAGCAGGTCTTTGGAGTGTGGGAGGAAACTAGAGTACCCGGTGGAAACCCACACAAGTACAGGGAGAACATGCAAATTCCATTTATTCATCATAGTATGGTTAAAGTATAACTAAAAGCAAAACTATTTCTTCAGTTTTTAATAAAGTGGAGATGGTTTAGAACACCCGTCAGTTTTTATTGTTGTTTGTGCCCCAGTTAAGGAGATTCATCCCCTCTATTCGTCCTGTTTACCATTATCATTGAAAGTGAAAGTAAAAGAAAATCCCAAATTTTGGGTTTTCCCCAGAAAAGTAATAGAGGGGAAATTTTCCAATGGGGAAACTAGTTCTGATGGTATGGGGGTCCCCAAGGGATTCCTTGAATTTGCAGGGATTTCCTTTTACTTCCTGTTTTTGGCTATGGGGTTATATTCCTCCCTCCATCCAAAATAAAAAGTCTTGCCTATAGCTCTACCTTTATTCTGGATTGAAGGGAATATATTAAATGCTATAATCAAGACTTATTTTCAGGCAAGTAAGTTAGAACGAGTTTAAACAAAGTTCCCACACATCACTTCTATATGCATGTATATGACCATTCTCTGCTGTGCACTATAAACCCACCCCTACATATTGTTATCATTGTTTTCTTTACTTATACTATAGTTCTACTTCTCAAACATAAATGCATATTTGTGCTGTGAGAACGGTCTCTGAAAAATTGTGCTTTTATGAATCGTTAACTCGGCATGACAACCATATTGACAGGACCCCATTTTTTTTTCAAAAGCTTGTCTACTGTGAAGAAACTCCATTGTGGATGTATAGTATATCAGAGGCCAGTACACTCCTATGGGGAGTCAATAAATCATTGTTCATCTTCACTGAGCAGAAAAGATAAAATAACTTGTGTAAAATATGCTAATGAATAGGTCAAAGAAGTTATTCACCAATTTCGACACCGACACAGAATTGGTGCTATTTTAATCCCCACCCCCTGCAATTTCAAGACTAGCTGGAGATGATTGTTACTTCAAACTTCTTCTATTCTTTATAAATGATGAGAGTGATGATTCTGCTGCCAGATGACTGTCTGTTGTTTCAGAGGCATGACACAAAGGATATTTAATCAGCCAATTCATCTTTACTGAAATTACACTGAACATTACTAATTAGTAAACACTCTGGTGGTGACTACTCTTTGTTGGCAAAGGACAAGCCTCTATAGGGAGAGTGGGGCTGGATGATCTCTCAAAAAAAGAGTTTCTGTTCTCAACTGTGTCCAAGCCGTTTTCAACTAGACTCGAAGGTGCTGCTATGGGTGGTGTGAAATTCCTATAATTTATGACCATAATCTGTGGCAAAAAAAAAACAAAGAAATTTTACCAAGCACTAAATGTCACCAGTTAAGAAGTGTGTACTTTTAAACATATTAAGATAACAGCAACATATTTTCCCTAACTTGTCATGATCGTAAAAAGCCACCATTCGTTGACAGATATGGTCACTGCTCAAAGCCTCCTGCCAGAGGCGTAACTAGAACCTTCAGGGCCCCAATGCAAGAAATCATAAAGGGCACCCTGACTCCTAGCCAGGGCCCCCCCACAGTGGTGTACACCAGGGCCCGGTCGCAAATGTGACCTTTACGACCCTGGTAGTTTTGCCACTGGTGTAAGTATTATTTTAATTTATATTATTTTTTACCATTTTGTTTTATTTTTTTACAATTTTATTTTTTTTATTTATTTTTCACAATTTTTTAGAAGCCTTTGGCCAAATATCAGGGGTCTAAACAGACCTCTAATGTTTCACCTTTTAAACAGAGAAAGGAGATTAAAGACACAGCCCTCAATCTCCTTGTCTGCAGCCTCAGCTGTATAGAATAAATTGACAGGAATAGCTCTGTACAGAGCTTATCATTCATTCAGTTTACTATGTCTCAGTTATGAATGAACAGAGTCAGTGATCGGTATGGATCACTGACTCTATTCATTAAGACAAAGAAAAGGGCTGGTAAATGACACATTTATTGCCCCTTCCCCACTCTCAATCCTGTCAGATCCCCTGCAGCAGCCAGCGGGAGAGGGGAGGAGGAACTCAGCAGTGCTGTGGGAGATGAGGGGGGGGGGGAGTACACAGGAGCTCGGGGCAGTAGGAGGTCGATAGGAGGGGCGGCGGGGCAGCATGTAGATGAACCAAGCCCCTTCATTTTCCCCCTGCAGCCACTGAAAGGCTGCAGGAGAAAAATGGAGGGGGATCGGCTCCTCTATATACGGTCCCTGCCGCCTCTCCTGTCCAGGTGTGCATGGGGCTGGGTCCCAATTGTGACCCCTGTACATATGCTCCTGCCTCCTGCATACCATCCCACCGGCTCGCTCTGTGATCCAGGTGCTGGTCCCCCAAGGGGCATGTCCTGCTCTGTCTATCCACAGTGATACATAGTCCTGGGACACACACTATTAGGTTGATTTACTAAAAGTACAGTTGCTCAAAAGCTTAGTAAATTAGAAAATGCTGCCGACTTCTATCATCTAATCATGTGCAAGCAAAAATGCAATTTTTTTTATTTTCCTTGCATGTGATTAGGTATGCTTTACAAAGTGAACCTTTACCTCATTTACTAAGCCCTGCAGCAACTGCACTTGCAAACTGCACAGCCCATTTGCCTTTAGAAAGTCAACTCCTATATGTATTAACCAAGTCTCAAAATGAAAGTAAAAGTTTCAGCTACAGTCCTTTCCCCTATGACATGTTTTACCCTGATGAGGTGTAATCGTATAGGTCCCTATGATTACGTTTAGTCAGGGTGAAATGCGTTAGTCGGTCGTGGCCAACGGGTGGGGACTGTAGCTTAGCTTTTAGGCTAAATTTACACTTGAAAAAAAATTCAAAACGCTAATAGGAAAGGCAACCAACGCATCTTATTTACGGGGGAAGTGTTTTTTTTTTTTTTGCACCTCACTGATATTTTATAAATAGTTGTAAACGTGATTTTACAGCCCATTTCCACTTCCAGCGTTGTTTTTGCTGCACAACAATGCAAATCTTACAAGTGTGAACAGCTCTGTCTACTGTCCACATAATACATTGTATGCCGCTTTGCTAGGTTTTCAAGGAACGGCAAAAACACACCTTAAACACCTATTCCTAATGCCAGTGTGAACAAAGCCTTACTTTCACTTTGAGACTTGATTGAAACAGTGAGGACCAGGGCTTTGTATCACTCTGGGCTTTCATTGTCATCCTTTCTTTACTACTTCTAGCGGAACTATACTTACCTACTCCCCCCAGGGATGACAGATCAAACCTGTCCCTTGATGCTTCGTCTGCTGACACAGCCATCTTCTCCAAGAGTCATGTTGGTCAAACATCATTCATCTCCACCATTTGGGTGGTGGCTTCTGATGTAACCCCTGCTCATGCTTAGGAATTGCATCGTCCCCATTACCTGGCTGCATTTCTGACATCTTATAGATTCCAGGGATGAGCTGGCGTACACCGTACTATGCATGGGCCCCAGGCAGTGTAAACTTTTTTTTTTTTTTATAATTACTAAGAGAGGGGAAAGGGTTTTTTTTTAGTAGAAGAGACATACAAAGTCGCTTCTGCTCAAAATCTCTCCTAGCAATTTCTAAAAAAATTATCTAAAGTTTTAACTTTAATGAGTCACTGATCTAAACCAACTATCCAGAGGATAGGACCTCTGACTTTATCAGCTTTATACTTGTTGCTGATCTTCTTCCATCAATGCATATTGAGGCATTTAAGAATAACAGCATTGAAGAATTTACTTTCCAAAACAGGTCAGCAGTGGCAGAACCTATATTTCTACATAAACTTGTTGCTTACACAGAGGAACCAGCAGCAGTGCAAGATCATTTTTATTAAGTGCATGTATTAGGTTTCTGAAGTAGCCGCTTTGCCTCTGCATCCCCTGACTACTAAAGGGTGAATAATATAAAAGTTGCTTTTGCCTTGGCAAACTTCCTCATCACTGACCTCTATACAAAAAGTGTGTTGCAGGGTTTAGCTAGGATGTGTATTAACTGTGGTAAATGGGTCTTGCCATGGTTAGTAGTAGTTGGACACATTCTCCTGTAATTCCTTAATGTTGAAGGATGTTTTGCAATAGCAAGATTTGCAAACCACTATGATACATTTAAAGTGGGATTTAACTGTATCCGAGTACCACAAACTAAAAACGCTATTTCATTAATTTCTAATATTCAGAGAACTCTCCCATCCATCCATTTCTCCATTCTTTATTTTGCTGAGAAATCACTTAAAAAAAACACTCCCCTAGCATTTCTAGTGACGGCCATCTTGAGTAAGGGCAGATGATTCATTTAGCATTTACTCCTGCAATCTATCTGCCCTTTGCTCAATCATGCAGGTAGGAGGGTGTGCGTAGCTGAGAAAGTCTCTCATTCCTTCCTTCATAAGAAAAGAAAATGACCATGAATGCTTCTGGGATGTCTTACATCACTTGGCCTAGGCCAGAACCAGAAAGTAACTGAAGAAATGTAAAAAAAGAAAAGAGAAAAAAGAAAAAAAGAAGAAAATATTAAAAACAAGAAAAACCTTCCTATCTATTTACTAATGCTTGCAGCATAAAAATTACAAAATACTTAATCTTGATTGAAAAAGTTTAGTTCTGCTTTAGAGAAATTTTAGGTGAGCCATGTTACATAGTTAGTCAGGTTGAAAAAAGACCATCTAGTTCAACTAAAAAAAATACAATCCCATACCTACAGTTGATCCAGGGGAAAGCAAAAAACCCCAGCAAAGCATGATCCATTTTTATATAGCAGTGAAAAAAATTCCTTCCCTATCCCCCAAGAGGCAATCGGATTTTCCTTGGCTCAACTTTACCGATAAATGTTAGTACCCAGTTATATTCTGTACATTTATGTTCATCTTTGTAAGTCAATACTGAATCCCAGCACTCTGCAGTCTGAGTCCTTGTGTGGCAAGAGGTTTGATTTACTACAATGTAACACATTCATAATGTAGAAAAACAGGTTTGCATAGTAGAAAGCCTACTTTAAAAGCTATCATAGCATTTAGAAAAATGGCTCATGTTCATCCAATTATTCAACAATGCAGAGCAGTAAAGGTATACAAAGTCAGGTACAGTAACGACTTCTCACACTCAAACACCTATGAGTTGTTTCGGATAAAAAGGACTTTCATTGAACTTATGGCTTCAAGATGAACTTGGCACAAGGCAAGTATGTACCTGGTCAGGGCTTTTTTCTGTGGGGCCGCATATTTGCGTACCTCCCTTTGTGCCGGGAGCGAGCCACATGACGTGCTCCCAGAACAGAGACTGGGTCTCACCAAGAGCCCCAAGCCTCGTGCCGATGATTGGGACCCGAAACACGATTCCGGGTCACCGGATCACTGTGATAGCCTCTGATTGGCTATCATAGTGATTAGTCACTATGAAGCCCTCCCCTGCTTTCTCTTACTGTGAATGGAGGAGAGAGATACATCATATCTCTCGCCTTGCAGAGAGAGAAAAAAAGTGTGTAAAAAATAATAAAAAAATAAAATAAAAACATAAAAATAGATACCTAGATCAAGGCTTTATCTAGGACAGTGCCAGGGTTAGTGTTTGGGTCAAGGCCAGGGTCAAAGGTCAAGGTAAGGGTCAAGGGTCAGGGTCAGTATTTTTTATTTTTTTTTAAATCAGTGGCAGTGTGTTTTAGGTAGGATAAAAAAAGCAAATGCACACTATTGTTTCTGGGCTGTACTACAGGTACAAACAACAAATAACATACACATATGTGGTATGGCTGCGATCGTTATGAGCAGTAGAATTTATTTTGGGTTGTTCTTTGGTGGAAGGTTATGGAAGTAGTAAGAAATATAGCTAAATTAAAAAAAAAAAATACTATTTTGGGCCAGTTTTCCTATGATAATAAAAAACAAATCAGGAGATATCCATTACCATTTACCACCAAATGAAAGCCCAAAATTTGTCCTGAAAAAACAAGGTATAATCCACCTGGATGCACAAAGTAGTTGTGGTGATATGTACAGTATTAATAACACATGTCAAAGTTTCAAAATTGTGCTCAGGCATTAAGATTTGTTTTACCCCTAGGAGCGAAAGGGTTAAGCAAAACCACTGTGTAGTACTGCTAAGCAAAGATCAGTGCCTTCAAAAAGGATGAAATAATATGGCTGTCCCCCATGCACACATATATTTAGAAGTTTCACAAAAATATATGGTTTACACACAAACACTTATCAATTACATTATTTGTATTAAGTGGATATAAACATTTACATACATCTTTATAGGTTTATAGTTTCCCTTTAAAACGTACCCCACATAATTGGAAGTTTTCAATTTTAATTAATGTCCAATAGAGTCACCAGTAATTCCTTAGTTAGCACAATGAGCCCACAGAGAAGGTCAGATTGCCCGACAAAATACAATCAAAGTCCCCTTTTCTCAGGCAGATAATCAGCAACGAGTTGCTGACATGGTCCATTTCTCAGAAAGTCTACAAAGCATCCTAATTCCTGGGAATTATTAGGTCAAAATAAGAAACCTTGAGAGGGTAGCTGAAAAGATTAGCTCATTACATGTTGTTGTAGTAACACAGCGTTCTTTAGAAAATGTAAATCCAACATTTAGATTAAAGTCACAACATTCAAAAGAGAAACTAACAAAACCAACTTGGAAATGGAAAAGTCTTCAACATCAACAAAACAGCTATTCTTTAACAGATATACACGTGCAAACAAATATGAATGGGCTATTGTGTTTTTGGATGAGCAGAATTCTTAACATGGCTTACAACCTAGCAGTCAGTGTTACAACCAATAACAATGCAGCGGATCTGTGTCCTTTGTTCATAATTAGAGTATTACAGAAGAAAAATCATATGTACTTATGATTTATACAAAAAGGGCAAAGGGCAAAAACAGTAGACCCTTTTTTTTTTTTTTTGCAATTTTTTTTAAGTAACAAAAATACAAACAATAAAACAAAGCACATTCTCTACTACAACAAAGCTCTCCATAGCTAAATTCGGTCAAGGAACTAATTCTTCCTCATAGAGGAAACCAATGCATTATTAATCTGATAAGAGAAGAACGCGACCAGTTAGGAACAGTCCCCACCACTAGCTGTCCACAACGGTGGGTGAAAGAGGCACAGGTTAAAGTAACAGATTAGCAGACAACCCGGTATTATAGGGAATCCGCTTGCTGAGGATCCCTCCAATTGTTCATTAACAACTGAAAAATATTATACAATTTTGGGACGTGCTCTGCTATGATAAATTGAATATCTTCAATAATTTTAAACGTGGGTGAATAAGCATTATTAAATAAAATAAAAAAACAGGATGGGGTAATATAAAGCTCATGGAGATGTTTCACTGTGCTGACGATTTCCTTGAACCAAACCAGTTCCTGAGAGTAGAACCATTAATATACAGTAGGACAGATGACCTTGCTGGGAAAGGACTATTATTAGATTACTTCAACAAAGTGGATATGTGGTGGGTAGAAGGACAAAAAGAATCTGTTCACTTTGCATGGAGGTGACTGAATTTCTCCATGCCAAAGCCCCCATCAAGTCAGAAATCTCTAGGATAAACAGCAAACTCTGAGGGGTCGATTTATCAATGTTTTCACACAAGATTCACACATTATTTCCAATTGAATTTAATTAAAAATTTCTGAATTTTGGATGCAAACATTAATGAATCAAACTCGAATGAATGCCCAATGCTCAGCCATTTGAGTTTATCTTTTATAAAAATCATTATTATTTTATAATAATCATTATTTTGAAATTTGAAACTCTGTGGCCATAGAAATATTCAAACATTCAAATGTAAATTGTTCAGACCAAGTCACTAAAATTGTCTTCCCTGACATTTAAACTAGCAAGTGTAAAAAAAAAAAAAAAAAATAAAGGTATTCCTTTAGTGGACCATGTCTCTAGCCACTTCAACTTCTTGCCAATTCTAACACTCCTCACATATATGTAAAAATCTAATTTTTTTTGCTAGAAAATGATTTGGTACCCCCAAACATTATAATATATATATATATAGATAGATAGATAGATAGATAGATAGATAGATAGATAGATAGATAGATAGATAGATAGATAGATAGATAGATAGATAGATAGATAGATATACATAGGTTGAAGTGTAGAGGAGAACCGCACACAGCTTTCAATCTAGTACCTGCAAACAGGTCCTCCCACCGACCTTGTATATATAAGAATAAAGTTCGAGAGGTTGCTGCACTTAAAAATTGTTGCTTTATTCCATCAAATCTTTGGAAAAAGATTACAAAGTATGTAGAATCATTTCAGACAAAGATTACGTTTCGGGCTGATTTGTTTGCGCCTTTCCTTAGATCAGTCAGAACACATCTGTGTGTTCTGACTGATCTAAGGAAGGGCGCAAACAAATCAGCCCGAAATGTAATCTTTGTCTGAACAGATGAATGTAACGATTTTCTCTGGAATGATTCTACTTACTTTGCAATCTTTTTCCAAAGATTTGATGGAATAAAGCAACCATTTTTAAGTGCAGCAACCTCTGGAACTTTATTCTTATATATATATATATATATATATATATAGCAGCAGAGGCCCTAGAAAATAAAAAGTTTGCAAACTTTTATGTCACGCGGTATTTGTGCTTTTTTTTTAGTGCACACAAATAAAATGCCCAATTTTTTGATAAAATATAAAAAGATGAGGACATGCCGTAATAAATAGATACCAAACATATCACACTTTAAAAGTGCGAACACCTGTGGAAGGTGGTGGTGGGGGGGAACCCTCCTTCTGCCCCCTGTAAAAGCGACTCAGTGGCTAGTTAGTCGCTACGATTGCTTTTACATGAAAGAGCATTGCTAGCTGAAAAAAGTAACCGGGATGTTTACTGTAGCTGCAGCCATCACGATGGTATAACCCCTTCAATGTACGGGTACATCGATGAGGCTGAAGTTGCTAGGTTGGGCTCTACAGGCAAATATCAAATGTTCTACTATACTGGATGGCATTCTGCCAATGCCTTCCCTTCACATCACATGATGTTTGATCAGGCCAAATAGGTCACCCTATAAATGTGTTTGCACGTCAAAAAACTAAAACAATTATTGGTCACTCTACCCACCGAGTTGGTTAATGGAATAGCTCTGAAACCTGATGCTTTACTTATATAAGCATCAGGCTTGTATTCAACAAGCTTCCAACAGTAAGGTCTGCTGTGACTGAGCACAATAAAGAGCAGTGCAATTTGTTGGAATTGTCATGAACAGAAATGCTAGGTATTTATTTAAAACATAGTATTTGTGGAATGTGGCTTTGATGGCTTTATTGGACTTCCTGATGGTTTAAAACTTGAGACTTTCCAGATGACAATTTCCTGATCTTATCTAAGCGGTGGTTTACTATGTTATATTTTTTAATAAAAACGACAATCCTTCTCAACAAACCTCATCCAAAAAACAAGATTTAATAGGAATAAATGATAATTTCAAGTACTTGCATGCTGAGAATTAATTTTCCACAAAAATGTAGGCCTCATAAGAACAGCATACAGGTGTATGCAAAAAATGTTAAATTAAATATTTTTTGCATATGCTATACTCCTGTTTATATGAACACCAGCATATAACGGTGTACAGCCACGCACAGCCATTCATGTCCATATGTGGTTGTTTGGGCTTTCTGTCCAGGAGAAATATGCCAGAAATGTTGTTGCAGGGACTTGGGTGCTTTTGTGCAAGAGACCTGATTTACAGAATACTTATGTATTCTTAATGTGTTAGTAAGAAAAACTGCAGAACAAAATTATAGTTTATATTTCAAAAATGTAATGGTTGACAAAATGTTGTACAGCCAGTCTAACATTAAGCATATATTTAAAGACTGGATATAGGCACACATCCAGCACCTATATTTAAAAAAAAAAATTGCATTTCCCAAAATTAAAATGATTATTTTATGTCAGGACATGGCAGTGTGCAAAAAACAAACAGCAAAGTGTACAAAAGAATGCATGTGAACACACACATAAAAAAAGTGCACAAGGGTGCCCCTTCTCTAAGAGGAAGGCCCCACCCTGACCCCCCCCCAGGGAGCAAGACTTCTGACAGGGGAAAGGCATGCTAAGGTCCACCTACCCAAAAGTCAGGGGAAGAAAAAACCTGATTGCCATAAATGGCTAGACATTGCTGCCTGCTAACAAAAATTGCCCCGTCTCGGCCAAAAGGCCTAGCTCATGAGACATTGTGCAAAAAGCTTTAGCGTTGCGGCTGAGTGCCATTTCACGCAGTGGGGTCCCAAAACCATAGTGATGCTCAGAGTACCTACAGGACACCACCCCCAGGGGAGGCTTAACACCATGGGCTCTGTACCTTCCCAGCCCCTGGCACTGCCCAAATTTTGAGGCACTAGGCCCCTCGGAATCCTTCATCAGGCCATTACTCCAAGCCTCCACTGCCCAGGAACCCTCTGGTGTCTATTCCCAAGGGAAAATCCCTCAGGACCCCCATCATACCGGCATGCATGCGATACAGCCAGCCATCCCAGCCACAAGGCAACATATTGTGAAGTACTTTACAGAGAACACAGATCCATTTACATCAGTTATTTTTATATTATTAGAGAGTTCAACAGTCCCTGAACAAGGAAAACAGAACAGGGCTTTTTTATTATAGTATACAGGATTTATATAGCGCCAACAGTTTGTACAGCGCTTGCACCTGTAAAATCTTATTTACACATCAAACCCTTATTGTCTTGTTTATTTAAAAGCAGATTTGTTAAAATATATTTTATACATCAAGAATTTGTAAATATGCTATGATTAAATAATCAAGTCACTGGGGCGTGGTCTGGACGGGCATGTGAGCGGACGCTTTACACGGAGCTCCCGCTACTGATCCTTCATACATCCTGATCCCGCCGCCGATCCGCATCCAGAACCGACCCACCAGCACACCACAACCCTGCAGGACGCCCCATACCACCGGCGAACGGTTCCGGAGGTCCAGAATGACCAGAAAGGGGGAGAAAGAAGCTGCAGCAGCGGCGGCCATGGATGGCCAAAATGGCGCCGGCCCTCCTCTACCCCAGCGTGCGGCTCGCAGTACAGACAAGACACAGGAACCGAGTGGTAAGGCAGCAAAGTCTGGCAAACAGTGGGTGAAAGAGCAGCCCAGGGACATGGTATACTATGCCCAAAAGATGCAGGGACAGAGCGGTACTCCCCCCCTGAATCAGCAGTTACTGGCAATGGAGACTGAGGGGCAAGAAGGCGCCATGGCACTAGATGACACGCTGCCATTAGAGGGCTCCCTGATCCTTAATGCAGATGGATCTGAATCCATGCAGGAAGAGGTGCAGCAGCCTACACTAAGTGATATTCTACGGGCGGTGCAGAGCTGCACAGCGTCTGTAAATGGACTGAAAGTGCAATTTGGGAGCCTCACTGAGACTGTCTCACTCCTGCGCCATGACATTCAAAAGATCAGGGAGAGAACCACAGTGGTGGAGGGCAGGATCAGTGAGGTGGAGGATATACTACCCCCCCTTACTAGGGATACTAGGAGTGCATTACAGCAAGCAGCACAGGCCAACGCCAAAAATGACGACATCGAGAACCGTCTCAGGAGGAAAAATGTACGCATACTGGGGCTCCCGGAGAAGGTGGAGGGTAGGGACCCCACAGCATTTACAGAAATGTGGCTACAGGACATATTCGGCAAAGATGCTTTTACCGCGCTCTTTGCAGTAGAGCGAGCACACCGTACACCACTGAGACCCCTCCCTCCAGGCAATCCACCTAGATCCATGCTAGCCAGACTCCTGAACTACAAGGACAGAGAAATAATACTTCGATTGGCCAGGGAAAAGGGTGCAGTGCACTATGATGGAACGAAAATTTCCTTCTATCCTGACTTCTCGGCAGAGGTACAGCGCAAAAGAGCCAAGTTTGCAGAGGTGAAGAAACGATTGCAGAAGATTCAAGTCACTTATGCTATGTTATACCCGGCTAAACTACGCATTACGGCAAGAGGTCAGTCAACATTTTTTGAATCTGCAGTTGAAGCATCCGCCTGGTTGGATCGCAATGAGCAGGATCTCAGGAGGAGGAGAGAGGCTGATATGGGAGAGTGAACGACACTACACGGAGCTGGGAAGTCGGTTTACCATTACTGGATGTTTTACAGTCTGTATAACATTTTGCGGGACAATGTTACTATTTTACAAAGTTAGCGCGTGACAAGAGCTTTGTTCACAAGAAATATACCAAGAAACGTCAAAAGCCAAGGTGGGTTAGTTGTACCCATGGGCACTGTTTTGAACACTCAAGTTTTGGCCCAGTTGAAGGGGCTGGTTAAGAGGTGCCCGGTTGGCACAAGTTTATGGCTCACCGTAAGATGCACAGACGAAAAGGGGGAATTCCCCTCTGACCGTTGCGGGACAGTTGCTTACATCCAAAAAACAGGTTCTAAATTACGGACCACACTGTTTCAGTTAGGAAGGACACTTTTGAATATGGAGATACCACGCACATCCTTCCACGGACGCCTCGGGTCGTCACTGCAAAACATTGCTGAATGCTACACCGGGAAAGTCTGGGTCATCGGGACATGCCCTGATCCTTTACTGCCAGAGGAAAGGCGAAGAAACAGGTTCACCCAGGACATGTCACCTTACAATACCAGTCATGGCGAACACTCCAGTTGTGACATGGAACGTCCGAGGTGTCCATGATCCCTTGAAACGTACCATGATAAGCACATGTCTGAGAAAATTTCACCCAGCAATAGTGAGCCTCCAGGAGACTCATCTAACAAAGGATACAGTCAGTTTTCTGCGGTATTCCTTGGTGGGCAGGGCCTACCATTCCACACACACTGCATATTCTCGTGGTGTGAGTGTCCTGGTACACAAATCCTTGGCCTACCAGGAATTAGATGCGGTTATTGATTCCATGGGTAGATTTGTGTTTTTACATTGCAGGTTATATACATTGACGTTGATTTTGGTGTTTGTGTACATACCTCCTCCATTCTCTAGGGAAATCCTGCAGCTCCTCTTGACTTACCTGGTCGACAAACATGATGTCCCTATAATGATCATGGGTGACTTTAATGGTTACTTAGATCCCAGACTTGACAAACATCCCCCGGCACAGCCACCCTCGGGAAACAGGGGCACTATTTTGAGCAGACTACTGATAGAGGTGGGTTGGATAGACTTGTGGAGAGCTAAATACCCTACAACCAAACAGTTTTCCTGCTTCTCCAAAACCTATGGGTCACTTTCCCGTATTGACCTGTGTGTGGGGTCCCCGCAGCTCTTAAGTGTTTTGCACAAGGTAGATTATTTACCCCGGGGGGTCTCTGATCACTCCCCTCTGGTCGCTTACCTTGTCACCAGACCGGCGACCACATTGCCGAGAGCACCGTGGAAACTGAATGCTTTCTGGCTAAAACTTTTCACATCTCACGATAGAGTAACGAAACAGATAGAACAATACTTTTTTGACAACTGAAGACAAACTGACTTGTTACTGAGATGGGATGCCTTTAAGGCATGCCTAAGAGGTACA
Source organism: Aquarana catesbeiana (assembly GCF_042186555.1). Classification (NCBI taxonomy): domain Eukaryota; kingdom Metazoa; phylum Chordata; class Amphibia; order Anura; family Ranidae; genus Aquarana; species Aquarana catesbeiana. The sequence continues at coordinate 87,601,977 of NC_133326.1, read as the reverse complement.
TTTATAGCTGAAATTGCTGACGTAAAACATAATTCCGCAGCCGTACTGGTACAGGTGGAAGACCGGGTGAAGCAATTGGAGCTTGCTTTTATTTTAGACTCATCAGAGTCCGCGAGGGAGGCATGGATATCGGCTCAGGACTCCCTGGACCGGTTGAGGGCTTCCGCCGCGGAACGAAAACGGTTCTTTACTAAACAAGCATTTTACGAAGAGGGTGAAAAAACTGGTAGATTGTTGGCCAGAATAGCCAGATCTCAACAGTCGTCCCCTGCTATAGGAGCGATACGTAGCTCCTCGGGACGCCTGGTGAATGATCCAGAGAAAATTATAGAGGAGCTGGCTTCTTTCTATGCTGAGGTATATAAGCCGTGTGACAGTTATACAGACGAGGAGCTACAGACATACATGGGTACTATAACGCTTCCAACCCTGACCCACCAGGCAAGGGGGGAGTTGGAGGCACCAATTTCGCTAGACGAACTGAGGGAGGCAGCTGCCTCTTTTCCTACATGCAAGGCCCCCGGGGACGACGGGCTTCCCATGGAGGTTTACACCCAATACAGCGAAATAATCTTACCTAAACTGCTTGAGGTATTAAATGCATCCTTTACATTGGGAAGGCTACCAACCACCATGACTAAAGCTAACATTATATTACTGTTGAAAATGGGTAAGGACCCCTTAGACCCGGGCTCCTATAGGCCTATATCGCTCTTACAGAGTGACATTAAATTACTAGCTAAAGTACTGGCCATGCGGGTTAATAGGATTGTTAGATTAATAGTTCACTCAGATCAAGCAGGATTTATGCCTCGAACATCTACGGCTACCAATCTTAGACGTCTATACCTAAACATGCAGACTCCCTCGGAATCCATGGGTCGTAGGGCCTTGCTGTCTCTCGATGCCAATAAGGCATTTGACAGCGTGTGCTGGAGGTATCTGTGGGCGGTTCTGGCCAAGTTTGGGTTTGGGCCCAGGTTCATTAGGTGGGTGAGGCTGTTGTATGATACACCACGGGCAGCTATATGTATGGCGGATCGAATGTCCCATGCCTTTGGGTTGAGCAGGGGGACCAGACAGGGGTGCCCTCTGTCCCCCCTGCTCTTTGCACTGGCTATAGAGCCCCTGGCAGCACAGGTGAGGGATTGCCCACAGATTAGGGGTTTTCGGTATGGCGAATTGCATGAAAAAATCATGCTCTACGCCGACGACATGCTTCTGTTTTTGGAAGACGCAGAGGGATCCCTGGACCAGGCAATGTCACTTATAACTGAATTTGGCCACTTTTCAGGCCTTACTATTAACTGGACTAAATCTGCCCTAATGTTTATAGACGGTTCCCCGATGACTAATGTGAGACCCCCGACTCAGATACCTGTAGTGTCTACCTTTAAATATTTGGGTATAAATGTCTCGCCTAAACTCACAGACTTTTGTAGCCTAAATGTCTACCCTCTGATGTCGCGGTTTAGAGATAAAATAAATGTTTGGAATAAACTTAAGATGTCCCTGGCAGGAAAAGTGAATCTCATAAAAATGATTCTGATGCCACAATTTCTATACATGCTACATAACACTCCGGTAGTTATTATGCTGAAGATATTCAGAGTGGTTAACTCCTTATTTCGGCTGTTGTTGTGGCATACCAAACCTCCCAGAATTAAGTTGGAACAGCTGCAGCGCTCAAAGGAGGGGGGGGGCCTTGCTCTACCCAACCCTTGGATATACTACCTGGCGGCGCAACTGCAGGACCTGATAGGTGCCATGGCCCCTCTACCGCTGGGCTCATCTGCTAAGCTTATGCTGGTGGGCACAGGGGCGGAGTCAATACCCGAGGGATTGGAGGCTCACCTTTTCCAAAGGCCCAATAAGCAAATGCCCACATACACACTTTTGCAGAAGGTATGGAACAAAGCTAAACAATTACAAAATGTTTCGGGCTTTACTAAGTATAGCCCGATATGGGAAAATAAAACATACGTTGAACTTGCCAAGCTCCAACAGGGGCACAGATGGCGCTGCAGGGGTATCACCCATATGTACCAGATTTTCAGTAATGGAACATTGTTGTCGTTCAGAGATTTACAAGATAAATATTCTCTGCCTACCAGTATGTTATTTTACTATCTACAATTACAGCATGCAATTAGAGCACAAGGGGTTGCGACAGATTGGTCCCAGTCCCCCACGCCTGTTTTTCATATAATGCAGGAGGCGTCAGAGACTAAAGGTATAATTTCACAGTGCTATAACATGTTATTAGCGTCACTGTTAGAGGGGTACCCCACAAAGGCGGCTGCTCAATGGGAGGCGGATGTGGGCCCCCTTGTCGGGGGAGATGTGGGAAGAAGCTCTGCAGGCGGTTAACACCTGCTCACTAAACGTGGCACAGAGGGTCTCCCAACTGTATATCCTATTGAGAGTACATTATACCCCTGTAAGGTTACATAGAATGGGCAGAGCTCCAGACTCATTGTGTGGCCGATGCAGGGCAGCGTCTGGGGACCTGATTCACCTCCTTTGGCGTTGCCCCAAACTCCATAGGTATTGGACAGAGGTCCTGGCTACACTAAATCAGGTGTTCCAGGCCAATGTCCCCCTAGATCCATTGTGTTGTATACTGGGAGTTCTGGAGGGGGTAATTACGGAGGAGGTGACGAGGGTTGCATTTGCACGTGCACGTGCTGTTCCAGGCTAGGAAGGTAATACTGATGGGATGGAAGTCTGCTACGCTACCTAGTAGCAAAGCATGGATACTAAATATGGGAAAAACGCTTATAATGGAAAAATATATATACCAGCACAGGGGCAGCCCTGGAAAATTTGACAGATTGTGGGACCCGTGGTTGGATGTGCCTGGAATAAGTCCCATGGAATTGGTACAGATGAGGTTGCTAGGAAGTGTTTAAAGATGTGACAGGCAGATGTCGAGAGAGTGTATTGGAGAATGGAGGAGGAAGGTGTGTGGATACTAGAGAATGTATTGCCGGTTTAATCAGATGGGACATATAGTCCGAATGCTGACAGTTCTAAGATGTAAATTATAACACCCAATTGATAGCTATATATCATTACGTGGAAGAAAAAAGAAATGCTGAATATGGTTCATGTATAACTGTAATGTGTGTCTTTTCTTATGAGCAATAAAACCTTTTCTGATTTAAAAAAAAAATAAATAATCAAGTCACTAAAAAGTCAAATAGAGCTTACAAAAGACTCACCCAGTTCATAAAGCTTCATACTTTATAGAACTTCAGTCTACATACCTGCCATTTTTAAGTACACAAGATAAAAGGTACAAAAAGCGTATTTGACATCTGAGTAGCAACACCTTTGCAAACACTACCAGTGAGTGCTTATTATGGCATGCTAAGGAACCTAAAACTATGTACACCTTTTCTTAAAGTAAATCTATCAGAAACATGAGGGAGCCACTGGCCACTTAAGAGTTACTTAATGCATACTTGCTTAAAAAAATAAAAATAAAAAATAAAAAAAAAGATGAACCTTCAAAGAAGCAAGTGAATACTTACCTGAACCTCTCCTACAGATTGCACCAGCAAACATCACTCTGCAAAGAGCCCAACCCCCCCCCCCCCATGCACTCAGTGGCTCCTCTCGCCAGAAGTATCCTGTGCTGAAGTAGGGGTCAGTGGGAATTAGAAAGAGCATTAGGGGACATGCGTGATTCTGAAGAATTTCCTGGCAAGAATTTTTTTTAAAGCATCAGAGTAGTGTTTGGCCACAGGGGCAACAGGTGAGGGACGTTACTTATTTCCAGGTACATTTTTTTTTTTTTTAAGCAAGTTAGTTTAAGCAACCAGGTCCCTTTATGCACGCAATAGAAATGTTTTAAAACATTACAAAAAAAGTTTAGATTGTTCATGCAACCCAACAAATCACCAGTTCATTCTTCTATACATGGTAGAGATGGAGGTAGATTGAATTGCAGTATTTATGACTAGCATAAATCACATTTCTGAAAAACAGCGGTGTCGTATTTAGCTAGCATTAAAACAGTTATCAGAGTGGTCTTTCATAAAAATATATATTTTTTAAATATTCTGGCTTTTTTTTAATATTTTCGGGTGGTGAGGAAATACAGTATTTAAGAGATTTAATGGGAGGCTTAAAAACTCCAAGTCATTTATGTTTTTGTTGCCCTCAGAATGGCCTCCGATATGCCACAGTGAGCAATGCCTATGAGTCATTTGTCCACTGATGACCTTCAAGCTATCCTCATAGTTGTAACAAAGTACTTAAAACCGTAGAGCTCAATTAGTTACTATGTAATTTACCTCCATTGTGACCTGAAGACTCTCTCGCATCTTTTTCAGCTCTTTTTCATATTGTTCTTTTAGCTTATCAATTTCCTGATCATGAGTTGACACCTCTTCTTTAAGTGCTCCCTTTAAAGCAGTGAGTTCTCGTTCTCGCTTCCTTAATAGATCTTCTTGTTCTTCTTTTGCCATTAGCAACTCTTGAACTCCTTGTTTCATGTGCATGAGTTCCTGAAAAATAAAATCATATGGACCATATTTACTAAACATGATGGAACCCGTAATAACAAAGGACCAGAACATAATGCTTTCATAACAGTCACCATTTGGTATGTGTAGATGGGATGAAAAACTAAGATATATTTGAAAAGCTTTACATCACACTACTCTTTCAGATTATCACCGAAGCTTTTTGGTTGCACCCTACTACACTTTTTTCATTACATGCCGTGGCTTGGGTATGAACATAAGGGCAAAATAAATGTGCTCACAACTTGCAGATGCTTGTATTGTTACTATACACTAGTAAAACAAGTGCAGTGGTTGTGGCCAATGATACATCTGCAGCTTTCTGATACAAAAGTCCTTGCTTCATGGTTCTTCCCTGTAAGGCTATTAAGCCTGCACTAATACCAAAATGCACTGCTCGTTATTTAAAATTCTCCTATGACTGGACCTATTCTAGTTCTTTGGACTGCTGAGTTTAATATAATATAGCCAAAATGAGCACACATTGCTTAAATTTGGTAATTAGCAAAAATAAATAATAATAGCAACATCATTAACATGATAAAAAAGAGAATACTGGGAAGCAGTAGGTGAGAACTCAATAAAAGCTGATATTCAGCAAACAGCTATTCAGCAAACACAGCTCAAATGTAAAAAAAAAAAAAGGAAGAAAAAAACAAACACATAAAAACTGCAGTAGCACTACTTCCAATTTAGAGTAGAGTATAGAATCAAAAAACAAACTTGTGATGCAACTTGATTAAAGAAGAATTCCAGATATGGCATTTCATACATACTGTAGTTACATTGGTCCAGCTTAGAACTATGCATAAACCAAAGGAATGGCACCCATGGCAAGCACCCAAGTATTAACTAGTGGAGATCACTGTAGTAGCTTCTGCTATTACAGGGATTTCCAGCTTCTAGAGCAGTGTTTCTCAATCTTTTTTCAGTCAAGCACCCTTTAAAATCCTCCACAATCTTAAGGCGCCCATTCTAAAATGTAAACGAAACTAAACTTTACATAACGCAGCAACATCCACACACGTAGGACACCCAATGTTAGAGGTGATTTATTCTTACAAAGCAAATATATATTTGCACACTGGTACTGACTAGTATTCCGATGTTTCTCTTCTCACTCAGTTTCTTTCTCACTCAGCTAATGTGACCCCAGATCTGATGGGGGGGGGGGGGGCAGGGGGAGGGGAGGGTCAAACAAGGATGTTGTGTAAGTGCCCAAGGTCCTCCTTATCAACCGATGACATCAATGGTTGTTCAGATGCAGACAGCTAGAAGGTTGTAATGGCGCACAATGAAAACCTGTGGCTTTGTGTAACTAAAAGGTAGGCTTGATCTACCCACTGGCTTGTATACGATTTTGGGCAATCTCCAAGGCAACCCTGAAGAAACCTGAAGGCACCCTGGTTGAAAAAGGCTGTTCTAGGGGGATCCCACAGGTATAGTAAATGCATAGTTATACTGGTCCAAGCTGGACCAATGTAACTACGTCTAAAATGCCATTACCGGAATTCTTCATTAATCATCCTTAAAAATGATCATTATTGAGATATAACTATTTAACAAAAAAGCAACCAGCTAAATATTAGCTGACACACAATTACTGCCTTCATATGGCCTAGGCAACAGATCCACATTACCAAACATAAACAAAACATAAAATCAAGGTTTTCCTAGCATGCCAAAATAACAATTACGAAAGTATACGAAATAAAATGCAACTTGTGATTTTTGATTTTTTGACTTGCGCAGGGATCTGATTTTATACAAAAAATGGTAATTAGAAGTTAATATTTCTCTGTACTTTTGGTCCAAAAATACCACTGTGATCCAAAACACATCTAAAAAGATAATTTCTAAAAATAAAAGTTCGGAACAAGCGAATAGATACAGCGTTACCCAACACAAGGTTTATAATTGTTCAAAGACTCTTATGATTTACACTCTTCAGCCATACTGCACTGCCCGGAAGATCACTGTACTATTTCCTGACTCCATATTACTGATCAATTGTCCAATGAGCAGACTGGAGGCACTGAGGTAATAAAAGGAAGCTGAATTGCTCAACCAGTAATTTGTTGTATTAGCTGCCTGGCTAGGCAATGTGTCAGGTGTGTTTATAAAATTGCAAGACTATTCCTTTCAGCAGGAAAAAACAGTAAACATATGTATTTAACCTGCGTATTTATCATTTTTCCCCTGGAGTTTACCTTTAATTATGTTGCTACGCACCAATCAAACTGATAAGCATGTGTGCAACTATGAAGAATTATACATAGTAGTATGTCAGTCCCTGCGGTTTCTTTTTCACCATTATAGCTTTCGTAGGGCCTGGAAACTGGATGTGTAAATTAAAATAGATTTTAAATGTAATAAATAGCAGCAGCATTAATGCAACACTACAAAACTGACCTCTATCAAATCCTCCCTTTCTCCATCATCAACAACAGAGCGCTTTGCATTGTCCAATTCATCATGCATTTCTGACAGCTGCTCCTGCAGGTCTCTAATTTCAGTCTGATACTGCTCCTGTTCCATCTTCAACTCAAATAACCTGTCAAGGAGAAAACAAATGCTGCAAAACCAATAAAGGCTTCTCACAGTATTTTGTAACTTACAGTACATGTGAAATGATGCTTGCCAGAACAAAATAAAACAAAAAAGCGCCTTTGTGGTTACTTGGCAAGAAATGAAAACTACCAAGATCCCCAAGACATCAGACGCCCAATTCAATACACATAATAAAAAAGGAATAAAGAAAAAAAGTTGACCTAAGAAAAGAGGTAATCTTGGTTTTTTACCCCAACCACGTTCCAACACACCAAAGCGTCAGTAAATAAGGCCCCATTCACACTAGCGCGTTTTTTGATGCATTTTGCATTTTGCAGAAATGCACGGGAATTTTTTAACATGGGTTCCTATGGAACATGTTCACATCAATGCTTTTTTGTATCTCCGCGTTTTTGGAAAGGGTCGGGGACTTTTTCTCATGCAAAATGCAGCGTTTTGCATGTAATGGTTTTCAATGGACAAGCATCAAAAACGCAAGTGCACCTTTTTTGCTGCGTTTTTGATGCGTTTTTGGTGCGTTTTTGCCGTTTTTTTTTTTTTTTTTTTGTAATTTTTTTGTAAGACTGTAAAAAAAAATGAAAAAAAAAAAAAAACGCAAAACGCAAATCGCGGCAAAAACGCGGCAAAAACGCCGCTAAAACGCGGCAAAAACGCGGCTCAAAAACGCGGCAAGCATGAAAAAAAAACCTCCAAAAACGCTCAAAAGCAACATGCATAGGTGTGAATCGAGCCTAAGCAAGAATTATCTCCCATCTTAGGGAGGGACAGAATCTTAAAGCATTGCTTAATATGTTGTGAGTGCAAACATTTTTGTTAAAGAATGATGATTGGACTAAGTAGCTGTTTTGAAAACCTGTATATTTGAGGCATCTCCCTTTGCCAAAGAACAAAACTCTAGTTAAGTGGGTTCTTAGCAGGGTGGATATAAATCAATCAAATCAAATTTTTCTTTATGTAAAACTGATTTTATTTTATTTAAATCAATTTGTTTGATTTTTAGCAAATTTTAATAAAATGCTTTTGGAGTAAAAATCTATCTAAAGATAGTTTTCTATTTATGATACATTAATAATTTAGTTTATTCAGCACGAAATGGAGCTTAGTTATGTAGCATGAGGCTGTATATTCTGCAAAATTTAAATTTTCGGTAAACTCATTCAATGAATCCAAGATCTGCAAGCGGAGATAACATGCACTGCATTGATGCATTTACATAATTTCACAGTACCATGAGATAGCCAAAGTTCAGGAATATTCCTTTATCCCATCATTTTGCAAATCTATGTACACTACAAACTGTATGATTGAATCGGTTCCGATATCGCCGTTTTACTAACCTGACCGCTTATTATTCTAATTAGGAAACATTCATTTTGTTTGCAAATATTAAAGCGATTCTAACTACCAGCAAGAATAAGTCCTTACATTTAAAGAGCACCTGTCATTTCAGATCCATCATGGCAGCGCCTGTTAGCGGGCATCCACTCACCTGCTGCCGCCACGTCCCTCACCTTGTTGTCACTGCAGCATTACCAGGCGTCCCATTAAAGTGAATGGGACTGTCAGTGAGTCAACAGCGGGTCAGAGGACAGAAATTGCTATCAATAAGCACACAAGGGGTGCTTTTTTGCTTTGCTTTTGTGAGATACCTTTTTTTGTATGCATGATTACAATAAGTAAAAAACACTAACATTATTTTGAACCAAGAAAATGCCTGCTTGGAAATCCTAAAGTATACAAAAATTATACTAAAAAGTATAATAAAAATTTGGGAATAAAGGTTGGGTTTGCATAGAGGAAGGCAACTAAATTATCTTTAAAAAAAAAAGGGCTGGGGCTCATGGACTCCAATGAGAGAGGTGAAGGCTAAAAAGAAAAACATTGTGAGTGTAGAACATTACTTGTCAAGTCTGCAATTGTTCAAAGCGTGGTTTGGTTGATTTTGAAGAACCCCTGTTAACTCTTGAAACAGATGGATCAGAATGCTGTCAAATATTTAAAAAATCAGCAACCCATAAAACTAGTTTATGTAAGAAGTAGAGCTGCACGATTCTGGCTAAAATGAGAAGCACAATTTTTTTGCTTATAATAAAGATCACGCATTCTCGCGACATAACATCATCTTTCACATTATACAAAAAAATTGGGCTAACTTTAGTGTTTCGTTTTTTTTTTTTTTTTAAATCATTAAAGTGTATTTTTCCCCCAAAAAATTGCGTTTGAAGGATCGCTGCACAAATAGTGTGACATAAAATAATAACCACCATTTTATTCTCTAGGGTCTCTGCTAAAAAAAAAAATTATATATAATGTTTGGGGGTTCCAAATAATTTTCTAGCAAAAAATACTGATTTCAACTAGGGATGGGCGAACGGAGCATAAGTTCGGCCCGAACTTTGGTTGTTCAGGCCGAATTTTGGTTGTTCAGATGTTCTGCAAATTCGAAAGCCGCCGGCGGAACACCATTAAAGTCTATGGGACACTAACGCGAAAAAACAAAAGTGTTCATTTTAAAGGCTTATATGCAAGTTATTGTCATAAAAAGTGTTTGGGGACCCGGGTCCTGCCCCAGGGGACATGGATCAATGAAAACAAAATTGTTAAAAATGGACGTTTTTTCAGGAGCAGTGATTTTTTTTTAATGCTTAAAGTGAAACAATAAAAATGAAATACTGTGCCTGGGGGGTGTCTATAGTATGCCTGTAAAGTGGAGCATTTTTCCCGTGTTTAGAACAGTACCACAGAAAAATGACATTTCTAAAGGAAAAATTGTCATTTAAAACTGATCGCGGCTGTAATGAAATGTCGGGTCTGGGCAATATAGATAAAACTCATTGAAAAAAAAAGAGCATGGGACCCCCCCCCCAGTCCATTACCAGGCCATTTGGTACAAGTACCCCTACCATTTCACAAAAAAAGTGTCAAAATGTTAAAAACGACAAGACACAGCTTGGGGACAAGTCCTTTATTAAAACATTTTAAAAAAATAAAAATGTCCCACGATGTCCATTCATCTTCTTCTATCTCACCGCGACGGACCGAAAAAGAAAAAAAAAATCCACAACCGATCCTCCTCTATGAGAGGCTGCCGTGGTGTGACGCTTCTTTGTTGATAACAGTCCTTATATAACTGAGGGCGGAGCCACCCGGTGACGTACCTGGGTGACCCCCTCCCTCTGATGCCACAGGGACTTTTCTGTGGCTTCCTCGTGGCGTCAGAGTGGGGCGGGGCCACCCAGGTAAGTCACCGGGAGTCACCGGGAGTCCCCGCCCTCAGTTATATAAGAACTGTCATAGGTGATGAAGCGTCACACGGCGGGAGCCTCCCTTAGAGGAGGATCGGTTACAGAGTTTTTTTCTTTTCTTTTTCAGTCCATCACGGCGTGAAGAAGATGAATGGACATCGCAAGACATTTTTATTTTTTTCCTTTTTAATCAAGGACTTGTCCCCAAGCTGTGTCTTGTCGTTTTTAACATTTTGACACTTTTTTGTGAAATGGTAGGGGTGCATTTGTACCCCGTTACCATTGCACACAGGGGGGAGGCCTGGATCTGGGGGTCCCTTTGTTAAAGGGGGCTTCCAAATTCCGATAAGCCCGCCCGCAGACCCCCACAACCACCAGGCAAGGGTTGTGGGGATGAGGCCATTGTACCCATCAACATGGGGACAAGGTGCTTTGGGGGGCTACCCCAAAGCACCCTCCCCATGTTGAGGGCATGTGGTCTGGTACGGTTCAGGAGGGGGAGCGCTTTCTTGCCCCCCGCTTTTCCTGCGGCCTGCCAGGTTGCGTGCTCGGATAAGGGTCTGATATGGATTTTGGGGGAGACCCCCTACGCCATTTTCTTTTTAAATTTGGCGCAGGGTTCCCCTTAATTTCCATATCAGACCCGAAGGGCCGGGTATGGATTTTAGGGAGACTGCCACGCATTTTTTTTTTTTTTTAAATTCATTACAGCTGCGATCAGTTTTAACCCTTTAATGACTAAGCCTATTTATGAAATTTGATGTTTACAAGTTAATTTTTTGCTAGAAAATTACTTAGAGCCCCCAAACATTATATATATTTATATATATATATATATATATATATATATATATATATATATATATATATATATATATTTTTTTTTTTTTTTATTTTTTTTTTAGCAGAGAATTTAGAGAATAAAATGGCGATTGCTGCAATATTTTATGTTGTGGTGTTTTAAACGCAACTTTTTGGGAAAAGAGACACTTTCATGAATTTAAAAAAAACAAACAGTAAAGTTACCCCAATTTTTTTGTATAATGTGAAAGATAATGTTACGATGAGTAGATACCAAACATGTCACGCTTTATAATTGCACGCACTCGTGGAATGGCGACAAACTACGGTACCTAAAAATCTCCATAGGCGATGATTTAAATTTTTTTACGGTTACCAGGTTAGAGTTACAGAGGAGGTCTAGGGCTAGAATTATTGTTCTCGCTCTGACGATCGTGGTGATACCTCACATGTGTGATTTGAACACCGTTTACATATGCGGGCGCGACTTCAGTATGCGTTTTCTTTGCTGCGCGAGCTCGCGGGGACGTGGGCGCTTTAAAAAAATTTTCTTTCTTCTTATTTATTTTTATATTAATAAATTGTGTTTTAAAAAAAAATTTTGATCACTTTTATTGCTGTCACAAGGAATATAAACATGTGACAATAATAATTGATGACAGGTACTCTTTATGGAGGGATCGGGGGTCTAAAAGACCCCCGATCCCTCCTTTGCACTTCAAAGTTTTCAGATCGCCGTTTTCGGCGATTCTGAATACTGTCATTTTTTTTTTTAAACTGGCGCCATAGGCATGACGTCGCTTCCATGTTTACTATTAGGAGGCTGGAATGAAGCAGCTCATCGTCCCCAGCCGCCGATGGCGGACGATTGGTCATTGGGCCTCCCGATGGAACGGGAGGCCCGGTTAGAGCGACGGAAGGGGGGGGGGGACGTCCCCTCCCGCTCCTCCGGTATAACAGCAGAGTGGCTTTTAGCCGCATCGGTTGTTATACCTGGAAAGCCGATCGCTGGCTCTAAAAAACAGTACTGGGATGATGCCTGCAGCTGCGGGCATTATCCCGGTACAACCCCAGAAAGCCGAGTATGCACATCTGCGTACGCTCGGCGGGAAGGGGTTAAATGACAATTATTCCTTTAGAAATGTAATTTTGGTACTGTTCTAAAGATGGGAAAAATGCACCACTTTACTATAGACACCACCCAGGCACGATATTTAAAGGAATATTTCATTTTTATTGTTTCACTTTAGCATTAAAAAAATCACTGCTCCCGAAAAAACGGACATATTTTAAAAAAATGTTGCATTGATACATGTCCCCTGGGGCAGGACCCAGGTCTACAGACACTTTTTATGACAATAACTTGCATATAAGCCATTAAAATGAGCACTTTTGATTATTCATGTTCGTGTCCCATGACTTTAACAGTGTTCGTGTGTTCTGCCAAATTTTTTGCCTGTTCGGTATGTTCTAGTGCGAACCAAACCGGGGGGGGGGGGGGGGCATTCGGCTCATCCCTAATTTTAACATGTAAGCAGCAAGTGTCAAAAAAGGTTTAGTCTTTAAGTGGTTAAACTGACCTCATTTACAGACAGAAGTTCATCCCCTCATCTAAAAGAACTATATGTTACAATGTTTCTCTATAGTGTTGTAAGAAACTTGGCAGACTGCCTGTTTTTTTTTGTTTTTTTGACAGCCATCGGCTTGAGCAAAGAACTCTCTGCACTGAATCGAGGAAATGCTTTTTTAAGATCGGGAGGGGGGTAAAATCGCAATCTCAATTCTTTAACGATTAATCATGCAGCTCTAGTAAGAAGGAATAAATGGGAGTCTGGACCTTAAAGCATTGGCAGGGTAAAGGTTTCAGGGAGGGCTGGAACATTTATTTCTAGGCAACTATCACTTCATTCCAGAAAAAAAAAACACACGCTTGCTTTATTCCTTATAGGGCGTACACACGGTCGGACTTTGTTCGGACATTCCGACAACAAAACCCTAGGATTTTTTCCGACGGATGTTGGCTCAAACTTGGCTTGCATACACAAGGTCACACAAAGTTGTCGGAAAATCCGATCGTTCTAAACACGGTGACGTAAAACATGTACGTCGGGACTATAAACGGGGCAGTGGCCAATAGCTTTCATCTCTTTATTTATTCTGAGCATGCGTGGCACTCTGTCCGTCGGATTTGTGTACACACGATCGGAATTTCCGACAACGGATTTTGTTGTCGGAAAATTTTATCTCCTGCTCTCCAACTTTGTGTGTCGGAAAATCCGATGGAAAATGTCAGATGGAGCCCACACACGGTCGGAATTTCCGACAACACGCTCCAATCGGACATTTTCCATCGGAAAATCCGACCGTGTGTAGGGGGCATTAGAAGGAAACTATTCTAATCAAGGAGTTGCCTGATGTTTGAGAACCCATGTTATTCAGCAAGCACGCTTATTTGTATTCCCTGTATCTGTGAAGGAGCCTTGGAAAAACAAAATAAAATAATCTGCACCCCAAAAAAATTGACAATGAAGGTGCTCAACTTTCTTAACTTAAAACTCGAGATCATTGGTTCTTGTTGACAAGTGGCTTAAATACTTATCCTTCATTGACTTTACCATTATTGGAGTCACATTTTTCTCTCCAGAGGCTGCTTGACTCAAAAAAAAAAAAAAAATTGTCATGTTCCCTGCAGGGTCAAAACAGGTTTCTTAATGTCTTCCACTTTTTTAGCAATCTTTTTTTTTGAATTTTTTGTTTTTATGAATCCAAAAATATTTCCCTCAATGGGGATTCCACAGTACTTTGTTTTAGAAGAAGTGTCTTGGCCTGGATCTTGAATCATAATGTACTATAAACGGGAGGAAATCAGATTCTACATATTATCCTGACTGCATCTACTGGGGCACTAGCTTTACTATGTTTTGGCTGAAGCCAGAAAAATAATGCAAGTGCAATGCAATTTGTATGCAATATGGATCATATCCAAGCCATATCTGAAGACACTACATCAGATTTCTGATGTACTGGTCCAAATCATTTGGTGGATGGGGAATTATGGTGTGGGTTCGTGCAGATCCTGGTGATGTCCTCAAATGTCATAAAATGATGCTAATGTTTGCCATCCAGTGATATAGTTGAACTAACCAGTAGTTTACCTGGTAACCTTCTGCAACTCATCAAGAATCATTTAAAATGTGTACCAATATTTTTCTTTCATTTTTTTTTTTAAATCGGGTACTAAATATGATTAATAAGCCTTTTTTTCTGTAATTATTTCATCTGGTTTGCACTCAATTAGATTTGGGGTAACAGTGCCTTGTTTTTAACATGGTACATTCAAATAAGAATTGCTCTGCAAAATAGCTTAACGCCACATATAAGAAAAGAAGTATCCGGTCTGTGGGATATTTGCAAGTTAAAGTATGTTTAGCATCAGCTAGATAGGCATGTAAAATACATATTTAAAATGAATGTGTCAAAAGCCTTCCTATGCCGTTTGATAAAAATGTAACAGGTCTACTTTAAGGTATGCCTTTGATGCTAAACACCTGAGCTTCCCTGTACACTTGTCAATTAGTACACCTGACGCGAATGACTGAAAACAAAAGTACAAATGTTATACAAAACCCTGGGAAAACCAGACATATATTACAAAAAATTCATCATGTTTAACCGAAAGAAAATCTTACTCTTCTAGATGTTTTCTTAATTCTTTCTCACTCTCCCCTAGTTTCCCACGAAGAACCAAGTTTTCTTCCATGCTACGTTCAAGTTGTTCCTGGATGTCTTTCATGCTTGCCTTTGTTTTATTGTTCTGTTCTTTGTTGCTTTCTTGACTCTAGGTTTATGGCATGTAATGTCAGTTTTAGTAAAGCTCAGACACAAACAGTTAATATAAACATATATAAAAAGGATGCACAAACCGTAACATAATAGCGAGATCAAATATCGCTTAAGGCAGTCTACCTGTATACCTAGCTTATTCTAGTAAAGTCATGTTCTTCCATCAATAAAAGCCTTTATAATCTGTATAGTTTCAATTATTCGGGTTTCACTATACTGCCTTGCTGATGTATTAAAGTAAAATCCCTAAAGAGAAAAAGTGGGCTGCCTCTACCAACCTTTTCAAAAGGGTCACATTGACCCTTGTGGATCAGGAAATCAGAGAAAAAAGTCATAGGTTCTTATCTCCCAACCAGTTTAGGGTCAATGATTTAGAAAGTATTGAAAGCAATAATCAGGTTTGCATCCAGCAAATATAGTTTTCAGTAGGAACGGCCAGGCTTGGAAGCCTCCATATTTCTATCTTGACAGATTTTAAGAGTACACAACATAAAATGTAAAAATGTACCTACTAACACAAGCAGTCGAGCAGGACTTTCCTCTTTCTGAGTGGACGTCATATGATGAACTCTCAAAAGGAGCCGCACAGCGGCATGATCTGTCACTGGCTGTGTCCACGGGACACAGCCAATGACTGATCAATGTGCCGGCTCGCTGCCAGTACCATGTGACCGCTGTGACCAATCACAGCAAATTAGATGAC
This sequence comes from Aquarana catesbeiana, assembly GCF_042186555.1. Lineage (NCBI taxonomy): Eukaryota > Metazoa > Chordata > Amphibia > Anura > Ranidae > Aquarana > Aquarana catesbeiana. The sequence continues at coordinate 87,586,282 of NC_133326.1, read as the reverse complement.
AGTTGTAAACAATGGATGGCTTCCTTTAATGTCATCCATTGTGTACAATTGTGTTGCTAGCTGTGATTGGTCAATGTGATCACATAGTACAGACAGGACAAATCACAGCCCATCTGTACCATGTGGTTAGCTCAGGCCAATCACAGCTATTTACATCAAAACAAACTGAATGCATCAGTTTCATTCAGTAAAATGCTTGCTTATAGCAATGAAATATACTGTAACTTGCCATGCTTCTTACTAAATACCTTGGACTGTCTTCTTTCCAAAAAGGGGTCATTTGGGGGATATTTGTGCTGTCCTGACATTTTTTGGCCTCAAGAAATGGGATAAGCCATCAGTACATCAGGATTGATCAACTTTCAGACATTTACCATAGATTTTGAAGTCTATAATGTCCCTACAGACTAAATAATATACACTGATTTGGGTTATTTTCACCAAAGAAATGAAGCAGAATACATTTTGGCCTAAATTTATGAAGAAAGTTTATTTGTTTGCAAACATTTATAATCATATATTTTCTAAATTTTCTGTCTTTTTTCATGTATTTAGCAAAAAATAGAAAAAACCCAGTGGTGATTAAATACCACCAAAAGAAAGCTCTAGTTGATAAAAATGTAGTTTTGGTACCGTGTTTGTATGACTGCGCAATTGCCATTTAAAATGCCACAGCGATGAAAGCTGAAAATTGGCCTGGGCAGGAAGGGGGTAAACGTGCCTCGTATGAAAGTGGTTAACCGCTTCTGGACCAGCTGCCACAGTTGTACTGCTGCAGGTTGGCTCCCCTGCGCGAAACCACGTAGCTATACGTCGGCTTGCAGGGTCTGGATAGCAGGCACGCAAGCTCACTGCACAGTGGGGGTGCCGATGCTTGTGGCCGACGGTCGCCATGACCACCGGCCACGATCGATCATGAGCTGGAGACTAAACACACACTTCCCTGTTCTGTTCTGACAGGAGTGACAGATCGTGTGTTCCTATTAGCTAGGAACCACAATCCGTCACTTCCTCTAGTTAGTCCCCTCCCTCTTCAGTTAGAATCACCTCCCAGGGAACACATTTAACCCCTTCACCGCCCCCTAGTGTTAACCCCTTCACTGCCAGTGATAGCTGTATTAATGCCAATGGTTCCAAAAATGTGTCAAAATTGTCCGATGTGTCCGCCATGTCACAGTCATGAAAAAAATCGCAGATCGCTGCCATTACTAGTAAAAAGAAAAATAATAATAAAAATGCTACAAATCTATCCCCTATTTGTAGACGCTATAACTTATGCAAACCAATCAATATACGCTTATTGAGATTTTTTTTACCAAAAATATGTAGAAGAATACGTATCGGCCTAAACTGAGAAAAAACTTGCTTTTTTTTAACAAAATGGGGATATTTATTATAGCAAAAAAGTACATAAATATTGTGTTTTTTTTCAAGATTGTCGCTTTTTTTTGTTTATAGAGCAAAAAATAAAAACCGCAGAGGCGATCAAATACCACCAAAAGAAAGCTCTATTTGTGGGAAAAAAGACAACAATTTTGTTTGGGTACAACAACGCACGACCTCGCAATTGTCAGTTAAAGCGCCGCAGTGCCGAATCGCAAAAAACACTCTGGTCAGAAAGGGGGTAAATTCTTCCGGGGCTGAAGTGGTTAATGGACATTTATAGATTTTATCTACACAAAGAAAGATTTCCCACTCTTTACAATCACCCCTTATGCATGTCATCAGTTTTCAGCACCACCTATATTTGTAAGCAGTTATATTAAAGGATGAAGCACAGGAAGGGCAAAATTAGAGCCAAAATTTTTGATGAGCACCTTGAGAATTGCTACTACAACCATCGAACCAGATATTGATGCGTTAGTTTATCAAAAACAGTGTCAAATATTGCACTAGCTTCATGCTGCTCTCTTTTACCTAAAAAAAATGTATTATTAAAGTGGATGTAAACCTGAAATTTTTTTTTTTTTTAATGTCATAATGTAGAGTATAAGATTTCCTATCATTTGAGCCCAGTCTTGCCACAAATAGTTAATCCATCTCTGAGCAATCCTCTTTTATTTTTCAGTGAGATAAAACTTGACAAATAGAGAAAAACGTTGTCAAATCCTCCCCCTTGCTGTGAGTGACAGGTGATTTACATCTCGTGCACTAGCCTAAGACATGCATTATTTTTTAATTCCCTCCCACTCCTTTCTTCAGCAGCTCTGCAAGGATTGGCTGTTCCACACCTCAGCATGATTTGGCATGCTGAAGTCATGTGGTTACTTTCCTGTCTTTTCACTGGATGTTAGAGATCATAGCAGAAGTTCAGTGTTAGAAATACACAGGAGAAAATGCATATTGACAAGGGGAGTGTAGAGGTGGGCGGGGAGTCTACTGACATCACGACTCCACCCACCGAGCTCCAGACAACAGACCCACCCACAGAATCTGCAGTTTTTCGGGTCTAATAACAGACAGAGGGGAGACATTTGACAGGTAAAGATACATGCAGGAGGCATGTATATCCTTATAGATAACCCCCATGGCAGTAGTTTAGAAAGGATGACATTGGGTTTACATCCACTTTAAAGTTATAAATTAATAAGTTTTATTGCCTTGAAAAAGTATTCATACTCCTTGAAATTTTCCACATTTTGTTACAACCAAAAACGTAAATTTATTTTATTGGGATTTTATGTGATAAACACAAAATGGCGCATAGAATTGTGAAGTGGAAGGAAAATGATAAATGGTTTTCAGATTTTTTACAAATAAATATCTGAAAAGTGTGACGTGCATTTGTATTCAGCCCCCCTGAATCAATACTTTGTAGAACCACCTTGCAATTAGAGCTACAAGTCTTTTTGGGTATGTCTCTACCAGCTTTGCACATCTAGAGAGTGAAATTTTTGCCCATTCTTCTTTGCAAAATAGCTCAAGCTCTTTCAGATTGGTTTGTGAACAGCAATTTCAAGTCTTGCCGCAGATTCTCAAATGGAATTAGGTCTGGACTTTGGGTCATTCTAAGACATGAATATGCTTTGATCTAAACCATTCCATTGTAGCTCTGGCTGTATGTTTAGGGTCGTTGTCCTGCTGGAAGGTGAACCTCATCTTCAAGTCTTTTGCAGACTCCAAAAGGTTTTCTTCTAAGATTACCCTGTATTTGGCTCCATCTATTTCCCCAACAACTCTGACCAGCTTCCCTGTCCCTGCTGAAGAAAAACATCCCCGCAACATGATACTGCCACCACCGTGTTTCCGGGTGGGGATGGTGTGTTCAGGGTGATGTGCCAGATTTGTGGAGTGCACAACTAATAGTTGTCCTGTGGACAGATTCTCCCGCCTGAGCTGTGGATCTCTTCAGCTCCTCCAGAGTTACCATGGGCCTCTTGGCTGCTTCACTAAATAATGCTCTCCTTGCCCTGCCTGTCAGTTTAGGTGGACGGCCATGTCTTGGTAGGTTTGCAGTTGTGCCATACTCTTTCCATTTTCAGATGATGGATTGAACAGTGCTCCGTGAGGTTTTCAAAGTTTGGTATATTTTTTTATAACCAAACCCTGCTTTAAACGCCACAACTTTTTCTCTGAGCTGTCTAGTCCGTTCCTTGGCCATCATGATGCTGTTTATTCACTCTTCTCTAACAAACCTCTGAGGACTTCACAGAAAAGTTGTATTTATACTGAGATTAAATTACACACAGGTGAACTCTATTTACTAATTAGGTGGCTTCTGATGGCAATTGGCTCCACTAGATTTTAGTTACTGGTATCAGAGTAAAGGGGGCTGAATATGAATGCACACCACACTTCTCAGATATTTATTTGTAAAAAAAAAAAATGAAAACCATTTATCATTTTCCTTCCACTACACAATTAAGTGCCACTTTGTGTTGGTCTATCAAATACAATCCCAATAAAATACATTTATGTTTTTGGTTGTAACATGACAAAATGTGGACAATTTCAAGGTGTATGAATACTTTTTCAAGGCACTGTAGGTACATTATCTATATCAGAGATCGTTAATTTGCCCATATTTTTCTGCTCATCAACTATCCTTCTTGTTAGTGTATTTTATGTGTGGCCCAAGACAATACCTCTTCTTCCAATGTGACCCAGGAAGGTCAAAAGTTTGGACACCCTTGGTATACACCAACCTTTCTCCACCAGGGTTCTGTGGAATCTTAGGGTTCCTCTAGATTTTGCTTGCGTTTCCTTAAACAAAGAGTAATTTCTGCCACTCAGATAAGTACCCACTGACATTAATTATCTTTTTATGTATTTGAAAAAAGGCAGATTCTTCCCACTGACCACACATGTAAGAAACATTCTTCCCACTGACCTTCACACTAATGTGCAAGGAGCAGCAGATATAGTAATAATTAACAGGGGTTCCTTGAGACTGAAACATTATTTCAAGAGTTCCTCCATGTTAAAAAGGTTGAGAAAGTACTGGTCTACACAGACCAAAGTCTTTGACAATCACCAAATAAATTGGCTTTTCCAATACGTCATTAATAAGGTCACTATAGATTAAAGTTGGAGTGAAAGCTTCACATACATTATGTTTTCAGTTGACGCTAACATTAATAAACTGGAACAATATTATCTTTTTTTTTATTTAGGTGATCAGTTTAAAAAAATGTATCAAAAGTGTATCTCTAGCCAAAGCAGTTTACAGTGTGGGGTAATATTAGGATTCTCTGACAGGTTATTTTGTTGTCCGTCTCTGCAGAGGAGATTCTCCATCTAAATTTGCCCTGGTGACTATTGTCATCTGAACAGAAGGCAATGAGAAATTCAAAATTGTACAGTTGTTACTGCAACAGAAATGTAGAAAGAGGTTTCCAATAGGAGTAGCTGTTCTTGTTATAGCTGTATAAAAAGGCAGGACAGACAGGAATAAAAAGTTTTGACCAAAGAAACAATTTAAAGCAACCAAGTCCACTAAAACTGCCTCATTATGAATTCCTAACACAGTCACATTGCATGATGATGCCAAGGGAAGGCATTAGAAATTAAAAACACTTGTCCAACAATCCTTATATAGGAATTGTAATTCTCTGGCCTGATATATAGCCTATGCCTGCCCACAGTGCCATGTTTAATGTAAATAGGCCCTGCAACATAAAATATCATGCTTAGCCTTAGGACAGGGTATTTTAATTATTTCATATACCAGAAAAATGCTCTATAAAAACGCATCACTGAGCACAGGGTACAGTAAATGTAATTCATAACATCTTTATTAACATATATGAAAAGACAGCAGCTAGCACAATAAAAAAAAACCTTAAGGATCTGTTCACACTATTGCTTTCCAGATCGCAGGCGAAATCACTGCGACTACGAATCATCACAAATCGCGGGACGCCCTTGCGATCCCTGTTATTTTCAATGGCACTCAAATCGCGGAGCGATTTTGCCGTGATTGACGCTCGACAAATTATGTTAAAAACACACAAACAGGGGGCTGCAAGGGCGTCCCGTGATTTGCGGCGATTCTGCTGGCGATCCAGAACTCCATAGTGTGAATGGAGCTTAAAGTATGAAATAGCAACAATTCCTTCTCTAAATACTGGATATATAGTAAATAATGGGTAACAAATCATATGAATATATTACATATATCTCAGCACCTCCAAGTTAGGGAATAATGTATTCCCCTAGTTTCTCAGATCCGGATCAGATTGTATAAAGCCTACTTGACAGTAAAAAAGTGACTGCAGTCAAATGAGTAGAAATAAAACAAAGCCATACACTATATGCCATAGTTATTTGGTGCACCAAGTAGCCAAAACAGATCTTGTATATAATAGCTTTACAAAAAGCCAACACTTGTGTTGCTTTCACATAACTATCTACTTTGTATTAAAAAAAAAAAAAAACAATGCACATGTACATGAGAAGTAATGGTGAAAATAAATTTGTACCTTTGTTTGGTCATCAAGCCGTTTCTGGAGGGAAGCCAGCCTCCTTTCTAGTTCACTCTTTTGGTCGGTCAAAGCTTTGATTTCTGCTGTTGGATCTGGACTCTAGAGGAAAAGAAAGGAGAAGATGAAATTCATTTCAGACAACCCAAATATAATATTTGAACAGCCTAAACCATAAGAAACTTTGGTGAAGGATAAGCATTAGTTCAACTCTGTCCTGGGACCAATTCTGTTTAGTTATAAATGATATAGAGGGTGGGATAAATAGCTCGATCTCAGTGTTTGCTGATAACACAAAAACATGTAGGGCAATAACAACACCGCAAGATATAGAAACTTTACAGGAGGACCTGAATAAATTAATGAAGCAGGCTACTGCATGGCAAATGAAGTTTAACATTGAAAAATGTAAGGTAATGCACTTTGGGGTTAAAAATATAAATGCAAGCTACTCATTACGGGGAGAACCCCTAGGGGCTTCCAGGATGGAGAAGGGCCTAGGGGTCCTAGTAGAAGGCAGACTGAGCAATAGCAAGTAGAGTCAAGCTGAGGCTACCAAAGCCAGCAGAATATTAGCATGCATTACAAAGGGAATTTACTCCAGGAGATAAAACGATTATTCTGCCACTTTATAAAACTCTGTTTCGGCCATATCTGGTGTATTCCATCCAGTTCTAGTCACCAACCCTGAGAAGGGATGTGCTGGAGAGAGTCTAGAGAAGGGCAACTAAATTAATATGGGCACTGGAGGACCTCAATTATGAGGAACGACTACATGCGCTAAATTTATTCTCTTTAGAGTAGAGACACTTGAGAGGAGATATGATAGCGACATACAAATATCGCAACTGTGATCCCAGCGTAAGTATGAAACTTTAGTCCTAGGGAGTGTAAGAAGACACGGAGCCAAACGATGAGACTATAGGAGAAGCGGTTTAACCTTAAGCTGCGTAGGGGGTTTTTCACTGTCAGGGCGGTAAGGTGGTGTTGGCAGGATGCATGGATAGTTTTAAAAGACTCTTGGACGTGTATCTTAGCGAAAAACAATGTACAGGGATATGGGAAATTATTTTTCTACACACGCACCAACACAGGTTGAACTGGATGGAATGTTGTTTTATTCAACCTTACCAAATATGTAACTAATATAAAAATATAATCCATTCAGTTTTGCGATGCATTAACAACAGTAACCATGGTAACGACATCTGCTTCCACATTGAATTTCAATTATTTCTGGCCTGCTTCCATTCTGGGATCAACATAACCACCCCATCAAGTGGTAGAAAACCGGTGATCTTGGGGAGCCATAGCAGGGCTGGATTAGCGGTCCCCTGCACCAGAAACAGCCTTTTAAGGGACCTGGATAGGGGCCTTAGGCGAGTATTGCTGGCTCCACAAGGTAAGGGGCTTAAAAACTGTCGGCTTAGGTAAGGAGGGGGTGGGAGGGAGGGGTGGTATTTAAATCCATGCCATCTCATAATCATACTCTTCACCCACAAATGGAATCGTCAATGTTTACCGTTAACCAGCCCCTCTAAGATTGGACACGTAAAGATGTTGACCCCAAATTCAAAGTGAGCTTGACCTTTTACGATTTAGGGACTAAAATTCTTTGGTGTCTGATCTTAGGGGTGCATGGATTGGAATTACTATTTATTGGAGGACTATTAGACTTTCATATTTATGATATTATGTACATATAATTTTGTTGTGTTACATACATAATACTTTAAATCCTGTATTTGTGTATTATCAGAAGGTAGTGGAGGTGCTGTTTACTGTATATTATACTCTATCAGAAAGTCACTTTAAAAAATTTTAATTATTTGTACAACAGTGAACAAAAAGGCAAACATCCAAATAGAAAAAATGCATTAAAACATACCAAAAAAAGGAAATGATGAGGTGTAAAAAGAGAGCTCTGTCATTAAGTGGAGGAACACATGGTACATTTAAGCAATAATCATTAAGTGCCAGCACACTAGCGCATTTGCCTGCATGTTCTAAGGAGTGCTAATCTGCAAAAGAAAGTCATGAGACTTGGATTATTTATTTTAAAAAAAATGCCTCCATACTTTTCAAGCGAAAAGTCTTAGGAAAAGAATGTTATTTCCTTTTTCTAATCATTAGTGGGTCAAATTGACATATGTTTGTTTTCGATTGCAGTGACTAGAAAATTTGAGGGAGCAGAATGGAAATTTTTTCTCAAATAAATGAATTCCTAACACTGTATGTGGTTTTTATTCAGTCTAGTCCATTCACTCCAAAATCAAATGTTAAAAGTAAACAAAATCTTTCGAACTACAGTATATTTGAATGTTGTGAGACCTAAAACTTAGTACACACGGGCCAAATGTCGGATGGCATTGGACAGTTTCTATTCTATTTCTATTCGGCCCGTGTGTACTGCAGCAGGCCCGACAGAAGCCAGCCGTTCAGCCGGCTTCTGTCAAAGGGGCATGACCGAAAAAGGGCTGCCGACTGTCTCCCAATCAGCGCTCTCAGCCAATCCGGGGGGTGTCCCCCTGTCAGAACACAATAAAACAGCAAGGGAGATCGCTGTACTAACATTGCTGGGCTGAACGAAAAAAACTAATAGTGTGTACGAGGCTTTAGAATTGTCATTCTAAATTATATCCATCTATGACCAGCTTAAAGCCTTGTACACAGTATTAGAAAATTGGACGAACAATTTTTTTTTTTTCTTAATGTTGAAAATGAAAATGCCATTAATGGTACAAATATTCTCAAATGACAAAAGGAAAACTTCCCCCTTATGTAGCTACTTTCCAGCTTATAATCAGGTTGTACTTTGTTTCCGATCATGCATGTCTTGCAAATTCGATTTTTTTTAAAGGGGTTGTAAAGGCAGAAGGTTTTTTCATCTTAATACATTCTATGCATTAGGATAAAAAAAACCTTCTGTGTGTAGCAGCCCCCCTCCAGCACCCCCTAATTACTTACCTTAGCTCCTTCTCTCTCCAGCAATGCTCACGATCCCCTCAGCCATCCAGTACACTCCTCCTGATTGGCTGAGACAGAGCCGCGGCGCTATTGCCTCCCGCGGCTGTCAAAGTCGGTCAGCCAATCAGGGGAGAGAGGGGGCGGGGCCAGGTAAGGGCTCCATGTCTGAATCTATAGACGGAGCTAGGAGAGCTTGGTTTGGGTGCCCCCTGTAGCAAGCTGCTGGCTGAGGGGTACTGAACAGAGGGAGGGGCTAGGAGCAGCAAAAAGAGACCGAGAAGAGGAGAATACGGGCTGCTCTGTGCAAAACCAACTGCACAGAGGAGGCAAGTATAACATGTTTAATATTTTTAAAAAAAAGGAAAAAAAAACAAACAAAAAAAAAAAAACAAGCCTTTACAATCACTTTAAGCACGAATACTGTACTAATTCAATGAAAAATCGGTCGTTCTGGTAACTATCAAGTTATGTTTTCCAACATGTCCTTTCAGAAATTTGCATCCACATTGGCTCTTGAAAAGCAGTAGACCAACACTAACAAACAGAAAATCAAATATCTGATCCAAATTTGGAGATTTCCATTCAAATTTCTAATGATGTGTACTAGGCTTTAAAATCACTGTAATTTAATTGCATGCACAGTTGGTTAGATTCATACTGTTAAGCCTTGATGTACTATTCTTATTGTTTCCAGAAACAGAATCTCTTATTGAATTTCCAAGCTAATAGGACATGCAATAAAAACATCACTCTGCTGTTAGAGAATAAAAAAACGAGAAATGCAGAGGAATGGCAAGAGTAATCAATTTCCTTTCTTTTGTTAACATTTAATAAAAGTAAATCGTCACTTTGTCAAAGTTAAAGATTGTAAATATTGATCGTATGCTAGTAAAGTAAACTACCGTAGCAAATGCAACACAAAAGGAAATCTCAAAAGCAATAGAAAGGTCATTAAGAGGGAAAAACTAATACAGTAATATAATAAGGTTCTTATCTCCACGTGTGCAAAGTGTAAACATCAATTAAAGAAAAGGAATGGACTATTTACCTGGACATTGCTGGAGGCACGAGATTTTAAAGTCTGAATCTTTTCAAAGACCAAGTTGACTTTTCTTTTGGTTGCATCGTCATTATCGTGACTTCTGAAAATACAGAAATTCAATTGTAGTTTAAATTGCAAGTCATACTTTTTTAAACATATTTTATTTTGAAATTCAATGTTTGCTGGGAGCAATGATCCATGTGTCTGACAAGACTTTAGAAATGTCAAATAACACTGTGAGTGTTCAATAGGAATCCAACATGAGGCATGTTGATTACCAGTGGACTACTGTGACAGAGCAACCTGTTTACTGAGCATGTGCAGGGTTCTTTAAACTCGGTTCACATATGAGCCGCATGCGGCTCACAGCAGGGGTCCAGTGCATGCTGGTTCACTGTTTCAGGTCCGATTTCAGCCCAAATTTTGGGCTGAATTCGGACCTGAAACGGACCCGCTTCGGAGATAGGAGAACCGGCTCCACAGAGAGCCGGTCAAAATCTCCTGCTATTGCAAATTGGAGTGCGGTGATTCCACATCCAATTCGCAATGGTGTGAACCGAGCCTTAAGGATCTGTGTCTATAAGCTTTTGCTCACATCAGACATTTTTTGCATTTCTATACAAGTCTAGGAGGATGCAAAACCTACTTGAATCAGGTCAAATGCAAGTCAGAAGGAAGCCAACTGCAGATAAAATGCACCTCTCATTGTGAATGATCTCAGAAGCATCTCAAACTGATGTCAAATTCATGCAATTAACACAAGCTCTTCAAAAGCAGGCACTAATAACCGTGCTGAATGAAGGACAAGATGTGCTCATACTTTTGCCACCATGCGGTAGGGAAAAATGGAATCACCTGGGATTTTTGAATAGCATGGGGACTGCCTCACTGCATAGATGACATTTGACTTACTGGATGAAAAAGCGAACAGTATTTAAAGTGGTTCTAAAGCCTTAACCCCTTTGAGCCTAAGGGTAAATCAAATGCCTAAGCCCAATTTTGCAACTTTGACGTGTTAGTAAAAACTTACATATCATCACAACTACTGTGTGCATCCAGATGGATTATACCTTGTTCTTTCAGAACAAATTGGGCTTTCATTTGGTGGTAAATGGTAATGGATATCTCCATTTGTTTTGTTTTTTTATCAAACGAAAACTTGCCCAAAATAGTTAAAAAATAATTTATTTTTTTTTTTTTTTTTTTTTTAGATTTAGCTGTATGTTTCTTGCTACTACTATAACATACAACCAAAGAACAACCCAAAACACATTCTCCCGCTCCTGACGATAGCAGCAATACCACATATGTGTATGTTAGTTGTTGTATGTAACCATAGTACAGCCCAGAACAATAATGCACATTTTGCTTTTTTTATTCTAAAACACACTGACACTAATTTTAAAAAAATTAAAACAAAAAATCCTGTCTAAAAAAATACTGACCCTGACCTCTGACCGAAACACTAACTCTGGTATTTACCTAGATCAAACCTTGGTCTAGGTAATTAAAAAAAAATTCTACACACACTTTTCCCCCATCTCTACAAGGACAGAGAAAGATACGCTGTATCATTCACAGAGACAGAAGACACGGGGGCGGGCTTCACAGTAACTGATCAGTGTGATAGCCAGACGTTCCAGATCATTAGAACGGGACCCGGGACTCTCGGGGAGACCCTGGTCACGGTGCAGCGATCTTCCAGCACAAAGGGAGGTACGCAAATATGTATGCGGCCATACGGCAAAAAGCCCAGTGCAGCCCAGTGTGTAATGTCAGCACCACAGGGTTAAAGTTTCTTAACTTAATGCATTCTCTGCATTAGGGTAAAAAAATCTTTTGTGTTTAGGATCCCTCCCCACCCCCCTCTTATACTTAGAGCCCTATTCAGTGCTGTGTAGGAGAGCAGCGCCTCTCTCCATTCTCTTCCTCCTCACTGGGCAAATTGACAACAGTGGGAGCCATTGGCTTCTGCTGCTGTCAGTTAAATTCTTTGACAAGGGAGCGGGGGGGCAAGGCCGAGCCGCACTGTCTGTATCTAGGGACGCAGGCAGCGTGGCTCGGGATTGAGCCTGCCCCCACAGGAAGTGGCTTCACTAGAGTTAAAGAGTATTCCAGGAGTTAAATTATTATGTAAGGCCCACTTTAAAGCTGAAGTTTAATCTGCTTATATTTTACCATCCCTGGTTCATCCCACCGCCCCCCTTCCTTCTTTCATCAATATGCAAATTCAATTTTGAATAACAGATTCTTGCATTACATATTTTATTTTAAACCCAGTGAGGAGATCTCTGTGCTTCTCTAAGCAGTGCCAGCAGATCATGGCTGAGGGGAGGGACTGTACATAGCTTTCATGAAACAGCAGGCCACCCTAGGCAAAGTCCACATGTGATGCTGAGCCTCCATTGGTTGAAAGAACTGAAATCCAATGAATGAAAGGGGCACATATCTAATTACACAGACACATATAATAAAAATAATGTGTGCCAACACACACCTGAATGCATTCAAATTCTCCCAGTGTAAAATGAGATCCCTCTTTCTGACCGACAGTCACCAACAGTGATCCCATCAAAAACACCCGACAGGCTGGTTGTACTAAAGTTGATCCGTTGATCGACTTCTGTACAACCAGCCTGCCCTTAGATGGACTAAAATTTGGCCGGTTCCTGCTGAACTGGCAGAATTTTGATCCATCCGTGCCCAGCCTTAAAAATATATATACACAAACATATTAAGATGAAAGCGAGGGAGGAAGAGAAAACGTAAGAAAGAGCGAGGGATGGAGGGAGAAAGAAAATGCACTCACAGTGGATGGATGGATCGGCAGGCTGCATCATTCCTCTTCTGTTTGCTGGGCTTTAAACTTCCCACCCACGTCCCCTTCTCTGAGGCACAACACTGCCGGGGAGTGTGGGTGGAGCAGACACAGGAGAAGAGGGCGAAAGGAGAAGGAGCAGAACCGTCTCTCTCTCCTCTCCTGTCCGTGCGGGGTGGGGGGGGGGGGGAGGAAATGTCAGCTATGGCTCTGGTCTGCCTGCATTTCTGCAAAACCAAAAGATAGTGCTCCAAAATGCTGTCAGCTGAGTGGCTCTGTGGTACAGGTGGTAGGGCTGGTCGGCAGAGACAAGAAGCTTGCAGCTTCATTGGTGGCATCAGGAGAATTGTGATACCTCAGTAAGGCACAAGAGGAGATGCCCAAACCCTGAAGCTCTCAGCGCGCCCCCCTCAACACTACGCTCGGGGTGATTAGGGTGTGTCCGGGCACACCCCGTGTGCAAGCCTATGCATATTTGACATAAACGGATTACCTAAAAAAGAGGTATACATATTCAAACCCAGTGTTTCAAATTGCCACATTTGCAAATTATTTTTAATCCAACATAAAATACATAAAAAGTAAAACACAAACTGCAAAACCAGTGGTACCCAAAACTAAAACCACAGAAACCATGAAAATATCCTTTTTTCATCAGCCATGCAAATCCACTATTTAGTGTACAGGGGGTCCTCGGGTTACAAACAAGATAGGGACTTTAGGTTTGTTCTTAAGTTGAATCTGTTTGTAAGTCGAAACAGGTAAATTTTTTAAGTGTAGCTCCAGCCAAAAAATAAATGTTTAAGTTTTGTAGATAGCATAGGGAAGGGTTATCACCCCTGTAACATTTGTTTTGCTGTCTGTGCCCCTGTTCAGAAGATTTCACCTCACTTTCTGTCCCAATGACAATTAGATTTTGAAAATTTGGGGTTAATAGGGAAATAAGGATAGGTGATAAAGCATCAGTGGGGACACCTTTTTCCCATATTAACTCTTACAGGAGTGAATTTCCCTTCCTAGGGGTAGATTTCATCTCACTTCCTGTTGTCTCCCTCCGTTTGTAAGTAGGAGTCGTTTGTAAGTCGGATGTTTGTAAGTAGGGGACCCCCTGTATTATGAACTACCTGGGGATCTTTTTCCATATACACAAGGCAAGTTTATTTCTGCACAATGGCCATCAATATAATTACCCATTAAAATGAACATATTACACTCAACCATTATACTAACCCTTCTTTCAAGTAATTAAAGAGTATCTGTTTTGCCGTTTCCTCATTGGTTTGTTGTGCTAGTTGTTGCTGGCCCTTCAAAAGGTCTGGTGTCGCCTGAAATTAAGAATAAAGAAAAAGATTGAAAAATGTAATGTTATTAAACAAAGCACTACAAAAAAAATGAAGAGTACCAGTGCTTAAAATGTGAGCCCAATTAAACATGGTTATGGTTTTGAGTAGCTGTCTGAATATGCCGAGCAGCAACTGCAGCCGATGAGAAAAAATTTCCAACAAGCCTAATCGACTTCTATCGAGTGGGAAAAGCCACACATGGATCGAAATTCAGTCGGTTTCTTGCTGAACCAGATGAAATACAGCAGGAAAAGGCAGACAGTCTGCAGCATACATGGTTCAAATCTCGGCCGGTTCAGCAGGATTGGCCAATCAACTTGGGTACAACCAGCCTGCTGGATTCACTTGTGATTATCGCTAGTGGCTGCTATAACCGGTAGCAATAATCACTGTCTTCTCAGACAATTGCTGATTTCCCTGTCAGCGCTGCCTGTGTTGATGGAGGAATCATGCAAATTTCTTTCCTGCAACCTGTGATTGCAGGAAAGAAATCTGCATCGTGTATGGCCAGCTTAACCTCCCTGGCGGTATAATTATGTCAGATTTTTGATGCTGAAAGCGGTGCAATGTTTCGCATAGAAATTTGGCGTTTTATATTGTAGGCCTGTAATTCTTAGGAATAACTCACCTAAATCTGTCCAAACAAGCGTCTAGTAGATAATGTTTGAAACACAAAATCATTACTTATAATATAATAAATAACTATAAATAATTATAACAAATAATATAATAATAATAATAATAAAATGTATTCAATAATGTAATCCAATTTAAAAACACTGAAATTTGCTCAGTTGCATAAACTCATTACTTTCAGTGTTTGATGATGAATTTCCCCACTAATCACTATCGCTCAATTCTGCAAGTCATTCTAATTTACTATCGCTGTTTTCTAGCTGGTCTAAAACTGCTTTTGACGTAAAGTGATACTTTTTGGTTGCTTTGGACAATCTCAAGTTTCCAGGCAGAAAGAACAGTATATATAATATAAAACTACATTCAGGGCACTGGACAAAGCATTAGGGGCAAAAGGGAGGTGAAATGATTTGATACAGTAATGTAATCTGTAAGATTACGGTGTACTGTACGTGTTTTGTGTTTTTAACTTTTTGAATTTGGCGTCGGGTTCCGTCCCTGTGTGTCGCGACATTCGCAGAGAACGGAGCTCGGCACTGTGATAGTTCGAGCGGGGGACGGCTCGCACACACAAAAAACATTAAATACATTTTTTTCCCCGTGTCCCCGTGTGCTCGCATGCAGAAGCGAACGCATATGTAAGTCCCGCCCACATATGAAAATGGTGTTCAAACCACACATGTGAGGTATCACTGCGATCGGTAGAGCGAGAGCAATAATTTTGGCCCTAGACCTCCTCTGTAACTCAAAACATGTAACAAGTAAAACATTTTAAAGCGTTGCCTATGGGGATTTTTAAGTAGCGAAGTTTGGCGCCATGACATGACATGTTAGGTATCTATTTACTCAGCGTAACTTCTTCTTTCACATTATTCAAAAACATTGGGCTAACTTTACTGTTTTGTTTTTTTTTTTAAGCACAAAACTGTTTTTTTCCAAAAAACGCGTTCGAAAAATTGCTGCGCAAATACCGTGCAAGATAAAAAGTTGCAAGGACCGCCATTGTATTCTCTAGGGTCTTTGCTAAAAAAAACATATATAATGTTTTGGGGTTCTATGTAATTTTCTAGCAAATAAATTATGATTTTTACATGTAGGAGAGAAATGTCAGAATTGGCCTGGGTGCTCCAGAATGCCTGAAGGTGCTCCCTGCATGTTGGGCCTCTGTATGTGGCCACGCTGTGTAAAAGTCTCACACATGTGGTATCACCGTACTCGGGAGTAATAGCAGAATGTGTTTTGGGGTATAATTTGTGGTATGCATATGCTGTGTATGAGAAATAACCTGCTAATATGACAATTTTGTGAAAAAAAAAAAAAAGAAAAAAAAAATCTTGATTTTGCAATGAATTGTGGGAAAAAATGACAACTTCAAAAAACTCATCTTGCATCTATCTAAATACCTTGGAATGTCTTCTTTCCAAAAAGGGATCATTTGGGGGGGATTTGTACTTTTCTGGCATGTTAGAGTCTCAAGAAATGAGATAGGCCGTCAGTACTTCAGGTGTGATCAATTTTCAGATATTGGCACCATAGCTTTTGGACTCTATAACTTTCACAAAGACCAAATAATATACACCGATTTGGGTTATTTTTACCAACGATATGTAGCGGTATAAATTTCGGCCATAATATATGAAGAAAAATTACTAATTTGCAAAATGTTATAACAGAAACAAAGAAAAATGCATTTTTTTTTACAGAATTTTCGGTCTTTTTTCTTTTATAGCGCAAAAAATAAAGAACGCAGCAGTGATTAAATACCACCAAAAGAAAGCTCTATTTTTGTGAAAAAAAAGGACAAAAATTTCATATAGGTACAGTGTTGCATGACTGAGTAATTGTCATTCAAAATGTGAGAGCACCGATAGCTGAAAATTGGTCTGGTTATTAAGGGGGTTTAAGTCCCCAAAGGTCCATCCAGGAAGTAATGGCGAAGTTTTTTCATAGAGCCAGTTGGACAGTGAGGTAAGGGGTGTGAAGATAAATAGAAAGATGTTTTATTTCTGCAAAATAAGTACATTGGCGGTATATTAGTACATAGGGGAGCTGAAATAAAAAAAAAAAAAGTGAACTTATTCTTTAATTGGGCCTATATAGTGGGCCTATAGCCTATATAATTGCTACACAAGCCATTATGTCATTTATTGTTATTAAAAATTACTGTTCCAGTTCAATTTCCAGCGCTGTATTTTTCTGTAAAATTCATTGCAATATGAAAATCCAAAGGTGTTCTGTAGTTTCCAGCTTGTGTGATCGGCTCACTCATTGTTTCAGTGGACACTAAGATACAGGTCAGAACTGAAAGAAATTAACTGAACTCTCAAACAAGGCTATCTTTCTTTTAAGGTATCTTCTATAAACAACAAATCCCTCTGCCCCAATGTAATAGAGATGGAGAGGAAGACATATATGTAGTCCAAATCAGGGCTTTTTTTCTCAGAGAATAGGTGCAGGAACTCCTGCCTTCTGAGTCAGCCGTCGTTTCTGCCCCCTACCCACCTCTGAGCAATGACCCTTGGTTCCACCTTCTACATACCTCCCAGTACCGCCCCTTTTAGAGAATACAGAACCAAGTATCATTCTGTACTACTGAGTAGACCCCCCCTCCCGAAACAATAGACTCTTCCCCCCAGAAACAATAGACATCCCTCAGCAACAATAGATCCCATACACAACAATAGACTGCCCCCCCCCCCCAGCAACAATGCTCCCCCACACCAAAAAGACACCCCAGTAACAATAGACCCCCAGCAGCAGCCAACTTCAATAGACCTCTCCCTCAACAGTAGATCCCTTCCAGCAACAATTGACCCCCCACCAGCAACAATACACCTACCCAGCAAGAATAGACCCCCATGCAAAAATAGATCCTTACTAGCGACAATAGATTCCCCAAGCAGCCAGCATCAATAGACCCTCCAGCACACACCAGCACTCCTTTCCATTACATAAATTCATTGCTGGAGGTGCCGGAACTGCGTTTCCCCGTGTTCCCGCTGAAAAAAAGCCCTGGTCCAAATTAGGAGAGCAGTCTAGAGGGACCATGCCTATCCTCCACAGAGTGAATGAGCGTAGCCACCCAAAGATAGCAAGTGGGCTACTGGCCTCCCTATAACTCTACCCCACTCCATGAGTCCTACGTTTTTGCTAGTGTCCTAAGGTGATGGACCTCTTTAACCTTATGGAGAAATCACTCTTATACATGTGGTGGCTGCATTATTTTCTTTCTTTTATTTGTGTATATATATATATATATATATATATATATATATATATATATATATATGCGATTTCTTCATAAGCTGGAAGAGGTCCATCACCTTGAAAAGGGGTTGTAAACCCTTGAGGTTTTTCACCTTAATGCATTCTATGCATTAAGGTGAAAAACCTCATGTGATGCAGCAGCCCCCCAGAGCTCCCCCTTTTACTTAACTGAACCCGGTCTTCCCAACGACGGGGACGAGCACACCAGCTCCAGTCGGTGTTTTGGGTCCTGATTGGATAGATAGCAGCGCAGCCATTGGCTGCTGCTGCTGTCAATCCAATCCAATGATGCGGGGGATGGGGCCGAGTCCTGCTGTTTGTGTCAATAGACGCAGCAGCAGGACACAGGAGCGCGCCCGCACGAGTGCCCCGAGGGAGAGCGGCTCTCCAACGGGGCACTTGAGAAGAGGAGGAGCCAGGAACACCGCTGAGGGACCCAAGAAGAGGAGGATCGGGGCCACTCTGTGCAAAACCAACTGCACAGAGAAGGGGAGTATGACATGTTTGTTTTTTGGGGGGGGGTTTAAACAAACTCCTCTCGCCCTAGGCAGCCCCTCCCTGCCAGCAATCTTCTGGGACACGTCACAGGTCCCAGAAAATTGCCTGGCCAATAGCAGAGCGCAGCGCATGCGCAGTGTGTGCCCGGCCGTGAAGCCAGAAGCTGTCACGGCCGGGTGCCCACACAGTTGCTATGACGGCGCCGCGGAGAGGAGGGGGAGAGGAGAAAGGCCCTGGGTGCCCGCATCGCTGGACCATGGGACAGGTGAGTGTCTGTTTATTAAAAGTCAGCAGACTTTTAATAAGCTAAAAAACGGGTGGAACTCTGCTTTAATATTGTACCTCCCCTGGTAAAAAAAAAAAAGTCAATCAATGATTAATCCATGTATTCAAACACTGCTTCTGCAGACTAATTACAAAATCAATCAAGTTTTTTGCAGAGGGAAGATTGACTTTCATTAGATAGTTCAACTGCAGATATACATAGAACCCTGTGGATTATCCTCCATTATGTTCCGCTTTCCATTAGCGTAGCCCTCCTGGCTTCTCCACAGGAATGGAATCAGTCTTCCTCTTATAGCTTTATCTTTGCAGTCGCATATTGAGGCCAAGTAATGAAAGATACATTTAACTCATTCCATAGCTGCAGGACTATCAGGCTGAATTCATTGTAATGGGTGGAGAAGGGTCTTTCCTATTGTCAGGAAGTGCCTTCAGACTGCAGTAATTTTCCACCCTGATGTGTACATATGTACTGAACTGATAGTCAGGAGGGTGGCGTAGGATTAGTAATACAGTCTCAGAGGACTATTTGTCACACATGTTGAGTGTACAGTGATAGGTTAGAACTCTTTGAAGCCGAACTCCATGATAAGCAAATATTGCCTAGGTACAAGTGACATGTGTATTCCTACTTGAATCTTGGCATGCTTGTATTCTTTCTTAGATTTGCAGTAATAAAGGGAAGCGCAGTGGTTAAGTGGTTAGCACTTACACCTGGCAGCACTGTCATTGGTTCAAATCAAAACCACGACGCTACCTGCACAGAGTTTGCATGTTCTCCCTGTGTGGGTTTCCTCCCACAGTCCAAAGACATGCTGGTAAGTTAATTGGCCCTAGTATGTGTATGTATAAATGTGAGTTGGGTACTTTAGATTGTAAGCTTCCTGAAAGTAGGGACTCATGTGAATGTACAGTACAGTATCTATATGTAAAGTGCTGCATAAATTGACAGCACTATATAAGTACCTGTATTAAATAAATAATACAGCTTGAAACTGACACCGTTCCTTCCTGTAATAAAGACCAGTCACTTCTGCTCTCTCTCCTTACGCATGGTGACTGGTCTTGTCTTCACCCCTCCTGTAGTTTTCTGCAGGTAGTCTGTACTGACTGGGACCTACTGGGTACCTCCCACAGCTCTGCTCTTCACAGGATGGGTTTGTAAAAGCATTTGGTGCACACACAAATAGAAATATATCCTGTATGGCCATTGAGGAATAGATTTCAATTATGGCTTTGGCCATAGCAGGGGGCAATGAGAGCTGCTGCAGGTATTATGCAAGCATCCCTTTTACATGGAGCCACCAAACCCTGCACATATGCTACCCAGAGTCCTCAGTTTTCCTCTTGTAGAAGTCTTTATACCCCTATCGACCCAAATTGTAATTCAAGAGTCTCAGTGGCCAAAAGAGAGGCGCCTGATTGAATGATGGATTAAAAAAAGTGTTCATCCAAATTTAAAGGCGTTTGCTTTTGGTAGCTTTTTTTTTCCATGCCTAGTGCTAATGGGTTGCACAAAATGACAGGACACTATGAAGTGCATCTGAACCCAAAAACAAAAAACTTCTTTAAAGCAGCCCTACAGTTTTTTGGTGGCTGCATTAATTTTCTTTTTAGGCTTTTAGGCCTTTACTTCCTTTTCCTTTAGGTATTATTATATAGTTCTCTGCAGCCTACTCTCTGAGTCTCATGTGTCTCATGTGGCCTTGTCTGATGAGAACAGAGGAAAGTCAAGTGACTCTTGAAACTAGAACTGCAGATGTCACACTCTTTCTTGAACATGATGCTGCTGGAATTGGGACATATCACTTGAAATAAAGTTAGTAATCAGATAAGCTTTTCCCAAATTTCAATATCGAATCTATTGGCTATATTTGGATCTAGTGGCAGGTATGCTTTGATGATCTTTTTTAAAGATACAGGCCAACATTACTGATGCATCCAAATAAATAGTTACATAGTTACATAGTAGGTGAGGTTGAAAAAAGACACAAGTCCATCAAGTCCAACCTATGTGTGTGATTATATGTCAGTATTACATTGTATATCCCTGTATGTTGCAGTCATTCAGGTGCTTATCTAACAGCTTCTTGAAGCAATCGATGCTCCCCGCTGAGACCACCGCCTGTGGAAGGGAATTCCACATCCTTGCCACTCTTACAGTAAAGAACCCTCTACGTAGTTTAAGGTTAAACCTCTTTTCTTCTAATTTTAATGAGTGTCCACGAGTCTTGTTAAACTGTCTTCTGCAAAAAAGTTTTATTCCTATTGTGGGGTCACCAGTACGGTATTCGTATATTGAAATCATATCCCCTCTCAAGCGTCTCTTCTCCAGAGAGAATAAGTTCAGTGCTCGCAACCTTTCCTCATAACTAATATCCTCCAGACCCTTTATTAGCTTTGTTGCCCTTCTTTGTACTCACTCCATTTCCAGTACATCCTTCCTGAGGACTGGTGCCCAGAACTGGACAGCATACTCCAGGTGTTAATACAAACAATATATTTCAATCTTGGTAAAGAGGTAAGATTCCATGTTCTACAATCTGCCAAAAAAAGAATGCAAGTTGTCTAGCTGACCTGTTATAGCCCATTATAGGGTATAGCTTGGGTGATTAACAAGATTGACAGGGCATTTATTAAAATGATTGGGGTCACAGCAGTAACTCAGGATTTCTATAACAGCCAAGTTTATCAAAGTTCATTGTGAAAAGGGCACTGTGTGGCTCATGATGTTATTGCCTGTTAGGTGCCAAGCTTCAGCTGCTGGACCAGAGCCACCATGTCCTTATGTTTTGTTCTCACTTTACTCCAATGAGACAGGGAAACTTTTCTAGTTTTCAGTATGACCGATTCAGAAGAGGCTTTCAGTAAAATAAATGTCTAGCTGGTATACTCGTAGAAATAAAACACATACCAAAATTTGCATTTGTTATACCATGATGGAGATAATGCAGGAGAGTATTTGCAATATGGAACAGTTCTTCTTGGTGCTTTTTTCTCTCTAATAGTATATTTTCTTTTTTTATCTTTCAGAGCCAATATTGATATGCCCATGATACTGAATTATATCTGTAGTATATTTCAAAGGAATTGTACTATTTGTCAGCTTGTCAACAGAGCTCTTAGAAGCTGCTCACACCCAGGTATTCTACAGTGAGTAAACAGTAAACTACAAAAATTGCCGCAATTACAGAAATCGCATCTTCTTAAAATGGGGCGCCAATATTGCGTTCTATCTATGAAGAGCTAACTGTCTGAAATCATGACTTCCACTACAGTAGGCATCACATTTGTTGCACAAAACACAGGTATAGCATATTTAAAATGTTCAATTTACTTTGCAGTAACTCAAGTTTGTTTTGAAAGGTAATTTTTTTTCAATTCTGCATGCTATGAACAAGATTAGTATAAATTTTTTAACACAAAGGGACTAAAACTTAAATCAATGTATTTAAAATACATTATCCATTAAATGTAAATATTTGAACTAACCTGTGCACCTTGACCTGAACTGTGTGTATTTGCATTAACTCTTCTTTTTGCCTCTTCCGATGGAGCAATGCTGTAGTTTGACAGTTTTAATGAGGAGGTCATGGTTTGAACATCTTCATTTCTCTTGTTTTGCCTTTGTAGCGTGGCCGAGTCAGTCTCACTGAACGAGGTTAACCTACTATTCTTGGTTTCTTTGTAGTAAGGTAAAGAACTATAGTTTTGCTGCTGGACCTTGTCTGTGGGTGAGGCCTGGCTGACGAGACTTCCAGTTGTATTTTGCCTTTTAAAGGGCAGTTTATAGTTCTGCATATGTGATTTCTGCTGGCAGATCTGAGATGGCCTTAATAAGTGTTCATTTGACTTTCCTAAATTTCTACTGAACTCGTTTAAGTAAGCCGTATTGCCTTGTAAACCAAATGGTAGAGCACTGTCAACACTTCTAGCCCGCTTTCTATCCTCTGGATTGATCCTATTCCGTTTGGCAGACCTGCCTCTTCTTTGCACAGGGACACTCACGTCAAACTTTTCAATCAACTCATCTACTCCAGGAATACACCCAGTATCAATATCGCGACCTGTTCCAGGTACAAAAGGAATATATCTCCGATTTTCATGGCGGTTCACATTATCAGCATAAAGAGCATCCTCTTGCTCCTCAAGCCACAACTTTTGTAAGGACTGAGATGATGTTGCAGTTGCTGAAGAACAGGATGATCTACGTGAACGAGGTCCATCAACAGCATGACCCGAATCTTGTCTTTTAAACTGAAGGACATCAGGCCTTGTTCTCCTAGACTCGGCAGTAATAGTAGAGCTTGTACTATATGGAGATCCATTACTGGAAGAGAAAGACTCTGAAGTATTATTATCACTTGTACTACTCAGCATACTTGTGTTGTCTGTCGGTGACTTGGTTTGGTCTTCTTGCATGGAAGATGCATCTTTACCATTTTGTTCAACTATATCAACTGACTTACTGCGTACATATTTAGAAGTAACATCTTTAGATAAAAACATAAAAGGCTTGGAATCTTTCTTTCTTTGCTCTTCTGTAGTCAACAAACCAGAGTCATTTTTAGATGACTTGTAATGGTCTATGTTCAAGGGGTTTTCATTTGGATTATACGGTTTCAAAAGCTCAGGATGTCTTTGAAAATTCAACACGCTTGTTGTTAGGGACCCGTCTTTGCATTCGGGGGTGCTATTCTTAGAGTGGAGATAGTTACTATTCTTTGAGGATTTGTATGACTTGTATGGATTTTCTGGAAAATCCTTGTCATCTGTCCTTACAGAATTTTGACTGTTCTTTAAATTCAGTAACGATCTGTCTTGCGATAGATGTTCCTTTTCAGGTGGGGGAATATTATTTGATGAATATCCTTCTTTATTATTTAATACAATGAATGGATGTCCATCAATTCCCTGGACTCTGATACTAACACCATAAGAACCTTCCTTTATATTATGCCTTGTCCTCCTTGTATTTTCTTCATTGCGCTGAATAATAACACCAGAGTCTTGCCTGTATTTTAGTCCATCATAACGTGAATCCATTGTAGTCTACTGACTCCAGCTGCAAGAACAAGACATTGACAAATTAGAAAGTTATTTTGCTGTCTGCTATAAGAAAACAGAAATTATCTCTGAGGTGGTAGGCTGTAACCCAAAATATAATTTAAAAAGACTCCCCTTCCCAAAATAATAAAAATAAATAAAATTATGTGGCATACCTATATAAAAAAACTAGCCTAATAATTTTATTGCAGTTCAAGAAGGTTAGTGCTTCTTTTAAATGTTTTTCCTAAGGTTAAAAGTTGTTAATGTACAAGAACAGGAAAGCTTAGGAGATCCCAGTGGACCCAAAATTCCAGACAATGGATCCCTTGGGAAATTAGATGAAAATCCATTACATTTATCTATGGGCATTAGAGCCTATTTCCACAAGCAATCCATGTCTTACACCAGGGATACAAAACAGGGGTGAAACATGGCTCAGCATGTAAGCATTAAAGTTTCTTGCTCAAATAATAATGGAATCCTATATAAGATCAATATGTAGGGTGAGATTACTTAACCGAGCTGTAAACAGCGGCAGCAACATACCAGTTGGATATCATTTCAAATTAAAATATGATATATATATATATATATAGATAGATAGATAGATAGATAGATAGATAGATAGATAGAGAGAGAGAGAGAGAGAGAGAGAGAGAGAGAGATATATATATATATATATATATATATATATATATATATATATATATATATATATATATATATATTATAATACATACTGTATGTATGTATGTATGCATGTATATATACACACACACAAACACACTTTAAGGTTTTCCGACAGTACCTTAAAGCTGGCTATACGTTTGATTTTCAAACGAAAATTCTTAGTACATTCGATCACCTCATGAGTTCTTCTATAAATACATACAAAGTGGAAAACAAAATATAACAACTCTCTGCAAGCTTTCTATTCCCAATCTGACAGTGAAACCATTATGACAGCATAGCTCCCAGCTGTCCTTCATTTGGAGGGACTGTAACTCTGAGACCAAAAACGAAGTCCCTCATGCAGCCTCAGTGATCTCTTTTTGGTCTGATGTGTACATCGCTATACAAAATGTACTATCTTACTACCAAAAGTGTTATGTTGGACTAAACTTTTAATCCAACCTCTATTACTGCATTTGAAAAGCCAATAAAAAGAAAAAATAGAGGTAAAAAAGCCCTTGTGTAATTTAGCTAATCATTTTCTGTGATTAGAACTTTGTGGTCCGTGTAACTGGGGCTGTGGCAGGGACGTGTCCTTTGCCTACATACTGTCTGCTAAAAGGAGCCCCTCTATCATTTCAGAAGGTTGGGCGGTATTTATGACAGTATCACTTTTGCTGACAAGAATTAATTTATTTAATGTTAAGTTCACTTAAAAATATAGGGTGCTTTTATGAACTAAATACTCAATAAGCATATTTAGATTTTAAAATAAAAAATTAAAAAAATAGCAAGCATGTCAAGCTCTTATATGCAGAAAGCTTATAGCTTGAGGCTGTAAAAATATCCTTAGTAAATATAAAAGTTACTATTATCATAACTGCAAATAGAAATGATTTTAGCATTCCAGCATTTGTTAGATTTGTGAATAAAACTATCTGAGCTAAAGAAAATTATTGTCAGAGGAAGTGTTTTATCTAAGCAAGTTACAAAAACTCACAATCCTGGTATCCAGCTGTAAATTCTACATTTAATGGAATGTTCGGGTGTGTCTGCATACTTTCATCTTGATTATGTGTTCAAATAATAACTCACCAAGCAAAAGAATTTAATTGGGAGGCAAAGCATGGTTTCACTCCCAACAAATAGCATGCTTTGCTCATGAACTTACTACTCACTGTCCAAGTTTTTAGATGTGCATGAACAGTCAAAACTATGCTGTTCAAAGTGAACCGACAAGTGCATTTTATATGGCAGAATGGCCGTTATTTCTATAAACCATCCTGGCACAAACATTACCACTATCTCCAGCGCTGCAAAGCAGTGTACCCTATTTCGGAAGAACAAGAACCTGAACTACTGTAAATGCTGTACCAACAATGCACAGGCTAGTTCTACTAAAAATAAATTATTAATACTATTATACAGGATTTATTTAGCGCCAACATACCACCATCCGCCACTGGTTCCTGTTAACTGGAGCTAGGACTTTACTTTGGAACTAGGACAGGTTGACTATAACAAAAAAATTTACATTCACAAATAAATATTCCTTTCTAAAAGTTGTCATAGGCTTTAAACAATACTTTCCTTATTTCAGCTAGCTCAAGCAATGATGAAAAAAAAAGTACAGTTTAGGGAAAACGGCAGTAACTCTAATGCCCTGTACACACGGTCGGACTTTCCGACAGAATACGTGCGATCGGATTGTGTTGTCAGAAATTCCGACCGTGTGTGGGCTCCATCGGACTTTTTCCATCTGAATTTCCGACACACAAAGTTTGAGAGCAGGCTATAAAATTTTCCGACAACAAAATCCGTTCGCGTAAATTCCGACCGTGTGTGGACAATTCCGACGCACAAAGTGTCATGCATGCTCAGAATAAATTAAGAGAGGAAAGCTATTGGCTACTGCCCCATTTATAGTCCCGACGTACGTGTTTTACGTCACCACGTTCAGAATGATCGGATTTTCCGACAACTTTGTGCGACCGTGTGTATGCAAGACAAGTTTGAGCCAACATCCGTCAGAAAAAATCCATGGATTTTGTTGTCGGAATGTCCAATCATGTGTACAGGGCATTAGATTGCAAGCTCTAACAAGCAGGGTCCTCTGATTGCTCTTGTATTGAATTGTATTGTAACTGTACTATCTGCACAAACTGTTGGGCCAACAGTTTGTGCAGACAGTACAGTTACAATGCGGCTGGCTGGTGGTATATTTTTTTTGGGGGGGGGGGGGGGCGGCAAACAATGCACCCACCTTCTCCCCTTTCTATCACTATGGAGCACATGGCGCCTAAGCAGCCAATCACCAGGTGAAACACTGTCATACTGGAAAAAGGTCTATTGCCCCGTGTAAGCATTAGGCCCCTTTCACACTGGGGCGGTTTGCAGGCGTAATTGCGCTAAAAATACCGCCTGCAAACCGCCCCAAAACAGCCTCCGCTGTTTGTTCAGTGTGAAAGCCCGAGGGCTTTCACACTGAAGCGGTGCGCTGGCAGAAGAAGAAAAAATCTCCTGCCAGCCGCATCTTTGGAGCGGTGAAGGAGCGGTGTATTCACCGCTCCTAAACCGCTCCTGCCCATTGCAATCAATGGGACAGCGCAGCTATACCGCGGCAATACCGCGGCTATAGCCGCGCTATACGATTGGTTTTAACCCTTTTTCGGCCGCCAGCGGGGGGTTAAAACCGCACCGCTAGCGGCCGAATACCGCGGTAAAACAGCGCTAAAAATTCGCCCCCTACCGCCCCAGTGTGAAAGCAGCCTAAAAGTATGAATGAACATGAATTTTACCTATAGGTAAGCCTACAATAAGGCTTACTTATAGGTACTGTAAATATCTCCTAAACATGCACCATTTAGGAGATATTTACTGTACATAGAGCTGGTGGCATCACTGGAGCCACCTGGATCCGTTCCTTCAGAGTACTGTGCCGTAAACGGTGGCTCCCTCAAACATGCATGGAAGTGGCATCATCACGGTTCTGGCCACTCACACAGCAGGTGTTCCCAAACCCGGAACGAAGACGGGTGAAGATGGAAGCCTCGTCAGTGGTGACAGCTCGCCGCTGGAAGATTCGTTCTAAGGTAAGTTTCACATGCATGTATCACATACTAGCACATTATAACTTTGCCTTGCAGGTTAAAAAAAATGTAATCGCCGGCGGTTTACTACAGCTTTAAAGATGAGTTCCAGGCATTGTTAATTTTTACATAGTTTCCTTGGTCCAATGTAATTATGCATATACTATACCAGGCCAATGCCTGATGTCAATGAATGATGTCAATTCCCCGCTTCTCCACCTCGTCCAATCAGAGAACACTTTACATTCATTCAGAAAATGCAAATAATTCTCCAAATGGCACCTCTGCTGAGGGCGGACCTTCTGTGTTCACAATGCATCAGGCTGGCCACCCAGCATGGGACCCAGAAGCAAGTGGAGATCACTAGAGTAGTAGTGTCTAGTGGTTTTCAGCTTCCAGGGGCATCGGACAGATATGGTATATACAGTTACATTGGTCCAAGCTGGTAACCATGTAAAATATATTATGCTTGGCTTTCTTCTTTAACTGCTTCTGGAACACCCACCGCATATATACTGCAGGTGGGCGGCCCGGCTATGCAAAATCATGTACCTGTATGTGATTTTGTGCACGCAATCTGGGGCGCACACGCGCCGGAGCACCGCTTCTGCTGTGACTTGACCCTGCTGAAGCCAATCAGCGGGTCCAGCGGCCGCCGGGACCCGCCGTTCGTTTGGAGGAAAGGCAGAACGGCGGTCTGCCTATGTAAACAAGGCAGACCGCTGTTCTGTCAGGCAGTAAAAGAGAGATCTTGTGTTTCAGCTAACCTGAAACACAGATCTCTCTTTTCGTCCAGTGCATCCACTCCCCCCAGTTAGAAAGCATTACCTAGTAGCACACTTAAGGGGTTAACATCAGGGGTGATCAAGGGGTTATCTGCCAGTGTCATTTATACAGTGACAGTGCATTTTTTATAGCACTGATCACTGTATTGGTGTCACTGGTTCCCAAAAAGTGTGACTTAGTGTCAGATTTGTCCGCTGCAATGTCGCAGTCCCACTAAAAATCGCTGATCGCCGCCATTACTAGTAAAAACAGTCCATAAATCTATCCCAAAGTTTGTAGACGCTATACCTTTTGTGCAAACGAACCAATATACAGTTATTGGGATTTTTTTACCAAAAACATGAAGCAGAATACATGATAGCCTAAATTGATGAAGAGATTTGATTTTTTTAAATTTTTTATTGGGTATGTTTTATAGCAGAAAGTAAAAAATATTGTTTTTATTTTTCAAAGTTGTCGGCTTTTTTTGTTTATAGCACAAAAAAAAAAAAAAAAAAAAAACGCAGAGGCGATAAAATACCACCAAAAGAAAGCTCTATTTGTGGGGAAAAAAGTACATACATTTTATTTGGTACAGTGTCACAGGACCGCGCAATTGTCAGTTAAAGCAACACAGTGCAGTATTGCAAAAAATAGCCTGGTCAGGAAGTGGGTAAAACCTTCCGGAGGTGAAGTGGTTAACACAAACTGACACAAGGCTAATATACAGGGTGATCTACTTGGGGATCTGGTGGGTGAACAGAGGTGCAGGGGAACACAGCGAAGGTAAATATCAGTAACAATTGAGTGTAGTTATAAAGAGAACCTGTCCTGTTACATTTCCCTTAATGAGCAAAGTGAAAGGCTCACTGTACTGTCTTCAGTTTAGATGACCTTGTTCTGTTTTCTACGAAGCAAAACAAATGTACAAACAACTACAGAAAATAGTAAAAAGACATTTTAAATGTCCTTAGTCATTATATGTGTGTTGTAGTTGCTCTCTTAGCATTCAAATTTGTTAGACCTTAACTAAGTATCACCATCGTTTAAATTACTTAACAATACTATTACTTAAATTGTTCTTTCATGTTGCTCACAAAGCAGCCTGACCTTCTTCTGCTGATTTCTCAATTATATACAAGGTTGCATACTTTGCATAACTTGGCAAGTCATCTATTTACAATGCAGAACACGTATTAAAGGAACATTAAAAACTTTACATTTTGGTATGTGGCAAGTGATAAGATTCTTATTTCATGACTAATGTTGTTATGCAAACCATGACAAAGTCTACCCATATTCGAGTATGCAATTTGTGTCATGGGAATGTAGGGCACAGATGTGTACATTACATATGAATATGATTAGCGTATTTATATAAGGCAAGTATTTGTGCTGAGGCTGTAAAAGGTAAGATGAGTGGTTTATGGACATAAAACAAAGCATACAAAAAAATCTTATGGAATAGGGCAGATTTCCACATATATCCATTCAATAAACTGACAAACTATATATATATATATATATATATATATATATATATATATATATATATATATATATATATATATATATATATATATATATATATACACACACACACAGTATCTCACAAAAGTGAGTACACCCCTCCTATTTTTGTAAATATTTTCTTCTTTTCATGTGACACCACTGAAGTAATGACACTTTGCTACAATGTAAAGTAGTGAGTCTACAGCTTATATAACAGCGTAAATTTACTGTCCCCTCAAAATAACTCAACACACAGCTATTAATGTCTAAACCGCTGGCAACAAAAGTGAGTACACCCCTAAGTGAAAATGTCCAAATTGGGCCCAATTAGCCATTTTCGGTCTCAGGCGTGAATGGGGAGCAGGTGTGTTAAATTTGGTGTTATCGCTCTCACTCTCTCATACTGGTCACTGGAAGTTCAACATGGCAACTCATGGCAAAGAACTCTCTGAGGATCTGCAAAAACAAATTGTTGCTCTACATAAAGATGGCTTAGGCTATAAGGAGATTACCAAGAGAAACTGATCTGCAGCACAGTGGCCAAGACCATACAGCGGTTTAACAGGACAGGTTCAACTCAGAACAGGTCTTGCCATGGTCGACCAAAGAAGTTGAGGGCACGTGTTCAGCTTCATAGCCAGAGGTTGTCTTTGGAAAATAGACATATGAGTGCTGCCAGCATTGCTGCAGAGGTTGAAGGAGTGGGGGGTCAGCCTGTCAGTTCTCAGACCATACGCCGCACACTGCATCAAATTGGTCTACATGGCTGTCATCCCAGAAGGAAGCCTCTTCTAAAGATGATGCACAAGAAAGCCTGCAAACAGTTTGCTGCAGACAAACAGACTAAGGACATGGATTACTGGAACCATGTCCTGTGGTCTGATGAGACCAAGATAAACTTATTTGGTTCAGATGGTGTGAAACGTGTGAGGCAGCAACCAGGTGAGGAGTACAAAGACAAGTATGTCTTGCCTACAGTCAAGCATGGTGGTGGGAGTGTCATGGTCTGGGGCTGCATGAGTGCTGCCGGGACTGGGGAGCTACAGATCATTGAGGGAACCTTGAATGCCAACATGTACTGTGACATACTGAAGCAGAGTATGATCCCCTCCCTTCAGAGACTGGGCCACAGGGCAGCATTCCAACGTAACCTCAAACACATCTCCAAGACGATCACTGCCTTGCTAAAGAAGCTGAGGGTAAAGGTGATGGACTGGCCAAGCATGTCTCCAGACCTAAACCCTATTGAGCATCTGTGGGGCATCCTCAAATGGAAGGTGGAGAAGGGCAAGGTCTCTAACATCCACCAGCTCCGTGATGTCGTCATGGAGGATTGGAAGAGGACTCCAGTGGCAACCTGTGATGCTCTGGTGAACTCCATGGCCAAGAGGGTTAAGGCAGTGCTGGGAAATAATGGTGGCCACACAAAATATTGACACTTTGGGCCCAATTTGGACATTTTCCCTCAGGGGTGTACTCACTTTTGTTGCCAGCAGTTTAGACATTAATGGCTGTGTGTTGAGTTACTTTGAGGGGACAGCAAATTTACACTGTTATACAAGCTGTATACTCACTACTTTACATTGTAGCAAAGTGTCATTTCTTCAGTGTTGTCACATGAAAAGATAGAAAAAAATATTTACATAAGGCTCGGTTCACACTGGGGCGACTTGTCAGGCGACCTAGTCGCCTGACAAGTCGCCTCCCGTTCTGTGCTATGGAACCGTTCTAATCGGAGCGACGCAAGTCGCTCCGACTTAGAAAAAGGTTCCTGTATTACTTTGGGGGCGACTTGGGGCGACTTGCATAGACTTCTATGCAGAAGTCGTCTCGCAAGTCGCCCCGGCAGTCGTTTGCAGGTCGCCTCGCTGAGGCGACCTGCAAGTCGTGCCGCCCATGTGTGAACCGAGCCTAAATGTGAGGGGTGTACTCACTTTTGTGAGATACTGTGTGTGTGTGTGTATATATATATATATATATATATATATATATATACACACACACACACACACACACACACACACACACACACTCACCGGCCACTATTAGGTACACCTGTTCAATTGCTTGGTAACACAAATTGCTAATCAGCCAATCACAACTCAATGCATTTAGACATGTAGACACAGTGAAGACAACTTGCTGAAGTTCAAACTATGCATCAAACTGGGTAAGAATTGAGGTGACTTTGAACGTTTCATGGTTGTTGGTGCCAGACGGGCTGGTCTGAGTATTTCAAAAACTGCTGATCTACTGGGATTCTCACACACAACCATCTCTAGGGTTTACATAGAATGTAATAATGTAGTATGTAGTGTAAGAATGTAGTAATTCTTATGCCGCGTACACACGAGCGGACTTTCCAGCATACTTGGTCCGGCGGACCAGAGTCCGCCGCACAATCCGATCGTGTGTAGGCTCCGGCGGACTTTTTTTTCCCAAAAGTCCGCCGTACCTAGATTTGAAGCATGTTTCAAATCTTAGTCCGCCGGACTCAGTTCCTAACGGAAAGCCTGTTCGTCTTGTTCGTCTGTATGCTGGTCTGACGGACCAGATACGACGCAAGGGCAGGGTATTGCATTTCGCGCTCACTGCAATAGGAAAAACACATTTTCCTATTGCGGCGAGCGCGGGGCATACCAGGCCCTTAAGTCTGGTATGGATTTTAAAGGGAACTCCCTACGCCGTAAAAACGGCATGGGGTCCCCCCCTAGAATCCATACCAGACCCCGATCCGAGCACGCAGCCTGGCCGGTCAGGAAAGGGGGTGGGGACGAGCGAGCGCCCCCCCTCCTGAACCATACCAGGCTGCATGCCCTCAATATGGGGGGTGGGTGCTTTGGGGGAGGGGGCGCCCTGTGGGCCCCCCCCACCACAAAGCACCTTGTCCCCATGTTGATGAGGACAAGGGCCTCTTCCCGACAACCCTGGCCGTTGGTTGTCGGGGTCTGCGGGCGGGGGGCTTATCGGAATCCGGGAGCCCCCTTTAATAAGAGGACCCCCAGATCCCGGCCCCCCACCCTATGTGAATGAGTATACATACTTTAAAATCCATACCAGACTTAAGGGCCTGGTATGCCCCGCGATGGGGCTCACAAGGTGTCAATCTCGCCAATAAAAGCGGCGAGATTCACTTCCTTTTCTAGTTCCATCGTACCCGAGTCACGTTCAAAATGAACGGACTTGTCCGTGTGTGGGCAAGTCCGTTCATTCTGAAAGTCCGCCGTAACTCCGGCGAAAGTCCGTCGGAAAGACGGGCGGACCTAGTCTGCCAGAAAGTCCAGTCGTGTGTAGGCAAGTCCGTCCGTTCAGGTAGTCCGCCAGAAAGTCCGGCGGAAAGACCGTCGGACCAAGTCTGCTGGGAAGTCCGCTCGTGTGCACGAGGCATTATGAATAATTCACTTAAATCTGTCCAAACAAGAGTCTAGTAGACATCCCAGGTGTGATAAAGTTTGAAAAATGAAATCAAAAATTATAATATAATAAATAACTATAAATAATTATAACAAATAATAATATAATAATAATAAAAATTATTCAATAATGTAATAAACCCAAAAACACTGACATTTGCTCAGTTGCAGAATTGTCGCTTTCGTTACTTTTAGTGTTTGATGACGGATCTCCCCACAAATCACTATCACTCAATTCTGCAAGTGATTCTAATTTATTATCACTGTTTTCTAGCTGGTCTAAAACCACTTTTGATGTAAAAGGGACAGTTTTGGTTGCTATGGACAATCTCCAGTTTCCAGGCAGAAAGAACAGTTTTTATAATATAAAACTGCATGCAGGACACTGGACAGACCACTAGAGACAAAGGGGATATGTAATTATTTGATACAGTATTGCAGTCTGTAAGATTACAGTATACTGTATCTGTACTGTGTGTTTTACTTTTTCAATTTGGCGCCGAACACCGTCCCCGTGCGCCGCAATGCTCGCAGGGAACGGAGCTCGGCACTGTGAATCAAGCGAGACACGGCGGTTCACAGATCACAGCAGGGAGACATCGCAGGATCCAGGGGACAAAGTAAGTATCCTCTACAAGGATCCTGCGATGCGATCCCTAGTCTGGCTCGGGGATACCGCTTTTGGTATTGAAAATCCACCCCGAGCCAGACTCGGGAATACCGCCAGGGGGGTTAATGGATGTGCAGCCGAAAAATCTGCAGCAACTGCTTGATACTATCATGTCAATATGGATCAAAATCTCTGAGGAATATTTCTAACACCTTGTTGAATCTATGCCACGAAGAATTAAGGCAGTTCTGAAGGCAAAAGGGGGTCCAACCCAGTACTAGCAAGGTGCACCTAATAAAGTGGCCGTGAGTGTATATTATATACACACATATACATGTATAAACACACACACACCCACACATATAGTGAAAATTCTGCTTGTTTGAGAAGACACAAAAGCCCCTTATTAGACTGAATGGCAGAGATGCCCATAAGTAATGTATAGTGTGATGTGTCTAGAAACAGATTGGGGTCATCATTTTGAATAATCATCATATTTTATTTCACCAAAGATGCATTCCATGGCTCAAACTGGCCATTTTCTTAGTTAAAGGTGATACACAGATATCTGTAAATATCACCTTTAAACTGAGGAAATTTCAAGTTTGAGCCACAAAACGCATCTTTGGTGAAATAAAGAAATGTGAGGTTTATTCAGTACAATGACCGCGATCCTTTTCCAGATACACCGCATTAAACATTCTTACAGACGTATCAGTCTTTCGATCTGTTGATGGATTTTTGTTCCTTCTTAAACAACAAGCCAAATATCACCCTTCAAGGGCCAGGACCCCTGAAGCACTGAGAGTGACCAGACCTATCCTGAATGGAGAAAGGGATATTCTCCACCGTCAACTAGGAAGGTTGCGTGTTTTACCACCATGAGAAAAAGGGCATCCAAGAGGCGCTGCTACTTTGATGTGAGTTTAAACAAGGTATTGAGAGGGCAAAAAAACATTTGAAAAGCCCACTGGCTCAGGTTAGCCTTAGGCAAGGCTTCCCTACTGTGTGTACTCCAGCAGGTTTCCAGGAAAAGACGTGCATATATGAAAGGAACACCAGACTAAGATACGAGTCCAAATTAATTTATTGATGTTGTGTTAAAAGACAGCCAATGTGTTTTGGGGGTCAAAAAGGAACTCTCCCTTCATCAGGGCTACAATAAAACATAATATAATGTAAAAATAACTGTGACTGATAAATTTATGAGCCTAACAATCATAAAACATCATGGATAACATGCAATGGCATCTACTAACCATGTAGAATCTGATATTTTTTAAAAAGAACCCATTGCACCTTATCACTTAATATCTGATATTCCCTTATCTCTTCATCTTTAATAAATTGAGGCTGGGTTTACACTTATGCGAATTGCCCCGCATCCAATTCGCATAGCAGGAGATTGTGACCGGCTCTCTATGGAGCCAGTTCACATATCTCCGCAGTGGCTCCGGTGCGAATTGCACAGGAGTCCTGTGCACCTTTTGGTCAGTTTCAGATCTGAATTCAGCCCAAAATGCAGGCTGAAATCAGACCTGAAACGGTGAATGGAGACGCGCTGGACTCCTGCTGCGTGTTCTAGTGTGAACCCAGCCTCAATGTATGCATGTTTGTGAATATACAGGTATTTTTGGATGCACGTATATGAATGTTAGCCATAATGTTTTATGATTGTTAGGCTCTTGATTTTATCAGTAAATTATTTTTACATTATGTTCATTGTAGCCTGATAAAGGGGGATTCCCTTTGCCCCCCGAAACGCATTGGTTGTCTTTTAACATAACACAAATGAATGAATAAATTAATTTGGACTTTTGTATCTTTTGGTCTGGCACTCCCTCCATATATGTGTGTGTTTTAACTGACAGGGTCACTGCAAACTCATCAAATGTAAGTTACGATTTAGAATACTTCTAAATCACTATTAGCTATATATACATATTAGGGGCTCTCCCACCTCTCCTCTTATTTTTTTTTTTCTGTGGATACAACGGTTTGTCCCATGGACCTCTATAATGTGTCATCTATTAACAACAGCAACATACTAGCACCTTTACCATCTATATTTTCCCAACCAATTAGCAATTCCACAGTATTTTAAATCCAGCATCTGAAAGGCAAATTTAAAAGTGACAATGATTCTCATGTTTCGGACAATCACTGTGTACAGCGAGTTGCCAAGAATATACTGTAAACAGAGCGGTTGTGAATGAGTTGATATAGCTTTACCCAGACAGCCTAGTTTTTACACATTTGCTGGACAGTGCCACTGATTTAAAGCAGAAATAAACTCTTCTGTCCAGTGTTAAAATATTTCCAAACCCCTTTGCTAAAGTTCTACAAATGTTTGACAACAGATCAATACACCGATATTTGCATGTTTACTGAGTGTGAAGATGAAGGTCACACTACCCTTGTTGCCGCAGAAACAGGCGCCATCATTGATGTGTCCTGGCACCTACTTTCTTCATGCCCTCTTCCACTGAAAATGCACATCAGCAAAAGATCCTACACAAGGGCAGTAGTTAGTCATAAGGGGAGACTGAAAGGATATAGTATATCATGACAGTGAGCGCCAATGTTGGAGGTGGAGGCTGATGTCCTAGCAAGGCGCTCTGAAGGTCTTGCCATGAAAAGGATTGCAGAACTGAAGGACACACTGAGCATCCGCAGGTATATGTCACCTGCTTAAATAGCATAGCTAGTTCAGCAAGGCTTTAGAGGACTTTACTATTATGGAAGCAATATATGCATTCAGCACTTTTATATTGGGGAACGCTTCCAGGAACGGTTTACTTCCACTTTAACAGAGCAACCATGGCTTGCTGAAACCCTTGTATGTCTCCTGGTCTTTTTTGGCAGTTGATCAGTTTTTTTTTTCTGGCAGAGCAGTTATTTAGGAGTGCTTCTTCCAACATTTCCAACATCAGTGTGCTAAAATCCTCCGAACGCAACACACACACAAATATTTTGGCTAGAAATACACTTTACGCCAGAGGATGACCAAACAAGCAACACAAGCCAGGAATAGAAAACATTTTCAAGGTCGTATACTGGCAAGCCAGAATAAATGCTGGTGTTTGCAACCTCCCTCCCTACTCCCTATCCATACCTGTCTTCTGTATTGTTGCATAAAGAACTGTAATTAAAAGTGTATTTATAGCCAAACTCTTTTATATATAATTTTGGATAGAAGAGGGAAGGCTTTATATTTTGCTGTGTCCCAGAGAAGCAACAGGAAGTGATAGGAAATATCTCCAAATAAAAGGGAATTCTCTTCTTAGGGAGCTGTCACTGGAATAGATGTCCTTATTGAAAGATTTACCCTCGCCTCTTGTTCTGGCAACAGCTCTAAATATTGGATTTCCCTTTACATTCTCTCTCAGTGGCCACCAGGGCAAATACAGAAGGTTAACCTACCTAGCTGAGAGTCAGACAGTAATAAAAACTTGACAAAAGTTCCAGTCCTTTCCTATTCTAGCCAAAAAACAAAAATTGGATAAACATACAGTTTGAGCCTTTATTCAAACCAGAGTATTTTGTAGTTTGAAGCTCAACGCTCCAAAAGCCAAATTCCATGCTTTTAAATTGTCCATTTTCACATTTGAGTGCTCATGCACCTGTAGCTTCAAATTTGACAATCCAAAAAAGGTACATTTGTTTATCTTGAAGTTAACAGAGTGTTTTTGACCCTATTGACTTTAATGGGAGTGCGCAAAAAAATGCTCCAATAATATAAGTCTAGGGAGCCAAAAATGTGCAATCCTGTACAGCACTTTATTATTAAAAATGCAAAAAAGGCCCCCAAATCACATACATATGCTATTCTCAAATGTGAACTGGGGCAAAATTAAAAAAAAGTTTCCTCTACTCTCATATGCCCTAGTCTACAGTTGTCACCTGTCCAGCAATCAATAAGTAGCATGAAAATATATCTAAAACAAAGAAATACCTGAGAACAGTTAAACTCATCTTTAGAAATGATGTTAAACATAATAAAGACAGGAATGGGGCATGCCTTTCTGCTCCAAACACTGTTCAAACAGACGATGAATAGAAGGGGTGTTCATATTCCATGCATCTGGCAGCATAGACACCCATCCAGTTATAAAAATACTTAAGTCAAATATAAATAATGAGTAATAGGTAGCAATGCTAACAAGCAAATACAATGGTCAGGTTAATTGCCAAGCATCTGATGTATTGGTCTCTAGAGAATTCCTTCGCATTTTCCGCTCATTGTGATTATAGAACAATCTGAACTCAAACTGAAAGGGTTTCATCCCACAGTAAAATGACGTCACTTATTGGAAACTAAAACACATTTCACATGAGGGAATGACTAGGTAAGACAAAGCCTTCTGTTAATCTTGGCCATTTTTCCTCTCACGCCTTATAGATAACTATACATATTAGCGGCTGTGGCTCTTTGGCGTTTCTGCGCCCACCCTTCCTCTATCTCTATCAAGCAGGAAGGAGTTGATTCCCCTGAATTAAGGGAGCATTCTGGAGGAGTGAACAATCCTGTCTTAATTTTTTTTGGGGGTGCCAATACATGTGAGCAGTAACGGTTTTTCCCCTCCCCATCTGTGACATTATTAAGCTCAATGATGACATGTGCAGAAAGTATGAGTTTTTTTTTTTCCCTTTCAGTATCTTTCAATTGCAGGTACAGTTGTATACAAAAGTTTAGAAACCCCTGACAATTTCCATGATTGTCATTTATAAATATTTGGGTGTTTGGATCAGCAATTTCATTTTGATCTATCAAATAACTGAAGGACACAGT
Source organism: Aquarana catesbeiana (assembly GCF_042186555.1). NCBI lineage: Eukaryota > Metazoa > Chordata > Amphibia > Anura > Ranidae > Aquarana > Aquarana catesbeiana. The sequence goes on along the minus strand of NC_133326.1, from coordinate 87,547,606 downwards.
AAGATTTCAGTAGTGAAATGAGGTTTATTGGATTAACAGAAAATGCGCAATATGCATCAAAACTAAATTAGACAGGTGCATAAATTTGGGCACCCTTGTCATTTTGTTGATTTGAATACCTGTAACTACTTAGCACTGATTAATTGGAACACACAATTGGTTTGGTGAGCTCATTAAGCCTTGAACTTCATAGACAGGTGCATCCAATCATGAAAAAATTTATTTAAGGTGGCCAATTGCAAGTTGTTGTTCTCTTTTGACTCTCCTCTGAAGAATGGTAACATGGGGGCCTCAGAACAACTCTCAAATGACCTGAAAACAAAGATCGTTCTACATTATGGTTTAGGGGAAGGCTACAAAAAGTTATCGCAGAGATATAAGCTGTCAGTGTCTACTGTGAGGAACATAGTGAGGAAATGGAAGACCACAGGCACAGTTCTTGTTAAGGCCAGAAATGGCAGGCCACATAAAATATCGGAGAGGCAAAGGATGGTGAGAACAGTCAAAAACAGCCCACGGACCACCTCCAAAGACCTACACCATCAACTTGCTGCAGATGGTGTCACTGTGCATCCGTCAACAATTCAGCGCAGTTTGCACAGGGAGAATCTGTATGGGAGAGTGATGCGAAAGAAGCCTTTTCTGCACATACGCCACAAACAGTCGCTTGAGGTATGCAAACACACATTTGGTCAAGCCAGCTTCATTTTGGAATAAGGTGCTGTGGACTGATGAAACAAAGATTGAGTTATTTGGGTAAAACAAGGGGCGTTAAGCATGGTGGCAAAAGAACACAGCATTCCAAGAAAAACACTTGCTACCCACAGTAAAATTTGGTGGAGGTTCCATCATGCTGTGGGGCTGTCTGGTCAGTGCCGATATTGGGAATCTGGTTAAAGTTGAGGGTCACATGGATTCCACTCAATATCAGCAGATTCTTGAGAATAATGTTGAGGAATCCGTCACAAAGTTACGCCAGGGCTGGATATTTCAACAAGACGACGACCCAAAACACTGCTCAAAATCTACTCGGGCATTTATGCAGAGGAATAAGTACAATGTTCTGGAATGGCCATCCCAGTCCCAGGAACCAGAATATCATTTGAAGTGGGCTGTCCATGCTCGGTAACCATCAAACCTAACTGAACTGGAGATGTTTTGTAAGGAGGAATGGTCCAAAATACATTCATCCAGAATCCAGACACTCATTACAGGCTATAGGAAGCATCTAGAGGCTGTTATTTCTGCTAAAGGAGGCTCTACTAAATATTGATGTGATTTTTCTGTTGGGGTGCCCAAATTTATGCACCTGTCTAATTTCGTTTTGATGCATATTGCACATTTTCTGTTAATCCAATAAGCCTCATTTCACTACTGAAATATTACTGTGTCCTTCGGTTATTTGATAGATCAAAATGAAATTGCTGATCCAAACACCCAAATATTTATAAATGACACTCATGAAAATTGTCAGGGGTTCCTAAACTTTTGCATACAACTGTATGGTGAGCTTGGACTTCTTCAATGAGTCAGGGGGAACACCACTGAGAGCATTAGGCCAGCCATTATACGGTTCGAATCCCAGCCGGATCAGCAGGAATCAGCCAGGATTCTATGTTTATAACTATTAGTGGTTAGGCTGAATGTACCAAGTTGATCGATTGATCAATTTGGATACAACCAGCCTGCCAGATTTGCTTGCGATTATCCCTAGCATCTATAAAGACTCTCTTCTCCCGCCCACCCCCTCCCCCAGGATAAGACAATGGTCCGGCAAAAGAGGGATTTGTTGATAGGAAGAATGAGCAAATTTCTTTCCTGCAACCCATGGATCCAAATATACAGGCCCATGAAAAGCCCTCTGTCTGTCAGTTAAGATATAACAAATTTAAACAAAAGGAGGGGATAGGAAGACACTTAATAAGTAATAGCAAAAAAATCAAAATATAGTAAGCAACAGAAAAGGAAAAAAAAAAATTTATTCTGAGCATGCGTGGCACTTTGTCCGTCGGATTTGTGTACACACGATCGGAATTTCCGACAACGGATTTTGTTGTCGGAAAATTTTATATCCTGCTCTCAATCTTTGTGTGTCGGAAAATGTGTGATGGAGCCTACACACGGTCGGAATTTCCGACAACAAGGTCCTATTACACATTTTCCGTCAGAAAATCCGACCGTGTGTACGGGGCATAAGAATGGAGGTTAATTTTTCATGTCACACATCCAGGGGGCTGCAGGAGTTCCACTGTGCTTGAAAAATGCGCAGTGGGGAGCTGGCTGTGACTTCCTGATGGCTCACAAATCCAAGATGCGGCATCAGAGAGTGGAAGTCTGGAATTAACTGCGAGGTAAACAGCACTGAGCTTGAAAAACTGGATATACACTAGCAGATTTTCAAAGGAACATTTGTACAAATAAGCTTACGAAATGTATTAGTGCATTTGACAACTTGATGAATATCATTAAAAAATAGTTACAAATGTTTTTGGTGTTTAACATCTGATTTTTTGTATTTTGATACACCAATAAAAAACTGTTCCTTCTTGCTGATCACACACCATCGCCCCTGAACCCTCAGGAGCTTGTGCAATTTTCTGTGTCCCAGACTAGCACCTTTGACACCTGACGTTTACGCAAATTTGTATACATGATGTGTCCACCACTGCTTTTGTATTTTTCTGTTAATCTGTATTTTCAATAAAACCCTTTGTACAAGAAAGCTGTTCCTTCAAGAAAAAATTTCCATCCCACTGCTTTGAATTTGCTGATCACTGTGGTTGAAAGTGACCATCAATTTGACTCCACTAACAAATAGGAGACTTAACGAACGTTCCTAAAGTGAAAATTTCCCCAAAAAAATCTACAAGGTTTATACACAGCGTAAGTGTCTGTTTCTTAAAAGCTGGCAGCTGCCGTATTTGTTGCTGCTGATTTTAAATTTTTTAAAACCAAAGTGAAGTTCCAGTTTAAAGGAGTTGTAAACCTTCGTGGTTTTTCACCTCAATGCATTCTATGCATTGAGGTGAAAAATCTCTTGCAGTGCAGCAGCCCCCCTGTTTTACTTACCTGAACCCTCTTTTTCTCGCGCCGGGGACGAGCACATCAGCTCTAGCCGGTGTCTTGTGTCCTGATTGGCTAGATTGATAGCAGCTCAGCCATTGGCTCCCACTGCTGTCAATCAAATCTAATGACGCGGGCCGAGTCATACATTCGGTGGCTATGGACGCCGAATACTGGACTCGGGAGTGCATCTGCAAGGTAACCCCCTCAGGGGAGCGCTTCTCCTAGGGGGGGGTTATCTGATGTGGGGAGGAGCCGTGAGAGCCGCCAGGGGACCCCAGAAGAGCAGGTTTGGGGCCACTCTGTGCAAAACAAGCTGCACAGTTAAGGTAAGTATGATATGTTTGTTATTTAAAAAAAAAAAAAAACACAAACCTTTACAATCACTTTAATCTCTACAGCACAGCACTTTAGAACCAGAATGCTGGCTGTAAGATGCACCAGCTGAAAAAGAAATGAACAAAAATAAGCGGGGTATAATGGTGTATTACAACAAAAATTGGATAAATGAAACTGAACCCGACCAGTACGGCCGAGTCCTTCTTTTTAATGCTTGCTGAAGTACAACTTTAGAAGTTCGTATGAGGATCGCAGCCTGAGAGCCTGAACCTGTACCAAGAAAGTCAGAAATTGCAGCCTCATATTCTTTCTCATCAGGTCTCTTTAAGAAAACTATTCTAGTCTGTGTATTCTACCTGTACACACAACTATTGGATGCCTTTGCAACAAAACAGAAAACAGATTGTACCCGGGGAAAGTAAATCACTTGACAAGCTCCAGTTTCTTGTTTCCCTGGTCTGCTCTTTGTGTCCAGGAGCCAGGATTTGATGTCATGCACTTTCCTGCCCAGCTGAGAAGGATATAGAAGGCTGGGATATGAGCAATATGCTTCCTGTTTCTGATTGGCAACACTTGTGAAACTTGTTCTACATTGCATTCTGCTAGCCGAAACCATGCAAGACAATTAATCTGTTCACTGCTGGAGGAACGAATGATTCTAGTGCCAAAGGGAACTTGAAATACGAAGTTCTTCTAAATTTAAATAAAACTTTTGGTTCCATGAGCCAATCATTAACTCTACAGAACTCTAAAGATTTTGTCTTGCAAAAAATGCCATCCACTTTGTCTATGGTTAAACTACAAGAGACTTAACACACCTCTGAAAGAATGCAAAATGGTGACAACCTAAATGATTATTCTACATAAGGTACGCATGGGGTTACCCAATATATTTTGTCCAAGGCATCTACACTGGTCCTAGTGATGTGCTATGCAAATGTGTATGGGAAGGGGTCTTTTATATTTTTGTTATTTTATTTGTGTTGTACTATTGGGATTTATATAGCACTGACAATCTACACAGAGCTTTACATATACACTCAACGGCCACTTTATTGCACCTTGCTAGTACCAGGTTGGACCCCTTTTTGCCTTCAGAACCGCCTTAATTCTTTGTGGTATAGATTCAACAAGGTGTTGGAAACATTCCTCAGAGATTTTGGTCCATATTGACATAATAACATCACACAGTTTCTGCAGATTTGTCGGCTGCACATCAATGATGCGAATCTCCAGTTCTACCTCATCCCAAAGGTGCTCTATTGGATGAGATCTGGTGACTGTGGAGGCCATTGGAGTACAGTGAACTCATTGTCATGTTCAAGAAACCAGTGGTGAGATGATTTGAGCTTTGTGACATGGTGTGTTATCCTGCTGGAAGGAGCCATCAGAAGATGGGGACACTGTAGTCATAAAGGGATGGACATGGTCAACAACAATACTTAGGTAGGCCGCAGCATTTAAACGATGCTCAGTTGGTACTAAGGGGCCCAAAGTGTGCCAAAAAAATATCCTCCACACCATTACACCACCAGCCTGAACTGTTCATACAAGGCAGTATGGATCCATGCTTTTATGTTTACGTCATATCCTGACCCTACCATCTGAATGTCGCAGCTGAAACCGAGTCTCCTCAGACCAGGCAACGTTTTTCCAATCTTCTACTGTCCAATTTTGATAAGCCTGTGTGGTTTGAAGCCTCAATTTCCTGTTCACTAGATGGATGACTAGCAGGAGGAAGGAGGTTCTGATTCCCCTCTATAGATCTTTAGTGACACCTCATTTAGAATACTGTTGTCCAGTTCTGGAGACCTCACTTACAAAAAGATAGTGATAAGACAGAACCACGCAACAAAGAAAAAGTGGCACATCCAGAGATGAAGAAAAATGTGTTGGTTTATTGTAGAATCAAAGGTTAAAAAACATGACACACAAGGGATCCACACTGTTCAGCAGACGCATTTCACACAAAGTGCTTAATCATTGCTCAGCGATGATTAAGCACTTTGTGTGAAACGCGTCTGCTGAACAGTGTGGATCCCCCATGTGTCATGTTTAACCTTTGATTCTACAATAAACCAAAAATGTTTTCTTTATCTCTGAATGTGCCACTTTTTCTCTTTATTGCATGGATTTCCCAGGTTGCAGACCTTGGCAGGCACCCAGTCTTGTTGGTTGCCACAGCAGTATCAAGAGATCTTTAATTTGCAGACAGCCTTGGAGCAGTGTACATTCTACTTCCCTTTTCTATAAGATAGAACCAGTTCAAAGACGGGTAACAAAAATGATGAAAGGTTTGGGGGATAAAACATATGGAGAGCGACTTTAGGAACTTATTATGTACAGTCAGGAGGAAAGAAGGGAAAGGGGAGACGTGATTAAAACTTTTAAATACATTAAGAGGGTGAATAAGGTACAGGAAAGCAGTCTTTCATATGAAACCAAAATCAAGAACACGGGGACATGACCTCAAACTAACTGGAGGAAAGTTCAAAACTAGTTCTATAAAGTATTATTTTACTGAAAGGGTGGTTGATGATTGGAATAATCTACCAACAGGGGTAGTTACACAGTGAACAGTAAACAGCTTCAAACATGTTTGGGATAAACATAAATCTTTAGTCAAACAAAGAGGTTAATGAGAAGAAAAAAAAAATGGGCAGACTCGATGGACTACTTAGTCTTTTTCTGCCATCACTTTTCTATGTTTCTATGTTCTTAGCTGACAGGAGTGGCACATGGTGTGGTCTTCTGCTGCTGTAGCCCATTTGCTTAAAGGTTAGATGTGTTGTGCGTTCAGAGACGTTATTCTGCATACCTTGGTTGTAACAAGTAGTTATTTTGAGTTACTTTTGCCTTTCTATCATCCTGAACCAGGCTGTCTATTCTCCTCTGACATCAACAAGGCATTTTCCTCCACACAACTGCCGCTCACTGGATATTTTCTCTTTTTTTCACACTATTCTCTGTAAATCCTAGAGATGGTTGTGTGTGAAAATGCCAGTAGATCAGCAGTTTTTGAAATACTCGGAGCAGCCCATTCAAAGTCACTTAAATTCCCTTTCTTCCCCATTCTGATGCTCAGTTTGAATTTTAGCAAGTCATCTTCGCCACATATAGATGCCTAAATGCTTTCAGTTGCTGCCATGTGATTGGCTGATTAGCAATTTGTGTTACTAAGCAATTTAACATGTGTACCTAATAAAGTGGCCTGTCAGTGTATATTGTACATTCACATCAGTAGCTGCCCCCAAGGAGCTTACAGTAAAGGGCCCTAACATACATACACATACTAGGGCCAATTTAGACATTAGCCTATTAACTTACCAGCATGTCTTTGTAGTGTGGGAGGAAAACGGTGTACCCAGAGGAAACCCACGCAGGCACAGGGAGAACATGCAAACTCAATTATTGTAGGTGGGATTTGCACCAATGACCATAACGCTGCCAGGCAAAAGTGCTAACCACTAAGCCACAATGCTTCCCGTTATTTTAGATATGTTATTTTTTACCCCAGTTATTTAACCTAATATCATTATAAACACAAGGAGGCTAATACGGGGGGGGGGGGGGGGATCAGGAGGAGGGGGGAGTTATTTCTGCAGAAGTTTGGTGGTACACCCAGCATGAAAAGCCAGGAAGACTGACGTTATTATAATTAGTAAATGGATTCAAGCTATTACCAAAGTATATCTAAATCCTGAATGGATGACACTTAGTTTGCTAAATCAATAAACAGCATAAACAGCTGTCATTTTTTTCATATAGATTTTCAGGCACTTCTACATTTATAGACTTGCAGGCAGGGGAGATAAGCGATATCTTTGTACAATAGATTGTGTGAATATTCACTTTAAAGTGGCTGTAAGGGAAAAAAGTTGTTTACCTTAATTAATTCTCTGCATTAAAGATATATTAAAGTCTCTTTAAAAAAAAAAAAAAAAAAAAACAACAACAAACAAACAAACATGTTATACTTATCTGCTCTGTGTAATGGTTTTGCACAGAGCAGCCCCAATCCTCCTTTACCTCGCCGGCGCTCCTGGCCCCTCCCTCCTGCCCCCAGAGCAAGCAGCATGGGCACCTAAGCAGGCTTGATTCCGAGCTCTGCGTGTCCATTCATACACAGCCATTGCTCGGCCCAAGCCCCCTCTCTCTCCTGATTGGCTTAGTGACTGATTAACAGCAGAGGGAGCCAATAGCTCAGCCAATGAGAAGGCAGAGTCCCTAAAGAGCCGAGGCACTCATGCACAACACTGGATAAAGATGGGGATCGGGTATTAAGGGGGGCTGGGGGAGGATGCTGCACAGAGAATGTTTTGTATCTTCCTGCATAGAATGCATGACGGTAAATAACCTTGAACCATTTTAAAAGGTAAAAAAAAAAAACAAAAAAACAAACCCTTTTAAAAGCTTTTCCCTATCAGCCTTCTTTAAACGCTTACCTGAGCCAAATCTTGATTCAGAGCTGTGCCTTTTCTGCAGCAGCTCCTCTCCACTCTCTCTCTCTTCTCACAAAAGGCTGCAGGAGTCAGTGGTTCCTGCTGCTGTCAGTCAAAGCCTGTAAAGGAGGGAGGTGGGGGCGGGGCTGAGCAGCACTGTGTGTGTCTATAGTCGCACAAATGTCCCTCTAGCAAGTGGCTTGCTATGGAGGTACTCACAGAAGAGGAGGAGCCAAGAGTAATGGCGGAGAACCCCAGAAGAGGAGGTTCCATTGCACAGGGCAGGTAAGTATAAAATGTTTGTTATTTAAAAAATAAAAAAACCCTCTAAAAATGGTTTTAAATTGTACCTTTTGTGTCAAATTCAAAGTCCACTTTTTTGCAACCAATATGCCCCCCCCCCCCCCAAATACAAATAGCTTTAAAATCCATTTACAAACAAACCAATTACCCAAGAAAAACATTTAAAAAAAAGAAGATTGATTACCTTGGCCTCTGACACCTCCGGGGAGCATGGGTTATGTCACCCACCATGCCTTCCTGCAGACCTGGAAGCTTGAAATCCGGCAAGAACGCACTCCATCCTATTGAAAGAGTGCATTCCCACGGGACTCCGAATGCCCAACTATTCCAGAAGGGAGCATCGAGGTACACTGATGTGACCTATTTTTTCCGGAAGTGTTGTAGGCCAGGGCCAAGGTAAATCATTTTTTCCCCAGGTGATACATTTATTTACAAGTGTCTTTTAAAGGGCAACATGGAACTTGCAAAAAAAAAAAAAAAAAAAAAAAGGGGGACCTTCTATTCAGCATGCAAGGTCCACTTCAATTATCCATTCATTGGGCAAGATTCCTGTTTACTCATTTCATCTGCATATTACTGGATAATTGAAGAGAATATTTACACAATATATTTTATTTAATAAATCAGCCCATGTGTGTGTGTTAGAATCTGTTGGGGGATCCATTTATCTTTTGGGGCTGTAAACACACATTTTATAGCGAAGAAAATAATGAAAATTATTCAGTCAAGGTCTCCGCAAGCTGACCTCTCTTCTTCTTTTCAAAGAATGAATGTCTCAATGTGTAAATTCACGGGCTGTGAACAATGACACTGACTTTGAACTGGAAGACCTGACCCTAGTATCAAGAAATCCCAAGCATGTGTTCATGTTGTGGTCTCATGGAGCAAAAAAAAGGAATGGTTAGTAGAAAAAAGAAAAAAAAATGTACCATGGTCTAAAAAATAATTGGTCTAAAAAAAAAAAAAACAGACATGCATTCTTGTTGTGCAGTTTACTCCACACGTACTGTAAGCAGGAGTACCAACTAAAGTAACTACACATTGCTGAACAAGCCATCAATACACATTACTATTTAAGGATATCCAACCAGAGGTTAAATCACAGCTACAGTACATTATACAAAAAAGAGTATGATACTGCTGTAATAATAGTAATATATGGGTGTATGTGTACATATAATTATAGATCACATTATAGAGATCCAGACTCACAGTTGAAGTTTTTTATGAACCATACAAATAAGAAGGTTGCAATTTATCTCTAAATTTAGGAACACAAGGGATTTTATGCTTTAATGACACCCCTAGTTCCCAGAAATTGTATAGGCTAAAACAGTAAAAGTCTGTCATCCTAATCCTTGACATTCTGCAGATGTCATTCCAAACCCATGCATCCCACAGCAGGTTAGGCGTCTGTTCTGGAAATTTTATAGATAAGCAAATCCTATCCTCATATTGATTTGTGGTTCTAAATTAATAATAACTTATAAAATAAAAGATACACTCAGCATCTTTCCAAATAATTGTTCTGTTTGTGCAAATTAAGTTTTTATACACATGATTAGGTAGGTATCACATTAATATTACAATTGTACTTTTATGGTAACAAGGGGCGTAACGTAGGCAGGCTAATTTCTAATCAGGACTCGAAAAGAATGCAACATGTAATCAAAACATTATTAGTGCCGTGTGCACAGTGAGTGCAGTGTGTAATACATAGGCAAAGCATACAAAATAGAATATAATTTTATACAGATTTTACAAATTTCCTTTACAGTGTCTCAACACTTCAATGGCACCATTCTTATCCTGGGCCATCAGTAATGAACACGCAAGGATGACAACCCAGGACCTTGCACCTTTACAAACAATTCATCAATGGGAGCTTCCATATCTTATCTCAAGCCTAAAGATGGTAGATTCTCCTTGAAGAACATATGTCATTAGTGGGATACTAAGGCTGCCATGGCCAACTTCCTTCTGAAACTTGCATGATCATGCCTGGTTGTTCTGACTTAATGGGGTTGATTTACCAAAACAAAAAGTCTGTTCAATTTGCAAATGAAAGTTTACCTTAATTCAACAATACAATAGTAGAATTTTGTTAGAATTTTTTTTGTTTCTAAGAACATTCATTAAATTTTCAAATTTTTAATGGAACCATTTTGTCCACGATAGAGAGATTATTCAAAAGAGCAGGATAAAAACAAAAAAAAATCACAAATGTATGGATTCTAACCATGTTGAAAAGTGAATTTTCACTACCTTCACTATGCCAAGGGAGAATTTACTTCCAAAATGAAACGTCCCTTACAAAAAGAACAGCCTATTTTTCTTCAGTAAATCAATGCCAGTGACTCAGAAAATACTGAAGCCAAAGACTCATAATGACAGCCAGGGAACTGGCATTTTCTAAAAGGCCATTAATGGCATCGCCTGTAATTTTTTTTTTTTTGGTGAGGTTTGTTAACATATTACTGAAGTCAACATTGTTAATCAATTTAAACCAAAATCCCAGTCAAACATTAGATAAAAACCATACACTCATCCACAGTGTACATTTGAGGCATGCCTTGGTTCTGGAATGAAATAACTTCGGGGTGCATGAGATAAAGTTACGTCATCCGGCTCAGCCAATCAAGTTGGCTGAAGATGCCAAACAAGAAAGGCCAGATAATGCTGTTGGCGAGGGAGCTCACAGACATCCACTTCCTGGAGGCGAGTATAGGTGAACTTTAAATCTGCTTTAAAGCGGAACTAAACCCTCCTTATCTTTATCAGCCAAGGAAGCAGCCATCTTATGCTGGCCATGCACTATACGAAAAATCGGCCGAACCCATTTTCGAAAAACGAACATTCGGCTGTAAGAGCAAACGATAGTGCCATCATGTAATGACCGATAAATTGTTCAGTGGACATAAATGAATTCATTTTTTGTTTGGTTTTTAACATACACCTAGTGCAAGCAGTTCGGACGGGAAACACATTAACCTTTCAATTTATCGTTCATCAGAAAATTTACAAACTTGTCCTTTGTTTTTTCGTCTCAAAAACGTCCCAACCATTATCAATTTTGTGCCCATCAACTGGCCGAAAAACGAACAAACTGTCTAAATGACCAAATTTCGGCTGATTTTTCATATAGTGTATGGCTAGCATTAGACTCCATTTGATGGTTTGATAGTTCGGTTGAGAGCACAACTAAAGTGACAGTTAACATTCCCTGCATGATGGGAATGTAACTGCTTTTTTAAACTGTTAAAACTTTGAGTTTAGTTCCGCTTTAAGGTACTTTATACACAGCAATGCACACAGCTCTGTCTAAACAACAGACTCTTTGCAGAAATCACAAGATCCATGTTTCATACCTGGTCACCTTCATGGCTGCCAGAAGTAGCACAGAGCCCTTTATTCTCTTGCACATAAAGTTTTTTACAACCTTTTCTACAACTTTATAGTAGTTAAAGCGGAGTTCCACCCAAAAATCGAACTCCCGCTTTAAGGGAAGGTGATCCCCTGCCATGCCATATTTGGCATGTCATTTTTTTTGGGGGGGGGGGGGGGAGCGGAAACCCTCTTTTTTAGAAGGTTCCAGCTCCCACTTCCGGGGCACCGCACCGCCGGAAGTTTCCCCCCTCCCTCTTGGCAATCACAGGTCCCAGATGATTGCCCGGCCAGTCACAGTGCGCAGCGCGGCTCGCGCATGCACAGTGCATGCCCGCCCACATTGACAATGCCGACACCGCAGAGAGGAGGGGGAGACAAGCGGGGCCTCGTTCCCCCACATCGCTGGACCACGGGACAGGTAAGTGTGTGATTATTAAAAGTCAGCAGCTGCAGTATTTGTAGCTGCTGCCTTTATTTTTTTTTTTTTTTTCGGCGGAACTCCTCTTTAGGCTAGATCTTTAAAACGTGTTGCTAGTAATTTTCATCTAAACATATGTACAAAATTTAAAGGCTTTCCAATGAAATTAGTTGACCCCGTGATGACAAGAAAGAATGCTATGTTGATTGATTTTTCATTCTTGTCATCATGGGGTCAACCAATTTCATTGGAAAGCCCTTAAATTTTGAATTTGAATTGAATCCCAACTGTATTAAAGCAGGTTTCATTACAATATATATATATATATATATATATATATATATATATATATATATATATATATATTGTCCTTTATGAAAACCACATTTACAGTTAGAACTTTAAGTGTTCGAATTTTCTCGTTACTATGGTCAAAAACGAACGTTGGTTTGTATCCATTAACCACTAAAGAATTGAACAAATGCACCAAAAAAGAACATTTTAAAAAATTCTACTGGCTTATGGGCAGCTTCAGAATATAGGTTCTATTAAAATCCAGAGGATATTGCAAGTTGGGAAAGATTTACTATACGTCCCATAATATATACTCATGACATATGAGTCGTTAACATGTGATCCCTACCAAGCATCTCTCCGCCTAAATAATGGCACAGATACAAGTGTGCACTTCATTACATAATAGAAAGGTTCAGTATCATACACAATCACACCCCGTCTCCACCCCAGGAATCAACTCATTCATGACACAGGAGGGGGGAATTCAGAGGTGCCCAAAGTTCAGGAATGCCAGGAATGTCATTGGGAATGTCTGTACCATCCCCTCCCCCAGGGATAATGGCTATTGTCTAGAGATGCCACTATTAAGATGTCACTGTATTGTACTCAGCAGTCTATCCCATTCCTAGTCCAACCAAAACAAGAGCAGAGCACGAAGGTTAACGGCTAAACCTGCCAGATTCCTGAATTTCAGATGTAATTAGTTTAGAATGATACTTATTTGGGTTTCAGGCAGTCCTTTTATTATACTATATCACCTGGACAGTTTACTGCACCACCCATTAAATAAAAAAGTGCATTTAAATAATCCGAAAAGAATACCAGAATTCTAAACATTTTACATTGCTGAAAAGACCTAAACTGGCCATAGATGGATCGAAATTCGTCCAAACCGGTCAAATTTTGATCCGTATGTGGCCGTACTTCAACTTCCGTTGAACCAGCTTGTTGAAAAAAAAAAATGGTTGATCGGTGACTGAAGCCACTGATCAGTGACAACGGAGGACCCCCGCTGTCAGCAGGGGGAGGAGTCTTCTTTCCACCTTGATTGTTTGGATGGAGGAATCTTTTTTTTTTTTGCTCAGCCCTCTAGCTGAATGAAAAAAATTAACCATTTAAATCGAAACAACTTATCCAACCATAGTCAACTGTTTAAAATGCAGCACTTATTTACACCACAATGCTTACGCAAGCGCGCTGCATTGCATTTTTGTCACGTGTTGGGAGCGTGTTTTTCACATGTGTTTGTTGCTAATTGTTTTTTCCCCATTACAACCCTAGCAACAGACCTTGCTATCCACAGCATGTGGTGTACGGTATCAGAGCAGCCAAAGCTGCAGCAGCTAGATGCTTTGCTGTACAGTGCAGTGCGTTGACACACAACGCACTTAGAAGAAAAAATAAAATTTAAGTATGATGTACTTTTTTAGCCTAAAGAAAAGCAACACAATGCTCTGGACTGAACTGCACTCGTTGATTTTGAAGTCCCTGCATTAGGCATGCGTTGACAAATGCATCCCAGTGAATATGATGTGAAAGGGTCCTTTGCCAATGAGGACATATACAGTACGTACTGGCATTTTATTGCGCCCAAGGGGGGAATTTGCAGCATCCAGCCCTGCTGCAGGTGGCCTATCAAACTCTATGGCAAGCCGGGGCTGTATGCAATACTGTGGTACTTGTGTTTTTAGCCCAGGTTCACACTGATACGGTGCAGGACACCGCATGTAATTCGCACAGGAATCGCAGCACGGGTGTGAATTACATGCAGTGTCTCTGGGGTGCAATTCGAGCCATTGATTTGAGTGGCTCAAATTGCATTGCATTCGCACCAAACTGGAGCAGGAACCTTTCACACCCATGCAATCCGATTCTACAAATCGCGCTGCATTTTGCAAACCGATAGTGGGGGTGTCGTTAACTTAAAGGGGTTGTAAAAGCAGAAGGTTTTTTATCTTAATGCATTCTATGCGTTAAGATAAAAAAACCTTGTGTGTAGCAGCCCCCCCAGCACCCCCCTAATTACTTACCTGAGCCCCCTCTCTCTCCAGCGATGTCCACGTATGTCTAAGCCATCCGGGACACTCCTCCTGACTGGCTGAGACACAGCAGTGGCGCTATTGGCTCCCGCGGCTGTCGATCAAAGTCAGTCAGCCAATCAGGGGAGAGGGGGGCGGGGCCGGGTCAGGCTCCGTGTCTGAATGGATACATGGAACTGTGCCCCCATAGAAAGCTGATGACTGAGGGGGCACTCGATAGGAGGGAGGGGCCAGGAGCAGCAAAGAGGGACCTGAGAAGAGGAGGATTCGGGCTGCTCTGTGCAAAACCAACTGCACAGAGGAGGTAAGTATAACATATTTTTTTTTTTTTTTTTAAAGAAAAAAACAAGACTTTATCACTTTAACATATACTCTGCAATCGGTTCGCATGGACAGGTTGCGATTTAGATGCGGTGCCAAATTCGCAGCGAATTCGGACAGCATCTAGTATGGGTTCACTAGCGCAATGCGGGAACCAGCGCGATTCCAGTGCGGGTTCCCGCATTGCATAGAACTCGCAGACAGCTCACACTGCCCTATGCATACCGCTGCTGGTGACAATAGAATGTTAATGATACCCCCAGATCAGTTTGCATATCGCAATGTGAATTGTCCAATGGTGTAGGAATGGGATCGAATGGGATCGCATGGCTGTAAACACCCATGAGATCCGATGCTGGGGTGGACCAAAAAAAGGGTCCTGTATCATTTTGGTGCGAATGCGATGCAAATTCAGCCATACAATCTATATGGCTTAATCCACATCACACAGACATTGCATGTGATCTGCACAGCAGTGTGGTTCGAATCACATGCAATGTCTAAAATCGCACCAGTGTGAACCCAGCCTTAGATGTCCTAAATCAGGTACCCCCCTCATCCAGCCACAGCCTGCCATAGACATTAATAGGCTACCCGCAGCACCTGTGTCTCCTGGGTATACTAAAACGCCAGGAGGGGCGCACTGCTCCTAGATGGCCCTGTGTACCAGGGGCCTTAAAGTAGAACTTTTTTCAAATTTTGGACAGAGTTAATATATCCCACCTCCACTGCTCCCTGGGCATCGTATCTGTACATTCTCAATAAAACAAGTTGCTGCAAGGTGTGCTGGAACTTGTGGTTCCCCCCAGCTGGTCCCTTTGTCTATTGCTGCAATTGTTTCTAAGTATAGAATGATATATGTGGAGAGGGAGCAGAGGGCACACATCCCGATACAGGGCCATGTGTTTCCTCTCTCACCAGCCTAATAGGAAATCTTCGGGAGGTGTTGTTTATAAACAGACACACTATAGAGAGGTATAGAAATTGTCCATACTGACGGCTTCTATACACTGCAACAGGCTCCATTCACAAAGCGAATGCACCAACTTCACTTTTTAAAAAGTGACAGTTATTTTCAGTGAAGGGTCCATTCACGCTGCGATGTGTGCGTTGAGCCAATGCTGTATCCTGGCCTAGGCCAACAAGGCCCAGGCCTAGGGCAGCGCTTTGCAGGGGGGCAGCATGGAAAGAGTCCCCGCCGGCTTGTGCTGTTTATTTTTTTACCATCCCTGTCCCATTGCAGAGATTTCCCTTCACTTCCTGCCCCACAGCCAAACAGGAAGTGAGAGGAAATCTATGCAAATTAAGGGAATCCATTACCACCCCCCCCCCCAGGCCCTCCGAACTAGTGTCCCCACTTGAAAAATTGCAGGGGGGTGTGGCCTTGACAGGTAGGGATGGGTTACATTTAAATTAGGGGGTGCACGAGTAGAGTCAGGCCTAGGGCAGCACAAGACCTAAATACACTACTGCGTTGAGCGCAGGTAAACACACATGCATTAGCACGATGCATTGCGTTGCAGCGTGTGCTGTCATTTTTTCTGTTCCTTGTAACTTCATTAAGCTTTAGGGCCGGTTTACATGACAATTTCTGCATTCTGGATGAGTTTCTGCTCATGCATTTTTGATGTGTTCAAGTGCGATTTCCCCGCTCTTTTTTTTTACTTCATCTCAATTGAGGACATGTGCGTTCCACTGTGTTTTTGGTGCATTTTGCCACATTTGTTAAATACACTGCACTGGATGAAGTTGGCCATACACTGATCAAAAGTTGGGTGGATCAGCAGGGGCCGAATGAATTTTAATCAATGTGTGGCCGTCCCTGCTTGACAGAAGTTGATCGATTGATCAACAAGTTTTCCATCATGTAGATCATCGGCTGCAACTGCTGATCAGTGCATTCTGGCATTAGCAGGTCCCGCCATCAGAATACAAAGTCCCAGCCGGAGGGGATCCCCCTTCCATTTTGTTTGTTTTGATGGAGGAATCTGTTTTTTATGTTTTTTTCGCTCAGCTTTCCATGGCCAGCTTTGGCGAGGGTTATTTTTTGTTTTTGCTTCCCATGGGGGGGTTTGTATAATCTTTTATTTATATAGAACAAATAACGTTGTATCAAGCATTCCAATGTATCAGGAGCCATAGACGTAAAAAGACATGTATAATGGCTAAAACATAATGACAAACATAGCAATACGGTATGGAACAAGAATTGTAGCGTGTTACCATAGGGCCCGCCCCGTGAAGGAACAAGCAGAAAATCATAACAATAGAGCCCAACAGCTAGAACTAGGCAAGTCAATACTGATCCAGATGCTAAATTAACTACAGAGTAGCCCGGTGGGGGGCGTAAACAACCTCCAACCATTGGGGATATTTCCCTTCACTTCCTGTTCCACAGCCAAAACAGGAAGTGAGAGGAATTCCCTCCAAAGTAAGTAAACACCTGGTTGTCACGCTGATCTTGTGTCCGCATTGGAAGATTTCCGTTCTATTCCTGTTCTGGTGACAACCCAAAATTTGGGATTTTCTTTCACCTTCAATGACAATGGTAAATGGGACAAATAGAGAGGATGAATCTCCCTAACAGGGACACAGACAGCAATAAAAACCTGACAGGGATCCTGATCCCTCTTTAAAACTAAAAAAAAAAAAAAAAAATTGCCTTTAGTTATACCTAAAGCTTTGTGGATTGAGTCGAATATGTTCTACATTTGATATTGTTTAGTAACAAATTGACCGAACCATATGGGAAGAAAGCTAAACGCACAAATGCCGCAAACCTGCCAGAAAAAACATCAACCACAAGGTCGATCGTACCCTGAAGGCAACCTCACTGTGTGCAAACTACGTGGGATATAACCAGTGCTGGAGTTTAATAAGAGCAAAATGGGTGACTGCCCGGGGGGCCCCAGACCTCAGGGGCCACCTCATATTCATGTCCCTGTATATTCCACCATCACATCTGCAGTTTGTAGAGAGTATACCACTACATGAGACCCATTTCCAGCCTGCATTCCAAATCCTCCAAAAGACTTAAAGGACACTTTAGAAGAATTATATACAGCCATCCATCTGCACAATCCAATTAACCTGGCGGGGGACCCATAAACTGAACCCAACCGGGGCCCACCGTATGATTTGTTCAAACCTTGTCCATTGATCAGCTCTAGGACACAATAGTTTTCGATCGCCCCTTATTACACCATACAGATGCTGTGTATTAAAAGGCAGCATGTCTGTGCCTACACAGTGCACAAAAACACAAGTCAATGCAATGTATCTAATAATAATAATACAATAAAAACTAAATGAGTAAATAATAATCACAAATAATAAAAAATAAATAATAATAATAATATTATTATAGGAAAAAAATAGATGTTAGAATTTTGAACCCTTGGCCTGTACAGAACAAAACGCATGTAAACAATGTTTAACACATGCAAAACACAGAGCAATGCATTTAGGGCTCGTTCACACTTACAGTTAAGGGCCCTTTCACACTTGTGCAACTTGTCCTGCGACTTGGGACTGAGAAGTCGCATGACAAGTCGTAACCCATGATTTCCAATGAGTACCGTTCATATCTGTGCAACTTCAAGTTGTAGCAACCTCAAAGTAGTCCCTGCACTACTTTGGTTCAACTTTGATGCGACTTGAGGTCCATAGACCTCAAGATTACACAGGCATTGCTTCAAGTCGCGTCAAAGTCATGGCAAGGTTGCACAAGCGTAAAAGGGGCCTAAGGGATGGCAAAACCCAACAGTTAAAGCCCTGTTTTTACCGCCCTCCCAACTACCCCCCCCCCTCTTTAACTGCAGAGCCAACGGCCAGGGGAAGTAGACATGCCACAGTGCTTTACTGCCCCGACCGCGACACATTCACGTGGAGGAGGCTACTCTGCGAGTGCCCCTCTACTGCATGCAATGTATATGATTGTGGAGCACTAGTGAGGGGTTCAAGGTGTTAAAGCAGGCAGTGAGGGGGGGGGGGATACAACCCCTCCTCACCGCCTGTCAAATGCTCTTAAAGAGCAATCTTAATGAGACCAAAGCAAGTGTGAATGAGCCCTATAAAATGCAGTTTTCTGTGCTTTTTTTTTGTGTGCTTAAGTGTAAATGAGCCCTTACACTACCCCTGCTTCTACCTGTGATGACTGCACAATAAGTTACATGGTGCAACTTCTATGCAACAACATTTGTGTCTAACATGTTAGAACAGTCCTATCCAATATATTAGTATCCCCGGTGTCTCGGTAGGACTATGATCACACTAGTAATCTGAGCAGCTGTCAGTGTGAGGTCTGGCGGGTAGCAGAGCGATGCGTCTTTATGCACTTGTGCGTCTTTTATGACCTGCGATTATTCAGCGCCTAAAAACACAGATCAACACAAATAGTGCAATGCTGGTAATAACAGACAGCGCAATTGGGTTGATCTCATTAGGAGCTGACACTTAGATCCCCCCCTCCCCCACAGGGGGACTACAACTTGCTGGGAGTCCTAGTTCCAGAACAGCTGCAGTCCTATCCAGGGACAGCCTGCCAACAACTTATTATTAGCCAGAAAGTCAACACACAAAACAGACACCAAGGTCATGGAAACCAAATCACCCAACTAACAAAGTTTTCTACAAAGAATCTCCAAAGAATGCAGAGCACAGTGATCAGCCTTCTACTGAATGATTGTCAGCTTTGCAGTCCCAGGGAAAGTTCTCACAATGCCATGAACAGATCACCCACCCAGACAGACAGATCTACTACCTGCACACAGACATCACTTTACATGGAGGAGGAAAGTTGTCCTAGTCCCAGCTCATAGCACTACACAGGTGCTGAACTCCAGAAAGTAAACAGGTGTATAGGAAGAAACAAAGAAACCAAACTCCTTACCTTTCCTAGTCTGTCCCTCTGCTGACAACTGATTACCATATTATCCCAAACTCAGCTCACATCTCCTCTCCACCCCTACAAGGTGACCACCCCTTCCTCCCATTGTTAGAGCCATGGGAGAGTCAGCTCCACACTGCCATCTACTGGGCGAACTCTACATCTTCACCAGCATGGGAAATGCAATGATTTACTACACAGAGCAGAGATTTCCTACAGAGAGAAATGATTTATTATAGAGATCAGTAATTTACTACAGAGAGCAGTGATTTCTACAGAGAGCAGAGATTTCCTACAGAAAGCAGAAATTTCCTACAGAGAGCTATATTTATTATAGAGATCAGTAATTTACTACAGAGAGCAATGATTTCCTACAGAAAGCAGAGATTTCCTACAGAGAGAAATGATTTCTTATAGAGATCAGTAATTTACTACAGAAAGCAGTGATTTCTACAGAGAGCAATGATTTCCTACAGAGAGCAATGATTTCCTACAGAGAGCTATATTTATTATAGAGATTAGTAATTTACTACAGAGAGCAATGATTTCTACAGAGAGCAGAGATTTCCTACAGAGAGCAATGATTTCCTACAGAGAGCTATATTTATTATAGAGATTAGTAATTTACTACAGAGAGCAATGATTTCTACAAAGAGCAGAGATTTCCTACAGAGAGCAATGATTTCTTATAGAGATCAGTAATTTACTACAGAGAGCAATGATTTCTACAAGAGGGCAGATATTTCCTACAGAGAGCAGAGATTTCCTACAGAGGGCAATGATTTCTTATAGAGATCAGTAATTTACTACAGAGAGCAATGATTTCTACAGAGAGCAGAGATTCCCTACAGAGAGCAACGATTTTCAACAGATAGCAGGGATTTCCTACAGAGAGCAATGGTTTTCAACAGATAGCAGGGATTTATTATTATTATTATTATTATTATTATACAGGATTTATATAGCGCCAACAGTTTGCACAGCACTTTACAGCTTGAGGGCAGACAGTACAGTTGCAATACAATTCAATACAGGAGGAATCAGAGGGTCCTGCTCGTTGGAGCTTACAAGGAGCAATGATTTTCAATAGATAGCAGGGATTTACTAAAGAAAGCAGTGTATTTATGGCAGAAATCAGTGATTTGCTACAGAGAGCAAAGATTTCCTGCAGAGAGCAATGATTTTCAACAGATAGCACAGATTTATTGCAGAAATCAGTGATTTGCTACAGAGAGCAGAGATTTATTATAGAGATCAGCAATTTACTACAGAGAGCAATTATTTATACAGAGAGCAGAGATTTCATACAGCGAGCAATGATTTTTAACTGAGAGCAGGGATTTACTACAGAGAGCAATGATTTTCAACCGATAGCGGGGATTTACTACAGAGATCAATGATTTTCAACAGATAGCAGGGATTTACTACAGAAAGCAGTGGATTTATTGCAGAAATCAGTGATTTGCTACAGAAAGCAGAGCTTTCCTACAGAGAGCAATGATTTTCAACAGATAGCAGAGATTTACTACAGAAAGCAGTGGATTTATTGCAGAAATCAGTGGGATTGATTTACTAAAGGCATATAGACCATGCACTTTGCAAGTGCAGTTGCTCCAGATCTTAGTAAATGAGATAAAGCTTCACTTTGCAAAGAATACCCAATCACATGCAAGGAAAATAAAAAACAGCATTTTTTGCTTGTACATGGTTGGATGATGGAAGTCAGCAGAACTTCCTCTCATTTAACAAGCTATGGAGCAATAGCAGTTGCAGAGTGCACACTCTATTTGCCTTTAGTAAATCCACCCCAGTGATTTGCTACAGAGAGCAGAGATTTTCTACAGAGAGCAATGATTTTTAACAGATAGCAAGGATTTACTACAGAAAGCAGTGGATTTATTGCAGAAATCAGTGATTTGCTACAGAGAGCAGAGATTTCCTACAGAGAACAATGACTTTCAGCAGATAGCAGAGATTTACTACAGAAAGCAGAGGTTTCCTACAGAGAGCAATGATTTATCATAGAGAGCAGTGAATTACTATAGAGGGCAATGATTTTTACAGATAGCAAAGATTTATTACAGAGAGCAGTGATTTCTACAGATAGCAGAGAATTATTACATAAAGCAGTGATTTATTGCAGAGACCAGTGACTTGCTACAGAGAGCAGAGATTTACTACAAAGATCAGTGATTTAATATAGAGAGCAGAGATTTACTACAGATATAAGTTATATACTACAGAGAACAATAATTTACTACAAAGAGAAGTAATTTAATACAAACAGCAGCACTTTAATATAAAGAGCAGTGATTTACTACAGAGAGAAGTGATTTACTACAGAGCAGGACAACCAGCAGCTCCCAACGCACACAGGATTACTAAAATACTCCCCATCTCTGCTGAAATTCACAGAAAAAAAAATTATGTGCATATGGCATGAAGGAGAGCATTTACATGGACACTTTGCTCTGTACAACGTGAAGAGCCATTTTTTCATTTTTCTGTACTAGCTCCAGACATCCCAACCAGCAAAAACTAATTTCAGTGAGGTGACAAACTCATTACCACTGCCAATGAAATGCACCCTGATCAGTGCCAATTAAATACAGCTATACCAGTGCCTATGAAATACAGCCTTACCAGTGCCCATGAAATACAGGCTTATCAGTGCCCATGAAATACAGCCTTACCAGTGCCCATGAAATTCAGCCTTACCAGTGCCCATAAAATGCAGCCTTACAAGTGCCCATGGAATACAGCCTTACCAGTGCCCATGAAATTCAGCCTTACCAGTGCCCATAAAATGCAGCCTTACCAGTGCCCATGGAATGTAGCCTTACCAGTGCCCATGAAATACAGCCTTACCAGTGCCCATGAAATGCAGACTTACCAGTGCCCATGGAATACAGCCTTACCAGTGCCCATGGAATGTAGCCTTACCAGTGCCCATGGAATACAGCCTTACCAGTGCCCATGAAATGCAGCGTACCAGTGCCCATGGAATACAGCGTACCAGTGCCCAAGGAATATAGCCTGATCACACAGCTGCTGGGGCTGGGCTGCTGGAGCCTGGGGTCTGGCTTCTTGGGCCTAGGGTCTGGATTCTTGGGCCTGGGGCCTGGCTACTGGGGCCAAGGGTCTGGCTGCTGGAGCTGGGCTGCTGGTCCTGGGGTCTGGCTGCTGGGGTCTGGCTGCTGGGGTCTGGCTGCTGGGCCCGTGCTTCTGGGGCTGGGCCCTTGCTTCTGGGGCTGGGGCCTGGCTGCTGGGGTCTGGCTGCTGGGGCCAGGGGTCCGGCTGCTGGGGGCAAAGGGTCTGGCTCCTGTAGCTGGGCTTCTGGTCCTGGGGCCGGTGAGCCATCCCAGTCAGAGAATTTCCCAGAAGGAAGCGGGTGGGCAGAGGCAGAGAGGAGAATGGGCATCGTGATCTGCTGCAGCAATTAAAAAAAAAAAAACACCTTTCCCCAGTCAAGCAGACTCTTTCTCCACTTGGTTGCCGTCGCGCTGTGACGGCAACCTAAAGTGGAGAAAGAGTCCGCTTGACTGGGGAAAGGTGTTTTTTTTATATTTTTGTTACTGCTACAGCCAGTCTCCTCTCTGCTTCTGCCCATCCGCTTCCTTCCCTGCTGAATTCTGGACCCGACCTAGAAAGTTGCCCCCTGCAGCAGCCAAAGCATGCTGGGGACAGCAGTATGGGCTGTCCCCCCCTCTGCCTCAGCTCGCAGTGCCTGGGCATGGTGTGCCTGCCCAGGATCAGTCCTGCATCCCCCTGTCACTCAGCCATAGACAGAAGACAAAGCAGCCTGAGCGGCCGTACTCCATTCGGCCGCTCGGGCTGCTCTGTCTACTGTCCGTGGCTGAGTGTGACAGGCCCAGCCGGTAGCCGCAGCCAAATGCGGCAGACTCCAACGACTTGCAGGAGACTTGGGATATCTGTAGCTCTGAGTTGCATGCAGACAGCCCATGTCAGTGAATGGCGATGAATTGGCTGTTGAGACTCACCCGTATATTTAAGCTTACAGGTACACAGCGAGAGATGCACGTGTAGCACTCTGATGTTAGGCAGGGTTGCTGTTAAATCTATTTGCCAAGTTGCTTTGGCTAATTGTTAGGCAGTTAATTGTTTTCACCCTAATTCTGGAATTGCTGTACTTCTCCCTTCTGTCACTAGATGGCCGGGTATCTGGTGTCATTAGATAAGACAAGGACGTTTCAAGGACAGATTAGGAATGAATGGAGTGTCTCAGCCAATGGGCAGGGATTTTGTTTGGTCCCTTGGCCTGCTGAGAGAGCCTATTTATTTGGGTGGAGTCAGGTAATCAGGGTTCTTTGCCACCTGGATGGCTGTCTGGGTGGACGCGTATCATGTTGCCCCGGGCTGCTAAGCCAGGAACATCTGGCTGCTAGGCTATCTGAGAGCCTATCCAGAAGTAGTACAGGATTGGGACTGCGGGCTTGTAGTCCAACCAGAAGTAACGGTTCCGCTGGCCGAGGAACCAATCGCGGTCGGAGGTAGAGGGGAAGCTGTTGCCACTAAGGGACCATCCACCTTGTTACCGGAGACCATTGTGAGTGAGCTGAGGCCAGTACCAGAGCAGACTTCTCGCCAACTGGGGACGGTGAAGAAGTGGGAAAGCATCAGCAAGTGCCAAGTCAGGGACCCAGTGGGACAACAGAGGTGATGCTTGTGGAGTGCCAAGCCAGGGACCTAACGTGTCAGCAAGGGTGAAGCTTGAGGAGTATCTGTAAGTGCCAAGCTAGAGACCCAGCAGTGAAGCGGGGGTGATGCTTGAGGAAGATACTGAGTGTTACAGTGAAAGAGCTCAGGGGATCCAGTGGCTAGTGGATCTGAAGTCTAGTAAGAGAGACTGGGAGCTCGTTGAGTGAAGACCTACCGTGAGTGAGTGTGGAGAACTGTTCCTGTTGCAGATAGTTGAATACCTTTACTGTTAGTAACAGCTACAAGATTGTTGCCATAGGAGACCACGGTCCTACCTATACAGAAGTGGTGTCCGGCTGGAGGCTTTCACCTGTATAGCTGTCTACCTATAGAAGTCTCCGAGTCTACCAATTAACATTGCATCTACTTAAGGGTGTCCTGGCCCCAACCCACAGTTCTGTTTAAGAGACAATAAATCTCTTTGCATTCAAGAAGTGTCTGGTGCCCTTCAATCCACCTTGCATTACACCCACCATGCCTTGTAACCCACTCCACACAGAAGGATGTCAGCTGTTCCTAACTCTAGAGGTCACCATGAGGCCTAGAGAGGCCCGGGACTTTGCTACACACGGACCCCAATGCAGAGCCAATACACCAAGGGACGTGTAAACCTATTAGGCCTCATGCACACTGGTCGTTTTTATAGCTGCTGTTTTTGGCGTCAGATGTTTTTTCTACAGTCAATAAACTCCCCATCATGTTATCTTATGTGTCCATGCACACATAAGCTGTTATCAACTGTTTTTGACTGGGGCATTTTTGGGCTGTAAAAAAAACCCCAAAACTAGTGCGTTCTGAGAAGAGTTTTTCAGCTGTAAAAACGCTCTAACGTCAAAAAGCGCTCATAAACGCTCAAAAACGCCTCTCGTCTGCGTTTTTTAACGCTTTTAATCCCATTGATTTAAAAAAAAAAATTAAAAAGCTTAAAAACTCAAACACTAAAAAACGCTATTGCAAAAATGCTGAAAAACTTTCTGCAAAGCTACTTGCGTTATTATAACGTTATTATAACGTCCAGTGTGCATGAGGCCTTCAACTCAGCTGTGTGGGTGAGTCCCTACAGCCGATGTGTGTCCATTCAGTTATATGGGCTTCTTGCACGCAGCTCAGCACTAGAACAGAAAACTGAATAGGTCTCCGTGCCCTAACAATATCTGCAGCTAAACTCATTTTATTGGGTACAATATTCATTTATTCCAGCTTCTAAAATTAATTTACACACAAACACACTAATGCATGTGTGTGTAAATTATACCAGTAAACTCCCTTCTAAACACCTTTTTTTCTTTTTACGCCTCTGAACACCACTCTACAATACTAATCTAAATGTAACAATCTGATCAAGATCAATCAGATCTGAGGGGAAGATCTGAAATGAGGGGAAGCTCTGCTGATTTTATCATCCAATCATGTACAAGCAAAAAATGCTTTTATTTTCCTTGCATGTCCCCCTCAGATCTACAGTGACTGCACTTCCTAGTGCTTTTTACAGTGCACTTGTAGTGCAAAATGGATTTGCCTTTAGTAAATAAACCCCCCATGTGTCCGTGCACACTATGGCTCTTTCAGGAGTTTACAGGCATATGCTATGTACACAAGGCAGACTGCCGTTCTGTGAGACTAAATCAAAAAAAGTCACAGGAGCCAGCGGGGAGAAGAACCTACAAATTCTATAGGAGGGGGGTCTGATTGGGGGTGGGGGCTGTGGACTGTGACCCTGTTTCATGTTGCATCCTATATATGGGTGTAACATGACACATGGTTAGATAGAAGGACCTCTGACAACCAAAGTTAGGAGTGTGCAATATATGCCACCAGTGGGGACCACAACATTTTGCTATAGAGCCCTGTGATTTGTAGTTACACCCCTGGCATATTCTGACTTTTCCAATTTTTGCAGTGTTTACCTTAAAAAAAATATATTACTTTTACAGCTATGAAGTGAGCTCTCAGCGGCTCAGTACAGTTACTCTCTTAGGTAAACTATCACCATAATGTGCAAGTACATACTTACCTCTCAGCAGAGGCGTTGCTAGGGGGTGGCTATTGAGGCTATAGCCCCGAATCTGGGGCCCATAGCCCTGAGTCTGCAGGGCAGGGTTTGGCACCCAGCCCACCACCGCTGAATGCGGCACCTGGCCCGTGGAAATTTTCGCTGCTGTCCCCTTCATTGGACAGTGGCGAGCGTCCAGTATCAGAGGGCTAGATGGGGGCGGGAAACGCATGAGTTAACTTTTTAATTAAACAGCAGGTGATTGGTTGCTGGACAATCCTAGCAACCAATCACCAGCCTGTTAATGTGAAAAGTTAACTTCTGTAGTTCCCGCCCCCATCCAGCTCTGTGATGCCGATCTCAGATGCTCTGCTTGCTGTACACCTGTGTAAGGTAAGAGTTCTACTTACACAGTGTGTGTGGTGGGGTGCAGGGGACAGAGGGCACTGCAGTGGGGGGGGTGCATTGCTCGGCACTGGTGAGGCTGCATTGCTGGGCACTGGTGAGGCTGCATAGATGGGCACAGCTGAGCCCTGCATTGTTTATGTAGCCAACTCCTGAGCCCTGGGGCTCTCTGGGGACCCTGATGTAAGGGGGGCTCTGGGGACCCTGATGTAAGAGGGGTGGGATCTCTGGGGACCCTGATGTAATGGGGGGGCTCTGGGGACCCTGATGTAAGTGAGAAGGCTCTCTAGGGACCCTGATGTAAGGGGGGTGGGCTCTCTGGGGACCCTGATGTAATGAGGGGGGCTCTGGGGACCCTGATGTAATGAGGAGGGCTCTGGAGGCCCTGATGTAAGTAGGGAGGCTCTCTAGGGACCCTGATGTAAGAGGGGTTCTGGGGACCCTGATGTAAGAGGGGGTGGGCTCTCTGGGGACCCTGATGTAAGAGGGGGTGGGCTCTCTGGGGACCCTGATGTAATGAGAAGGGCTCTGGAGGCCCTAATGTAAGTAGGGAGGCTCTCTAGAGACCCTGATGTAAGGGGGCTCTGGGGATACTGATGTAAAGGGGGGGTGGGCTCTCTGGGAACCCTGATGTAAGTGGGGGCGCTCTCTGGGGACCCTGATGTAAGGGGGAATCCACACTCAGAGATATATATACTGTACACCCACACGTATATTATATACATGTGTATGACTTTCTTTACTTCACTACTATGGGATCTAGCCCCAGATCTTTTGTAGACCTAGCAACGCCCCTGCCTCTCAGTGTGCCCTCCTCCAGTGCTGACAGATGAAGACTCTAGTTGCCACTCCATCTGCCACCACCACCATTCCTGCACCAATTTTTCTAGGTCAATCTACCTGATGATTAATCTCCTGAGTATGCACACAGGAGCTACATGATTCCTGACACCCGGCACTATTCAAGGCATGCATGCCGAGACCTAGCTGGGATGTACACTGCAATGGAAAAAAAAAATTGCAAAGAGTTTGGGGCAAAAGGTTTTTGAAAAAGACCTCTGGGTACACCATGCAAATATACAGTATCCCAAAAAAGTGAGTACACCCCTCACATTTTTGTAAATATTTTATTACATCTTTTCATGTGACAACACTGAAGAAATGACACTTTGCTACAACACGAGGCTTTGTGTGTGTAGGGCGGAGAAGCCTTGTGTTGTGTGTGTAGGGCGGAGAGTGTGAAGTACCGCTGTCCCCGGTGCCGGGTCCACTATTGTTCCTTAACTTGTTGCAAGACACATAAAGAGACATGTGTTC
Organism: Aquarana catesbeiana; assembly: GCF_042186555.1. Taxonomy (NCBI): domain Eukaryota; kingdom Metazoa; phylum Chordata; class Amphibia; order Anura; family Ranidae; genus Aquarana; species Aquarana catesbeiana. The sequence goes on along the minus strand of NC_133326.1, from coordinate 87,519,675 downwards.
CAAAAGAAGCCACAGCATCTACAGAAGCTTCATTTTTGGCAAGAGGTGAACAACATCGGAACAAAGCTGATGATTTAACTGAAGATGATGAATTTGATCAAGTCTCCCTACAAAAGCTGAAAATGTTGGGCCCTTGATGTCCCATCCCAGTGCCAAGTTTTCGGTCCTTCGGTGGTGACCCAGATTAACAGTTTAAACAGCTTACTCTGACCCTCTGTAGTGGGGGGTCATGAGTTTCTGGTAAGCGGCCAGTCTTTATATATGGTGGTGGATCAAGCACTTTGCCTTCATACAGCAAGATTTCAGTTCAAATTGATTTTTTATTAATCACCTGGGTGACTCATCTATATTGTTTACATATGGACTTTTCATTTTTCACCGTTGCATACGAGTAATGCATACTTGATGGACTATTTACTTGTTATATATTTAGTTTACATTTGTATTTCACTATATATTTTTTATATGTTTTATATATATATTTATTCACTTATTCACTAATTAGGTGGATTGATGATCATTTGTATGGTCACTGGTCCCCCCCTTAGCGCGATTCCATTATTTCCAATTTGATTTTACTGTGTTTGTGTTGCATAGAGGAATTTGCAGCTTTTTTATTTTACACTGTTTATACACTTCACCTATGAGCAGTTTCTTTCTTTCCCTTTTTTGTACAGCTTGTATAACAGTGTAAATTTACTGTCCCCTTAAAATAACTCAACACACAGCCATTAATGTCTAAAACGCTGGCAACAAAAGTGAGCACACGCCTAAGTGAAAATGTCCAAACTGGACCTAATTAGACATTTTCTCTCCCCGGTGTCATTGTTAGTGTTACAAGGTCTCAGGTGTGTTAAATGTTGTGTTATCGCTCTCACTCTCTCATACTAGTCACTGGAAGTTTAACATGGCACCTCATGGCAATGAACTCTCCGAGGATCTGAAAAAAGAATTGTTGCTCTACATAAAGATGGCCTAGGCTATAAGAAGACCCTAAAGACTCTTGCCAAGACCCTGAAATAGAGCTGCAGCACGTGGCCAAGACCATACAGCGGGTTAACAGGACAGGTTCCACTCAGAACAAGCCTCAACATGGTCGACCAAAGAAGTTGAGTGCACATGCTCAGCGTCATATCCAGAGGTTGTCTTTGGGAAATAGACGTATGAGTGCTGCCAGAATTGCTGCAGAGTTTGAAGGGGTGGAGAGGTCAGCCTGTCAGTGCTCAGTCCATACGCCGCACGTTGCATCAAATTGGTCTGCATGGCTGTCGTCCCAGAAGGAAGCCTCTTCTAAAGATGATGCACAAGAAAGACAGCAAACAGTTTGCTGAAGACAAGCAGACTAAGGACATGGATTACTGGAACCATGTCCTGCGGTCTGATGAGACCAAGATAAACTTATTTGGTTCAGATGGTGTCAAGCGTGTGGGACCCCTCCCTTTGGCGACTGGGCCGCAGGGCAGTATTCCAACATGATAACAACCCCAACACACCTCCAAGACGGCCACAGCCTTGCTAAAAAAGCTGAGGGTAAAAGTGATGGACTAGCCAAACATATCTTCAGACCTAAACCCTATTGAGCATCTGTGGGGCATCCTCACACGGAAGGTGGAGGAGCGCAAGGTCTCTAACATCCACCAGATCCGTGATGTGTGAACTCCATGCCCAAGAGAGTTAAGGCAGTGCTGGAAAATAATGGTGGCCACACAAAATATTGACACTTTGGGCCCAATTTGGACATTTTCACTTAGGGGTGTACTCACTTTTGTTGTCGTTTAGACATTAATGGCTGTGTGTTGAGTTATTTTGAGGGGACAGCAAATTCACACTGTTATACAAGCTATACACTCACTACTTTACATTGTAGCAAAGTGTCATTTCTTCAGTGTTGTCACATGAAAAGATTTAATCAAATATTTACAAAAGTGTGAGGGGTGTACTCACTTTTGTAAGACACTGTAGATCCTCTTAAAAAAAGGGAAAAAAAACACTGTATCCATACCTGTTTTCCTGCAGTCTTCAGACCAAGACTGTGCAGTTATGGGTCCTTCCTTTTCTTCCTCGGTGGCGGTCTGTACTTACTAGGCTCACAGTACTCCTTGACTGATACATCATGTAATCACTGCTCAGTCCAGGAGTACTGTGAGCCTAGTCTAGTAATGATAGTAGGTTGGAAGACATTGGCGAGAAGATGAGTGCTGCTACACTTTGGAGGTCAGCGTTGGAATAAGATGAGTACAGTAATGCCTCGTATGGCGAGTAACGCGGTTAACGAGCGTTTCGCAATACGGGCTATTATTTTTTTTAAATCCTGATTCGGTTTGCAAGCATTGTGTCGCAAAACAAGCAGGAGTCAAGCCTCTGCGGTGTGCAGTACCGCATTTGGACAGAGGTGCGGGGACGCTGGTGACATTCGGAGCCGCTTGGATGCACTCGGAGCCACTCCAAGCCTCTCCGAGTGTAACCGAGTGCATCTGAGCAGCTCCGAACGGTTTCCAAGTGTTTCCAAGTATCTCTGGCGCCCCCCACCTCTGGCCACATGCAGTACTGCATACCACAGGAGTCACTGTGGAACTAATTGCCTGAGTTTCCATTGACTTCTATGGGGAAACTTGCTTTGATTTACGAATGCTTTGGATTACAAGCATTTTTCTGGAACGAATTATGCTCGTAATCCAAGGTTCCACTGTATTGCATTAAAAGCATTTTTTTTTTTTTTTTACAGGTGCAAGGTAGCATATTAAAAAAACATATACGGTACATTTATACACTATTTATGATTAGTGTGCACATTTTTCCACTATTTAATAAAACAAAAGGTACTTTGCTCTGGCCACAGAGATGGTAATTACACTCACACCCCATAAACAATTCAGTCCACATACTATAATTAGAATTTTATATCCTATCTTTTATATGCTGTCTATTATTGGAAGTTCAAATAAAAATATCATAGTGGCAAGTTCTAGATTTATGGTAAGTCTCGCACACAGAGGTATTATTATATCATTTCCTAGATTTAACACTGAGAGCCTGGTGTTATCTGCTTCCTGATCAGCTGCTTCTTAAAAAATACATTTTTGCTTGATTTCATATGCTGGATCTGTTCCAATTTTCCTTCTGCGTATCCATTGTTGTCCTTAATGATAATTTTCGCCCAAAGACAAAACTTAATATTTTTGCAAATTACTGGTCTTTATACAGTATACACTCATTCTTGAAACTGTTGATGGTTGTGCTATGGAAGTATTGCTAGATGTCCTCTTCTATAGTAAATCTTATCTAAACTGGTTCAATTTCTGTGTATTTAACTTTGTGGACTTTAAACCCAAGCACACTGATTTTTCCTTATCTGTAGGGATGACTATAGGACAGGCACAAGTCTATTCAGCGTTCCGAGTAAAGCCTTTGCTCACCGTCCCGTCTGTAGGAACCGGCGTGCATTGCAAGCCTCGGTTTGGTGCAGGTCAGTGGTAGGAAGTGATGTTGACGCTCTTCACCGGCCTCTTATAGGCACACTAACATGTGAGTGCAACCATCTACAATTTTTATGTAATACACAATAAAGTTAGGAATGTTGCGAAATGATGGCTATTTGTTTTCCATGAGATTTGGAGATTGGTGAGGCATGGATGGAATACTGTCATAGGTGTGCGCAGCCTATTGCATTAGGGTGTGCACCCCAAAGCTCAAACACACGTGTGTGTGTGTATATAAAAAATGTAAAATGTATTAAAACATGAATGGTGTCAGTAGAGCAGTGGATGTGTTAGTAGGGCAGAGATTTGTGTGTGTAGGGCAGTGGACGGTGTCAGTAGTTTTTTATTTATTTTTTAATTATTTTATTACAATTTTATTTTTTTATTATTTTTACAATTTTATTAAGAACCCCATTGAGGGGCTTTGGGGAAATATCAGCAGGGGGAATTTGCGCCCCATGGGATGATTAGGGTGTGCCCAGGCACACCCGGCACACCCCCTGCGCACGCCTATGAATACTGTGATCATTGCTGATAAACCTGAGGTATATCCTATGGAAGGAAAACTAATCCTGGCATAATATTGAAGTGTTTTTATCATTGCTTTCTGGTGAGTGTACACCTTAGAAGAATAAAACTGTACCGAAAGGGAAGTGGCGGTGTTCAAAGGGTAGTGAAAAAAATGAAATCAGCTTCTGTGTAAATAAATGATGTGGATAAGCCTATGCCTATAAGTGAATGATGCTGCAATCAAAAGTAAACCAGGTAGGTGTACCAATCAACAAATGAAGAAACCAAAGTGTAGGAGAAAAAATGAACATAAATAAATGTAAATAATGAATAAATAAGGGTGTGTATATAAATCTTCAATCACACGTGTATATGCATGTACGTGGCAAAAATGAGGTGCAGAAATAAAGTGACAAGTGCTATGTCTTCTGAGGTGGTATCCCCGGGTACTTGTATGAATCCACCTAAGTGTAAATATGTACATATATACAAATAAAAAGCAAGCAAAAATGTAAATGTAAAATATCCAGAAAAGTCTGTGTGTAAAAACCAAACAAAAAAAAAATAATGGAAAAAAAAATGGAAAAGCAAAAATGTATAAAAATATTATAGAAAATATATACATAAATGTATGTATAAAAGGTGAAAAGTCCCAAACAGTTAATTAAATGATGATCTGTGAGTAGTGGACTGTGCACAAGCAAAATAGAAGTGACTCTTCAGTGCTCCCCTCTTCCATCCGCATCCCCCTCCTGTGATTGCACTCGGCAGAGCGCCTCACCCCTGCAGGGGTAACAGGCGTAATAGCTGTATCCAGATGGCGATGATCCCCCTTGACAAGATATCCCTCTAGTTCACACAGCTCCCATCAGCCTCTCCAATGCGGTTTTGAAATCCTCAGCAACGGACATCCCCATATGAATGGAAAAAACGAGCCTCATAGTGTGAATCCATAGAGCCAAGGTCTCAGCAAACCACAGCAACATATTTACACATAGGTTGATTCATACAAGTACCCGGGGATACCACCTCAGAAGACATAGCACTTGTCACTTTATTTCTCCACCTCATTTTTGCCACGTACGTGCGTATACACGCGTGATTGAAGATTTATATACACACCCTTATTTATTCATTATTTACATTTATTTATGTTCATTTTTTCTCCTACACTTTGGTTTCTTCATTTGTTGATTGGTACACCTACCTGGTTTACTTTTGATTGCAGCATCATTTACTTATAGGCATAGGCTTATCCACATCATTTATTTACAGAGGTTCCAAACGTCTTCCATTTAAGGATTATGGAGGCCACTGTGCTCTTAGGAACCTTAAGTGCAGCAGAATTTTTTTCCGTAACCTTGGGCAGACCTCGCCTTGCCACAATTCTGTCTCTGAGCTCTTCAGGCAGTTCCTTTGACCTCATGATTTTCATTTGCTCTGACATGCACTGTGAGCTGTAAGGTCTTATATGGACAGGTGTGTGGATTTCCTAATCAAGTCCAATCAGTATAATCAAACACAGCTGGACTCAAATGAAGGCGTAGAACCATCTCAAGGATGATTAGAAGAAATGGACAGCACCTGAGTTAAATATATGAGTGTCACAGCAAAGGGTTTGAATACTTAGGACCATGTGATATTTCAGTTTTTCTTTTTTAATAAATCTGAAAAAATGTCAACAATTCTGTGTTTTCTGTCAATATGGGGTGCTGTGTGTACATTAATATGGAAAAAAATTAACTTAAATGATTTTAGCAAATGGCTGCAATATAACAAAGTGAAAAATGTAAGGGGGTCTGAATACTTTCCATCCCCACTGTATGTAAAAAAACGACCAAAAAATGGATTAATTTATGTCCACTGAACGATTTATTGGTCATTACATTATGGCACTGTCGTTTGCTCTCACGGCCGAACCCATTTTCGAAAAACGAACATTTGGCCGTTTTTGTATAGTGTATGGCCAGCATAAGAGTTATGATTTCTTTTTATCTATGTACTGTACAATTGTACTTATTTTTCTACTTTTATTATAACTAAATATTGAAATTCTTAATAAATACATTATAAATATTTAGAGACCAATGACTGAAACAACTTAATACATGTAATTAGTCATTCTGTGCAGTTTCTAATCTAAACCCAAAGCAGACTTTTACAGCCCACACCTACTTTCCCCAATATGAATCCTTCCCACTTCCTTTCACAGAACACAAAAATAAGAGTTTTTAAAAATGCCCTTTATCTGCATGGTCCCCCACCACCAGTAGTGTATTTAGATTTTGTGCTGCCCTAGGCCTGATTAAACTTGTGCACCCCCTAATTTAAATATGAACCACCCCTTCCTGTCAAGGCCATACCCCTTGCTGTTTAAAACCCGCCCTGAAATTTTCGAGTGGGGACACTAATTCTGAGGGCCTGGCGGGGGCAATGGATTCCCTTAATTTGTATAGATTTCCTCTCACTTTCTGTTATGGGGCAGGAAGTGAAGGGAAATCTCTGCAATTGGACAGGGATGGTAAAAAATAAACTGACAGGGGCTACAAACCTCCCTTACTCTTTCCAAAATGAAAAAAAAGTGTTGCCCATAGTTCTACTTTAAGCACAAATTTCTGTTAATTTTATGGAGAGGACTAAGAAGATATAACCATGCCAATGGTGCAGCAGAAAATATATAGCACAGTGAGGAAGGTTTGTGGTCCAAGATGATAGGACAGTCAAAATTAGAAGCGGCACCCCCCCCACACAGTTGCAGAATGCCAGCCGCCCGTATACCGGAAGCAGTGCGGCCGCTTTATGGGGGCGCTAGACTAATTTGCCTCTCAGCCCAGTCTGCCCCACAAGACTGGCGCTACACTAACAGCGCATGCCGGCGGGGACTCTTCCTGTGCTGCCCCCCTGCAAAGTGCCCCCCTAGGCCTGGGCCTTGTCAGCCTAGGCCAGGATACAGCATTGCCCGCCACCCAACTTCCATATTTCTCGCCTAAATGAGAATGACGTAGCCCCTAAACTGCCATAGCCACCTGAGATATTTACAGTGAGGGGAAAAAAGTACCTGATCCCCTGCTGATTTTGTACGTTTGCCCACTGACAAAGAAATGATCAGTCGATAATTTTACTGGCAGGTCTATTTTAACACTGAGAGCAGTGGTAGTGTGTCCATAAGAGCGCACGGGCCCCGCCCCCTCTGTCCAACCACCTCCTCTATAACCAATGGATAGATTCATGCATTGCACACACAGTGGGCAGTGCCGAGCGCTCTCATTACTGTGCATGTGTGAGAACAGGCGGTGCATGCTGGTTATTCAGCAGCAACCTGGAAGTTTATCGTTGTGGGCTTTGCCTGCCCACAAGCAAGATGAGAATACCCAAGCAGGAGGAATATAAGGTTAGTTTTTTCATAAAATAGGAACAAAAGCGGCACAATTTACCAGCCTAATAAATGCAAAATTAGCATACTATGATTGTAACAGATGGATTAAAAAAAATTGATATATGTGGTTGGAACTCTGCTTTAAAGTGGATGTAATCCCTCACATATACCCAGTGAAGTGAACAGCCTCAGATGATACACAGGGATGAAACAAATCTCTCTACATACATTTTACATGTACAGTATATCTGATGTCTTCTTCTTTATATATTCTTTAGAAGGTGCACATCGTGTTACAGATTTTCTCTTCCTGTTCAGCACTGGGAGTGGATTATTGACATACAGCCAAGACAGCTGATTGGAGGAAAGGCACACACCCAGGGGCAGACTGATAACTCATGGTGCCCCCGGGCAATAGGAGATTATGGGGCCACACAGTATACACACACACAGTATACAATCACACAGTATACACAGACAGATTGTCATGACCTTGCAGTAATACATTCATGACCTGTTTGTCTCTTACCTGGTCTGTGTATCAGCCTTGAGGCTTGTACTCTCACACCTGCATGCTTAAGTAATCTTCCCTCTGTGTGGCTCCACCCTAGCCTCAACAGGAACCACTATTTAACACCGTAGTCTCCAAGCCTGCCTTGCTGTGCAATATTGTGTGTTTGACTTCCTATTTGCCGTGTGCTCTAAGTTTGCCTCTGTCTCTGTTACCGATCTTGGCGTGTTCCCGACTATCCCTGTCTGCTTGTGACCCTGACCTTTGGCGCATTCTCGACTATCCCTATTTGCCTGTGACCCTGACTTTTGGCGTGTTCTCTGTTATCCTTGTCTGCTAGTTGCCCCAACATTTGGCTACCTCCTTACTATCCCTTGCTGTCCTGAGCTGCTGTTTCCTCTCCATCCTCCTGTAACCTAACGTGAACGTGAGCTGGGAGACCCTGGGGGCCGCGACCTGGAGCCAGTTGCAGCCCAGTCCATCCTCACCACTAGAGGCTCTGGTGAACACCTGCTGGCTCTTAGACTCCACGCCGTGGGGAATCTATGCTCTAACTCACTGTGGGATCCATGTTGGTGCTCCAGGGGACCTGCCTTCCTGAACCACCACGAGTTCCATCAGCAGCAGTCAGCCTTAGGGTCCACTATCATAGCGGTGCACTCCTGACCCCAACGGGGTGCATCTGTCACCTGGATACAGGTGACCTGACACAGATGTAAAAAAAAACAGATTTATACATACTGTCCCTGGTTTTACTGAGGCTGGCAACCCTGATGGGGCCCCCTAGTGGCCCAGGGCCCTCGAGCAGTGCCCGAATAGCTCAATGGTCAGTCCGCCCCTGCACACACCCCCACTCCACATTGGCAAAGGAAAGACGTAATGTGCAGAGCTTTGCTCTGAATCGAGCAGCACTCTGCTAATCTATTTATAGCAACCTCCCATGACAAAAACTTCTGGCTGCTTTTATCTCCCATCTCTGAGAACTTGTCAGAAGTTATCAGGCTGATAACAGAGCTACAAGACAGAAGAAACACACAGGACTCAGTGCTTTGGAGAGAGATAAGAAAACACTAAATATATATGTGCCCAGCTCAAATTCCATGAATTGGGTTTACATCCACGTTAAGGTCTGGAAACTGGCTAGGCCACTCCTACTTATTTTTAAAAATGGAGGACATAATTTTAATGTTCACTTAAAGCTGTGTTGCATAAAGGATTTTTAAAATAATGTAATTAAAGTGGTTCCAAAGTCTAAATGTTTTCTACCTTAGCTCCTGCCGCTGTTAGTCAAACTCCTATGAGAATGAAGTGGGGGCATGGCTTGCTGGCGCTGTGTACGTGATGGACACACACAGCCTGGCTCGGAAGCCCACCTGCACGGCTGCCCCCTTAGCAAGTTGTTTGCTGAGGGGGCACCTGGAGGAAGAAGGAGCGGACAGCTGCAGCAGAGGACTCCAGAAAACGATGTAAGGGACCACTCTGTGCAATACCATTGCACAGACCTGGTAAATATAACATCTTTTTTTTTTTTTTTTATAACAAAAATTATTTATCTCTTTAAAGTTGACATAACCTTTTAAGAGATTATGTGCTTTAACTAAAAATTATAGTTTTCTCTATATGGGAATCTTTAGTCGTGCATAGGAAAAATGGGGAAAGTGGCCCAGCTAAGAAAGGGTTAATTGTGAATAAAATGTTAAAATGCTCAGTTCATGGGATGAACTATTGGGTTTTAGTTGTCTTGTGATCACTGTGAATTGTAAAATCGCCTTACCTATCATGTGGCTTGTTCCCTGTAGACAAAGTCAGTGATGTGTGCATTTTGTTAGGCCGTGGAGGAAGTCTAGTGAAAGATTAACTGGGTAATTATACACACAACATACAGATTAATTTAATTCAGAAAATCTCTGCCCACTTGGCTTCAAGTTATATGCTCTTAAATGCTATTACTACGCATTCAACAATCACTTCAAAGATCTGAATAAGAATGGAAATAATCCATGTAATAAGAAGAGCAGCAGGAGGACAAGAAGTCCCTTTAGTCTCAATTGGATATAATCCCGTTTTGTGTGCTATATTCCTTGTATGCCTTAAGCCCTGGCTTATACTTGTGGCATTCCAACTGCTGCTATTCTGCAGTTCACTGGAGCAGACATGCTTAACGTGTCACTTACCTCAGACCCTGAGGTCTTGCTTCTTGGTTCCTATGTGTGTTTATATGCCCTGTTCCAAAGTAATACGTTTTACACTTCCTTTGTTTAAAGTATTATTAAACCTTCAGTTTAACACAAAATTCTTTTTTAGTTTAACACAAAATTCTTAACCCACCACTTGCAGTTTATAACTTTCATGAAAGCTGTCTCCTACTATCTCAGGGCTGATTCCCTGATTTTTGGTTTTCACAGGGAAGAGTTAACAGTGGACAGAGCAGTCACCAGCTAGTCCATTAGCTTAGAGATGGTTAGGGGAAGGAGCAGGGGAGTGCTTTGCCATCCTAGCCTACAGGGCTATTGATGCACACAGTCGTGTAGGGAGACTATTCTAGTTCCTGCATGCAAGGGGGGCTCAATGGAATGCTGCAAGAGAAAGGAACCACCCTGAAACAGGAAACCTGGGGCAGCGATTGTGGCACCAGCTTAATTTGGAGTATAGGCAAGTCTTAAAGTGGTTCTAAAGGCAGAAGTTTTTTTTGTCTTAATGCATTCTATCCGCACCACCAGAGATGCTATACTACTGACGAGAGTTGGCCTGGGCAACCCAGAGTGAGAGAACGTCCAACAGGAGGGATCACTGCAGCTGTTTAGCAGGGTCTGGTAAGAGGGCCTGTCGGCTATAATCCATTACTGTTCCTAGGGACTGAGCTATTAGGAAGTGCCTAATCTGCTATCCTCTAGGCCTTATTGACCGCCATCATGAGCTCAAACGCTGGGCCTCTGGCCCGAAACTAGGGGGGTGGGGGGTGGGAAGTGACACCATTTTTACCGCACCAGGTGACACCAACCTTAGTGACGCCACTGCATGTTTGCTATTTTTAAATTTAAAAATACAAGACTTTAGTATCACTTTAAGGATAAAGAACTTGCATACTCAGTAAGTGATAAAATCAGATGCTGAAAGTGTTTAAAGAAACTGAGGCTTTAACCACTTGCGGACCGCCCGCATCGTTGTACGTCGACCTGTTTGAAGTGGGATACCATTGTTATCCCCTCTCCCGCCACGCTACGGTCTTATCTTTCACAATATAAAAAAAAATTGGGCTAACTTTACTGTTGTCTTATTTTTTTATTAAAAAAAAAAGTATTTTTCCAAAAGAAAGCTTGTAAAACCGCTGCACAAATATGGTGTGACATAAAGTATTGCAAAAACCGCCATTTTATTCTCTAGGGTGTCTGAAAAAAATCTATATCATTTTTTGGGGTTCTAAGTAATTTTCTAGCAAAAAAAACTGATTTTAACTTGTAAACACCAAGTCTGAAAAATAGGCTCGGTCCTTAACTAGTTAAAGGAGAGCTACACTGCATCTGAGCACCACAAACCAAAAACACAATTTAATTCATTTTTGAATTCTCTATGCTTTATTTTGCTGAGAAATCACTTTGAAAAACACCTCTTAGCATGTCTACCCATTACCATTTTGAGTAGGGGCAGATGATTCATGCATAGCTCCCAACTGTCCTTGATTTTTTTTTTATCATTAAAGAATTTTTATTGAAATTTCCATACAAATAACAGAAAGATTAAAGGCAGCTGGTTCTGGTATATAACAATCAGATATAGCAGTAAAACATTTACATACTAATTTCAATCAAAGTAATGGACGATAGTCATACAAATGATTAAATAAGGCCTACATAAACAGTATAGTAACATCCCTGTTTACCCCATTGGGTTCTAACTGTAAACGAGCGCTAACTAATATAATGAAAACATCATCCTGGACAATTCAAGAAATTAGAAAAAGAGAGACAACTGTCCTTGATTTTAAGGAACTGTCCCTGATTTGGAACAAAGTCCCTCTTATTTGTTCCTCATTTTGGTCCGATCTTTATAGTTGTATATAAAATGCACTTTTTATTTTTCAAAAAGTGTTTCCTAGAGCTTTCATGCAATTTCTAAATTGCTGCATTTGCAAATGTCAAAAGCCAGTATAAAGGAATAGTAGTGGTAAAAAAAAGTTGGGAGGCATGTTCGTGTTGCATTTACTTCCTGGAATCCACCTGCCCTTAGCTCAGGCATGCAGGCAGAAGGGAGTGCTTAGCTGAATAAACCTCCACCCCTCTTGAAGGCTCCTGGGATGTGTGACATAATTTGCCTAGGCCTGGAAACTTGAAAGTAATTGAAGAAATGTAAAAAAAAAACAAAAAAAAAACAAGTAAATCAGATATACAATACATTCCTATCTATTTACTAATGCTAGCAGCAAAAGGATTCAAAATAGTCCATGTTGATTGAGAGAGCAAAGTCCCACTTTAATGAAGAAAGCAGCTCCTGTTTACTCAGAAGCATCTCAAACTGATGCCATCAACACAAGCCCAAAATCCAACAACACATGCTCTAATGGTTCCTTTTCCTGGCCGTGAAGATCTAAAACCTCCATGCTTACTCTTCTGTTCCAAATGACAGCTATCGGTAGTTATGTGCTGGTTGCAGTTTGAGGCTGGGTTCACACTGCAGCACGCTCCGGCTCACAGCAGGAGTCCGGTGTGTCTCCATTCACCTCAGGGGCGGATCCAGGGGGGGGCAACGGGGCAATTGCCCCCTCCGAGAATGCGGGTGACAGACAGTGCAGGCGGCTCCGCAGGTGACAGTGCGGGCAGTTTCCGCCGCGGGTGACAGTGCGGGTGACTCCGCCGCGAGTGACAGTGCGGGCTCCGCCATGGGTTACAGTGCAGGCGGCTCCGCCATGGGTTACAGTGCAGGCGGCTCCGCCATGGGTTACAGTACAGGCGGCTCCACCATGGGTGACTGTGTGGGCGGCTCCACTGCGGGTGACAGTGCGGGCGGCTCCGCTGCGGGTGACAGTGAGGGCAGCTAGGTCGGTGAGTGGGCGGGTGAGAGGGGGGGTAGCTGGGCAGCTCCGTGTGTGACTGTGAGTGGGCTGCTGGCCAATCAGGGAGCCGGCAGGCAGGGGAGCAGAGAGATGACATCATCTCTCACCACCCTGCGCCGGCCCTGCATCCCTGCAGTTCTGCCCTCACTGTGAAGGCAGCTGTGGGCAGCAGAGAGATTACATCATCTCTCAGCTGCCTGACTCTGGGATATAGCAAGAGACCACCTTAGCAGGAAAGTGACACGGTAGGTGACAATCCGCATCTGGTGACAGGCGACGTGGCAAGTGACAATCTGCAACGTGTGGCAAGTGACAATCCGCAATGTGTGGCAGGTGACGTGGCAAGTGACAATCCGCAATGTGTGGCAGGTGACATGGCAAGTGACAATCCACAATGTTGTAGCAGGTGACGTGGCAAGTGACAATCCACAATATGTGGCAGGTGACGTGGCAAGTGACAATCCGCAATGTGTGGCAGGTGATGTGGCAAGTGACATTCCACAACATGTGGCAGGTGACGTGGCGAGTGACAATCCACAATGTGTGGCAGGTGACGTGGCAAGTGACAATCCACAACGTGTGGCAGGTGACGTGGCAAGTGACAATCCACAACGTGTGGCAGGTGACATGGCAAGTGACAATTCACAATGTGTGGCAGGTGATATGGTATACAAAGGTTAAGTACAGCGCTGCGCTAAAAGAAGTGAACAGCAGCCGACACACCCGTAGACTCAGGATTAAATTAAAAATAAAAATTCAAAAAGTGTGGCGCTATAAACTCCGTAAATAAGAAATAAATGAAATGAATCTAAATGATAAACACTCTTAAAATTTTAAGTGATTACAAAGCAAACATTTCAGTGTGAACAAAAAGGTGCTTACGTGAATAGAATGTGTTTAGTAAACAAAACTTAAATACATTCACTAAATCCAATGATAAGTGAAAAAACATCACAAAATAGTATTAAATATAAAGTCCATGTCATAATGAGTGAGAGAAAAAAAATTTTTACAGCAAAAAATCTGTGATGATGGTGCATAAACGATGATGAACAGGTGTCTCCTGAGCATGCAGAGGGGTTGTTTAGACCTAGCAACCTGGTAGGTGAATGGACCACAGGGAGACCAAACGTGCACAAAAGATTGAAATCGGTGCCAGGACCATCACCAGGAATCATAGAGGCTTACCAGAAATAGTGGCCTGAAATAGCATATGCCAAAACAGGTCAAAAAGGCTTGATGACCAACAGGTCTGAATATTATAACTGGTCAAATGTCATCGTCACACAGAAAGAGGGGGAAAGGGATCAGCACGGCTTCCTCTTCAATGAATACACCATAAGCCAAGCGAATAATGTGTGTGGCATGTGAGGGATAAAAACACTCACATAGCGTGATAACGTCTTATAAACTTGGATTTATTAAAAAACGAATAAAAACAGACTCACATTTTTAGAAGAAGAAAACAGCATGTAAATCGTATAGCGGTAGTCATGAGAGGTCCACCCGACATGTTTCAACTTAACAGTCATCATCTGGGGTGTGGACCCCCTCATCCCACCGCTCTTTATATAGATAAATGGTGACCCCCACTGGAAGTGTCTGAAACCGGAAGTACTTCGGATGGCCATCACTTCCGGTTCATAGGGGCATATAAAGCAAATATGCTAGTAATTCTTTAAAACCTAAAAGGGACTGTGTACATAGGAACCCATAATGTATTTTGAGCCCCGATTTGTAGTAAAAAGTAACTTATACAGTTTGGCATTGGTCCGGTTGCTCAATCCGGAAACCAAGCCTCACTGTCGGTACCTAATACATAGTGAGTGGGAGCGCAGCGGCGCCGCCGCGCTCCACACCCAATGCCAAGCCTCGTTCGCGTGATGTGCGATGACGTCACGCGTAGGTTACACTAACATAGTGGGTGGGAGAGCGGCGGCGCCGCCGCGCTCCACACCCAGTGTCAAGCCTCACTTTCGTATTGCGCGATGGCGTCACACGCAAGTCACAATGGCAACGGCGATGCGCTCCAGGCTTCATCTACCAAGCCTCTCTGCCAGTCCGCCTACAGCCCCATTTGATAGGGTCGCAGTTAGACAGGAAGCAGAGCCCCGCCTCGATAGGGGGCCAGAGGAGCTGCCAAGGTGTCACCAAAGGTGGACAGAGAAGCATGATAGTAAATATATGGAAGCCTGGAAGGTTCAATATATATAGTATATGTCTAAAAAATCCAAATGGATTGTATTTAGGCATGAAAGTATTAATAAATATAAATTTATATAAAATAATTATTATTAAAAAGGGGAGCGTACTTCACCACACTAAAGTGCAAATATAGAGCCAACCGGACACTCCCAATGGGGGGCATCAGTACATTCCATAAAACAGCTGAGATACCCAAAACACGTATATAGTATATGGAATTAATCAAAAAACCATAATTATAATAGATAGTACAATACATAATTAAATAAAAAATAGAATAAAAACATATCAGTAACCAGACTAAAAATAAATAAAATGAACAATATGTGTCCATATAAGGAACAAAGAGAGAGAGATCAAAAATACATTACGCCTGATTGATAAACGAGTTGATGTCCCACTCAACGTTGATACCTTGTGGAAAATGGGGCCCCAACTCGTATATCCAATATGTTTCTAGACGGGAGACACCCCTAAGAATTGACCCCCCCCCCCCGCCAGGGAGCCACATATCTGTCTATGATAAGAAACTGAGTGCCCGCGGGGTTTCTATCATGACATTCCCTATAATGTCTGGGAACAGTATGTTTGGTGCTGCCTGCTTTAATCAAATTGATATGTTCCGAGACACGTACGGTGAAGGATCTAATGGTACGGCCCACATATTGTTTGCCACAAGGGCAAGTTATCAGATAAACAATACCGGTAGTTGCACATGTGCTAAATTGTTTGATTGCATATGTGCGACCAGTAACGGTAGAGGAAAACTCATGACTAGTCCTTCTACTGCAGGTATTGTACTGGCAAACCAAACATCTTTTACAAGGATGGAAACCAGTCCAATTGTGAAAAAAAGATGTTTTTTTTGGTGGGTCTATGACATTAGGAGCCAACTTGTTCCTAAGAGATGGAACACCCCTAAAAACCACCTTACGGGTCTCAGGTAACAATGGTCCTAGTATTTTGTCCGTTTTTAGAACATCCCAGTGATGTTCAAAAATCCGTTTGATATGCCTATGCTGCGTCGAAAAAGACGTCAAAAAAGACCATTTAAATTCTAAACAACCCCTCTGCATGCTCAGGAGACACCTGTTCATCATCGTTTATGCACCATCATCACAGATTTTTTGCTTTAAAAATTTTTTCTCTCACTCATTATGACATGGACTTTATATTTAATACTATTTTGTGATGTTTTTTCACTTATCATTGGATTTAGTGAATGTATTTAAGTTTTGTTTACTAAACACATTCTATTCACGTAAGCACCTTTTTGTTCACACTGAAATGTTTGCTTTGTAATCACATAAAATTTTAAGAGTGTTTATCATTTAGATTCATTTCATTTATTTCTTATTTACGGAGTTTATAGTGGCAGGTGATATGGCAAGTGACAATCCGCATCTGGTGACAGGTGATGTGGCAAGTGACAATCCACATTTGGTGGCAGGTGACGTGGCAAGTGACAATTCACAGCATGTGGCAGGTGACGTGGCAAGTGACAATCCTCATCTGGTGACAGGTGACGTGGCAGGTGACAATGTACAACGTGTGGCAGGTGACGTGGCAAGTGACAATCCACAACGTGTAGCAGGTGACGTGGCAAGTGACAATCCGCATTTGGTGGCAGGCGACGTGGAAAGTGACACACTCAGGGCTCCCACTGATTCTGCATTATGGTGAGTTGAACTATTTCATTTTATATTAATGTAAAGATAGAAATAATGCGCTCAAATCATCCTGACACCATAATAACTATGGTACCGTGATGATTGAAGCGCCAACACCAGCTGTTTCCCCGATAAATTGCCCGCAAAAAAAGGTATTTTCTGGCAGTGCCCCTCCCGAGACTAGACTCTGGATCCGCCCCTGATTCACCGTTTCAGATCCGATTTCAGCCCAAATTTTTGGCTGAATTCAGACCTGAAATGGACCAAAAGACGCACAGGACTTCTGTGCAATTCGCACCAGAGCTACTACGGAGATGTGTGAACTGGCTCCATAGAGAGCCGGTCACAATCTGGTCCTATGCGAATTGGATGCACATTATGACTTTACCTTACATAGTTCAGGTGCTTATCTAATAGTTTTTTTAAACTATCGATGCTCCCTGCTGAAACCATTGCATGTGGAAGGGAATTCCACATCCTTGCCGCTCTTACAGTAAAGAACCCTCTACGCAGTTTAAGGTTAAACCTCTTTTCTTCTAATTTTAATGAGTGGGCACGTGTCTTATTAAACTCCCTCCCGCGAAAAATATATAGTTATATCCCTTTTGTGGGGTCACCAGTACGGTATTTGTAAACTGAAATCATATCCCCTCTCAAGCATCTCTTCTCCAGAGAGAATAAGTTCAGTGCCTGTAACATTTCTTCATAACTAATATCCTCCAGTCCCTTTATTAGTTTTGTTGCCCTTCTCTGTACTCGCTCCATTTCCAGCACATCCTTCCTGAGGACTGGTGCCCAGAAGGGGACAGCGTACTCCAGGTGAGGCCGGACCAGAGTCCTTTTCCATCCTTGATTCCCCCAGAGGTTCTCCCCCCCAGTGAGTAGACTGAATTCATATGTAGCACTGGTAGATTTTCAATCTACCGCTTATAGGTAAATTTGGTGGGTCATATGTTTTGTACATAGTTCAGATTCAGTTTATTGTCAGATTTGGCCTCTGTTACAGTTTGGCTGTGTTGCGTGTAGTTTCACACTGTGCCTTTGGGTGTCGTTGTCACCATGGGTCGGTGTTGGAAAGGCAACATGCTGAAGTGTATTAGTGCTCTTTTGTCCCGGAGATAACTCGGCGGAGGTGGTCCTCCGAGTTGCATTCTGGGAGAGGGTATTTAGGGGACAGACGCCATGTTTAGGGGTTAGGTTTTTTTTCCGCCTCGTGGCCCTCCTGGCCTAGAGGTATGAGTCAGTGAGTTCTACTTTGCGGCCCTCCGGCCTGGAGGGTTGCGCTGCTGCAGCCGGGCAGGTGGTACCCAGAGGCCTGTCTGGGGTCTGCTATCGGGATAGTCCTGTGCTGTCTGTCCTGCGGGAAGAAGCCGGACAATCGGGAAGATCCAGGGGAGGACCCATCTTGGAAGGGACCATGCAAGACTGGTCTTAAGAAGGGCCTGGTGACTCGATTGGAGGACGTATCCTAAACTACTTTACCGCACAAGTACTGCCGGGTCGGCTTAAAGGTTCTGGTACTGTGTTTGCTGTTCATCAAAACTAATACATCCTGTGGCAGAGGATCGTACGGGTTTTATTTCACTCAAGTCTGTGACAGAGACTGTTTGTTCGTGCTGCGTACCGGCTGCTAGGTTGGTGAGAGAGACCTATCCAGGCGGGCAAAGATTTACTCAGGAAAAGAAAGTATATTCATCCTTAAGATTCCAATTATTCAGTACTACACCAAGAAAAGGTATTTGAACTTCCCTGCAACTCTTCTTCTACCTCTTTCCTGCTACTTCTTCCAGTTATATCCCATTAAAGCATTGGAAAAGTACTCAAGTGACTGGTGCCTACATTGTTTGATAGTAAACTCAATGGGAACCCTAGACCCGGAATTGGTGAAATTACAGGTAACAAGGTGACGGTAACAGCCCGCTAAAAATCAGCAGCTCCACCGTGAGTTAGTGCTACACATATTTTTGCCACCCAAATGCATTATTTTAAATTTTTCCACATTAAAGCTAATTTGCCATGTAGTTGCGCACCCCATTCATTTGTTCAGATCTACTTACAAGGTTATTGCCCCGCTTAGCTTAGAATCGTCCACAAATACAGAGATTGAACTGTTTGCCCCATCCTCCAGCTCATTTATGCACAAATTAAATAAGGATTGGTCCCAGGACAGAACCTTGGAGGACCTGACTTTCCACACCAGACCATTCTGAGTACTCCCCAGTTATTACTACCCTCTGAACTTGTCCTTGTAGGCAGTTTTCAATCCATGTACTCACCCCATGGTCCATGCCAATGGACCTTACTTTGTACAGTAAACGTTTATGGGGAACTGTGTCAAATGCTTTTACGAAATTCAGATACACCACGTCTGCGGGCCTTCCCTTATCTAGATGGCAGCTCACCTCCTCATAGAAGGTTAATAGGTTTGGCAAGAATGATTCTTCATAAATCCATGCTGCTTACTGCTAATGCTACCGTTTTCATTACTAAAATCTTGTATATCTTCCCATATCATCCCCTCCAAGAGCTTGCATACTATTGATGTTAGGCTAACTGGTCTGTAATTCCCAGGGATGTATTTTGGCCCTTTTTTAAATATTGGTGCTACATTGGCTTTTCACCAATCAGCTGGTACCATTCCAGTCAGTAGACTGTCAGCAGTAAAAATTAGGAACAATGGTCTGGCAATTACTTGACTGAGTTCTCTAAGGATCCTCGGGTACAAGCCATCCGGTCCCAGTGACTTATTAATGTTAAGTTTTCTAAGTCTATTTCTAATTCTGTTCTCTGTTAGCCATGAGAATGCTTCATGTGATGGGTCACGAGGATAAACACTGCAGTTTTGGTTACTGAAGCCCCCTCGATTCCCTTGTGAAGTCTGAGGAGAAGAATAAATTCAATACCTTCGTCATCTCACCATCCTTTGTAACCAGATTCCCTTCCTTATTCTTTATAGGGCCAATATGGTCTGTCCTCCCTCTTTTACTGTTTATATACTTAAAGATTTTATTGGGATTTTTTTTTGCTTTCCTCCGCTATGTGTCTTTCGTGTTCTATCTTAGCTTCTCTATTTGCACCCATATATTTCTTGATGCATTTTTTGTAAAGTCTGAATGCTGTCTATCATCCCTCAGCCTTGTATTTTTTGAGGGCCTTCTCCTTTTCTTTTATATGCATTTTTACATTGGAGTTTAGCCATCCAGGACTTTTGTTCGCTCTTTTAAATTTATTTCCCAATAGGATGCACTGGCTAATGCCCTTATTTAATATGCTCTTAAAGCAAACCCATCTCTCCTCCGTGTTCTTTGTTCCTAAGATTTTATCCCAATTTATATCTTCTAGCAAGGGTCAGAGTTTAGGGAAGTTAGCTCTTTTGAAATTCATTTTTTTTGTAATTCCCCTTATGTTTCCTATTTGTGTGATTTATGCTGAAGCTAATTGACCTGTGATTGCTGTTTCCTAAATTGCCCCTTATTTCCACATCTGTGATCAGGTCTGTATTGTTGGTAATCAGTAGGTCTAGTAATGATTTGTTTCTAGTTGGTGCGTCTACCATCTGACCCATGAAATTGTCCTGCAAAACATTTAGGAACTGGTGAGCCTTAGACGAATGCGCGGTTCCTTCCGCCCAGTCTATGTCTGGATAATTAAAATCCCCCATTATGATGACACCTCCCATCCTTGCCACTAATCCAAATTGTGATAGAAGGTCTGTCTCCCCCTCCTCCCTCAGGTTAGCGGGCCTATAGCATACTCCAAGTATTACTTTCCCCTTAGTTTCTTCCCTTTGGAGCTCTACCCATAAGGATTCCACCTCCTCCCTAGCTCCCCTAGTGATGTCATCTCTCACATTTACTTGTACAATATTCTTGATATACAGGCATACCCCTCCCACTTTTTTACCCTCTCTACCCCTGCGATAAAGGGAATACCCTTGAATGGTTGCCAGCCAATCATGACAGCTCTTGAACCAAATCTCTGAAATTCCCACAAAATCTACAGTAAATCCTCCTCATACAACAGTATCTCTAGTTCTCCCATCTTGTCCGCCAGGCTCCTGGCATTGGTGAACATGCCACGTAGTTTAGACCGGTTGCATACTGTCTTCTTATTGGGTGTTCTGAGGTTGCAAATAGGACTTGCTACTATACTTTCCTCAGGTTTATGTGCTTTAGTCAACCTACCACTAATGCCCCCAATACTACTCTCTAGAATATGTTCCATGCTGACTATCTCTACCTCTGGACCCTCCCCCCCCGTCACCTAGTTTAAAAGCCCCTCTAACTTTTCGGCCATCTTCACTCCCAACAGATCTGCATCCTCCTCATTTAGGTGCAGTCTGTCCCTTCTATAGAACCGGTGACCAACTGAGAAGTCGGCCCAGTTCTCCAGGAACCCAAACCCCTCCTTACTACACCAGCTCCTCAGCCACTTGTTTACTTCCCTAATCTCCCTCTGCCTTTCTGGTGTGGCACCAGGTACCGGTAGTATTTCTGAGAATACTACCTTGGAGGTCCTTTTCCTCAATTTAGCTCCTAAGTCCCTAAAATCGTTCTTTAGGACACTCCATCTGCCTCTGACTTTGTCATTGGTGCCAACGTGCACCATGACAGCCAAGTCTTCCCCAGCCCCTCCCAGTAATCTGTCCACCAGATCCGTGATGTGCCGAACCCGAGCGCCCGGTAGACAGCATACAGTTCAACACTTCAGGTCCTTGTCACAGATTGCCCTCTCTGTCCTTCTAAGAATTGAGTCCCCTACCACCAGAATCATCGTTCCTTTACCTACGCTTCCCCCCACTCTCAATGGAGGAGTTCTTTCCTTGGCAGCTAAGGGAGTCCCTCAGCTCCAGCAGTGCTGGTCCCTGACTGGTTTCACCAATGTCACTCAACGGGGTGTACTTATTGTGGTGTTTCAGCCCAGGATCGGCCTCCCTGGTACTTTCCCCTCTACCCTTCCTGACTGTCTCCCATCTACTCTTTTCTAGTGCCTACACCTCTTTGTCTCCACCCGTCTCTGTGCTGGCCCCTTTAGTATAGAGCACAGGAGTATTCACCCTCGATCAGATGAGCAAGGAACGCATACATGCGTACACCGAGTTGCATCTCTACATGCGCCTTGTAGGGGGGAAAAAAAACCTCCAGCGGTATACAACCGATTTAACTCTACAATTAACTAAGGTTACCATGGGGCACACTACATGGTGGTACAGATCCACAAATTACCAGTCTAAAATGAGCCAAAACTGCATTCCTGTTCCACTGATTTGCAGATCTGTGCCAACTGTCAAAGCGTGTGAGGATTTCTGATGTTCATGCTTATGTAGGAGTTCATGTATGAGTAAATGCTACAGATGATGAGGAGTAGAGTTCAGCCCAAACCCATCTTCGGTTGAACCCAGGTGGAAGTTGTCAGTGTCTGCCCAATCAGCTGTGGTGGGAGAAATCATTGCTACCGCAGCTGCATGTGGACAAAGGGGCAGGGATGCTCATGGTATCATTGACTTAATATGACCACATGGCCATATTAGATCAATGTTATTTACCAAGTGTGGCCATGTGGCCATATTAGATCAATGATGTCATGAATATCCCCACCCTTTTGTGTATGTGTAGCTGTGGGGTGGGGAACATCCCAACCACACTGATTGTGCTGGCACTGACAACTTCCTTACAGGTTCCACAGACCATGGGTTTGGAGCAGACTCAAGCTCATCCCTGGTGAGGTGTTTATACAGTATCTCACAAAAGTGACTACACATTTTTGTAAATATTTTATTATATCTTTTCATGGGAAAACACTGAAGAAATGACACTTTACTACAATGTAAAGTAATGAGTGTACAGCTTGTATAACAGTGTAAATTTGCTGTCCCCTCAAAATAACTCAACACACAGCCATTAACCACTAGCCGACCAGCTCACGCAGATATACTGCGGCAAGTCGGCTCTCCTGCAGGAATCGCAGTACCTGTACTGAGGCTTGAGTAGGCGCAGTTGCGGGCGGGCACGCACCGGAGGCGGCGCGCTCTCGCTCCCGCTGCACACTATGGGAGCGTGCCCGTGGGTCAGGCGGACTTGATGTCCGCCGGTGACCCGCGATCGCGGTGAGGAGAGGCAGAGCATGGAACTGCCTATGTAAACAAGGCGATTCCCTATTCTGCCAGATGACATGACAGAGATTTATTGTTCCCAGTAATCGGGAACAGTGATCTCTGTCATGCCCCAGGCAGCCCATCCCCCCTACAGTTAGAACACACCCATCGAACACAGTTAACCCCTTGATTGCCCCCTAATGTTAACCCCTTCCCTGCCAGTGTCATTTTTACATTGATCAGTGCATTTTAATGGCACTGATCAATGTAATAATGTCACTGGTCCCCACAAAGTGTCATTTGGGGTCATATTTGTCCGCCGCAATGTGGCAGTCCCGATAAAAATCGCAGCTCACCGCCATTAGTTGTACAAACAATAAAAAAAAAATAAAAGTCCCTAAATATATCCCATAGTTTGTAGGCATGATAACTTTTGTGCAAACCAATCAATATATATCTATTGCGATTTTTTTTTTACCAAAAATATGTAGAACTGATGAATGAATTTGTTTTTTATATATTTTTTTTGGATATGTATTATAGCAAAAACGAAAACAAATAGTTTTTTTTTCAAAATTGATGCTCTTTGTTTGTTTATAGCGCAAAAAATAAAAACCACAGAGGTGATCAAATACCACCAAAAGAAAGCTCTATCTGTGGGAAAAAATGGACATCAATTTTGTTTGGGTACAGCGTTGCACGACCGCGCAATTGTCAGTTAAAATGATGCAGTTCCGTATCGCAAAAAATGGCCTGGTCATTAAGGGGGCAAATCCTTCCGGGGCTGAAGTGGTTAATGTCTAAACCGCAGGCAACAAAAGTGAGTACACCCCTAAGTGAAAATGTCCAAATTGGGCCCAATTAGCCATTTTCCTTCCCCAGTGTCATGTGACTTGTTGGTGTTACAAGGTCTCAGGTGTGAATGGGGAGCAGGTGTGTTAAATTTCATGTTATCGCTCTCACTCTCTCATACTGGTCACTGGAAGTTCAACATGGCACCTCATGGCAACGAACTCTCTGAGGATTTGAAAGAATTGTTGCTCTACATAAAGATGGCTTAGGCTAAAAGAAACCTGAAACCTGAAACTGAGTTGCAGCACGGTAGCCAAGACCATACAGCAGTTTAATTGGACAGGTTCCACTCAGAACAGGCCTCGCCATGATCGACCAAAGAAGTTGAATGCACGTGCTCAGCGTCATATCCAGAGGTTGTCTTTGGGAAATAGACTTATGAGTCCTGCCAGCATTGCTGCAGAGGTTGAAGGGATGGGTGGTCAGCCTGTCAAATTGGTCTGCATGGCTGTCCTCCCAGATGGAAGCCTCTTCTAAAGATTATGCACAAGAAAGACCGCAAACAGTTTGCTGAAGACAAGCAGACTAAGGACATGTATTACTGGAACCATGTCCTGTGGTCTTATGAGACCAAGAGAAACTTATTTGGTTCAGATGGTGTCAAGCGTATGTGGCTGCAACCAGGTGAGGAGTACAAAGACAAGTGTGTCTTGCCTACAGTCAAGCATGGTGGTGGGAGAGTCATGGTCTGGGGCTGCATGGGTGCTGCCAGCACTGGGCAGCTACAGTTCATTGAGGGAACCATGAATGCCAACATGTATTGTGACATACTGAAGCAGAGCATGATCCCCTCCCTTTGGAGACTGGGCCGCAGGGCAGTATTCCAACATGATAATGACCCCAAACACACCTCCAAGAAGATCACTGCCGTGCTAAAGAAGCTGAGGGTAAAGGTGATGGACTGGCCAAGCATGTCTCCAGACCTAAACCCTATTGAGCATCTGTGGGGCATCCTCAAATGGAAGGTGGAGGAGCGCAAGGTCTCTAAAATCCACCAGCTCTGTCATGTCACCATGGAGGACTGGAAGAGGACTCCAGTGGCCACCTGTGAAGCTTTGGTGAACTCCATGCCAAAGAGGATTAAGGCAGTGCTGGAAAATAATGGTGGTCACACAAAAAATTTACACTTTGGGCCGAATTTGGACATTTTCACTTAGGAGTGTACTCACTTTTGTTGCCAGCGGTTTAGACATTAATGGCTGTGTATTGAGTTAGTTTGAGGGGACAGCAAATTTACACTGTTATACAAGCTATACACTCACTACTTTACATTGCAGCAAAGTGTAATTTCTTCAGTGTTGTCACATGAAAAGATATAATAAAATATTTACAAAAATGTGAGGGGTGTAATCACTTTTGTGAGATACTGTAGCTGATTAGTATGAGAGATGAGAGAGTGATGCAGAAGATGAAAGAGCTTACAATCTATTAGGCTGGGTTCACACTGATACGACACGACTGTTGAACGACTGTCACTTTGGCCTGCTACATCTGTCCTACATCGGTCCTACTTTGGTCGTACTTTGGTCCTACTTCCATCCGACTTGAACGAACAAGATAAGATTTTGCTCCGACTTTGAGATAGTACGGCTTGACCTTTAACCAATCAAAACAATCCCAGTGTGACATAAATTCCTTTTACTGCTGCTGTAATCACCATGTCGGATGTCGCAAGTCGGATGGTTAGGACAAGGATCCTACTTTGATCCGAATTCAATGATATTCAATGGGCTGAAGTAGGACCAAAGTCTGACCAAAGTAGTGCAGGAACCTTTTTCAAAGTCGGAACGACTTGTGTCGGACCAGTTAAGACGGCTCTCATAGGGAATCATTGATTTACACACGCCATGCGACATGTGCTCCCAAAGTCGGAGCGTATGTCGTAGCAGTGTGAACCCAGCCTTACGCCCCGTACACACAAGCGGAAATTCCGCCAGTAAAAGTCCGATGAGAGCTTTTGGTCCGAAAATGCGACCGTGTGTATGCTCCATCGGACTTTTGCTGGCGGAATTCCAGCCAGCAAAAGATTGAGAGCATGTTCTCAATTTTTCGGTAGGAAAAAGTTCCGATCTGAAATTCCGATCGTCTGTACCAATTCCGACGCGCAAAATTCCTACACATGCTCGGAAACAATTCGATGCATGCTCGGAAGCATTGAACTTCATTTTCTGGGCTCATCGTAGTGTTGTACGTCACCGCGTTCTTGAAGGTCGAAAGTTCAGCAAACTTTTGTGTGACCGTGTGTATGCAAGCCAAGCTTGAGCGGAATTCCGTCGGAGAAACCATCCAAGATTTTTCAGACGGAAATTTTGCTTGTGTGTACACGGCATTAGAGTATTCAGGTAGAACACAAAAGATGGAGGCTTTCAAGCTGTTATACCGGTCATACATTGATCATTACTAATACAGTGCCAATCAGAGGGCACTGGTGACACATTTTCCCTCCACTTTCTGTTATTTGGCCACTCAAAAGTGGGCAATGATTGACACCAGATCGCTGATGGAAACCTACAAAATTACTAAAAAAAAGTGTAAGGTCAGCATACTTTAAAGGCATTGTATGGTTTCCAATGCCTCATTGTCAAAGCTTATTTGAACCAGCTGAAATTAGGCTGGGTTCACACTGGTACAACACGACTGTTGTACGACTGTCATCCTACTTTGCCCTGCGAAATCGGTCCTACATTGGTCCTACTTTCATCCGACTTAAATTGCTGTAGGCCAGGTTCACGCTGGTACGACACGAAAGTCGAATGACTGTGGATCTGACTTTGCCCTGCAACTTGAAGTCCGACATCCATCCGACGTCAATGAATGGGGATCTGACATTGATCCCAACAATACCAGGCAGTTTGTGTCTATTATGAATCTTTAGGGGAAACTCCTCTC
This sequence comes from Aquarana catesbeiana, assembly GCF_042186555.1. Taxonomy (NCBI): domain Eukaryota; kingdom Metazoa; phylum Chordata; class Amphibia; order Anura; family Ranidae; genus Aquarana; species Aquarana catesbeiana. The sequence goes on along the minus strand of NC_133326.1, from coordinate 87,493,039 downwards.
CACGCTAAATAAAAAAAAAAAGGCATGGGGTTCCCCCTCCAAGAGCATACCAGGCCCTTCGGTCTGGTATGGATTTTAACGGGAACCCCCACGCCAAAAAAATGGTGTGGGATTCCCCCCAAAATCCATACCAGACCCTTATATGAGCACGAAGCTCAGCAGGTCAGGAAAGAGGGTGAGGACGAGCAAGCGCCCTCCTCCTGATCCATACCAGGCCACATGCCCTCAACATGGGGGGGGTTGGTGCGCCCCCCCCACCCCAAAGCACCTTGTCCTCATGTTGCTTTGTACATGGTCCTCTTCCCGACAACCCTGGCCGGTGGTTGTCGTGGGTCTGAAGGCGGGAGGCTTATCAGAATCTGGAAGCCCCCTTTAACCGGCAGAGGAAGAAGACATCACCAGAAGATGGAGAAGAGCCGGAGAGGGAGAAGAAATCGGAAGAGTTGCCGGAGCTGATTTAATAAATTATTTTGTCAAAAACCAGTGTACTGTTTTTATTTTTGACTTGGGGTGGGGGGCCGGGATCTGGGGACCCCCTTGTTAAAGGGGCTTCCAGATTCCGATAAGCCCCCCACCCGCAGACCAACAACCACTGGCCAGGGTTGTCGGGAAGAGGACCTTGTTCTCATCAACATGGGGACAAGGTGTTTTGGGGTGGGGGGCCACAGGGCCCCCTCTGCCCCAAAGCAGCCATCCCCAAATGTTGAGGGCATGTGGCCTGGTATGGTTCAGGGGGGGGTGCTCACTTGTCCTCATCCCCTTTCCTGACCTGCCAGGCTACGTGCTCAGATAAGGGTCTGATATGCATTTGGGGGGGACCCCACATTGTTTTTTTGCATCTTCCCCTTAAAATCCATACCGGACCAAAGGGCCTGGTATGCTCTTGGAGACGGAACCCCATGCCATTTTTCTTTTTTATTTGGCGTGGAGTTCCCCTTCAAGATCCTCAGAGCACAAGTCGCATGCCAAAGTCGGATCAGTTAAGACAATGATCCAACTTTGATCCAACTTCAATGATATTCAAAGGGCTGAAGTAGGATTAAAGTCAGACCAAAGTAGTGCAGGAACCTTTTTCAAAATTGGACCGACTTTTGTAGGACCAGTTAAGACGGCTCTCATAGGGAAACATTGATTTCCATACGTCATGTGACATGTGCTCCCAAAGTCGAAGCGTATGTCGTACCAGTGTGAACCCGGCCTAAGAAGTTGATTGGCTACCATGCACAGCTGCACCAGATTTTGCACTCTCCAGTTTTAGTAAATCAACCCAAAAGTGTCCTGTCCATGGCTTGCCATTTTTCCCCGTTGAATCATAAAGAAAATGTGCATGTACTGCAGAGATGTACTGACTTTTTTATTTTGCCAAGACATACAGTTTAATTCAGCTCTGCGAAATAGCTGTCTGTCTTCACCCTGTTTATGTTTCAGCTTGGCATTACTAACAGGTTGGAATGTTGATATTAGGTGACACAGATGTAGCTTTTCTGTAGGTGTGAAGACAAAGTAATGCCACATTTTCTGTACTCTCAAATCTGATTTTTTTTTCCCCATTTGAATCTTCTTGTCCGTTCTGCTGTGCTGGAACCCCATTCATTTGAATAGGCTGCCTTAACACAATGTACATTAATCTACAACATAACACGCGTTATCCAATGCCCAAAAGCAGACAAGTCTTAATGTTCCCTAAGGATTTCACTTTATAAATGATCTGTAATGTTCTGTAGCAGCGCTTCCCCCGAAGGAGTCGTTTAGTAATTTGGACTTTAAGAACAACCTCAAACACACCTGGTTGAGTGAAAGTTACTGCACGTACTTATAGGAATGCAAGTATACTTGATACTTGACTGTGAAATAGTATCAGAAAATAGACACAAGACCGTTTAGTAGTAATTTAACTCAATGTATTAGTACAGAGTAAATGGTGCGTATAAATATGGTGCAGTAAATGAGCATACAGAAAGACGCAGTCCACTAGACAGTATAATCGCTATACCAAAGTAATTGTACGACTAGACTCGAATCAACACATAAATCAGCAAAGTCAGCAATAAACAGTGCATATAAGCATTAACTGTAAATAATACAGGTGCCTGAATGTGATCAAAAGTATCCGTAATTGAATGTGAAATACACTGGCCGCTGCTCCCAAACTCAAAAGACCAGCTGAGATAGATTAGAAGATTCAACACAGGAAGCGCTGTTCTGGTATAATAGAAACAAACGATGGAATAAAGGTTAAGAACTTTAATGGCAACAGTATCAAAACTTATATCAATTGTCACTTGTCAATAAGAGGAAATAACGCCTTATTGTTTCACAATTGACAATTGATACAAGTTTTGATACTGTTGCCATTAAAGTTCTTAACCTTTATTCCATCATTTGCTTCTATTATACAGGAACAGCGCTTCCCCTGTTGAATCTTCTCTAAGCATTAGCTGCAATGTGAATAGTAACACTATAACTAATCCAGAGTGCACTCTATGAGGATGGCTAGGATATTATAGGTTGGACTTGATGGACTTCTGTCTTTTTTCAACCTCACCTACTATACAACTATGTAACTATGATGCAATATCCCCTGATAGGTACCTCTCAGCATAAACAATAAGTAAAGGTTGCTGTGTAGCAGCTGTAAAGGGAAAATCGTTAGTCTTAACTCTTTAGCTGGCTAGCGTTGGGGTCAATTGTACCATTGGTGCACATGAGAATCGTCCTAGTCAAGCCTGCAGCCAACAATAAGTCTACTAGTTGACTGTATGGTCATGTCAGGGCTGGCCTCAGCCCTTTCTTCTTAGAGCAGGCCGCTCAGCTGTCGTTTAATTGCCAGCTCCAATCTTTTCCACAGTGACTTACCTGATGATGATATCCTGCTCGTCAGTCCTGCTGGTTACTTAAGCTGTTCAGTTCAGTCCCTCTCTGCCTTCGCCTTGGTCAACACATCCAGAGACTCTCTCCTTTGTACCTGTTGAAGACTTGCTTGGCTGACGTCCCTTCTGGTTCCTGATCCTGCTTGCTGTTCCACTACGCTAATTCTCTGGTTTCCTGATTTCCTGGCCTATTCTAAAGTATGCTGATCTCTGGCTCCCTGACGTCCTGGCTTGTCTGACTATCCATTCCGGTTTCCGAACTCTGGCTATGATTTGACTATGTTGCTCTGTTTACCCTTTACTATTATTATTATTATTATTAAACAAGTGTGATTTTAACTGCACTTCTGTCTCGGTCTGATTAATGGTTCTGAGATTTCAGTTCCTAAAGGGTTCAGTCTCTCTCTAGCAGCAGGTAGTAAATCCCCACCATCCAATTACACAGAATGATTAGTCCACTCTCTTTGCTCCGCATCCATGTGACTCTGGCTGTCGGCACCCCCAAACCTAGTGCTCCAGATCCCACTCAGGCCGCTGATATGCAGCAGTGATGGTGCACATTGGACAGTGATGTGCACTCTCCGGTCCCCTCTACACGACAAGAGGAAGCTATAACCTGTACAGCCTGAAAAAAATGCAGAGCAGCTCTTTCATCTCCTCCTGGCAATCTCTTTCTGGGAAATGAAGTTCAAAAGCTCTTGATTACAGTAGTGTCTCTCTCCTCTGGACTACAGTTTCCACAGTGCAGTGCTGCCTGACTCAGTCTATTGAATTCTTCCTGCTCAGTTGCTCCCTCCTCTCACTGATACAGCTGTCAACCAGTTCAGCACCACAAGGCATAAGCTACAGAGAGCAGCTGAAGTCAGTGTTTCTCTCGTGCTCCATTCGTAGCCAAGGACCTGACAGTTCATATGTAATTTGTAAGCCCAACTTTTTTTTGGATGACAGATAAGGGTTAGAACCTTTTCCAGTGTTGTATTGCTGTATCCTTGCTGTGTCCTTGCTGGGGATGTTTCCCCTTAATTTAAGGACCCATTCACACCTGACCACACATTAAACCAGAGCAGTTTAGTGTGCGGGCAGCTGTCCATTTTGGGCTGCAGTGAAGTGCAGTAGGGGGCGGTGTGATATGTATTTTACTGCATCACACAGGTTAATTCCACATAGCAGCCAACTTTATTTAGGCCAAATTTGCCAGCTATATTTAGGTGCACAAAGTGACACTTCATTCATGTCACCACACTGCAGGCAGTGTAACACTGCTGTGTGGTGAAATGGAGTGCCACCCAGTAAGGTGCGATAAAATGCAGCATGTCTGTATTTTATCGCACCTCACTGCACCGCACCTCTGGTTTTGCATTGTAGTAAGAACAGGGCACATGGAAAACAATTGTTTTCTATGTGCCCTAGCGATGACTGGTGTTTTTCCTGTGCTAGTCATTGCTGCTGTGTTGAATGGGCCTAGGTTTACATGTATGCAGTTGTAGTTGATGCATTTTTCAGGTGCGTTTTGTGGTGCTTTTTGCATTTTTAAACCCGCATTTTTGAATGCAGTTTTCACACGTTTTGCATTTTCTTTTCTTTAAACACACTGTATATATCTAGTTGCTAAGGAGCGAGGCGACCGCCGCGTCCAAAACAACAATGAGTTATCAGCTTCCCCGCTGACAGCTGAATGTAAAAAAGTAATTGGCGACAAAAAAAAGTAAACAAAAACAGTAGGGGTCCCACCCCAAATCCTTACCAGGCCCTTTGGGTCTGGCATGAATCTGGAAGGGAACCCCACGCTAAAATCAAAAAACAATGGCATGGGGTGCCCCCCAAAGCCATAACAGACCCTTATCTGAGCATGCAGCCCAGCAGGTCATGAAAGGGAGGGAGTAAGCGAACGCTCTCCTCCCCACCCTCCTGAACCATACCAGGCTGCATGCCCTCAACATGGGGGGGGGGTGCTTTGGTGCAGGAAGGGCTCTACCTATCCCCCTCCCTTTCCTGACTTGCTGGGTTGCATGCTCGGATAAAGGTCTGATATGGATTTGGGGGAGGGCGCCTTTTTTTTTTTGGCATGTGGTTCCCCTCAAAATTTATACCAGATCCTAAGGGGCTGGTATGGATTTGTGGGGGGGGGGGGGGCTATGCTGTTTTTTTTATAAATTTTTTGGCCAGCAAATCTTTAATTTACATTTAGCTGTCAGCGTGGAATCCCACTGACATCTAATGGCTCATCAGTTGTTAAGGACACGGAGGCATCTTTTTAAAGGGAAAAAAAACCCACAAAACACACATCACAAATGCAACAAACACACGTTTTTGGTGCGACTCCATTAAGGTCTATTACACGTAATACCCAATCTGCTGCGGGAAAAAGGTCCCCAACCCTTTTCAAAAAACGCCCTACTGCGAAACCCACAGATGTGAACTACATCCATAGGAAACCATGTTAAATGGACTGTGGTACGTTTCTGGAAAATGCACCAAAAAGCACATAGGTGTGAATGTAGGGTGAGTCATTTAAAGAAAGTCAGAGGGGCTGGAAGTGATGGGAAATCTTTTTTTAAGAACAGGCAACAACAAAAACACTTTTTGAGCAAAGGTCAGAACCCCTGTGATTTTTTTTAAATTGATGTTTGTGTCCTCCTGTCCTGGTGAGCCCCATTGCTTTATTTCTTCTCCTAGTGTCACATGAATTAAAAGTGAAGGGAGATATCTGTAATAGGGTCAGAACAATAAAAACCTGACAGAAGTTCTACTACATTACACAGTGCTATCAGTCCAATGCTGCAAATAGAGAAACTGAGAAGAGCGGATTGATAATTCATTACTGTGCCGCTAATCCTTCATTCTCCAATCAGGGTGTGGGGGTGTGTCCTGGACCTAGCTGTACTGCTTAAACGCAGTGGAGGCGCAGGACCTGGCTATGCAATCTCATACCTCCCAACTTTTTGAGATGGGAATGAGTGACACCTATCAGCAAAAGTATTTAGGCATAGGACACACCCCTTGTCATGCCCCCTAAAGGAAAATTGTACAAAAAAACAAGATTGGTTAAACCCACAAGTGCTTTTTTTACCACTACTATTCCTTTATATTGTAAAAATAGGTATCCTATATGCTAACGCCCTCTGCACGAAGAACACCTCCACCGCGCCACTGGCACCCAAATAAAACTTCAAAAATGCTAAATAAATGTACACCAAAACTAGTGAGTTAATGATAATAGATTAGTGAACACAAACAATGTCGAGGTGCCCCCTTTAAAAATATATGAATCAGTTGTTAATTTAATCCTAAATGCCGGTCAGGAACCAAAGTGGTAAACAGACACGTAGGGTAAATAGACGGCGCTCAGAAACAATAAAGGTATACCTTGCAGTATACAATAATGGTGATAACCTCTATTGATGAATTAATCACCTAAGTGTAGCACACTAAATTAACAGTGGACCACAAAACATAGACCTGTAAAAATAAAAATTAAAATCTAAATGTGACTATATTAATTTATACATACATATAGATGTGACAGAAAATTGAAAAATTAACACGTGCAAATATTTCAATTCATGCTGCAAAAAGTCAAAAACTCCATATACAGTCCATAAATAATGAATAATAAACAGCCTCCAAACAGGCTGCAAGTGATATACAAATTAGTGACGAATAAAAAATCAAGTGTCCCACACAAATGATTTCTCAGTGATAGTTGTCCACTGATGAGTGACTCCGTGCGTCTTCCACCTCACCACCGTGCCAGTGAATCACACTCTCCAGACATACACTCACCGAAATGAAATGCCAGCATTCTCATGCAAGGCAAAACACGCTTTCTTTACCACACTCCAGGGTAAATAGTGTATACGATGTTCACAGCGATGGTATTCAATGCGCTCGTAATCCTATCTTCCTGTGTTTCGTCATAAGTAGACTTATTCATGGGATTGGCTGTGTTCGCTGCCACTCAACCCTTTTATCTGCTCCTAAATACACGCCCATTAGGTCGCGTACTGCGCATTGAATCCATCGCACGGGGACGCGAGGTGTACGTGACCTAATGGGCGTGTATTTAGGAGCAGATAAAAGGGTTGAGTGGCAGCGAACACAGCCAATCCCATGAATAAGTCTACTTATGACGAAACATGTCGGGGGCGTGGCTGTGAGTTGTGACGTATACGCTGTCAGCCACACAGGAAGATAGGATTACGAGCGCACGGAGGAACGGAGGCTTTCCGAGGGAGGGGTGAGAGTATTACCCAGCAGTTGCACACCTCGGGTCCGCCGTGGCCATTGGTTATATGGTTTTATCCACAGAGTTGAGGCTTGCTGTTGATTGCACATTCTTGGCCGTTTTTACTTTTACACAATGTGAGTGCTATGTGTGAGGATTGCAGTGATTTTAATAAATAGTTGTTGCTGAATTACACTATTGGAGCATTCATTTTCTTTTATGTGGATCCATTGAATACCATCGCTGTGAACATCGTATACACTATTTACCCTGGAGTGTGGTAAAGAAAGCGTGTTTTGCCTTGCATGAGAATGCTGGCATTTCATTTCGGTGAGTGTATGTCTGGAGAGTGTGATTCACTGGCACGGTGGTGAGGTGGAAGACGCACGGAGTCACTCATCAGTGGACAACTATCACTGAGAAATCATTTGTGTTGGACACTTGATTTTTTATTCGTCACTAATTTGTATATAACTTGCAGCCTGTTTGGAGGCTGTTTATTATTCATTATTTATGGACTGTATATGGAGTTTTTGACTTTTTGCAGCATGAATTGAAATATTTGCACGTGTTAATTTTTCAATTTTCTGTCACATCTATATGTATGTATAAATTAATATAGTCACATTTAGATTTTAATTTTTATTTTTACAGTTCTATTCCTTTATATTGGCATTTGGAATTTACAAATACAGCAATTTAGAAATCAGATAAAAGGTTTAGCGCTGGAAAACACTTTTTGGTAGATAAAATGTGCATTTTATATACATCTATAAAGATCAGACCAAAATTAGGGACAAATGAGGAGGAAAGAGGGACAGAGGGACATTGCACCAAATCAGGGACAGTCCCTCGAAATCAGGGACAGTTGGGAGCTTTGCAATCTAAATCACAAGACCCACTGAACAGATGCACAAATCTTTCGGCAGAGTTCACATCCATGTATTTAAATTGCATTTTGAGCTGGTTGTCTGTATTTCAGCTTTGAAAACTGGCAAGGGCTACATTTTATGGGTACATTCTGTATTATTTGTGAAGCACTCAGCACTTGCAATGAGAAAATTATGCCTATGCTAAACCTGATTTTGAGGACCTGTCATTCTGTGAAGGCTGTATGATTAGAAAAATGCCAATTAACATTAATATGTATCAAGAACTTCTAAACCGACAGCAGTTGCCAGTCAAAACTACAACAGTAAATGTTTGTCCATTACAGCAGACCTGGACATACAGTATATGTTGTGCTGATACATTAATCTGATCAATGGCTGCCTTTCTTGGCACTGTATAATAGCACCACCTGGTGGAATCTTCTATATCTGCTACTGATGAGTTACCCCTGAAATAACATTTATCATTACATGTACAAGCATTTATTTTTTGCAATACCCTCCTCCTTCTAAAGGAGGATCACATACATTTGTAACACTAAACCAAACAATAACATACACAGAAATAATAATTTTTAAAAAATATTTGTATTGTAATACTCTAGTTTAGTTAAACTACAAATAACATTTCCTATAATAAATCAATGTTTGAATATTTTCCTTATTTTAAATGGGAACTCCTTCACACACTAAATATGGAATGGTGGAGAAATGCATCTCAAAGAAAATATAAATAAAACTGCGCTAACCCAATGTGAAAAGCAGCTACATAAAATATGACCAATATTGTAAACAGAAGTAAAAGTGAAATGCAGCGCTAAAAATGATAACAAATGGTAAAAGGCACATCAGACATGGTGGCCATTACCAATATATACATAGCTGAAACACATGAAGCATAATACCAAAAAATTGAATATTAGACGGGATATAGTAAAGTCCCAATGTATGGCTATGAATCTGATGCAAGAGAGTCCCAAACATAGGCTAAATATGAATGTTGGACTGATGTAGAAATCTTCTCTTGTATATCATGAGTTGTACGATCATGGGAAGTGAATAGATGGAATACACTTACCAGCAGGAGTGGATTCGGATGCCGGTGACACCGAATCAAACAGGCTCTGAGATCCTTAATGGATGATGGTTGGACGATGGTTGGTCCTGGAAACCCCAGATCTCGAGGGGGATATAACCTCTATGGTCCACGTCACGACTGTCCATTCAGAAGCCCGAGGGGGAATTCTCCGCAACAAACAAGTCTCCAGAGCATGGATGGTTCCCAAAAAGATAGATAGGACGCCAATAGTGCAGATCAAATGACATATTTTATTGGATATAACCAATAATCAACAAACGATATAAAAACGCGATCACGTGTAAAACAATAAAATCAAGTGTAGGAAAGAGTAAGGCTCACCCGACGCGTTTCATCCACATGGACTTTGATGCCCCTGTTGAAGTCCATGTGGACGAAACGCGTTGGATGAGCCTTACTCTTTCCTACACTTGATTTTATTGTTTTACACGTGATCATGTTTTTATATCGTTTGTTCATTATTGGTTATATCCAATAAAATACGTCATTTGATCTGCACTATTGGCGTCCTATCTATCTTTTTGGGAACCATCCATGCTCTGGAGACTTGTTTGTTGCGGAGAATTCCCCCTCGGGATTCTGAACGGACAGCCGTGACGTGGACCATAGAGGATAGATCCCCCTCGAGATCCGGGGTTTCCAGGACCAACCATCGTCCATTAAGGATCTCAGAGCCTGTTTGATTCGGTGTCACTGGCATCCGAATCCACTCCTGCTGGTAAACGTATTCCATCTATTCACTTCCCATGATCGTACAACTCATGATATACAAGAGAAGATTTCTACATCAGTCCAACATTCATATTTAGCCTATGTTTGGGATTCTCTTGTATCAGATTCATAGCCATACATTGGGACTTTACTATATCCCGTCTAATATTCAATTTTTTGGTATTATGCTTCATGTGTTTCAGCTATGTATATATTGGTAGTGGAGAAATGCATCTGCCTTTGAATGTCATAGATTTTAGTAGGTTTCCAAAACTAGAGCTGCATGACTTTGCGTCAGCCAAAAGGTAGTTGGGTCCAAATACTCAGCCTGCCCCACATCTGCTTTCAGACAAATGCTTGGTGCACGACCCTTGTAGGGACCCGGTAAATTGCCCAACAGGAGGTTTCATGTTTTATCTGAAAATGTAAAATATTTTATTCTGTCACCTTCCTTTGTTCTGATTAGTGACTATTCTAACCATTAAAGTGGTTGTAAACATATACCCAGTGAAGTGACTGGTGATACACAGAGATCAACAAATCCTCCTACATATCTATTTATCTGCAGCCTTCTCTTCTCTACATGCATTCAAAGTCCAGAATTTATAAAGCTTGCCTGAGCTGTCAGAAAAGAGGGCAGAGAGCTAAAGTTACACCCTGCAGGGCTCAGTGAGGAGAGCTCTGAGAGCTGATTGGATTGAAGGGACACATCCCCCTTCACACAGCACACAGAAACTGAGACTGTCAATCACAGGCTGTGTGCTGGAGATCCCTCCCCTGTCACCTTTTTTCTCTTGGTGCCAGAAATGACCGATAGCAAAAGAACAAATCAACAGACAGAAATGAGACTTAGTGCTCTTAATTGAGACAAATACACACAATAGAGGGATATGCTTTGTTCTTATTTCATGTCTGAGGTTTACAACCACTTTAACAGCTGGACTAAGCATGAATTGCATATCTATGGGACAACTGAATGGCCACACTTGCTTCAATTGTTCCAATGGAAGGAAACATGTCTCTCACTGTTTGTCAGCACGCAGCAGGAGGAAAAATATCCCCAGCTTCGGATATTGGAGAAACACATTTGCTGTCTGTGGTCAGGGGAATGGCTGTCACTAATGGAAAAGAGGCCTTCCTCCCATTCTACACTGTTACTGTATTTGAGGTATGGTGAGAGTATTTGGGGGGGGGGGGGTTAAGGGGGGTGGGGTTCTGTACTGGTGGTATTTAGGCTGGGAGGCAGCTTTGTGCTGGGGCGAACCTGGACTGGGGGTAATTTTTGGTTGTATGCTAAATACTGCTGACCCCTGCACTCTGAGGGTTATGCACTCCTGACCCCTGCACTCTGTGAGATACACACTCCTGATCCCTGCACCCATTGTGTTTGTACTCCTGATCCCTGCAGTTTTTGCATTATGCACTCCTGACCCCTGCATCCTGTGCACCATATACGCCCACTCCCTGCACTCTGTGTGATATGCACTCCTTATCTCAGAACCTTCACTTTAAGCACCCCTGACCCCTGAACACTGTAACATGGACAATATATGACATACTCCTGACCACTGCACTCTAAGTACATTATATACTCTTGAGCCCTGCACTCTGCATGCTATATTGTACATGACATACTTCTGACCAAAGTCTTTACAGCTGCTGGTTGCTAAGTAGTCATTGACTATTTTTATCAAGCTATTCTTTAAGGTATGAAGGTATAAAAATCATATGTAACAGAAGGGAAACAAATGCCTCAGTAGGAGGAAGGGGGTACTGGTGCTCAGTAGTGGAAAAGGGGGGACATTGGTTCTCAGTGTGGGAAAGGGGGGGCATTGGTGCTTAGTAGTGTGAAGTTGTTGTACAGTTTTGGCTAGAGCAGGGAAAGGGTTAGAACGCCCACAGATTTTTACTGCTAACCAAACCTCCATTAGAGAGATTAACCTTCACTTCCTGTCCTGATGACAATGGTTTTACTAGTGAGGCAAATTAAATATTGCAATGGGGACACAGAAATACAAATCTTAAGGAATTGTAGCTTATCCATTCTCAAATAAAAACAGCATTTTTCTTTCAGTCAGTTTTGCTTTTGGTGATTTTCCCCTCACTTGCCTCGTAAAATATCCACAGGAAAAGAGTGAGAAGAAATCTCTTTGACTGAGCTTCTGATAGCAGTAAAGGATAGCTCGAGCAGCAGCAGACAACTTCTGACACTCGGGAGGTGGGCCTGTACTTTTGGGAGAGGTAGCACTGTACCTCTATCAGGTCTGGTTCTTTCAGCTGATTTAACGCCCACTCCTCTCAGCTAAAGTTTGCCAACCTTGGTTAGCGGGTCCCTGTCTTGTTTCTCGATGGTGCAGAAGGCGGCTGGCATGGGTAACACAGGAGTCCACTTTTTCCCCTGGGTGCTCCACCGGATATTGGGACAAGGCATTGGCTGGCCCGTTAAGCTTCCTTGGCTGATAGTAGATTTTAAGCTTGAACCAGGTCAAAATCTCTGTTGCAAGGCTCCCAACTTAGCAGTTTCCAGATATGCAAGGGTGTTTTTGTCCATGAAAACTTCCAGTGGAGATATTCCACTGTTTTCTTGATGATGGCCCAGACCAAGGAAAGTAACACTAAGCGGCAAACGGATAAAAAGAGCAAAGTGCGCATAATACGTGTAGTGGGTGTCAACAAATTTAACTTAAGGTGGACAATTAGCAACTTACATAAAGTAAGACAAATTATGCTTATAATTAGGCCGAACGGACCCCTGTTCGGTTCGAACCAGAACTTTTGACACCGCGAATAACAAACCCCATTAAAGTCAAAGGAACCCGAACATAAAAAATCAAAAGTGCCCATTTTGATGGCTTATATGCAAGCAATGGGGCAAAAAATGTTTATAGGGTTCCGGGTCCTGCCTTGGGGGACATGTATCAATAAAAAAAAGTTTGTGAAAAACGTCATTTTTAAATGAACAGTGATTTTTTGTTTTTAAAGTGAAAGCATAAAAATGAAAAATTCCTTCCAATATAGTGCCTGGGGGGTGGGGTGGGGGGTCCCCTTAGTCTACCTGTAAAGTGGCAGATCTGTATCATGTCTATAATCTGCTGCAGCAATAATTGCATTTATAAAGCCAAAAAAAAGACATTTTCCCTGCAAGCTGCCTTTATTTTGCTCAGCAACAACTGGGGAGCCAGTGTGTATGATGAGGCCACAATGTAGTGCACTGGGAACAAGATTAGAGATTTTTTGGATACATTCTGGTGTCACTTTGACTTTGGATAGAAGTAACGGGTGCGTAAAAATTGGTCTTTGGGTGTCGGTGTAGGTAATCTTGATGAAAGCAAGAATTGACCTTGTTGTAAAAAATTGCAATGATATGCACCTGTCAAACAGGTGCACAAAAATGGGCGCCTTCCCACCGTAACCCTATAGAAGTACTCTTGATGGTGTCACTTTGACGTAAAAATTGGTCTTTGGGTGTCGGGAGTAGGTAATCTTGATGAAAGCAAGAATTGGCCTTGCTGTAAAAAATTGCAATTATATGCACCTGTCAAACAGGTGTTGAAAAATTGGTCTCTGGGTGTTAATTGTGCCCATGAAACCAAAAGCATTCTTCCAGATGAAATGATTGAACACCCTCAAAGCTAGGCAGCCTCGAAGTCCTGCAGAGATTCCACATCCCAAAAAGCCTTAATCAATGACATCGACATCAGGGGCTTCATAGCTGGTAATCCAGGACTGATTAATTTTTATAAAGGTCAAACGGTCCACGGAGTCTGTGAACAGACGCATTCTATGATCAGTAACGAAACCTCCTGCAGCACTGAATGCTTTTCTGAAAGCACACTGGATGCAGGGAAGCCCAACAACTCAATAGCATACTGGGCAAGTTCTAGCCAGTGGTCTATTCTCATGACCCAGTAAGTCAATGGATCGTCAGCTGGAAAACTCTCCATCTCTGTTTTGGCCCCAAGGTAATTGTCCACCATGTGATGCAGATGCTGCTGATGGGATGTGGAAGCTGACAGCCCTGGGTGGCGAGGACTAAAAAAATTCCGAAATGCCTCACTTAGGCGGACACCTTCTCCAACGCTCCTCTCTTGACCAACAGAAGACTCAAAACTACGTTTTCCACAACACTAACCTACTGGAGTCAGGAAAAATGTTCAATAAAATCCTCTTTAACGTATCCTCAATTTTATCTTCTGCAGTCTCTGTGGGGACGGGATGAGTTCTGAGACCTTCCTCTTATAACGGTGGTCAAGGAGGGTTGCCAACCAGTAATCATCCTTCTCCTTTATGCCACGTATTCTTGGGTCCTTTCTCAGGCTTTGAAGCATGAGGTTGCCTATGCTCCTCAAATTTGCAGAGGCTTGAGAAGCAGACTCCTCGGGGTCACTCAGGATGACAGCATCTGGAATTTCCTCCTCCCAGCCACATACTACTCCCAAGGATCCTGGGGTCTTCCTCTTCTTCGAAACCTATGAAAGTGCCAGAATCCTCCTCCTCATTCTCCTCCCCTCCCTCCTCCTGTGTGTTCTGTGACATAGGAATGATGGTGTCTGGATAAAGTGGGCCTTGAGAGGAAAGAAAGTCCTCCTCTTCCTCCTGCTGCTCTGCCTCCAGTGACCTGTCCATAATGCCACGCAGTGTCTGTTCCAGCAGGAACACAACAGGGATTGTGTCACTGATGCATGCACTGTCACTGCTCACCATCCTTGTGTCCTCCTCAAAAGGTGACAATACAGTGCATGCATCCTTAATGATTAGCCATTGGCGTGGGGAAAAAATGCCAAGGTGGCCTGAGCCTGTCGTTGTGTTGTACTGGCACAGGTACTCGTTGACAGCCCTCTGCTGCATGTATAGCCACAGCAGCATTCCCAAAGTTGAGTTCCACCTGGTGGGCATGCCACAAATCAGGTGGTTTACAGGCAGGTGGAATTTCCGCTGAATCATAGCCAACCGAGCACTGGCTGTGTATGACCGCCTAAAATGGCTCCAGACTCTTCTGGCCTGCTTTAGTACATCTTGCAACCCTGGGTACGTACTTAGGAAACGCTGCAACACCAAATTGAGGACATGTGCCAGGCATGGCACATGAGTCAACTTTCCCTGTCTAAGGGCAGACAGGAGGTTTGAGCCAATATTGGACACCACCATTCCTGCTGGCGTGGTGTGAACCACTTCTGGGCCTGTCCCTGCAGAGCTGCAAGAATCTCTGCTCCGGTGTGGTTCCTGTCCCCTAAACACACAAGCTGAAGTACTGCATGGCACCTTTTCTCTGGGAAAAGCCTTTTGAACGCTTAGGGGGTACCTGATGTTCATAGGACAATTCTGCAGAGGAGGGCATGGAGGTGGCAGAGGAGGAGGAGGAGGAGGAGGGGGTAGAGCTCACAGGTCTGGCATCATAACCACCAGCTGTATGGAGATGTGGGGGCACAACAAGCTGTAACACCGTGCCCTGACCTGCATCCTTTCGAGTTGCAAGCAGTGTTACCCAGTGTGCTGTGAACAAAATATATCGTTCCTGCCCATGCTTGCTGCACCACGTGTCAGCAGTAAGGTGTAAGAACATTCCCTTCCACATGATGGTAGAGAGATGGAACGGCCTTACGTGAAAAGTAGTAGCAACTGGGAACCTGCCATTGTGGTACAGCACATTGTGCAAATTCCCGGAAGGGGGCAGAATCCACCAGGCTGAAAGGCAGAAGTTGGAGAGCCAACAGCTTTGACAAGCTTGCAATCAGACGCTGGGTATGTGGGTGGCAGGGGCTATTTTTTTTTTTTTCTGCTGCAGCAGATGGGGCAGAAAAATTTGCCGGCTACAGTCTACAGCTGGTGGTGTGCTGCTGGCAGATGTGCTGCTAGGACCTGGGACACCCTGTGCTATACCATCATCCCTGTCAGTGAAGGCTGCTCAGAAGTAATGACTCGTTATCACAATGGCAGACTGAAGTGGGTAAGGAGGAGGAGGGACTTATTTGTGCCCCTTTTGTGTGGCTTTTAGGTGCTCTTGCAAACGGGCTGAGGGGTTGGACATTAAATGCCTTGTTAGGGCATGTGGTACCCAAATGGTTGGTGTTTTTGCCACGTTTGATGTGCCTGAGACACAGTTTGCAGATAGCAACAGTGCGATCTGCTGCAAATGTGCTGGAAAAGGCCCAGACAGCTGAGCTTTGGGGAGTGAGCCGGGAGATAACAGCTGCAGAATGTGATGGAATAGGGTGGCTGCTCTCTACTCTTTCTTGATGTCGGCCTCCTTGGGGTTGTGCCGCCTCACCTTCAGTTTCCTCCTCTGCTCTATCTGGCACCCAAGTCGCACCAGTGACCTTATCATCATCATCATCATCTCCATCTCTTCCATCTTTATCATTACCACTGGAGACAACTTGGCGATACGGTGCAGCTTGGGGAACATGAATGACAATTTGTCTACCAGTGTTCCTCCCTCTCTCTAGCCTCATGTTCCTGTCATCCTCAACCTCAGAACCAACATCTGAATTCAGTAATGGCTGGGCATCATCAAAGCGCAAGTGGCTGACGCTGTGGTCAAATAACTCAGCTGACTCCTCAATGGCAGATGTTGGGTTTATGGCAGGAATAAATGTGGACAAAGAGGCAGGTTTATCCACTCTGGCAACTGCAGGGGACTGCACACTTGCGTGACAGAGGATGAGGAGGATGAGGAAGGTTTAGTAAGCCAGTTCACCATCTCCTCTGCATGCTGTGGCTGGATAGCATGGGTAAACTCACTAAACAGAGGAAATGATGCCCTTTGCCTGTGGACACTTTTGTTGCTGGCCCCCTTACAGTGCCAAGGGAACATCTGCCTCTCCTTGTTGTCCTCCTAGACATTATTGGGAGGGAAGGGGCGGTGCTTATAAGCAAATGTAAAGAAGACGTTGAAATCTGTACGTAGATGCACTTTAATCAATGTATTGAGGTCTCGCACTACACAGACACACTCCATGGATATACTATAATATACTGCAATATAATGCGCCAAACGTACAGTGACGCACAGAACTATATGGCGTTAAACTGGTAGTAACGCACACAAAACTATAAGGCATTAAACTGGCAGTAACGCACACAGAAATATATGGTGTTAAACTGGCAGTAACACACGCAAAATGATATGGCGTTAAACTGGCAGTAACGCACACAAAACGATATGGCATTAAACTGGCAGAAATGCACACAGAACTAAATTGCGTTAATCTGGCAGTAACGCACACATAATGATATGGCGTTAAACTGGCAGTAATGCACACAAAACTATATGGCGTTAAACTGGCAGTAAAGCACACAGAACTATATGGCGTTAAACTGGCAGTACCGTACACAAAACGATATGGCGTTAAACTGGCAGTAACGCACACGGAAATAAATGGCGTTAAACTGGCAGTAACGCACACAGAACTATATGATGTTAAACTGGCAGTAATGCACACAGAACTATGTGGCGTTAAACTGGCAGTAACGCACTCAAAACTATATGGCGTTAAACTGGCAGTAGCGCACACAGAAGTAAATGGCGTTAAACTGGCAGTAATGCAATCAAATAGACGGTGTTCAACCGTCACTACACTGACGCCATCTGAACTGTCCCTACTCTAGCTATACACTAATGTAAGGATTACTGACACAGTCTCACTACACTACAGTGAAACTATCCGAGCTGTCCCTACTCTAGCTGCACACTATGCAAAGCTGAATGATGGTCCTCCTCACTACATTCACACTATCCCTTGACTGACACCAAACTAATATTCTACACTGACAATTGAAGCAAAATAGCACAGTATAGCACACTAACTAACTAATAGCACTGAACAGAGCCATATTCTATCTCCATGCTGAAATCACACTGAAAATGGCTGCCATTGAAAGAATACTTTTATACTGTGGGGCGAGAATGAGCCATGATTGGATAAAGACATAATGGCAATGTCCAATCATGACTCTGACAGTGCTCTGTGCCCTGATTGGCTGAAGCTTTCACTGTTTCAGCCAATCAGGGCTTGCAATGCACTGTTCAGCGTCGCAATGCATTGTGCTCAGTTCGGGGGCCGTAAAAATCGGCTGTTCGCCAAACGACCGAACAATGAAAGTTCGGCCTGAACTTATGCTCGGGCCGAACCGTTCTCCCATCCCTACTTATCATGGTTTTCAAAAGGATTCCCAGCTAGGAAGGCACCAAGGAATCTTTCACAATGGATATACTGGATATGGTCTGGATGGCACCTGCAATAGTGTGGCCTCCCCTGAGCCCCCAACCCCCCTCCGCGGCGGGAGCAGGCAATTGCACGGCAGGAGGGATTCCCCTGTCAGCACTTTCCATGCAACCCATGATTGCAGGAAAGAAATTCTCACCATCTATGGCCTGCTAAAGTCTGCGCACGTTGCTCTTTTTATCTGTTTGCCCCTTGGATCTCTTCATACTCTCAGAAGTGCTGCGTTAAGTGGGACTTTTGAAGGAACAGGCCAACAAACACATACTCAACGAGTATATAAAAAAAAAAAAAAAAAAGAAATTCACAATTTTTATTGTTCACATTTAATATATAGTAAAAAAAAAAGTGAAAAACTTTTTTTTGTTAACGACTTCCATATGGGCCAATTCTGCCACTCCTCTCCTACATGTAAAAATCATATTTTTTTTGCTACAAAATTACTCAGAACCCCCAAACATGATATATTTTTTTTAGCAGAGACCCCAAGGAATAAGATGGCAGGTGTTGCAACTTTTTATGTCACACGGTATTTTTTTGGAGAAAAAAAACAGTTTTATGAATTAAAAAAACAAAACACTAAAGTTAGCCCAATTTTTTTTGTATAATGAAAGATGATGTTATGCAGAGTAAATAGATATCTAACATTCATGGCGATACCTCACATGTGTGGTTTAAACAATGTTTACATATGTAGGCGCGACGTTCGTATGCGTTCGTTTCTGCGTGCAAGCATGCAGGGACAGGGGCGCTTTACTTTTTTTTTTTTTACTGTTTATTTTATTTTAATTTTTACACGTTCTGGACCCCACATCTCTCCTCGAAGCTGGAAAGCCTGAAATTAAAAAACAAAAAAAACAATCTCAGCCTTTCCAGTCAAATACACGGCAGTGTTTACAACTGCGGGGGGCCGGACATGACGTCATAACATTGCGCCTGGTCTCCGAAGGTCATAGAGACTGCCGGGGACCATCTGGTCCATAGTATTCTCTATGGTGAGCTTCCACCGCCAGGTTTCTTCACCAGCTTGCCGATCGAACGGGCGAGCTGGTAGAAGCACCGGAGGGTGGCGGTAAAAGCAATCAAGCGAATGAACAGCCGCTATGATTGTTTTTACGGTGCAGGGAATCACCAGCGGAAAAGAATGATATTTGAACAGAGGTGGCCCATCCATTAGGGGTGCCCGGGCGCTGCCCTATCTCCAGGCCACCCCCTATATGCATAGCATGAATCTATCCATGGCCGCCGCGGCCACCCCCTATTCATGCGTCCGGCCCCTTTCAGGGCACAGAGTGCATGAATTACAGCGGCCAGTGTTTTTTTTTTAGCATCTGATTAGAGCCAGAGGCTCTAATAGGCTTCAAAATAGGGTGGGCTCGGGAAGCAGAGAGTGCGACCGGAGCCCACCCAGGTGTGTTGCAACAGCGAATGAATATTCGCTGTTGCAACACTGATCTTCCTCCCAGCCAATCGGGAAACGGGTCTGATACCCGTCACCCGATTGGCTGAAAGAACATGCGATCCTATTGGACAGCTAGGAGGAGGGGAGGAGACGCACGGTGGAAGCAAGGAGTAGAAGAGCCGGTAGCCAATGCCTAGATGCCCGGTCCCCGCCAATGCCTGGATGCCTGGTCCCCGCAGATGCCTGGATGCCCGGTCCCCACAGATGCCTTGATGCCCAATCCCCACCGCCACTCCTCGAATGCCTGATCCCCGCCGCTGCTCCTCGGATGCCCGCCGCCTAGATGGGATAAGTGCCGGTGGACCGACCGGTAGATGAGGAGGTCGGGGGGTTTGAGTTGTCGCAGGGGGGGTTCGGTTGTTTGCCACCCCCCAAACAAAAAAACACCAGCCGCCACTGTATCTGAATGATGCCTGCAGCTGCACCCATCATTCAGATATATACCCAAAGCCCAGGACATCATATGAAGTACTGTGGGTGGGAAGTGGTAAGCTGCATTGGCATACATTGTAGTTGTAGTGCATAGCATTTAACATGACTGTCTAGATGTAAAGATAGGAGACAAAATGATGTAAGGCTACTTTTTAAAGCGTTTTGTGAAACAATGTTCACTTCATCAGGAGATACAGCAGTTTTCTGCTTAAAAAACGATACCTGAAAGGAGACCATGTATTTAAATTACATGAAAAAGTAAAAAAAGAAAAAAAAAACAGACTTTTCCACGTAATTTAATAATATGGTCTCATTGCAGATATGGGTATATTGAGGTAAGTTAAGGAATCCTGAGTGAAAACACTGAGAAATCAACCCATTAATATTTTTCCTTAAAGCCTAACTGACCTTTCAAATTATATTAGTGTAGCCCTACCCTAGTGAGGGCCGCTGGTGGAATCTGTACCCCACTGGTTGCCCCAACTCTACAAGTCCTCCAACACCTCTGACACCCTGGGTTCAGTCACTTTTACCCGTTGACACCGGTAACAAGAAACTTACACAGTTTAAGTTTCTTTTACTGTGGCAAAAGTGACACATGAAAATGCATAACATAAATCTGTATGTCATGAAGATATCTTATCTGAAAACAATCTAGCACTAAAATGAAATGCAATGGAGCAATCTAAGGATTTCTGTTAGCAAGATAGAATGCAAAGAAACACAGTACAATCCAACCCTCTTTGGTCACTGAGGCCTAAGTGAAAAGGCAGCAGAGAGATAGAGGAACCAACACTTAATGGAACTATGTCAGACCACTCCCCTCTGTCTCCTCAGCCCACATTCACTTAGACCCCTTTTACACTGAGGTGTTTTTTTAGGTGCTTTTGGGCTAAAAATAGCACCTGTAAAGCGCCTGAAAAACATCTCCCCTGCAGTCCCAGTGAAAGCCAGAGTGCTTTTACACTGGGGCACTGCGCTGGCCAAACGTTAGAAAAAGACCTGCAAGCAGCATGTTTGGGGAGGTGGAGGAGCAGTGTATACACCGCTCCTCCACCGCTTCTGCCCATTGAAATGAATAGGCATCGCTGCTGAAGTGCCTGCAAATCGCTTCGTCAGAGGCGCTACACAGGTGCATTTAACCCTGTATTATATGGCCGAATAGCGTCGCTAAAACAATGGTAAATCGCCGCTAAAACTAGCGGCGTTTTACCGCCAACGCCCCATTGTGAAAGCAGCGTTAAAGCAGAACTTCAGTCATTTTTTCATCTTTCCATCTATCAAATGTTTTGCCCTTGTTGTTTTAACTTTGGATAGTAAAACATTTTTTTTGTTGGCAGTAAATACCCTTATACAGCCCAATTCCTGTTTCTTGTCTGGTAAAAAGCCTAAGCTTATGACATCGTGGACAGCTCGAAGGCAGGGGGTGAGTTATAAGAGGGCCAATTAGACCTGCAGAGCTGGATGTGTGCCTCTGTGTGTCTGTGTAAATCCAGGAAGTGAACAGGCAGCAGCTTCAGCTGCCCACAGTTAAAATGGTTGCAGCCAAACTCAATGGAAGGAGATTTCTGCAGCATATTTGGCAAGTACAGAATCACAGTATATATAAAATAATATGCAAAGTGGTTAGAGGGAAGCTTCAAAATGGCAAAGATGTTTTTATTACAAATTATGTGTGCAAACTGCAGTTACTCTTTAACATCAAAACAACTAACAAAACATTCAGCAAACTGTTGTGTTTAAATTGGCTGTCTCCTTTAAGCAGAGTTCCAGAGATATGAGAGCAGACCCCTTGTGATAAACAACACTAGTCACTTGTGAAGATGAGGAGAGGATAAAAGGGGTTAATGGCAACCACGCAGAATCGGGACGATCTTCAGCTAGCACTCAAAGTATGGTGAATTAAATAATCCTTGATGTTAGAGCAAATTTAATTGGTATGTGGTTAACCCATAGAGGATGCAGACTTTTCCTGTGTAACCTATAAACGGTCACCAGTATTGTATGCAGTAGAACTACAAATGACAGATATGTGAGCAAAGTACAGGTGTCTGCATACAGTGTCTATGGAATTGAATGAACTTGCATCCAGTAGCACTACAAGTGTCAGAAATGTGAGCAGAGACAATGGTGTCTGTATGCAGTGTCTATAGGTTTAAATGGGCAGGTGCCCGCTCACCCACAGAGTAACTGAAGTTGCTGGTAGCGTTGCAGATAATGATGATTCTTTCAGGATCTCCCTCTGGATCCTGGCTCAGGGAATGGTGTCTGACCTCCGTCACACCGCGTTGCAGCCCACCCGGATCTGAAGTGCAGGTAGCGATGAAGGATCAAGAACAGCCTCCAGACCACTGTAGTTAGAAAGCGATGCTGTCCGCAGATGTCCCTCTGGATGCCACTGTATAACTCTCTCCTATGCAGGCCGCGACTCAGCTGCAGCTCACACTGGCACAGAGAGTTCCTGCTGGCAGATCCAGGCCGGGGTCCCAAGAGAGCGATCTAGGCCTCAACCAGCCCTTTTATATCCTCTCCCAGCAGTCTGTTCTCCTCTCACGGCAGTCTAGTAGTTCAGGCCAGCCATGCTGAAATTGAAACCCCAACATTCTGAACTACACATCCTACGCTTTGCTCTGTTCTAGGCTCTGTCTTTAGGAAATGAAACATGGAGTCCAAGCCAACACTAGAGGGAGACAGAGCCACATCAACAGCACTGCATACTGTCCCTGAATTGCAGGCAAAAATTGCCAGCTCCTGGCTACATTAGCTAAATGAATTACAGGTGCATTAAATGTTTGTGAATTCCAACTCAAAGGTGTGCAAAATCTATCATTTTGTTTCAGAAAGCAGCCACAGCCTCTGTAGAAATGCCTGTCCCCTGCCAGCATGCTGCAAAGAAGGATCCTTGCCCTCTGTTTAAAAGAAGTGGTCTTTCTGCAGAGATCCAAAACACCCCCTGCTAACTTAGACTTATAGGACTGCATTTAGCAAAGCTCATGCTTCCAGCCAATGGGAGAGCTCTAGCTCTGACTCAGGGGGAATGTTGGACCACTGGGAGGCCACTCAGAGAGACCACTACTTCCACACAGAAGCTTTAATGAAGAACTTCCTTTGGGCTTGTGTACATGAGCATTTGTTTATTTGCTTTCTTTTCTCATACATATCAAAATAAATGCTAATGCATAAGCAAACTATATACAACTCAAAAGCAAGCCAAAGCAACTTAAAAATATACTTGCTTCTTTTTTTTTTTGAAAATCTTTTTATTGAGTATAAGACATACAAACAAATAACAACAGTAAACTAGACCTTGGGACTAGACCCACGCAGGAGTCAGTGCCAGCCGGCCATTGGGCTGCCTCCAGCATTAATATCATACAGCTGTAGCACGTCCGAAAGAAAAGAACAAACAAACAAACAAACCTAGTGCTGTATTGGCTCTTGCTCAATTAAAGTATTTCAGGATCAGATCTATCAGTTGAGACCCAAGGGACAATAATAGATATCAAATAAACCCATATCAGAGATTACATTACCAAAAAATCGACCAATGTATCAGTATCACTTTCTCCCGTAGAGTGGTATTATGTAGATGTTCAATCAGTCTGCGGTTGCCATGGAGGCCTCAGCCAACCATTTGGCCCACACTCTATCGTATTTTTTGGGGCATCCCCTATTTTGGTGGGTTTCCTTATAGAGTGGTAATACTTTATTGACATGTGTTTTCCATAACAATATGGATGGCGGGGCACGTTTTTTCCAGCAGAGAGTGATCATTTTCCTGGCATAAAAGAGCAGGAGTCCTATGAGGGTTCTCTCTGCTACCCTGGAGGCTAATTCTTCCACTAAACCTAGAAGGCAGATCTGCAGGGTTGGGGCTATATCTGTTCCCATCACTTCCTGTATTACAGATAGTACTTGTGACCAGTAGTTTTTAATTGCTGGACAGGACCAGAAAATGTGTATAAAGGGTTCTCTCTGCTATCCTGGGGGCTAATTCTTCCACTAAACCTAGAAGGCAGATCTGCGGGGTTGGGGCTATATCTGTTCCCACCACTTCTTGTATTACAGATAGTACTTGTGACCAGTAGTTTTTAATTGCTGGACAGGACCAGAAAATGTGTATAAAGGGTTCTCTCTGCTATCCTGGGGGCTAATTCTTCCACTAAACCTAGAAGGCAGATCTGCGGGGTTGGGGCTATATCTGTTCCCACCACTTCTTGTATTACAGATAGTACTTGTGACCAGTAGTTTTTAATTGCTGGACAGGACCAGAAAATGTGTATAAAATCGCCCGGATCCCCAGTACATCTCCAACACTCCGAGAACAGGGAGGTTCTCATTTTATGCAATATATACGAGGTGAGATATGCCCGGTGTAGTATTTTGTATTGTATGAGACGGTCTCGAAGTGAGACCAGGATTTTGAAGGGGAAATCCCACATGTCCTCCCAATCCTAGTGCTGGGATATCCTGTGTCCATCGCTGCCGGAGCTTTGACAGATCTGGAGAGGTAACTCTGAGGAGATGCGCATAAAGGACCGAGGTTGGTTTCCTGGTGCATTCATATCTTGTGACCCTCTCCAGATCGGATTGCACTATTCGGCTTCCACAGAGCGGACTACCGCAGCCTCCAGAACCGCAGCGGGGTTGGACGCATCCAGTACTAGCCACCAAACTGCCGTGATCAGCTGGGCTGCCAGAAAATATTGGAAATGCCAGCCCCCCCGCAACACCTGACGCATCAGTGTGGAGAGTTTAAATATAGGGGGGTTTGGACCCCAGAGGAAGGAGGAGAAAATTTGGTTCAATTTCGTGAAAAATGAGCAAGGTATCCATTGTGGGGAATTACGAAATAGGTATGTAAATTTAGGTATGATTTTCATTTTAATTAAGTTAATGCGGCCTAATAGGGATAGAGGAAAGTTCTCCCAGGCTTTTAGTTTGGTCTTGACTACTTAGCCTACCAGGTCTAGGTTAAGGGAAATAAAGCTGGATGCGTCTCTTGAGACGCGTACCTCCAAGTACACCATTTCGTCCACTCATTGCATCTGCAGATCCGGCGGGGCTAGTCTTTTTGCCTCAGGGTCAATAGCCAGCAACTGGGATTTCTTCCAGTTCACCTGTAATCCTGTTTGTTACCTTGGAGAATTCAGTCAATACTTGCAGCGCTCCTCTAAGAGAGGAGTCCGCGTCATTCAGAAAGAGCAGGAGGTCGTCCGCATACAGAGCTACCCTCTCCTCCAGCCACGCTGTTTTTAATCCTTATATATGGGGCGAGACCTGCAGTGCCTCTGCCACTGGTTCCATAGCTATTGCGAACAATGCTTGAGAAAGGGGGCAGCCTTGCCTGGTACCCCTGGACAGCGGGCAGGGGGGAGAAACATTACCTCCCAATCTGATTGCTGCCTTCGGGGATTTGTATAAAGTTTGCAGCCAGGCAATAAAAACCAAAGGAAATCCCATCCTCTGCAGAGTTTCCCAGAGAAATGGCCTTTTCGATCGAATCGAATGCCTTTTCGATATCGAAGGAGGCAGCCGTTCTAATGCCCACATTGTCATGTATGGCATGTAAGTTGGTGAATAATCTGCGGAGGTTAATATCCGCTGATTTATGTGCCATGAACCCAGTCTGATCTGTGTCTACAATGGAGGGCAGAAGTGGTTTGATTCTAACAGTAATTAGTTTAGATAAGATTTTGAAATCAATATTAAGAAGTGCAATGGGCCTGTATGAGGCTCACTGTTTGGGATCTTTATTGGGCTTAAGGATTAGAATAATGTGCACTTCTGCCATAGAGGGTGGGAGCGCTCCCTCCTCCAGACATCGAGTATATAGGTCTGCCAACAGGGGGGCCAGTAGATCCGCATGAGACCGATAAAATTTGATGGGTAGACCATCAGGACCCGGGGCCTTCCCAGTTGCCAGTGTGTTAATGATAGCATGTACCTCCTCCGTAGTGATAGGCCTAACCAGATGGGACCTCTCCTCATCTGAGAGCCACCCCAGAGCCAGGGGGTCCAGGAGAGGTACCATCTCGCCAGGAGTCACATCCTGAGGGAGAGTGGTACTGTATAGTGTCTGATAAAAGGACTGAAACTCCTTTAAGATATCCTCTTGGGACGTAATAGATTCACCTGTGGGAGAGATCAATTCGGGGATCAGAGTTATATGGGGGGGCATGATGGGACATCATTGCCAGTAGTCCGCCATTTCTATCACCCTGCTCAAAGAATCTTTGTTTGGTGTGGAATAACTCTAAGTGCGTAACCTCAGTGAGATGGAGGTGGAGATATCTCTTTGTGGACTGCAGCAGTTCGAAATTGGAAACCGAGGGGTCAGACCCATAAGTGGCTGATGCCGCCTCAATTTCCCCTTCCAACCACCTTGTGCTGGCTTGTTGATTTACTTTCACCGCCTTAATTGCTGAAATATAGTGTCCTCTAGTGAACGCCTTGAAGGCGTCCCAAACTATGGGGCGAGAGGATGACCCCGCGTTATGTTCCCAAAATTCACGCAATGTTTGTGGAGTCTGCCCTGAAATGCCCCAAGGCACCACATGGAGCCACTGCGTTTGTCTCTGGTCCGCATAGTGATCTTGAGGGGGGAATAATCAGAAAGCCCGCTAGGTAGGTATGCTGCCTCCACTATGTCATTTAGCATAAGTTGATTTGCAAACGCATAGTCAATTCTAGAGGAGGTTTTATATGAGGCAGAAAAACATGAATAAGCTTTAGTCTGGGGGTGTAACCACCTCCACACCTCAGTAACCCCTGCTGAAAGTGTCTATCCCAGCAGGTCCCCAGTAGAGGACTGTGAAGGCATGGGCCTGTCAAGATCAGGGGAGAGGGTGTTATTGAAGTCTCTTAGGATTAATAATTTAGTTGGACAGTATGGGGTAATCCTCTCCAAAATAGTGTATAGCATTTCCGGTTTGAAAGGTGGTAGGATATAAACTCCTACTATGACATACCTTTGTTGCCAGGCCGTCAATACCAAAATTACAAATTTGCCATGGGGGTCTGTATGAACCGCCTCAACATTACACGGGTAGGATTTATTTATCAGTATTGAGACACCCCTGGCATATGAGGAATATGTGGCATGAAAAGTTTTCTGAACCCAGGGCTTTTTCAAGGCCATCAGTTTGCCACCCATCAAGTGGGTCTCCTGTAGGATCAGTACCTGCGGGTTGTGTGTCTTTACATACTGGAACATCAGTGCCCTTTTAAATTTGGAGTTGAGGCCTCTGACTTTCCAGGATATCACCGACATTGTTCCCTGATCATGTGACGCCATGATCCCAGGGGAGAATTGCTAACTTCAGGGTGAATGAGTCCCAACTGAGTCCCACTTGATGAGTGTATTTAGAGCCAGAGCCAACCACACATAACATAGAAAACATAGCAACCAATTTAAAACTTCCCAAGCTCCGTGTGCTTATCCTACCATTTCCCAGAGCCCCCCAGAACATCATGGGGGAGGCCAGGAAGCGGCCTATACCCAAAAAAAAAAAAAACACAATGCCTGTGAACCTGATAGTCAGGTCACAGTGCAGTCTTCATTAGCACTGAGCTAAATTTAAGCTCAACAAAGTTCCTGGGATCACCCCAGCTTGTGTTCAACCTCTAACAGTAGGCGAGGGTTAGGGGATATGTATCCCAACACAGCCAGGAGGACCAGGCGATCCGGAGCAGTTGTATAGTTCCACCGGGTAGTGGAGTTCTCCAGACAGGTAGATAGCACCAGGCCCTCTGCTCTTTAGAGAAAAGAACAAAACAAACAAAAAAACAAAAACCTGGTGGGGGGTCACGTGTAGAGGTACATTTGAGGTAACTCCGGTGTTTACAGATAGTTTAGTAGGATCGAGCAAAACCAGGATGTGGAAGATCCGTGCATCAGATGACTTGATGAGAAGAAACTTTTAACGCAAGATGGTCAGCCAGTCGTCAGCATCCGCTGGGTTGTCAAAGAAGCGGGTCGCTCCGTCATGTCGGACTCGTAAGCGGCTTGGGTAGAGCATGCCATATTTAATGTTCTTGTCTCTGAGTCATCTACGGACATCATTGAAGGTTTTCCTCTTTCTCTGCAGATCAGCCGAAAAGTAAGGAAAAAGAAGAATAGAGGAGTTGCAATGTTTGAGTGTGGGGTGTTTGCAGGCTTCCAAGAGAATTCTGTCCCGATAGTTAAGGAAGCGGACAAAAAAAGGCCTGGGAGGATTCCCTGGGATGGCACGGCCCGTGCGCACCCGGTGGGCCCTTTATACTAAGTATGTAGGGGGAACGTTCATGAGGCCCAGTAGGTTTTTAAAGAACTCCTCCGCGAATACAGCAGGGTGGTCCCCTTCTTCTCCCTCAGGCAGACCCAGGACTCTAACATTATTGCGCCTCAGCCTGTTTTCGACATCGTCCGATTTTGCAACAAGGGACTGTACTGTGCGCTGCAGCTCGGCAATGGAGGTGGCATGGGTGGCCGTAAGATCTTCGGTGGCTGATACTCTGGACTCGGTTTCAGTCATTCTCCCCCTTATTTTGTCGAGGTCATTCCGTATAAGATTACACTCCTCAGCGAGGTGGTCGATGCGTACCAGCAGCGAGGTCCTACTTTGCTTGATCGCAGCAAGGATCATGGCCATACCGTCTTGAGACAGTGGGGCTGATCCCTCTTGGAGCCTCACCAGGGTCCATTTCCAGGTTGGTCAGCAAGGCCCAAAGCCGCCCTACCAGTATTGGATCGGTCTGTGGGGAAGATGGCAGCGGTAGCCAGAGCGGTGTGTTGGTCTTTGTGGCTTTGGAGTGCTCCTTCCCTTTTTTGGAGGAGGAGGACATCGCACAGTTCACCACGGGAGCCCTCTATATGGAATATTTATGCGTGCCCAGGTGAGTGTGCAGGAGGCAATTAGAGGGCGATCAAGCTGGCAGCAGGAGAGAACACACTGGGCAGGTCGTCAGTGCTTGCCAGCAGCCCCCAACTTCACTGCAGACACACAGGCAGAGACAAGGTGGTGAGGATGTGATGCTGGGGGCACTAGGGTGGGGAGGGCCCAGAGCAGTATGACTGAGGCAGAAGGGTGGCAGATAACAGGAGACACTAGGCCCCAGGAGTTCTCAGCCAGCTCAGGTAAGCAGTCTCTGCTGGGCAGCACACCAGGCCTTGGCAGAGGTGTGGATGGATGGCAGGAGTCTGGATGGATGGCAGGGCAGGAGGAGACAGATGATCCAGGCGCCTGAGTTCGGGCAGGCCAGCCGCGGCACCCCCCCGGCAGGATAGCGGCTCAGGAAACACTGGTGCTTTACAGGCCTCACTAGGCCGCACCAGGCCGCCCTAGGCTGCAGCTGCCACGGACGTCCCCAGCAGCCAAACGGGCCTCTGGACCGTGCTAGGCAGGTGGATGGGCAGGCAGATGTGGACAGAGGACAGTTCCTTACCTCCAGTCCGGCCAGGATCAGATCTCCCCAGAGTGGCACAGGCCTGCAAGATGGCGGCGGCCGCAGGTGCCTGGAAGCTATGTTGTGTAGACGGCCCCGGGCAGAGAGACTCCGCAATTTTGGCCCAGAACAAGGCAGGGGACACAGAGAAACGGGCTGGCAGGGTATCAGCCTGATTTAGCAAGGCAGATGCACGGATAGCGAAGGATTCAGATCAGGATACTCGGAGCTCCCCAGATACACGTCCGCCGGTGCTCACATCAGGACACGCCCCCATCACAATTCTACTTGCTTCTTAGTGCTGGTTCACACAGGGGCGACCTGTCAGGTGACTTAGCCACCTGACGAGTCGATCTCCATGCATTGCAATGGTTCTAATAGAAGCGACCCAAGTCGCTCCGATTTAGAAAAAAGTTCCTGTACTACTTGGGGCGACTTCAGAGAGGCTTGCATTGACATCTATACAGAAGTCGTTTTGCAAGCCATGCAGAAGTCGTGCTGTATGGGGCGGCTTCAGAGTCGGACGACTTTGAAGCCGCCCCTGTGTGAACTGGCATATAGTTGAATGCCCATGTTGCAACAGACTTTGGCAGTGAAAGATGACCCTCCCTATTGTTTTAGTCAATGTTTCTAAGGGCTTATATATGGGTTTATATGAATTATATAGGCTTTGTTTGTGAATGAAAAAGCAACTGAGAGGAGACCAATTACAACTACTAGAGCAACTCAAAGGCAAATCAAAGTGATTCAGAAGCAAGCACAAGGGTTTCAAAGCATACTGTATTTGTCTTGCTTCTGGTGTGTGCGCGCCTGTGTACCAACTTCTGTTCACTATAGGGGTGAATGCTGAAAGTACCTGCTGCACACTCCAATCCAAATCATTGCATAAATTAAATACTGCATCAAGAAGTAGCACTTATGCCGCGTACACACGATCGGACTTTACGGCAGACTTTGCTCGGCGGACTTTTCGCCGGACTTTGTCCGCTAGGTGCGCCGGACTTAAAAACGGATGGACTTGGACACACACGATCACTCCAAAAGTCCGCTGGTTTTGAACGTGGTAACGTACAGCACGTACGACGGGACTATAAATAGGAAGTTCAAGCCCCACCATGGTACCCTTTGGGCTCCTTCTGCTAATCTCGTGTTTATCTCGTGTTAGTAGAAGTTTGGTTAGAGACGATTCGCGCTTTTCACACTTCAGCTTATTTCAATCGTTTTCTGCAGTTCAGTTTGTGCTTGTGAGGTTTGTATCTGCTTTTCAGTGCGTGTTGGTCAGTTCGTAACCTGCCTAGCAGGCCGTTCTGGTCCGCTCGTTCCTGATTTTCAGGTCGTTCTTCATAGGCCTTGCTGTTCTTCAGTGCGTTTGTTATAAGTTTGTTTGTTTGACCAGCCGACCGTTTTGAAGCCATGTCGCGTGGACGTACTCGTTCTCGAGTTCGTGCTGCATGGGGACTTGGTGTTGGGGTTAATACTTTGACCCAAGTCCAGTCCATGAACAGGGCGAGGAGGAGTTCATGGATGAAGAATTGGTTGCGCCAGCGTGACCAATTCTCGCATATGCCTTTGCTCCGTGAGATCTGTGAGAATAATCCTGAGGATTTCAGAAATTATTTCCGGATGACGGACCCCATTTTTGAGCGTCTGCTGGCTATGCTGTCCCCCTATATCAGCAGGCAGGATACCTGCATGAGGCAAGCCATCAGTGCTGAGCAGAGGCTAGTTGCCACTTTACGTTACTTGGCGACTGGGAGAAGTCTTCAGGACTTGAAGTTCTCGACAGGCATCTCCCCCCAGGCTCTGGGGATAATGATCCCAGAGACTTGTTCTGCCATCATTCAGGTCCTGCAGAAGGACTATATGAAGGTAAGTTTTATCCTTTAACATTACATGATATGTATTAAATGTTTGATAATGTATAGTCTAAATGTCCTCGTTACCTAATTACCATGCTTGGAATATGCTGTGAATGTCCCCTTATCTTCATGCATGCCTGTTTTTTGACATTAATCATTTTTTGCCCTACATGCATATTTTCCTTCAATAACCTCCCCAACATGCAATCCTGGGTCCATTCATATCTCTAGCCTATAGTCCCATGAACAATGTATATTGTCAGCTCCATTGTACTGTTTGACCCTCCCCACCCCCTCAAATGTTAGAAACTGTCATGTGTGTTTATTAACCTAATTAGTACCCCTCCCCCACCCCCTCAAATGTTTGAAACTGTCAGGTGTGTTTTTAACCCTAATTAGAACCCCACCCCTTCAAATGTTTGAAACTGTCAGGTGTGTTTTTGACCCTAATTAGAACCCCTCCCCCACCCCCTCAAATGTTTGAAACTGTCAGGTGTATTTTTGACCGTAATTAGTACCCCTCCCCCACCCCCTCAAATGTTTGAAACTGTCAGGTGTGTTTTTGATCCTAATTAGAACCCCTCCCCCACCCCCTCAAATGTTTGAAACTGTCAGGTGTGTTTTTGACCCTAATTAGAACCCCTCCTCCACCCCCTCAAATGTTTGAAACTGTCAGGTGTGTTTTTGACCCTAATTAGAACCCCTCCCCCACCCCCTCAAATGTTTGAAACTGTCAGGTGTGTTTTTGACCCTAATTAGTACCCCTCCCCCACCCCCTCAAATGTTTGAAACTGTCAGGTGTGTTTTTGACCCTAATTAGAGCCCCTCCCCCACCCCCTCAAATGTTTGAAACTGTCAGGTGTGTTTTTGACCCTAATTAGTACCCCTCCCCCACCCCCTCAAATGTTTGAAACTGTCAGGTGTGTTTGTGACCCTAA
Source organism: Aquarana catesbeiana (assembly GCF_042186555.1). Classification (NCBI taxonomy): domain Eukaryota; kingdom Metazoa; phylum Chordata; class Amphibia; order Anura; family Ranidae; genus Aquarana; species Aquarana catesbeiana. The sequence goes on along the minus strand of NC_133326.1, from coordinate 87,460,905 downwards.
TTATAACCCCTCCCCCACCCCCTCAAATTTTGAAACTGTCAGGTGTGTTTATTAACCTAATTAGTACCCCTCCCCCCACATTCAAATTGATCAATGGGCCATCAGAGGGGGTGAGTAATCTTATAAGTGGGCCTTATGTTTTTTAGAATAAAAATTACAAACACACATATTAATAATGTTCGACTGCTGTTGTTCAATAATGTTTTTGTGTAATCTGATATCCAAGTTATGTTTAAAAGTACTTATCTTAATTTTTTTTTCACTCCACAGTTTCCTTCCAGTACACAGGAATGGCAGACTGTGGCCTCCCAGTTCGCTGACCATTGGGACTTTCCCAACTGTGTCGGGGCGATTGATGGGAAGCATGTCCGCATTGTGCCACCACCCCATTCGGGGTCTTATTTCTATAACTACAAGGGGTTCCATAGTGTAGTTTTGATGGCGGTGGTCTCGGCACATTTGGACTTTCTGTTTGTGGACGTGGGGAAGAACGGCCGGATGTCTGACGGAGAAGTCTTTGCACAGACCGAGCTGTGCCAGCGTCTCCAGACTGGTGGCCTGGGATTGCCACCTGATGACCAGAATGTGGATGGACTCCCCTCAGTTTTTATTGCTGATGAAGCGTTTGCTCTCGGCGAGCACTTGATGAGGCCGTTCCCCCAAAGGACACTCACCCCTGAGAGGAGGGTATTTAATTACCGGCTGGCCAGAGCAAGAAGAGTTGTGGAGAATGCCTTTGGGATTCTGGCCAGCCGGTTCCGTTTGTTCCTGTCAGCCATAAATCTGGCGGACTATATAATTAATCATGTCATACTGGCTTGCTGCATACTCCATAATTTTTTAAGAAGACATTCAGCTACATATATGACCTCTTTTGGGCCTGAGGCCAGACTTGTACTTGATCAACCACTGACAGGCCTGGAAATTGGCCATATTGGCTTGGCCCCCGAAACTGCACGTCAAGTGCGTGACCGATATGTGAATTATTTTAATGGTCGGGGGGCCATTGCTATTCAGCAAGAGCTATAATTTTTCAAAAAAAAAATAAATAAATACATATATCTTGTTTTTCTTCTTGTTTGCATTTAGTTTTGCCTGTCTCCTAGTGCACTTGTAGTAGTGGCAAGTGCATTTACCTTTAGTTAATAAGGCCCTTTGTCACTGTAACCACACCAAAATTAGCAAAACATCTTATTGATAAATAATCAGCCACACACATTGTAGTAATAAAAACATTTTACTGTGTGCACATTGAAAGGTGCATTTTTTTGGAACCTTTTTTTTTTTTTTTTAATTTTTTTTTTTTTGTTTAAAAAAAATATGTTTTTTTTTTGAAGGTTATTAAAGGCATATTTAAACAAAAATAGACCTTGTTTAAAAAAATACTATTCACAACAGTGTTTTGAAAAACATACAAAAAAATAAAAGAACTTACAAAGTTCAACATGTTAATAACGGTGCTGGTGATGTCACCCTTGTAAATCCTAAATTTTTCAGATGCTCAAAATTGTGTATTAAAAAAGGGTCAAGTCAACATGTGCTATCTCCCATCATGGGGGAGCAATGTACGTGTTTTGTGTGTGCAATCCCTTTGTTCCTCTCACCACAAAAAAATTTTGAGGATGAAGGGGTTGCAAACACAAAACAAGTACATTGATATCCCCTGATGGAAGATAGCACATGATGACACACCGTGTGCATCAGCAAAAATATTTTTGAAGGAAAAAAATACAACAAAATTTGAAGAAGAAACAAACTTGACAAGAAAATGAAGAACATGATTGATGTTTTTAGGCAAAACGTTATTATAGTCTGCCCAAAACATCAATCATGTTCTTAATTTCCTGTTGCATGGAGTCCAGGCGAATTTTCATGCTGTGAATTTGGTCACGCATTTGATCAATTTGGCCATTCCACAACATTATCTGGCCAATAAGTCTTCGGGCACTGTCTGTGCTGAATGGCTCTGCCGCTTGGCCTTCCACAACCAGAAGCTCACCTAAAATGTGTAAAAAAAAAAATGGGTTAAAATATGCACGCCTAAATATATTACCTTAAGCTGGGGTGTCAGTCACTCACTTGGTGGGGTTGAAAGCTTGCACACTTCCTCCACCTCTCCTTCCTCCAGCTTGTCGGGTGGGCATGGTCTTGGGCTGGGGCTTGGGGTATCTTCAGCCTCAGGCTGGTGACTTGGGGGGTCCTGGGATCCTTGGACTGTTGTCTGAGTCTTTTCTCCCCTATGATAATTCAACAAAAGGTATAGTTAAAACACAGTGATATTTTAGATTTTTCGAATTAATATGAAACGTTGGTTATGAGTTGTGGACAATTGCCTTTTTTTGTCCTCAAAATTTAGAAGACAGGATGAACATTACCTCTGAACAACAATTCTAAACAATACACATTTTCATGCAAGTTTCACAGATGCAGACACCTCAATGATCTCCTATGTGTATTACCCCTCAAAAATTTAGTTATGGTCACATAGTACACTAGTGCTTGTGAGTCCAGATGTGGAACCAGCTGCTGTGTCCTGTCCTTACATTACACTGAATCATTTTTGAAGAAGCATTATATTTTCAAACACATCTACACCACATCACCAAATTTTGGGAATACGACAAATTATCAAGACCTAAATGTATGTCCAACCGTGTACCATCGTATTTGGCGAAAAAATAACGTCTTTTTCTTTAGTATCATATGTATTTTACAAAGAACGGTCTTTACGAACGATGCTGTATAAACGTAAAAAATATGGATCAGTATCCAAGTTAAGTATCTCAATAGGAAAACACAACAAGTACTTACTTTTTTTTAAGCAGCTTCTTTATTCGCCAATATTGTTCTGGCTCCCTACTTACCAGAGGCACAGCCTCCAAGGAAGGCTGCAGCGAAGCGTGGAGGGAAGGCTGCAGAGAAGCGTGCAGGGAAGGCTCCACGGAAGACTCGAAAGTGATTGCCTGGTTTCTGTCTGGTCTGACTGTGCTCCCTGTGCTCCCTAGTCGCAAGATACCAATTTTCTTGTCCTAAAACTTGATGTGTGTCCTGGGGGATGAAAGGCTTCACATATTCCAAAAGTGTCTCCAGTGTTACCTTCCTCATTTTTTGTTAACCAAAATAAATGGATTTTTTAGTTAACTTACATTATTGACTATGTGTTTTGATTCCGAAATGACATTTTGTTGGGGAGTAGGCAGGTACAGGTCAAAAAGACTATGGGGTTGATTTAATAAAAGCAAATAGACTGTGCACTTTGCAGAGTGCAGTTGCCCTCTGCAAGTGCAATTGCTCCAGAGCTTAGGAAATGAGGTAAGGCTTGACTTTGCAAAGAGCACCCAATCCTGTGCAAGGAACATTCAAAAATCAGCATTTTTGCTTGCACGTGATTGGATGATGGAAGTCAGCAGAGCTTCTGCTCATTTACTAAGCTCTGGAGCAACAGCTCTTGCAGAGGGAAACTGCACTTTGCAAAGTAAAAAATAAAAAGTGCGCTTGCAATATAAAAATGCACAGATGAATACAAATAATTAAATGTGCAAACCAGGATGTAGTGAGAACAAACTGATGGCTCAATACATTGCATAAGTGTATACGTGTGAAACGTAAAGACTTAGTGAGATAACAAAGTGAGACCTGTGAAAAGTGTACATATGAAATGCAGAAAATAAATACAAAGTGTATAAAAATAAAAATAAAAATGTGAAAATTGCAAATCCCAGTCCGTGAATTAAATCATAAAAAGTTCGTCAGTGAAAGCACTTTCATCCACTATGCAGCTTTGCAACAACCAATATCCCCATAGATGGATCAGCAAAGAAAAGGGATGTGCAAGGTGGTGCAACTCCACTGGCGATGACTCCAATAAATAAGAATAAAAAAGGTGGACCCTTACCCTCCGTGCTGGACCCCCTCGCTGGCAGGGTCTATCGAGCATGCAGATTTTGCCCTCTGCAGGGACAGTATGTTGAGATGATCTCCGCAGCAGCTGTCAGGAATGCTGTCTTCGGTCTGGGCTGGTCCAAGTGATACGCCTGGAGGGGGAGAAAGAGGCTCTCTTGCTCCCAGTGTGGCAAAGGAAAAAGCAAAAGAGCGGGGCTCCAATAGTGTAAAAAGTTTCAAAATTTATTGATAAAAATGCAAACCAAAACGGAGAGTGCACACTCAGTAAGGTAATAGAACAATTAAAAACAAGCCGGCATGAAAGAACTAGTAACCCGTGCAGAACATGGGGCAATCGTGACGGCTTACAACGTAGCCACGCCCTACATGTTTCGTCATTAGTTGACGTCTTCAAAGGTGCACAGTCTTTTTCCCTTTAGTAAATCAACCCCTATGTGTGTTTGTTCCAAAAGGCTAAATCATTTACATAATCAAGTGCAAAGTACAGTAAATAGTGCACTTTAGAAATTGCACTGCAAGTGCACTTGTTGGAAGTGCAGTCGCTGTAAATCTGAGGGGAAGAGCTGAAATGAGGGGAAGCCCTGCTGATTTTATCATACAATCATGTGCAAAAAAAAGGTTTAAATTTTTTTGTGGTCTTTGCATGTGCCCACAGCGAAAGCATTTCAAAATGTTCTTTCTGTGCAATTCCAAGTACAATTTGCACTTGTACTGAAAAATGAATTTGCCTTTGAAAAATAAACCCCCCTATGTCTAATTAACAAGGGACACCAACCTCATTAAGGTTCATTAAAACAACACAAAATATTAAGGTTATTGTGGTAACTTGAAACTACAAAAATAAAATAAAAAAAAAAAACATTTTGTATAATTTAGCACACATTGTACAATAGATAGTGTTTAAATCTAAAAAAAAAAAAAAAAAAAAAAAAGTCCAAAATCTAATTTAATACTTTATTTATGGAGATTTGGCTTTTAAAAAATATCATATTAGTCATGGCATGAGGATAAATCATGAAGAAAGTACTTTGTGAGAACTCTGTGTGAATAAAAAGCACCAACACAACTTCATTCCTCTCGCATTATAAAGAAAAAAAAAGTGCTGTATTAAAAGATCACAGAAGAGGAATGTGCTAGCTTCAATACGAAGGCTAGTTTTACCAGACTGAGCGCTTCCGTCTTCTAATTGCTTCAGAGCATGCGTCAGTTTGAGTTCGTCGGACTAGCACACAGACGACCGGTTTGTCCGCTAGAAAGAAGAGTCTGTCGGATAGATTTAAAACAAAGTCCGCTGGAGCCCACACACGATCGAATTGTCCGCCGAAATCCAGTACGCCGGACCAAGTCTGCCGCAAAGTCCGATCGTGTGTACGCGGCATTAGACTTAAGCCTCAAGTACATGCTAACTGAACATAACAGAGCTGGTGAAACCATGAAAGAAAAAGCTAAATGTTTGGTGAACAATACTTTAACATTAGCTTCATCAAGCATCAGATTAGGAGACCAATAAAAAAAAGTTTGGGTTAATATACTGTATATACAGGATCTAGGCATTAGGTAATGAATTTGACATTATATTTAGTCTTCTTATCTATATAACTGCATTCTTGTGTCCTCTGTTATCAGCATTGATGGGTCAACAGTAATGTCTTCCATTGGTCTTACTGACAAAAAGACTAATGTTTACAGCGAACAACATCCCCCGATGTAAAACCTTCATCTTGGGTATCTTCATTCACAGTGAAGGTTATCAGCCCTTCTAATGACTGCATATACAGTGACCATATATCAAGAAAGTTGTATTGTAGGTTACAGAGCAATGTTTTAAATGGTCACTTTGATCAGTAACAACAAATTGAAGTATGTATATTAAAGTATGACTATGAAAAACTTTTTTTTTTTAGCTTTAGACAGAGTTTTAGAGGGATTAGAACAGCTATCAGCGGGCAGAAAGGCACATTCTTACACCTTTGGTGGGATTGCAACTTTATTAAATCATTTTGGGCAGAGTACAAAACCTGCTTACTAAAATTACTCAAAATCATTAGGAGATCCTCTCCCAATGCTATTCCATGACACGCAGATGTATGTGGGCTTTTATAAGTGATAGTTGGTTCCCCACCTTCTGATTGCTGGTAAAAGCCTTATACCACTACAATGGAAATCCTTGGTGGTCCCTACTGTCAAGGAGTGGCTACTGAAGGTACAAGAAATACAGTGGGCAGAAGAGTGGAGGTACCAATGTTCAGATAATCATCACAAATTCTACAGTATCTAAGCTTTATGAATATATTTCAGTTCCTATGATTTATATAAACTAACAATATGATAATATGAGTTTACATGTGCAAAATTTGGGCCTATGCCCTTTCTCATAGCACTGGTCGATTTGAGTTAGACTGCGTGATACCACATTTTTTCTTCATATTCTCTTTTTAGGGGAGGGATGGGTTTTCTTGCCCCGCTCACCCGCTTTCCATCCTCCTCTCTTCTTGCTTCACCCACTCTTCTTTCAAACCTCTTCCATTTTTGCTCACTGTTTCCTCACTGGAGAGTCAGGAGAAACCTCTGCGAAGGCCCCTCCGGTAATATATATGTCATCCACAAAAGCATATTATTTCTACTGCAATAGATTGTTACTTTGTGATGCCGTAATATTGTCCATATATCTATGTGGAACAAATGCAATAGGATCCAAAGGGCTGCACAATTGAAAACTGCATCCACTTTATTGATAATCATTAAACGCCATATACAGCAACAGTAGACACCATGAAAGCAAGGTGTCAGAAACCATGAATCAGACTGAGACAGAAGTGCAGTAAAATTACACTGTTTAATAATAATAATAATGGTAAAAGGTAAATAGAGCAAACGTAGTCAAAACATAGCCAGAGTTCGGAACAGATAGTCAGACAAGCCAGGACATCAGGGAGCCAGGGATCAGCGTACTTCAGAACAGGCCAGGAAATCAGGAAACCAGAGAATCAGCATAGTGGAACAGCAAGCAGGATCTGGAACCAGAAGGGTCATCAGCCAAACAAGTCTTTAACAGGCACACAGGAGAAAGTCTCTTGATATGTTGACCAAGGCAAAGGCAGAGAGGATCTGGACTGAACAGCTTAAGTAACCAGCAGGACTGACGAGCAGCATATCATCACCAGGTGAGTCACTGTGGAAAGATTAGAGCTGGCAATTAACCAACAGCTGAGCAGCCTGCTCTGAGAAGGAAGGGCAGCGCTGACAGTACCTCCTCCTCATCGACCCCTCCCCCTCGGATGACTACCAGGTTTGAGGGGAAAACATCTATGGAAAGCACAGAGGAGGATGAGACCCAAGAGCATTCCTCCAGACTGTACCCTTTCCAATGAGCCAGGTACTGTATGCGCCCACGAAACCTGCAGGATTCAACAATGGACTCCTCATGGTTCTCAACCTGTACTGGGTGAGGATATGGCACCAAGGTGGTGAAGTGGTTGCAGACCAAAGGTTTTAATAAGGAGGTATGGAATACATTCGAGATACGCATATTAGAAGGGAGGTCTAAAGCGTAAGCCACTGGGTTAATCCTGCGGAGAATACGGAAAGGTCTGATAAACCGAGGTGCCAACTTCAGTGAGGGAACATGGAGTCGGAGGTTGCAAGTTGACAGCCAGACCCTGTCCCCAACCTGGTAGGAAGGCGCAGGCAGGTGTCTGCGGTTAGCATGGAGTCTGTACCTATCATTGGCATGTAGCAATGCCTCCTGGACTTGTACCCAAATGGAATGAAGACCACCGATATGATCCTATAACGCAGGAATGCTCTGAGGAACAAATGAGTCAGGCAACATGGATGGTTGGAAACCATAGTTCGCCATGAACGGGGACAATCAGGAAGCAGAATTCATGGCACTATTGTGAGCAAACTCCACCCAAGGTAAGAGGTCTGACCAGTTGTTATGATGGTCAGAAATATAGTAACGTAGAAACTGCTCTAAGGACTGGTTGGCTGATACGCAGTGGAGAAATAAAGCTGAATTCCCAACTGTGCAGAAAAGGCTCGCCAGAACCGGGATACAAACTGACTACCCCTGTCTGAGACGATCACCTTGGGTAGCCTATGTAAGCAAAAGATCTCCCGAGCAAAAATTAAGCCAGTTCCTTAGAGGTGGATAACTTCTTAAGTGGAATACAATGAGACATTTTCGAGAACCGGTCAACCACCATAAGGATAATGGTTTTGCCCTGAGAGTTGGGTAACTCTACAATGAAATCCATGGACAGGTGGGTCCAAGGCCTCTCTCCATTGGGTATGGGTTGTAGGTGGCCCACTGGAAGGTGTTGTGGTGTCTTACTCACACACACGGAACAAGCAGCTACGAAGGCGGCTACATCAGCACGTAGACTAGGCCACCAGAATTGTTGGTAAATGGCCCAAAAGAGTTGATTCTTCCCTGCGTGGCCAGCAGCCTTGGGAGAATAGTAAATCTGGAGCACAGCAGTACAGAGACTCTCAGGGACAAAGCGGTCACAAGGTTTCTCAGGAGGAGCATGGATTTGAGTGGCAAGAATTTTGTCACCCAAAGGAGAAGTGAGACTGGTGCGAACCGTAGCCAGAATACGATCAGGAAGAATCACAGGAACTGATTCCATCTTGGAAGTGGAGGAAAACTGTTGTGACAAAGCATTAGCCCTTACATTCTTAGTACGGTAAGAATGAGACTATGTATTTGAAACTTGACAAGAAAAGAGCCCATCGCGCCCTTCTGGGAGAGAGGCATTTAGCCTCAGACAAGAATGTGAGATTCTTATGGTCAGACAGAATGAGAACCGGCACAGTGGTACCTTTGAGGAGATGCTTCCATCCCTTAAGGGCTAAAATGATCGCTAACAAATCTCTGTCCCCAATCTCGTGATTGCATTCCGCGGCTGACAATTTCTTGGAAAAGTAGCCACAAGGATGCATAACGCTCTCAGAGGTAGGACGTTGAGACAGAAGGGCGCCAACTCCAGTCTCAGAAGCATCAACCTCAAGGATAAAGGGTAACATAGGATCAGGATGTGCCAGCACAGGAGCAAAAACAAAGGCAGCCTTGAGACTCTCAAAGACCCTAATGGACTCCACAGACCAAATCTGTGGGTTACCGTCCTTTCTGGTCATATCAGTCAGGGGCTTGACCAGAGAAGAGTAGTTACGAATAAACTTCCGATAATAATTGGCAAAGCCAAGAAAACGTTGCAGAGGGTGTAACCCCATGGGTCGGGCCACTGTAGGATTGCTGAAAGTTTCTCTGGGTCCATCGAAATACCAGCAGTGGAAATGATATAACCAAGGAATTTCACCTATTAACAATGGAACTCGCACGTCTCCAAATTACAATACAGATTTTCTCTCAGCCTCTGAAGCACACGACAGAGATCTGTGTGGTGCCTCTCTAGGGACTTGGAAAATATGAGGATGCCGTTAAAATAAACCACCACAAATAGCTGCAGAAAATCTCGGAGGACATCATTGATAAATTCCTGGTTAACTGCCGGAGCCTTGCAAAGGCCAAATGGCATTACGAGGTACTCATAATGGCCTGTTCTGGTATTAAAAGCAGCTTTCCATTCATCGGCTTCCTTGATCCTCATGAGATTGTATGCCCCTCTCAAATAAAGCTTTGTGAAAACTGTTGCTCCCTTGAGGCGGTCAAATAACTCCGTAATCAATGGAATAAGATAAGCATTCTTAATCGTGAAACAATTAAGACCCCTATAATCAATACAGGGCCTCAGTTCACCACTCTTCTTCTTCACAAAGAAGAGCCCAGCACCAGACGAGGACTTTCAACCATGGACAATGGAGCAGTCTCATGAGTCACATGGGCAGGCTGTAGAGGTCTCCCGTCAAGAGCCTCAATAGAAAGTGGAGTGGCACGAAGCTGCAGCAGAATCAAGTGCCTAGATACAAAGGCAGCATCAATGAACAGGCCTGCAGCCCCAGATTCGATTAGAGCCTGTATCTCGACGGACAACTCAGACCAAGAAAGGGTAACCGGAACTAGGGGGTTATGTTTCTGGATAGCTGGGGACAAAACAACGTCACCTAAGGTCTGTCCCCTACAGGACCTCAAGTTTCGGGCGTTCCCTGGACGGGTAGGACAAGAATTCAAAAGGTGACCGGCCTGGCCACAATAAAGGCACAATCTCTCCCTCCTCCTAAGAGTTCACTCATCCGCAGAGAGACGTGTGAAGCCCATGGATGGTGAGGGAGGCAAAGGTGGGACTGCAAAGCTTTGAGATAAATGTACAGGAGGCTTCCGCAAGTGCTCCTTAAAAGAGTCTTTCTCTGAGTCTGGAGTCAATGAGGGTGGCAAACGTGATCAACTTCTCCAGCTCAGTAGGTATATCTAGAGAATCCAAGAGACCATGAGAAAAGGCAGCCACGAGGGTCTCATTGTTCCAAACAACCTCTGCTGCCAGAGTATAGAATTCAATGGCGTAATCAGCAACAGTTCTCGTACTCTGTTTGATGGACATGAGGCTCTTGGCAGCAGAAGCGGATACGCTTTTGAAGGAAGCCACAAATTCAGTGTAGCGCAGGACAAAGGGTTTTTGCGTTTCCCATAGTTTGCCCAGGCCAAGGCTCTCTCAGAAAGCAAAGATATCATGAAACCTACTTTGCTTCTGTCTTTTGCTTCTGTCTGTGGGAAATGCCTGGGGAAGCATCTCAAAGTATATCTCAACCTGGTTGAGAAACCCTCTGCATTGTACTGGACCGCCACCAAATCGCTGGGGAAGCAAAGCGGAAAGGTAATACTTGAGGCGGGTGCCTGCACAGAGACTGGAGCAGCAGCAGGGGCGGCCTGCAACACAGGTTGTACCAGAGCAGCCACAGTGAGAGTTTCCAGGTGAGCCGTGCGATTCAGCAGCATCTGTAACGCTATGGCAAACTGATCCATGCGGTGATCCTGCTCATCCAATCTGGAAAAAATATTACGAACAAGTGGATTAACTGCATCTTCTAAATTCATGGCCTTTGCCTACTGTCAGAAACTATGAATCAGACTGAGACAGCAGTGCAGTAAAATCACACTGTTTAATAATAATAATAATAATAATAATAATAATAATAATGGTAAAAGGTAAATAGAGCAAACGTAGTCAAAACATAGCTAGAGTTCGGTAACCGGAACGTATAGTCAGACAAGCCAGGATGTCAGGGAGCCAGGGATCAGCATACTTCAGAACAGACCATGAAATTCGAAACTGGAGAATCAGCACAGTGGAACAGCAAGTAGGATCCGGAACCAGAAGGGACATCAGCCAAGCAAGTCTTTAACAGAAACATAGGAGAGAGTCTCTTGATATGTTGACCAAGGTGAAGGCATAGAGGATCTGGACTGAACAGCTTAAGTAACCAGCAGGACTGACGAGCAGGATATCATCACCAGGTAAGTTACTGTGGAAAGATCAGAGCTGGCATTTAACTGACAGCTGAGCGGCCTGCTTTGAGAAAGAAGGGCTGAGCCCAGCCCTGACACAAGGAAACACAGTCAACCTGTTTTGCACTGCCAGTGCTTATTCATGACTTCACGAATAAGCGTTAGTAGTGCGAAAACCGCTGACTGTTTTTCCTTGCTCCCATGGTGTCTATTCTTACTGTATATGGTGTTTAATGATTATCAATAAAGTGGATGCGGTTTTCAAGTGTGCAGCCCTTTGGATCCTATTGCATTTGTTCTACATGGCTGGATAAGCAGTGCTTGCACCTGAATACACTGGAGGTGAAAGGGACTGTGTGGCAGACCCACGTGGAACAGCAGCATGTACATTTTTGTCTATATATGTTTGTGGTGAAAGCCCTTATTCTGATTATAGGCCTTTGGAAGCATTGTCTTGACGAGCATAAGGATGCTCCCTTACCTACTGTACTTGTAACGTTCCCATTTTTTCTCTGCAATTATGAAAATAAAATATAAAGATTTGAAAAAAAAACACATCTGTTGGGTTTTTATTGCTGTCTGTGTCCATTATGGGAGATTCACCCTCTCTATTTGTCCTAATGACCATTGTTACTGACAGTGAAAGTGAAAGAAAGTCCCAAATTTTAAATTGACACCAGAACAGGAATAAAGAGGAAATCTTCCAATGAGGACACTAGTTCTGGTGGCAGTCAGGGAGTTCCCTCACTTCCTGTTTGGCTTTGGCAAAATCTCTGCAATAGGACACAGAAGCAAAAAATACAGACGGGGTTATATAACCCTCCCCTACGCTAGCCAAAATAAAAAAGGAGTTTTGCGTTTATTTTCAATTTTGACAGGTTTGCCCCTGACTGTTTATGTAACATCACTTTTGAATCGTATTTTAACAGTTATTATCTGGCCTGGTGGCAACAGTCTCTAGAAAACCGAATGTTCCTAAGTGGGACACAACAATTAAAATCTGAAAGATGCTCTAACCCTTCCCAGCTGAACCCAAAGTTCCAAAAAACAGTTGTCTGGGGTTCCATTTTAAGTGGGTTCAGGATATTTCATGACTCTTAGGGGGTTCAGCCATAAACCATTTGCTGAATGATGTCACATTGCTTTTTTAGGATGCGTCTTTATAATCAGTGTCTAAGGATGTTTTTGCAAGGGCAATTTGAAAGGAAAGGGAACACATTTTCCTGTAGGATGTATTGTCATATTATACAAACAGGAAGTGAGTGAAGCAAAGAAATAATCTGGACAAGCAAAAGCCAAAATGGTTGTTAGTAGTCTGTATTCTACTCTAAACATAAATTAAATGTTTTTTTTGGCATGACTGATAACTTTCTGGCTCATTGCATAGGATCTCACTTATCTCTGAGTATTCAGGGAAATCACTGTTGTAAAATAATTGCTATAACACAATTACAAGACCATTCAGATAAGGATCAGGAAAGGAGATAACAAAGGAAGTGCTCTCATAGTGCTATAAATATCTCCTATCATTTTGCTCCTAAAGTAATATTATATTTTATATTTAAAAATTACACTTCTATACTGTACATTCTAAGTTATCTATCCTTTACTCCATGGGCTGTTATCAATCATGATCAACAGTGTGACCAAGAATCGTTACTGCTCCCTCATGATTAATAATAGTCTCTACAAGAGAGCGACTGCAAGACATAGCTGGTAATTTACACGCACAGAGCTACCCATGCACCCGTGCCTTTTACTGAATTTATGTAGGGCAGAACCATCTTGCTGACACTGAGGTAGGCCACAAGGAACCAGAGGTTGCATTACTAAGGTTGCTGTAAGGCAGACATTCTCAAGCTCTTTAACATGAGGGAACCCTTGAAATAACTCTCTGGGCTCAGGGAACCCTTGCTAATAATTAATATATCAACAACTCACAGTGCGTTTTATGGCTACTTGGAAAAATGTTCTTTATATATTGGGTCATTGGGGGGAAACCTCCACCTTACAGATAGCTAAAAAAACATTGTTATCAGTGGTTACTCACCTGAGAGGCAGAAGGTGCTCATAGCTCAAGGAACCCAGAGAAATGTCTGGAGGAACCATATAGTTCCATGCAACTCTGATCCATAAAGGCTGCTATAAATTATACCATTAATCTAATATACATGTGATAGTCCACAGGTCAAAGTAATAAAAATCACCTGCTACCTAATATATACAGTATATCATACATTAAATTTAAAAAAAAGCAGTAAAGTAATGAGTGTCCATCAAGTAATATGAAAAGAAGAAACACGTTAATAAAAAAATGTTCTTATAGAGTTTCCAAATATAATGATCAGCCATAACATTATGACCACTGACAGGTGAAGCGAATAACATTGATTATCTCGTTACAATATCACCTGAAAGTGGGTGGTATATATTAGGCAGCAGGTGAACATGTTGTCATTGAGGTTGAGGTGTTGAAAACAAAAAAATGGGCAGGTGTAAGGATTTGAGCGACTTTGACAAGGGGGCCAAATGGTAATGGCTAGACAACTGGGTCAGAGCATCTCCAAAACTGCAGCTCTTGTGGGAGGTTCCCAGTCTGCAGTAGTCAGGACCTATCAAAAGTAGTCCAAGGAAGGAAAATTGGTAAATGGGTCATGGACAGCCAAGGTTCATTGATGGGGAGCCAAGGCTGGCCCGTGTAGTCCAGTTCAATAGAAGAGATACTGTAGCTCAAATTGCTGAAAAAGTTCATGCTGGTTTTGTTCCAAAGGCATCAGAACACACAGTGCATTACAGTTTATTGTATATGAGGATGTGTAGCTGCAGACCGGTCAGGGTGTCCATGCTGACCTGTGTCCACAACCAAAAGCACCTACAGTGGGCAAGTGAGCATCAGAACTGGACCACAGAGCAATGGAATGAAGGTGACTTGGTCTGATGAATTCAAGAATGGTATGAGGAACACAATAAAAAGTTTGAGGTGTTGACTTGGCCTCCAAAATCTCCAGACCTCAATCCAAACAAACATACCTCTCAGGAATATGTGAAAGGTTGTGCTAAACTTGTAAGGATGCGCACGTGTAGGCGCATAGACATGTCCTCCACAGATACTGGTGCCTAGTGGGATCCCTGCATGAGATCATTGCTAAATGGTTTTCAGGTTCAGTTTCTCTTATCTCTGGTCCTGAACCCGCCTAACCCTGATAATGACCCAGATTTTGCCTGAACTGCTCCTAGATAATCTTTGCCTGTCAATGTTTTCTGCCTACCTTTCATTCCGTGCCTTTTAACCTACATGTTGCCAACCTCTGTTTGTCCCTGACCTTGTTCTTGTTCATAATTCAGTGCCTCCCTGCTCGACTGTTACTGAACTGGGCTTGTGACACGGCTCTAACCTCTACTGGACTTGGTATATTCTGGGTGCCCTCACCAATGTAATTCTGCTTACTCCAAAGTTCAAGTCTCTGATTCCAGCTTCCTGGCACCTGTGTCTTTCCTCTGCCCTTGTAGCCCCTGTCCCAACTTTTACGGGTGCTTGGACAGGAATTGGCATCTTATCTTCAGCTCTTCATACAGGTATGGAACAATACCACAGATATCCAAACAATTTCCTTATGCTTCATAGCTAAGAAGTGTTGGTTTATGCTATATAATATATTGGGGGTTATTTACTAAAGCTGGAGAGTTTAAAACCTGGTGCAACTCTGCACAG
Organism: Aquarana catesbeiana; assembly: GCF_042186555.1. NCBI lineage: Eukaryota > Metazoa > Chordata > Amphibia > Anura > Ranidae > Aquarana > Aquarana catesbeiana. The sequence goes on along the minus strand of NC_133326.1, from coordinate 87,445,882 downwards.
AAACCAATCAGCTTCCAGGTTTTATTGCCAAAGCTTAATTGAACAAGCTGAAGTTAGAAGCTGATTGGCTACCATACACAGCTGCACCAGATTCTGAGTGGACCAGTTTTAGTAATTCTCCCCCCCTAGAGTCATACATATATCTATATGTTATAGTATAAGAGCTTGTCCTCATTCCTTGTGTTTGATCCATATTGCCTGTCACTATCCCATTTTCATTTCATGCATCCTAACAATAAGGCTGAGTTCACACTTGAGAATGCAGAGGCTCACAACAGGAGTCCGGTGTGTCTCCATTCACTGTTTCGGGTCAGATTTCAGCCCGAATCTTGGCCTGAATTCGGACCAGAAATGGACCAAAAGATGCACAGGACTCCTGTGCAATTTGCACCGGAGCCACTGCGGGCATGTGTGAACTGGCTCCATAGAGAGCCGGTCGCAATCTCCTGCTATGCAAATTGGATGAGGGGAAACCCGCATCCAATTCCCACTGGTGTGAACCCAGCCTTAGTCAATGGCATTCAATTTATCTATAACTTCATGAATATAACCCCAACTCCTTTCACTCCTATTACAAATATATATTCATACATCACTCCTCCTTCTAAAATACACCACTTTAGCATTTCAAGAACTAGGATAGTTGTAGTATGTACGGTAGAAATGGTAATAACTCCTTTGATACTCCAAACACAGAAAAAGCTTTTTCATACGTGCCATATTGATCTAACAACACGACAAGTGTGACAAAGTAGTGGTAAAACCTGCTGGTATCACTAAGCTCTCCGCTCCTTGGGTGTCACTCTTAGTAACATAGACAAACAGAAATCACCCTAACAGATCAAAAATAGCAGCTGCCAAAAACAATTTGATAAATTGTGTACCAAAATCAAAATCTACATTGCCATGCTATAAACCTCAAGCAAATATTGTGAATCAAACATATAAATCCCAATATGTAGAAAATAGAATTATTAGTCCCAAACATGTGAATAATATAATGAAAAGGATTTTATTGACTGGATGCTCTCAACACCAAAGTGTACCATCAACTTGAATATAGAAGACCTTTACCGGAGCGAATGGACTCTTTAAATAAAAAAAGTGTCACATGAGCTTTTGTGTCATTATACCATCTATTGGGAAACATGTGCCTCCTCCAGGTCTCCACATATGGTCACCAAAACATCACATCCAACAAAGCAAGGTATACAGCCATGACATACAAAGAGAATCAGGAAGGCCAACACAGTGTAAAACTGTATACAAAATGCATTGAACAAATGCTAGCCGCTCACGTTGGTAAAAACATCAAGCACTTATCAATATAAAATACTGGTTCTGGGATTCAAGCAGGTCACTTCCTAGTTACACTGATGGCCGAATCTCCTCCTTTACCCAATGATAAAACGGAATATGAACTGAGCCTCGTTATGGAAAATGGGAAGAGCTGAGCCTCCCTACAATACTATAGATGGCCAAGCCTCAATATGGATGCAGTCCAAACTTTGTGTGCATGGAGTAATAAACTGAGCAGCTGATATATATAATTAAATATATATAATTAAAGAAAACCACACAAGAAGGGCAAATAAACAACTTCCTATGCCTAATAAAAATAGAATGACTTTCAAATCAAAATCATATTTCTAAAAAACCTTATAATACTCATCTATATAATACTCATCTGTATAAAAAATATAGAAATATACAGTACATAACTAAAAGAAGAGTTATACGCTAAGCTTGTCCCCATTGGATGGATCGCAAATGTACATAATGTCAAAATGTATAATATACCTCTCTCGCTCGAGAAAATGAAGAAAAATGTCCTCTTAACAATATACACACTAATCCTTTTAGTACAAAAACTCATAATGAACATGTTACTCACTTCGATTAGACATTAGCTCTCAAAATAAATAAAGGTATATATTCCATATAAATAAATACTTAAAATACATATTTTATACAAATCCCTTTTTCTTCTTGAATTAATCAGCATCTACCTAAACAGAAACATGAATAATATATTATGCGTTACTAATTAATGCATTTTTTTTGTCCCATTCTAGATTCCTATTGTGTGGGACAAAGGTCCTAAGCACATAGATCCAGTGAATTTCAAGTTGGGAGACCCCCCCTTTTTTACCAATCACCCTCTCCAACGTGCCACATATTTATTTATGGCCAGAAAGAGGTTCAATCAGGGTCTCCTGTGATAATGAGCATAGTGTTTAGGAACACTGTGCTCCTTCATACTTCTTCTAATATTATTCATGTGTTCACTCACATGCACTGAAAAAGATCTTGTGGTCCTGCCCACATATTGTTTACCACATGGACATTGTATTAGATAAACAAAATTTTTTGGATGCACATGTAATGAACCGTTTAATGGAAAAAGACCTAGATCCTGCACTCTTAGTAGCATATATTAATAAGCAAGGGGAGGAGTTCAAAGGTTCTGAGAAAACTCCAGTGCATTAGAAAGAGTTTTGTCCTTATTCTTCTCTGCTGGGCCTTTTCAAAAAAGGACAATGTAACTAAGGGGATCACCTTACTGTCAGCTCCTGTTCCATAGGGGGGGAGCACTGGGAATGCTCCCTGATAGGAAGTAAGGACATTGTCAGACCAGTGGTGTGTGTGCAGGTCTTCCTTTCTCTCTCATTCCTCCAAAACATTTGCAACTTGTTCACTAAGGTTGTGTCGTCATCAATTTGTATGACTTTTAATCTATTACTGTTCTACCGTAAACTTGACACCCCTTTTAAAGAAGGAAGAAGAAGTAGGGGTGTCAAACTGGCAGCCCTCCAGTTGTTGCCGAACTACAAGTCCCACCATGCCTCTGCCTGTGGGAGTCATGCTTGTAACTATCAGCCCTGCAAAGCCTCATGGGACTTGTAGTTCTGCAACAGCTGGAGGGCCGCCAGTTTGCTACCTGTGCGCTAGAGCATTGACTTGTGCTTGGGGACAAAGTGGTGCATGATCTACAAGTTAAAGAGGTTAAAGGGGTTGTAAACCCTCATGTTTTTTCACCGTAATGCATCCTATGCATTACGATGAAAAAACTTCTGACACTGACCAGCCCCCCGTTTTACTCACCTGAGCCTGGTCATAACCTTGGCGGAGACACGCTCTACCTCTCTGCCCATTGTCTCGGTTCTTGATTGGATAGATTGATAGCAGCGCAGCCATTGGCTCCGGCTGCTGTCAATCAAATCCAATGATGCAGGTGCCAGGGGGCGGGGCCGAGTCCTGCATTCTGTGTGGATGTACACAGAAACAGGACTCGGGAGCGCGCCTGCATGGGTGTCCACCTTAGGAAAGCCTTCTCCAACATGGGCACTCAATGTGGGGAGGAGCTACCAGTGCTGTCGGGGGACCCCAGAAGTCAAGGATCGGGGCCACGAACTGCACAGTGGAGGTAAGTATGACATGTTTGTTATAAAAAAAAAAAAAAAAACGAGCGTTTACAACCCCTTTAAGAGTAAAAGGGGTTTGAGAAAGATGGCACTAAATTCTAGTGAGGCCAGGCTGGACCTCTCACAGGGATGCGGTAAGTGTGTTTCCACCCCATCAGTCAATTAGTCACAGAGTCTCTGGAATAACCCATGCTATAAAAATGCATGATGCCCCAAGCGAAGTCCAACTAAGTAACAGAAAGAGTTTACTTAAATCATACTTCCATACTGATATATTGCTTGCTGCAAACCAGAACTACTGAAAAGTGATTGCCATATAAAGCCATAAAAGTTCATTGTGCCTTTGCAAGAGCCTTGGGCAGCAGTTACTACCCTATCACTGTTGCCCAGGTCTCTCTCGCTCCATTTGTTCAATTAGACTATTACATCAGTCTGCTATGACTACACTATAATAATGCTGCAAGCTATTGTCTTTCTGATAGTTTGAAGTACAGTGAAATTTGACAAGGCGTATGTATTTACTGATAAAAAATGACAGAAAATTTAGAATAAAGATGTTTGCAAAATCAAGCCAACCTAATATATAAAGCCATGTGCATTATCCTTGATTTTCGTCATAGTTTTCATCAATTGACTTTATTTGAATTTTATTTTTGTTTAGTTTTCGTCACTGAAAACATGCAGCTGACAAAATTATGGCGAAAATATTTTTGTTGACGGAATAAACACTGCTTTCAGGTAAGCTTTATTATAAGCTTATCTGTACGTAAAATGACTGCTTTAACCCAAATGTTCGATATTTTTTATCTTATCAGTGCTTTAAAGAGGAAATAAGGCTGAACAAGACCATGATATGATTATTGGTTTTATCATATACTTTTATTGGTATTAATAAACAGATTTAAGATGTTTAAAATTTTGTGTATTACGTGTGCACCTTAAAAGTCCTGCTTCTATCTGTACAGTCTCTATTCAATTTCTTACCCATACCAGATAGTATATTAACCCCTTTGCGCCTAAGGGTAAAACAAATCTTAAAGCCTAAGCCCTGTTTTGTAACTTTGATGTGTGTTAGTAAAACTATACATATCATCATCTATTTTATGCATCCAGGTGGATTATACCTTGTTTTTTTCAGGACAAAATGGACTTTCAGTTGGTGGTAAATGATAATGGATATCTCCTGATTTTTTTTATTATTAAATGAAAACTGGCCCAAAATAGTAAAAAAAAAAAATCTTTTTTTTTTTTTTTTTAATTTAGCAACCCCCAAAAAATTCTCCTGCTCCTGATGATCGCAGCAATACCACATATGTGTATGTTAGTAGTTGTATGTACCCGTAGTACAGCGTTTTTTTCTTATTCCACCTAAAACATACTGACACTAACTGTTACTAATTAAAAAAAAAATTATGTTCCAAAAAAAATACTGACCATGACCTTTGACCCTGACATTGACCTTTGACCCTGACATTGACCCAAACACCTACCCTGGCATTGACTTAGATCAAACCTTGATCTAGGTGTTTTTTTACTTTTTTTTTTATTCAATTTTTTTAATAATTTTTTTTTCTTTTCAATCTTAGTTTATTTCGAGAAAAAAGTGTTCTACAATGTAACATTACATACATTATGCAAAGAATAATGAGATTAAACTTTACTATAGATGAACCTAAGTATACAATTTGACATACAGTCTCAGGTGAAACAACGAAATCTCGTATTGTACATAAAAGCCTTTAGACATATGAGAAGAATAACAGACATGTGGGATCCAACATATGTTTACCCTTATGCTTTGTGTGTTGACATTATCAGAAGGATCCTCCAATTCAGGCTGATATGCTGTCGAGATCTTTTATTTACTTAAAATAGGTATTGAAGTCGTTGAACTATTTAAGGTATATGACCTTTATTCAAATGTTTGATTGATTGGTTCAGTATATGCAGAAGAGTAGGCAAAGAAAAAGAAGAGAGTGCTAGTGTGAGAAGAAATAGGGGATAATAAAGAAGGTGGGAGACACCCCAGCATGGCTAGCCAGTGGATGGGGATGGGTCATCCCTGACACATACAGAAAAGTAATCGGAGTATCGAAACATTGACCACGAGGTCCAGGTGATGGAGAACTGTTCCTCCTTCCCCGCTTCCTGCGCCAACAGGCGTTCCAGATCTCTTATCTGATCCACCTCGACAACCCAATCGCCCAAGGAACGCACATCCGCTGTTCTCCAATCACTGTCCTAACTGCGGCCAGAAAGTGGAGCAATATATCTTTTTTGATCGACTTGAGGGGGCCTGGGAGCATTGATAGTATGGCTATCTCTGGTGTGGGCTTAATTGAGGTCCCCATCAGCCTGCCGTATAGATCAAAGACTTTTTGCCAAAGTTTCCTAATTGGAGGGCAAGCCCACCAAATGTGGAGCATCGTCCCTCTAGAGGACAGGCATCGCCAACAAGTATCTGATAAAGAGGGGTTAAACCGTTGGATAGTCACTGGGCATCTGTACCACCTCGTTAATAGCTTAAACCCTTTTTCTTGATTCTTAGTTGCTAAGGAAATCCTATGCGTCAGGATAAAGCTTTTTTGCCAATGAGCAGGGGAGATGGAGTGTTGTAAATCTGATTCCCATTTCTGTGTATATGTTGGAAGGTCAGGGGCAGAAACATTTAGTAATAGGGAATATAACAATGATACTACGTGAGTTGGTGGGTCTGATTGTAAAAGTAACCTGTCAAAGTCTGATGGGTCATCTAGGATCTCAGAGATGGAAGAGAAAATGCGTATGTATGACCTTAATTGACCCCTCTGTAACCACATTACTGGGGGCCCTAGGTCCGACTGGGAAGGTATGTCTGTTCTCAAAGATGGGTCAGTGTGTAAAACCTGAGCTAAGCGTCTATGACTATCCCTATTCCAGGGTCCAAATCTCCACCTACTGACAGCCGGAGGGAAGGCCGGAGTCCCAAAGAGAGGGGTCATTGGGCCTTGAAGTTTAGATAATTTACCAGTTGAGATCAGGCAGTCCCAAATCTGAAGAGTTTGATGAGTAAGAGCAGTGGAGAGTGTACTATCTTTACGCTGGGCCGTAGAAGTCCACGGCAGGGTGCAAAGATCAATCTCATTGAGATATCTCTCCAATTGAACCCAGAGCTTGGAGGAAGGGTGGTGAAACCAATCCACGATACATGTGAGAACCGCCGCCTTATGGTATGTAGAGGCATCTGGGACCCCCCCGCTCCCCCCCCGGGCCTTCAGGAGGGTCATTGTGTCGTATTTAATCCTGGGGCGGTTTCCCTTCCATATGAATTTAGAAAAAAATCTGACGAAGCTTTTGGAAGAACGAGGTGGGAATATGGATAGGAATGGTTTGAAAAAGATAGAGGAATCGAGGAAGAACATCCATCTTCAAAATATTCACCCTACTTAACCAAGAGAGCTGTTTAGATGCGTATGTAGCCAGATCCACTTGCGTTCTAAGAAGTAGAGGGGTAAAGTTGCTGGAGAATAATTGGGATGCGTCTGTTGGGACATGGATTCCTAGATAACGAATAGATGTGGAGCTTGTCTTAAAAGGGAAAGAGGATGAGAGCTGTTGGAGAGCCGCTTTTGGGAGTGAAATGTTGAGAATTTCTGACTTACTATGATTAACTTTAAAGTTACTAACATCTCCATATCTCCTAAACTCCTGTATGATAGAAGGCAGGGAAACTTGCGGTTGGGTTACAAATAAGAGGAAGTCATCTGCAAATAGGGCAATTTTAGTATGTATAGGGCCTATATTAATACCATGAATAGCTGGGTTATTTCTAAGGGCGATGGCTAGGTGTTCCATAACAAGGAGATAGAGAATGGGGGACAAAGGACATCCCTGCTGCGTTCCATTGTGAATAGTGAATTTTGGAGATAGGGAACCGTTCAGTCTGATCCTAGCGGAGGGAGATGTATAGAGGGACATTATTCTGGAGATCATATTTTGGCCTAGACCTGCTGCAGTGATAGGCGAAGAAATTGCCAGTCGACGCGGTCGAAAGCCTTCTCCGCGTCGACCGTAAGAAGGCACAATGGGACATTGTGGGCCCGAGCATAATCCGCAATGAGAAGTGTTTTCAGGGTGTTATCTCGCGCCTCTCTTCCACTCACAAAGCCACCCTGATCTAGGTGTATTAAGCAGGGTAATAATGGTTGTATTCTATTAGCTAGCACCTTCGCGTACACCTTCAGATCTACGCCTATCAGCGATATGGGTCGGTAATTAGCACATATAGTCAGGTCTTTGTCTGGTTTTGGGATGAGGGTGATATGTGCCTCCAGTGTTTGCAGTGGGAATACTGAACCCTCAGAGATGGAGTTAAACACTTTTGTTAAGAAGGGGGTAAGGAGGGGAGCAAATTGTTTGTAGAATTTGGAAGTGAAGCCATCAGGGCCCGGACTTTTACCCGATGGGGTAGATGCAATGGCGCGGGCGACCTCGTCCTCCGAGATCGGAGCCTCAAGGTCCTCTATCGTTTCTTCGTCTAGAGTAGGTAATGCAGTTTGTGCAATATATGAGGCCTGTGTTTCCCCTGTAATAGAGGGAGGCTCAGAGGGGCTTGCTGTGGGTATGTTATACAGGGATTGATAGAAGTCTCGGAATACCTGTCCCATCTCAGCAGGCGCAGAGACGGTTTTCCCGGATTTGTCCCGTATGTGAGGTATAAAGGTGTTAGGTTGTTTGGCATGTAAGGTGCGAGCTAGCGATCTACCACATTTGTCCCTAAATTCGTATTGATGAAAGGCTAGTTTGTTCGCGAATGTACGTGCTGATGCCTCGTATAATTCCCTAAGCTGAGGTGAGCGGAAGAAACCTCCACAAGCACCTCCACTGTGGGGGAACGCTTATGGGTAGTCTCCAGCGTCTTAAGTTTGGCGGGCACCCATTTGAATAAAGCTACCCTGTAATACCGCCTTTAATGCCTCCCATTTAATAGGTGGTGAAGTGTCGTCAGAAGCGTGGTCCGCGAAAAAGTTTCTTATTGTCTCCGCTATCAGCGTGTCGTATCCTGGTTCAATTAGAAGCGAGTCATTTAACCTCCATGTCCATTCTTTTATTGGGGTAGAGGGGATCGCAAGTGTCAGAAATATCGGAGAGTGGTCGGACCAAACCATAGGGTCTATTTCACAGTTTGGGGACCAATCTAAGCAGCCGTGGTCAATTAAGAAATAGTCTAAACGACTGTATGATCGATGAACGTTGGAGAAATGTGTGTAATTTCGAGAGTCAGGGTACAGTATCCGCAATACATTCACAAGATGCATATTATATATGGCACGTTTTAAGGCCCGTATTTTAGGAAAGGAAACAGAGGAACGGATGTCGATGAATCTAAAAGTGGATCCATGGGAGTATTGAAGTCCCCTCCAAGTATGAGCTTGCCCTCTGCGAAACCCGCCAAAATCTTTAAGTATTGCAAGGCCGATGGGACTTGACGTGTGTTAGGCAGATATATATTGGCTATTGTAAATTTAGTCCCCATAGTGAGATTTTCACAAAAACGTATCTGCCCTGGGGGTCTGCCATATGATCGATCAGTTCAATAGGGAGTGTTTTATGAAATGCAATAGAGACTTCCTTAGATTTTTGTGCCGGATTGGTACTGTGGATCCATCTATTAAAGTATCTGTTGGAGCAGAAAGGAGTGGAGCCAGAGTGGAAGTGGGTCTCCTGTAGCAAAAGCACGTTAACCTGTCTATTTGCCCACGTTTTGAAGCGATGTTGAGCCCATTTACATTATATGAACAAAATTTCAATTGGGGGCGTGCGGTCACCGTGTGAGCCATGCCGGGTGTTAGAGGTTGTGAAAAGAAAAAAGTATTAGAATATAGAGGAAAACTATAGAGAGCAGTACGGGGTAAGGAGGAAAAGATACGTGAAATGTAGAAGTGGGAAAAAGGGGGGGGGGGCATAAGGGAATAGGTGAAAAGTGTGAGGAGAAAGAAAGAAGTAAAGTGTAAATAAAAAGACGGTCTACGGTGTTGTGGGAGTGGGCCAAGTCCCAACTGTCGTGATCGATCATCCGGAGGATCCAACCAGTTCAAAATATCTACCGGTTCCTGCTCAATAAAAAGGAAAAAGTCAGGCAATTGATCTGGGTCTGAGAGCGTGAACCTGCTGTTGCCCCTGGTCACCTTGATGCTGAAGGGGTGTCCCCATGTGTAGGAAGCTCCGGCTTGTCGTATAAGGTCAAGTAAAGGGCGCACCACTCGACGCATATACAGCGTATTGCGGGATAAGTCAGGGTACAGGTGGATAGGGGCTCCAAAGAAATCCACTGAACCCATGTTCCATGCCTTTCGCATGACCTCCTCCTTTGAGGTGTAGTAGTGGACCCGACAAAGAACATCTCGGGGGCGACCATCTCGTACCCCCCCGGCCCTCCCACCCTGTGAACACGGTCCAGTTCAATTGGTGATGCTGCCTCTCTTCCCAATACTTTATTGAGGATGGTTATGACAGTGGGTTTCAGCTCTGCTCCAGATGATGCCTCAGGTATGCCTTGCAGTCTAATGTTATTTCTGCGACTGCGATTTTCGCAGTCTTCTATGCGGAGTTGCTGCTGGCTTAGGCGACGGAGGTGCGTCGCGGATGAGGATTCTAGTGCTGTTATACGTGCCTCATGGTCATCCTGAGCAGTGGTTAACACTGACACTGCTTCCTCATTAGCTGTGACTTTTTGTTGCAGAGCATTTAGCTCCACATGTAGGGAATCTTCCATTTTGCTTGCCCATGATTCGAAATCCTCCCGGAGCGGCCTCCGTGGCGCCTCCAATGTCTGCTCAGGCCCCCTCACAGGGCAGCACCCTCCCAGGGATGTCTGGCGTCCTTGTGTGGCGGTTCGCTGTCACTCCGCCCGGGGATCGCGGTACCGGAGACCGGGGATGCAGGAGGCACAGGAGGCCTCAAGATGGCGACGGGCTGCTGAGCAGTTGTAGGCCCGTTTGCGGGCCTGAAAACACCCAATCGGCCTGCCAACTTCTACAATCCCCGCTGTGAACAGTGCCAGTGTTGTCTGGGGATGACTGGGGAGAATTTGAAGATTTTCCTGCCGCAGAAATCCACCGGATGGCTGTGGATAGTGTCAGTCTTAGCGGAGCTACTCTGGAGCACGTCTTTCTCCATCAACAGTCCATGATTTTTTTTTCTACACGCACTTTTTTTTGTATCTCTGCAAGGACAGATAAAGATACCATGTATCTTTCTCATTCATTTACAGACACATAAAACAAGGGGCGGGCTTCACAGTGACTGATCACTGTGATAGCCAATCAGAAGCTATCACAGGGATCAGGTGACCCTGAATCGGACGTTTCCGGGTCCCAATTGTTAAAACGGGGCCCGGGGATCTCACAAAGGGAGGTACATAAATATGCGGCCCCGCGTCAAAAAGCCCTTGTGCAGTGGGGCCCCATATTTGTGTTAGGTCAGCGCCAAGGGGTTAAACTTTATCTGAGAGCCACAAACCGAAAACGCTGTTTAATTCATTTTAATATTCAAAGCAAATTCACCCATCCGTCCATGTCCCCATGTTTTATTTTGTTGAGAAATCACTTTGAAAAAGACTCCCCTAATATTTCTAGCCTCAGTCATCTTGAGTAAGGGCAGATCATTTTATGTAGCATATACTTCCTGGAATCCATCTGCCCTTAGCTCAGGCATGCATGCAGGAGGGTGTGCTTAGCTGAGAAAGCCCCTCCTCCCCTCCTCCAGATAACAGAAAAAAACATGACAATGAAGAATCATAGATTGTATGGCATCATATTGGCCTAGGCCAGAAACCAGGAAGCAACTGAAGAAATGTAAAAAAAAAAAAAAGTTTAAAATTAGTAAATACAATATACCTTCTTATCTATTTACTAATGCTAGCAGCATAAGGATTAAAAATACTTAACGTTTAGTTCTGCTTTAAGAAGCACTACTTAAAGTAGAACAGCAGCAATAGACAAAATGCTTTTAAAGCCTCTTAGCAAATGCAATGTCTAGACATTGTAGGTGGGTTCATTTCATTTCAGTGGTTTCCAGTAATCACTTGTGTATCCTAAAAGACAACTGTCTCTTTTTTGTATCAGGTATGTTAGGGGGAGCTATCATTTTGCAAAGCACAGGGGATGACAGAATGCATTAAAGTGATATTAAACTCAATCCTTTTTCTATTTAAGATACTAATATTATGTCTTTCCTATGTTAAGTAAGATAGATCAGCTTCTCAGGAACAGGATAAGCCATACATGGATGACCAGCTTTACTCCCATAGCGTGTCCGTTGTTCGCACATGAGCACTGCATCACAGTTGTCTTGCTCTGTGTACTGTTTCTCCCTCTTCCAGGTAGAGCTTTGTTGTACAGTAAACTCCAAATGGGTAAAATCAAGTCAAATTTAGGCACCTACACTGCTGGCATAAAATTAATGCAGAGCTACATTAACCTGTGCTTTTAATGTCAGCTTGGAGTCCAGCTTTAAAGGGAAACTCAACTTTCATGGTAAAAAAAATGAGTAAAAAAATAATGAGTAAAATACTAATTTTTTTACTAATTTTTTTTACCATGATATGTATATATATAGCTTTTTACAATTGCGACTCAAGTCATATTGAAATTGAACGTTAGTAACAATTACCTTTCCTTTTCAATCTGCAGTGCTGTAATTTTCTTAATTTGTCCTGTTTTAGCGTTATATTTAAAAGTGAAAGCAAAAGAAAATCCCAAATTTTGGGTTGATCCCAGAACAGTAATAGAGAGGAAATCTTCCAATGGGGACACCGGGTCTGGTAGCCTGGGGGCCCCAAAGGATTTTCTTAAAAAGGAATTAAACCCTCGTATAGTTTTCAGCCAAGGAAGCCAACATCTTGGCCTCTGTTTGATCTTCAACTGCCATGGTCCTGCACATGTGATCAGTTATGACTCCAGCCATATGATGGTTTGACAGCTTGGGTGGAAGCACAAAAAAATGGGGCAGTTACATTCCCGTCACATGTAACTGTTTTTTGAATCTGTTAAATTGATTAAAATGAGTTTAGTTCTGCTTTAATTTGCAGGGATTTCCTCTCACTTCCTGTTTTGGTTATGGGACAGGAAGTGAAGGTAAATCTCCCCAATGGGACACAGATAGGGAAAAAAACCTGACAGCGGTTATAACCCTCCCTTACTCTATCCAAAATGAAAAAATACGGTAAGTTTTTCCAATAGTTCTACTTTAATTTACCCATTAATTGTACTTTACAGCTACAGAAAATGAAAACACCAGGTAATTATCCTATAAATGCAAAAAGATTTGCTTGCATCTCCAGATTTACAAATACTTTGTAAACATTTTCAGCTTTCAACTAGGCAGTGCAAAGTTATCTAGGCCTACCAATGAATGTTTTTCAGTTGGGCAGAACCTATTTTAATAACAGTTTTTGTTGTATTTGCATGCCATTTTCTTTATATGGCTCATAGTTCTGAAATCACTAATCGTGCTTTGTTAAACACAAAACCTTATTATTATTCGTTATACTTCAGAGGATTCTAAAGGGAGTTCACCCTTGAGGTTGAACAATTGAAAATAATAAACCCTATACTTATAAGAGAACAAATAAAAACAATAAAACAATATTTTGTAATATATTGGGTCCCTCACACATCTATAATATCTAAATGTCCTTTATAGTGGTAAAAATGTAGAATCAGTTCATTTTGGCAAAGAGAATCTGTCAGGGTGGAACAAATAGCTCAAAAAAAGTGGAATGGTTTCCTCAATCTATGCTACACAGTGTGAGTAGATGTATCTCTCACTGTGCCTATTGTCCCTGCAGCAGCTGTCAGGATACCCAAACAGTGGCTGCATCTGACTGGATGCAGCTGCTATTCGGTCTCAAAATATTTGTCCGCCTCCTACAAATTTTTTTAATCAAAGCATGTTAGGTGGGAGAGGGTGACAGGTTCAACTACGTAGTGAATTATTCAGCCAGTTCATCAGGAACTGACCAAAATCTGTATAATGATAACCTCCCACAGCTTCCAATACCATCTCTATACCGATGACATCCAAAAAGATATCTGTCTACTCCTCACCTCACTTCTTCAGTCTCGTCTCGTATTACTAACTTACTAACTGACATATCAGCATGAATGTCACACCACCTCCTCAAACTCAATATTTCAAAACCCTTCTAAAACTGAGCTTATAAAACTCTCTGCTGTCCGTGCTCTCCTCCCTGACTTTTCCATCAAGATCAATAATACAACTATCAGTCCCTCCTCTCATGGTACTAGATCAGCCCCAAATCCAATCACTTTCAGCCCCAAATCTAATCACTGTCAAAAGCTTATAGACTTCACATCCGTAACATCTCTAAATTTTGTCCCCTTTTAACAAATTAAACCAACCAAGCTACTCATTCACTCCATCTCTCACCTTGACTATTGCAACTCTCTTTTCATAGGGCAACCTCTCCATAAGCTATCCCCTCTTCAGTCTTTAATGAATGCTGACGCCCGACTCATCCTTCTTACCAACCGCTCAGTGTCTGCCACCCCTTCCTGCTAATCCTTCCACTGGCTTCCCATTGCCCAGAGAACATGATTCAAAATACAGTAAAACCTTGCATTGCGAGCATTAATCGTTCCGGAAACATGCTTGTAATCCAAAGCATTAGTATATCAAAGCAAATGTCCCCATAAGAAATAATGGAAACTCAAATGATTTGTTCCACAACCATTTATTAATAAGTCCTTCAATTTATAGTCCATATAAAAAGATTATAGCAATGTGATAGGTTGTGTAACCATAAAATGTCCATCTACAAATGGCAGCCTCCACAAGGGGATTAGAAGCAAAATCCAGCAGGAGCTACAGAGTATACTGTCTCCTACTCTGGCCACCTTAAGGCAGCCTCTGAAAACTCAACTTTTCAGGAAAGCCTATTGCTCTTCCATCTAAGTGAAATTTAATTCTTTCATCAGTTCATCCATTACAGTTATTACCTTTTCTACCACTTGCCCCACCCTATTAGATTGTAAACTGTTATGAGCAGGGCATGTATTTTATCTATAGTGCACTATGCACAAAGTATTGGCGCTGTATAATAATAAAAAACATATGGGCACCTTAGGGGAGTTCTCCTCGACATTTGCATATAGGCATATACTGGCTAACTGTTAAATAGAGCCGAGGATTTCTCTTTCTCTGTTGTATAAACTTTGTTATGCTATATAACCTGCATGGGCAAAGAGGATGTTTGCTTTAAACCCTGTAACATGTAGAAGAAGGAAATACTTTTCCAAATACTTGTACCGCTGAACTCCACTAGAACCGGTCCCCTGAAGTCCCCTGTGGAACCAACTTTCCTGGAACAACAAAGAGCGACTAACTCTCCTAGGTTGCGGGGGGGGCGTGCCACATCCAATAAAGCATAAAAAGCAAAAAAGGGGTTCCCCTAAGTGGATTTTCCCGGTACCTGCACATAAATTGTATACAGTAGAGGAGTACAAACTCATATAGAGGATAAAAAAGTATTTTTATTTATTCAAAGAATTCTAAAAACATTGTGGACATTATAAACAACGAAAACATATTACATGATTAACATAATTCGTATAGGTCAATAACCAATGATGTTGTATACAAGAACTCTTTTCAAGTCCGACGCGTTTCGGGGTACATAATATTGCAGTCCTTCCTCAGGGGCATAACTGAAAAGAGGGGTTCATCTGAAAATGTTTTGTTGGTTACTCTGAGGGAGAGTTTAAAAACCACATGGAAAAGCAAGGCATGCTAGATAGGATAGTAATCAAGTATATTTTTGTGGGTGCGGATGCTGTTCCTTGAGTGTTGCAATTTTAACTAGGTAATGGTAGACAGCAAATCCCCACAGGGAGGTACACAGTTTCACCTACCCTTGTCCCTCCCGGATGCGTGCAGGCCAGAGCGGTATACTGGGGCTAAAAGAGGTGACCCTTAGTTAGCTAGTATGTAGATTTAGCCAGCCACGCATCCCAGCATCCGGCAGGTAGAACGCCTCTTTTCAGTTATGACCCTGAGGAAGGACTGCAATATTATGTACCCGAAACGCGTCAGGCTTGAAAAGAGTTCTTGTATACAACATCATTGGTT
The DNA here is from genome assembly GCF_042186555.1 of Aquarana catesbeiana. Classification (NCBI taxonomy): domain Eukaryota; kingdom Metazoa; phylum Chordata; class Amphibia; order Anura; family Ranidae; genus Aquarana; species Aquarana catesbeiana. The sequence continues at coordinate 87,430,328 of NC_133326.1, read as the reverse complement.
ATTGACCTACACGAATTATGTTAATCATGTAATATGTTTTCATTGTTTATAATGTCCACAATGTTTTTAGAATTCTTTGAATAAATAAAAATACTTTTTTATCCTCTATATGAGTTTGTACTCCTCTACTGTATACAATTTATGTGCAAGTGCCGGGAAAAATCCACTTAGGGGAACCCCTTTTTTGCTTTTTCAACTTTCCTGGAAGAGTCTATCACTGTGGTCCCCTACAGCTCTTCTTCTAAAAGTAAGAGGGAAAAAATAGTGACTTTTAAGCATATCTATACTCAAGTACAAAAAATGTATATTATTGTAGCTTACAGGTCCCTAGATGTGGTGGGTGCATTCATTTTTTTCACACTTCCTTTTCCTTTATTTTAACCTGGTAGTTCTGCTATTAACAGAAAAAAAAAACAATAAACTGCGCTCATGTGAAAACTCAAAATGAAAAAAAAATCAATAATTGGTATGTAACATAAAATAAAAAAAAGCAGCAGCTCTACTATGAGATATTTGTCACAGTTAGTCCAAAATGCAGTATATCAAGCTGCACTAAAAAGTCCCAAGTGCAAATCTATACTTGAACAAAAGGGCATAATATACAAATGAAAAGACAAATGTACATAAGACACATGAAAAAAAGAACTAAAAAATTAGTAAAGTAATAAATATAATCTAAAAATAGTTCACGTGATATAAAGTCCTCTTCTTAAAGCGGTTGTATACCCGCAATTTTTTTTTTTTAACCCTGTAAAGCAAAAGGCATAATGAGCTAGTATGCACCGCATACTAGCTCATTATGAAATACTTACCTTAGAACGAGGCGTCGGTATCTTACCTGGTCCACGCCAAGGGAGCTGTCATGTTGCCTCGGCGTGTCTTCCGGGTATCGCGGTTCCAGCGCTGTGAGTGGCTGGAGCCGCGATGTCATCACTCCTGCGCATGCGCGCGGGAGATTTCTTACTCGGCAAGGTCCGGCAGCTGCCGGGCTTCAGCCAAGAATCCCCTGTGCGCATGCGCCGCTGCAGTCAGCGGCGCATAGCAAGGGGAATATCTCCTAAACCGTAAAGGTTTAGGAGATATTTTTTTTACCTACAGGTAAGCCTTATTATAGGCTTACCTGTAGGTAAAAGTAAAAAAAAAGACTATACAACCGCTTTAAAGTGGCAGTGGACAGTGTCAGTAGTTTTTTTACTTTTAATAATTGATTTTTTTACATTTTAATTTGTTTTAAATTTTTTTTTCACAATGCTTTTTTCAATTTTTTTACACTTTTTCATTTTTTAGAATTTTTTTACAATATTTTATTTTTTATTTTTGGGGGGCTTTGGTGAGATGTGAGGGGTCTAAACAGACCCCTCACATCTCCCCTTTGAGACAGACAAAGGGACTGAGGACACATTCCCCAGTCCCTTTCTCAGCACTAAAGATGAATGAACAGGAGACAGAGGCTCCTGTCCATTCATAAACTGAGCAGAGTAAACACAGTTTACTCTGCTCGGTAATCACAGGACACAGGAGCGATCTCGCTCACTGTGTCCTATTACTAGTTCCCCTCACAGCTGGCGGGAGAGGAGGGGAGCCGGTTGCGGGGGACGAGGGGGGGTGGAAAAGGACGCGGAGGGGGACGGGGGAGGAGTACACAGAGAAGCTGGGGATGATCGGTGCGCAGCAGGAGGGACAGCCGCCGCACCGATCATTCCCGGGAGATCGGGAGGCGCTTGCGGGTGTGCGGGAGCCACCGCAGAAATGCGGGAGTCTCCCGCACCTTCCGGGAGACTTGAGATGTCTGACATCCAACTCCTGGCATGTCTCTTCCAGAGCTTTCCACTGTGCTTTTCACTCACAGACCCTGGCATGGATCCCTCCTGAAATTACTTTCTCCGGATGTACTCCCAACTGTCCTCTTACTTGCTCCTGTTCCAGAACACCTCTTAATGACTGTGTAATGAGAGGCTCCCTCCCAACTCCTGAGGTACACCCCCCCGAAAGGGGGTTCCCTCAGACCACGACAGTCTAACACTCCATCATCCAGTTCATCCACCAGACAATACCTCCCCCAGCAGGCTGACCATGGGTATATATAGGAGGCCCGCCCCCTGCCAATCCTATGTCACTCCAGCACTTGGCCCTGCCCCTTTTCCAGAACCTTCTCCCTGGAAACAGAAGAGGCACCCAAAAGCTGGGGCACATGTTAGTCACCTGCTGCTACATCAAACCAATCCCCTGCCACCAGATCAAAACAAACAGGCCTAGCTCACAGCTAAGGCCTGCCTAAATTTACCTGCACTGACAGTAAAAACAAACTCACTACTCTAGCACCTACCTACCTAGGTTACAGGGTGCTACAGTTATAATATCACAATTTCAATTATACATTTAACAGCAAATAAGAGTAGTGTGTTATTAGAGTTTCCTGATACTTTTATTTGATTTGATTGTAGCCATATTAGTGCAATTGTGACAGAGAAAATTGAGTACTGTCCGTGATACTTTTTTTATTTGCACTAACATACAATTTTTCAGGACAAGCTTTCAGGGTATGTCCCCTTCTTCAAGGTCCAAGCAGTACTGATTCACAAATTTTTAAGCAGAATGTTAAAGAAAAAAAAAGAGAAAAACAAACACATACAAATCATTGGTAATAAAAAAAGGGGCGGAGTTAGTGAGATAAGACAGAGGTCTCATTGCAACAATACCAAGCCACCTACATTCAGAACTCATCAATGCGATTCCAGATAATCCAGAAATTGGAGACTTCTACATGCTGCCCAAGATTCACAACCCAGGAAATCCAGGCAGACCCATTATAACAGGTATGAATACACTTACCGAACATATCTCAGGCCTTGTAGAAAACATGTTAAAACCTTTAGTCATGAACACTGCGAGTTTCCTGCAAGACACCACTGATTTTCTGAACAAGCTTAACAATATACAACAATTACCACCAAATACACTTCTAGTCACTATGGATGTAGAATCTCTGTACAGTAACATCCCTCACAAGGATGGGTTGGCCGCATGTCACAGATTCTTATCATCCTCATCAAACCACAAATACATTGCTGAGGATGTGACACAGCTCATCGAATTCATTCTTACAAACAACTACTTCACTTTCAATAATGACATCTATCTCCAGTGTATGGGTACTGCTATGGGAAGCAAAATGGCACCCCAATATGCAAACTTATTTATGGCTGACCTGGAGAACAAATTCCTGATCGGCATACAACAAAAGCCATACAGATATTATCGCTATATTGATGATATCTTCATGATATGGACTGAAGGTGAAGAAAATCTAAACCAATTCTTCTCATTGATCAATACTTTTCACCCATCTATCAAACTAAAAATGGACTATTCGAACACACATGTCAACTTCCTGGACACTACAGTATACATCAGGGATGATAAGCTTCACACATCGATATACAGAAAACCGACTGACTGATGCAGCTATCTTCATAGTTCCAGTTTTCACCCCCAACACACTAAACGGGCCATCATACACAGCCAGGCCACCAGATACCATCGAATTTGTTCAGACCCAGAAGACAGAGATAAACATCTCAGAACACTGGCAGACTCCTTCCATAAGAAAGGTTACAAAGACAAAACCATCAACAACAGCATAAACACAGCTTTGAAAACCCGAAGAGAAAATCTCCTCCAATACACAGAGAAAAAAACAAATAACCGAGTACCTCTAGTCACCACATACAACCCAGCACTTGAAGGGATCAAAAAGATAATCAAAGATTTACAACCCATCATAACAGAGGATGAAACTCTGAAAGGAGTATTCAAACAACCACCATTATTGGCTTTCAGACAACCACCCAACCTCAGACACAAACTAATCAGCAGGAAACTTCACTCTGATTATGAAGTCACAAATAATGGAAGCAAACCCTGCAATAAAAAACGCTGCAAACCATGCAACCAGATCAATCCATCCAAAAGTGTTACACACACAAATGGGACCTTCAATATCATGGGATCTTACATGGATCCTCCAGCAATGTTGTGTACCTCATCCAATGCAAAAGGTACAGCAAAGGATCTTATGTTGGTGAAACAGGACAGAAGTTGCAAGCGAGGATGAATTTGCACAGACATACCATCAAGAAACATAAAGAAGACAGTTTATGCACACCTGTGGGACATCACTTCTCACAACCGGACCACACTATAGAAGACTTCAGTGTTTTAGTTCTTAAAGGGAATTTCAGAACTATCCAGTAAAGGAAAACGTTTGAATTTAGAATAAAATTATTTCTGACACGAAAAATAATGGCCTGAATTTAGATATTGGTTTGCTTACTCATTATGCTAAAGTTTTACGACGCCCTCTGTGACTAGTATACCCCCCCCACACACACACACACTCAATAGCTATCCCTCTGTCTTATCTCACTAACACCTATCTTTATTACCAATGATTTGTATGTGTTTGTTTTTCTCTTTTTTCTTTTTTTCTTTAACATTCTGCTTAAAAATGTGTGAATCAGTACTGCTTGGACCTTGAAGAAGGGGACATACCCCGAAAGCTTGTCCTGAAAAATTGTATGTTAGTGCAAATAAAAAAAGTATCACGGACAGTACTCAATTTTCTCTGATACTTTTAGTAAGAAATCCAACCACTTCAATTGAAGTATGGGTAACCACTATTAATTTTAGGAATTCATGGTAATTCTCTTTATGTGGTCAAATTAATGTAATATTTATACTTACCTGTTCAGGTGTTCTTGTAGACTCAAAGAAGTCACTGCATTGACCATCCTTTTACAGAGCTGGTATACCTCTTTTCAAGTCTTAAATGTTAGATACTCTAACAAATCTGTTTATTAAATAAAGGAGCTACTATTGAGATATTTGTCCCGAACCCCTTATATTTTTAGGAAAGGTCAAAGAGATGTAATTTTCCTCTTTGAAATATAGAATTTGTAGTTCTGTCATTTATTTTAGTTGGTCAACCACAATGGGAACTGGTCAGGGACCATGTGAACTGGTAGTCATTAGTTGCTTAACATTGTGGGCTGTATAGTGGCCTCAACAAATATTTTTGGAACACTATCATCAGAAAGTCTGTTAGAAAAGCTCTGTCAGTACATTTTTATAATGTCCATAGCCATAGTTCACAGTATACACAACATGCAGACGCTGCTAAATACCAATGTGCAAATGCTCTCAGCAATTTGATAGCTTCCTAATGGCCATTTTAAAGGTCTTCCAGATGGGTTATTTCACCCACACTATTCATGTGCTATTGATCACAATCTAACCAACTCACTGAATATACAGTACAAATGTAAACTCTTAATTTGTAGAAACCCATGATATTCTCAGCAAATGCAGCAATGATCGTTTACACTTGCCACGTGAAAAATCTATTTTTAAAAGACTTTTCATGTTTAACCTATAAAGCAATATAAAGAGCACTGTGATTTTTTAAAACACAATGATGACTCAAATACTAATAAGATCATCCTGGCTGGTTTGATGTTTGTAAAGTGGTATCTGGTTGCTATGCATTACTGTACATCTTAATCATTCATTATATTCGCAAAGGGGGTCAAAACCAATTTACTCTGAACAGATTTACCTGAAATATTGTAGTGTATAAAAAAGGTTAATGTGGTGTATTGATAATGCCATAAGACATAAGTCAAAAATAATGTGTGGATTACATATCAGCTCTATTTTGGAAGCCTTCAGAATTTTTGTTGGCAAGCACTGCCAGGTGGTAAACACTGCGAGGCTTACCACCCAAGTTTGCTTGACCATGTACATAAATCCAGGTCTAGTGTTGAAATCCAAAGGCATTAACTTTCTATCTTCCACTCCCAGCAGCTCTGGAGAGCTGATGATGGCACAACTTCGAGTCACCACAAGGCCAAACTGACAAATGACAGAGCTGGATCTATACTGTATTAAAATTTTAAAAAAATAGTACACAATTGTACACAATATTAAATAAAAAATGTTACATCAAGTTGGTTAAATATAGAAAAAAAAGTATTTATAGTGCTTTGAGGTGGCAGATCTCACTGACAAATCAACTGGTGAGTTAGAGGGTACAAAATTTGCTAAAAGAAGCAGTTGCTAAAAAAGCAGTTCATTTGTATAGGACAGGTATCTGGTATAAACCAAAATGTTCAAAGCCCAACTCCAGCCAAATAATTTTCTAAGGATAAAAAAGTGAAAATATTAGAGACTCTGCAAGGTTTTTAATGTCTTCTATGACCCTATTCTGGAAGTTTCCTCTTTCATCTTGACATTTTTTTGTACAATAAAGATTTTTTTATACCTGTACCTTCCTATCCACTTAACAAACACACACCCATTGTTTGTGTGGGCACCACAGAGAGGAATTGAGGGAAAAATCTACCCATAGGAGTCACAGGCAGAAATAAACACCCAACATGACTCTGAATTCTATTTAAAAACTAAAACTGTTAGGTCAAAGTTAGGCTTTAAAGCTCCTTTTAACCACTCCCGCCCCGTAAGGATTTACCCCCTTCCTGATCAGAGCATTGTTTGCGATTTGGCACTGCGTCACTTTAGCTGACAATTGCGTGGTCGTGCGACATTGTACCCAAACAAAACTGACGTCCTTTTTTTCCCACAAATAGATCTTTCCTTCGGTGGTATTTGATCACCTCTGCGGTTTTTATTTTTTGCGCTATAAACAAAAAAAGACAGACAATTTTGAAGTAAAACCAATATTTTTTACTTTTTGCTATAATAAATATCCCCCAAAAATATATAAAAAAACAAATTTCTTCCATAGTTTAGGCTGATATGTATTCTTCTACATATTTTTGGTAAAAAAAATTGCAATAAGTGTACAATGATTGGTTTGCGCAAAAGTTATAGCATCTACAAAATAGGGGTTAGATTTATGGCATTTTTATTATTTTATTTTTTTTACTAGCAATGACTGCAATCTGCAATTTTTATCAGGACTGCGACATTATGCCGGATAGATCAGACACTTTTGACACTATTTTGGGACCACTGACATTTATACAGCGATCAGAGCTACAAATAGCCATTGATTACTGTATAAATGACACTGGCAGGAAAGGGGTTAAACACTAGGGGGCGATCAAGGGGTTAAGTATGTCCCCTGGATGTGTTCTAACTGTAGGGGGATGGTCTCACTACAACATGACAGAGATCACTGCTCTGGGAGCAGTAGATCCCTGTCATGTTGCTAGGCAGAACATGAAAATGCCTTGTTTACATAGGCATCTCCCCGTTCTGCCTCTCCTCGCCGCAATCGTGGACCCCCGGCGAACATCGAGTTCACGGGTCCTACGGGCGCGCTCCTGCAGTGGGCACGCCACCAGCAGCGTGCGCACCCCGCCAGGCGGCAAATTCAAAGGGACGTAGGGTACACCCTTTTTCCTGCCCGTGCCACTCTGCCAACGTAAATCAGTGTGCGTCGGTCGGCAAGTGGTCAAGTTTTGGGCTTTAAGGTTTCTGTCAGCAACATACCTAGATAAGTCAAACTGAGAGAAAAGTCATGTTTGTGTTTTGTATAATTATTGGAAAATATGAAATACAAGAGGCAACATTGGTAATGTCCCTCTGAAAATTATAGGACTCTAGTAGTTATGTTGGCAACTTCTTCCGTTCCCTGACTCCAAGGAAGGAAAGGGGTGAGTATCACAGCCAGGAACACACATTTTCAGAAGGAGGTTTTCTTTATTCAAAGCTAATTAAAGACAAATGTGTCTGGAGTTACATTTCCTTTCTTTCAAGAGTGACAAAATGTTAACATTTCATTTCTTTCTGTGACCCCATTGGAAAGATTTTTCCTCACTTCCTGTTTATTTAATACCCATACAAGAAATGACAGGAATGGTTAATTCCCAAGATAGGAAAGCACAGACAGTAATAAAAAAACATCTTCAAACATTTTATTCCTTCATCACACTATTAAAATGTGTTTATATTGCAGGTTACCAGTCATTAGATGCAGTGTCTGCCTACACACTGGATGAGTGAAAAGGAAATGGTTAATAACAGCACTCCCAATTTTGTTTTTATTAATTAAAACATTTTTAATTAAATTGGCAGTGCGGTTATTAACTATTTCCTTTTCATACTTCTAGGCTAATTCTAGCCTTATAACGAGCAGCTCCCATCCCAAATAATATATTGAAACTACACTATTTCTCCTTGTTCTTCTTTACTTTAGTATTTAGTATATCTTATTGCACTATTTGCTCCACAAGCTTTTTTAGCCCTATTATTTATTTACAGTGGATGAAGGAGCAACAGAGACACATTTGGACAGCAGTATTGTCAGTCTGGGGGGGGAGGGGGGTATTAGCTGTACAAGCAGACTTAGATACACTAACAAATTGAGGCCAATCTCCAGCTAAAACTTTTTTAGCAGTTACGGCAAACCATTTTTTTCTTTTAGGATACAGGCTTTACATCAATGAATAAAAGCCCCTGTCAGTGGTATATGGTTTGTCTCATCCCTCCAAATGCTACACCTGCAGGACAGACTGGTCTATAGAAAAACAACAGACCTACTATCCAGATCACCAGGAGAAAATAAGGGGAAGAAAGCCTAAGGCTGGGTTCACACTTATTGGAATTGGATGCGAGTTTTCCTGCACCCAATTCGCATGACAGGAGAGTGTGACCGGCTCTTAATGAAGCCAGTTCACACACCTCTGGGGCGGCCGCCGGTCCACATTTGGAAAGGGTCCTGTGCGTCTGTGGCTTCAAATCAGGTGCAAATTCAAGAAGAAATTCTGACCTAATTCGCACCTGAACCGGTGTACAAGGACCCACCAGAACCCATCCATGCTGTGAGCCGCAGCTGCAGCAAGTGTGAACCCGGCCTTAAAAAGGGAAGAATTAGTCGGCCGGTAAGAATTAGTAAGTTGAAATATAGTAAAAGTTTGTTTTTGGATTTAAGCCAGCTTTCAACTAAATTAAGCTTACTTAGCTGTTTTAACATTTATTCCCTAAATTTAGGAAACATATCTACTACTACCCATCCAAAGAAAGTGCTTGAGAGCAAATACGGGTACCCTTGCTGCAACAGGTGGTGATCGGAGGGTGAAGCAGTGTCCTGAAAGCAGCACACATGGGGGGGGTTCTGGCTAATAAATATATGAAGTCAACTTGTGAGCTTAAAGCCTTATACACACGCTTAGATTTTCGGACGACTGAACGTCCGTTTTTTGTGGCATGCTAGTCTCATGTCGAAAGTTAAGAGGTTACTCACAATACGAAAATTTTCGTACGACAGAATACAGCGTCAGATGTGACGTAATGTGTTGAATAGTTTTGTATGTATTCTTTTGTTTCTGAGCATGCGTAGTCTTGCTTTTACGATATTTTCTGGACGAAAACCGTACTAATGAAATGAAAATCGGACATTGAGTTCACATCTGACAAAAATGTAATAGTCTGCACATCCAGCTTTTGTCTGACAAAAAAAGCTAAATCGGCTGTCGAAAGTACCGTACTAACGATCTGAAAATCGTCAGACAGCGCGTCGTAAGAAATTTTTCTATCAGATTTTCGTATTATGTGTACGGGCTTTTAGGCTGGCAGCACACATTTACAATTTCACTTGAACAGTCGTACGAAAAAATGATTTGTCAGAACATACTTTCTTGTCATCATTGAGTTAACCAATTTAGTTTGGAAGCCCAGAATGGAATTCCAGAGGTATTAAACAGTTTTCATTTCAATAGGTACCATTTTGCTCAAAATACCACATTTACAGTTAGAATTTAATTAATTTGAGAAAAAATGGCCATCCTGCTCCTTCGAATATTCTCCTCACTATGTATGGTTGATTTGACCCCATTAACCAGAAAATCAAAGGAATATTCAAAAATAAAAAAAACTAACTCTACTATGTATGGCTATTAAAGAGGAAGTAAAGCCTCTGAAAAAAAAAATACACCCTGCAAGACAAAGGCATAATGAGCTAGTATGCATAGCATACTAGCTCATTATGCATTACTTACCTGAGATCGAAGCCCCCACATCGGCCCTCGTACGCCTCCTCCGACGCCGCCATCTATCCCAGAGTGACTTCCGGGTATTGTGGCTCCGGCGCTGTGACTGGCCGGAGCCGTGATGACGTCACTCCCTCGCATGCACGCTGGTGCTGCCACTAACGGCATGATCGCCGTTAGAAACGGCACGCTCAGTGCGCCTGCACCCGATGTCTACGGCGCATTCGCCGTAAACATCGGTGATGCTATTTCTTCAAATATCTCCTAAACCTTTTAGGTTTGGGATATATTTCTTGCACCTACAGGTAAGCCTTAACCTAGGCTTACCTGTAGGTTAAAGTGGTTGTAATGGGTTTACAACCACTTTAAACTCAGTTCAAAGCTATAGAGAGCTTATGTTTGGTTTCATGTGCTACCCCTTCTTAAACATCAATAGAGGATACACCCAAGTTTTACAGGGGACAGTGAGGACATCTAACAATGAAACGTACGTAGGGTGTGCTGTTGGAGGCCTCATTATCACGCTATATTGGTTGTCTGCTCACAGTATCGAGAGATCCGGGGTAGACCCATATACTGTATAACCCATGCCTGTTTACCAGTGTCGGAAGACACATTTAAATGTGAGTGCTATGTGGTTTTAATAAAGTAAAGAAACTTTTTTAAATAGTTTTATGCTATGCTGCGCTTCTTTCCTTTATTTTCAATTACATGTTGGTGTGGTCATATAACTGGTCATATAACTGAGTTTTGTTTTTTGCTATATAGTTTTATATACTTGTAGATACAATCATCACTGCTATATTAGTAACACTAGAGAGTATTTGAAAGATACTATATGATTTGTGTTGTGTTTTGAGTTTTCACTTGATTGATTAATTTTGGATTGATTATTTTAACTTACACCTGGGCACAGCGCTGTCTTTCTTTACACTTTTAATTTTATTTGTTGAGGTCCCTCAATCAGATAGCAGCAGGACAGGTTTAATGAATAGTTATGACCTTGGCGTAGTCTAACCCCATTTAAAAAAAAAAAAAGTTATACTACTACTTTACAGTTTGACATACGGTAAGTTTCTTGATCTTGCAGTAACTCCAGAATTCATGTAGAAGGGTCCTAGGTCAAATGTCATTTCTTGATCTAGTTTGAAGTTTAATTTTGTTCCGTGAATAAAGGAAAAATACAGCTGGCAATGGCGACACAAGCAAAAGGTGCCCTTAGAGAACAAAGCACTTGTTTCCAGTGAGGACACTTATGCCTCAACACAGAATGAAAACATAAATGAAGGGATTATAAAAATCCCCTCAAAAACACTTGGACTCAATTCTTAAATATATATAAATCTATATTTTAGATTGCAAGCTCTCAAAAGCAGGGCCCTTTTAACCTTCTTATCTTGAATTGCATTGTAACTGTATTGTCTCCCTTTATATTGTAAATCGCTGCTCAAACTATCGGCACTAATTAAATCTAGTAAAATAAGAATTATATATATACACACACACACACACACACACACACACACACACACGCAAACATAGATGTGTAATCATCACTTCATTGTCTAAGTTACCATTACTTTGTTCTTTATTCAAAATAGATTGGATGAGGCTTTTTCTCTTTTACCAGTTTTGTTTTTATCTTTTTTGATTTGTTTCTTTACAATTTATCCTTTCAAGTGAAACTCTACAGGACGCAGAAGATCTCATCATAGGCTAGCAAGAAGTAGCCACTTGTGAGTTTACCACATGTCTCTCTGAGGCACAAAGCAGGTCCACAAATGTATACAATATAACTAAACTATCTTGTGTTTGTTCTAAGAGATGCAAACTTCAAAGCTTTCATTAAAGCAGATAGCCACCCAGGATGAAATTCCCTAAAGAGTCCGCAATCTCCCAAGTTAGTACAGCCAGAGACTCTGTTGGCCTGAGAATCTGTAAAATGGAGCTTGCCTATTTTTGTCATGCTCTAGCAGTATTATCATGGAAAAACAGTGACTCTAGTCTCTTTATTTATTTATTTATTTTTTTAGTTTTGGGTAAAAGGCAACAAAAATGATTGAGTACTGTCTCCAAAACTTTATTTCCTAATAACATTTTTATTTAATTTTGTTTCCATTTATAAAAAAAGTTAGACAATATAGGCACTAGGGATGGGCCGAAATTTCATTGTTCGGCGAACATCCGAACAAACGGGTCGTTCGACTGTTTGTTCGCCCCCTGATCTGACCACAATGCATTGCCGCACTGAACAGTGCATTGCAAGCCCTGATTGGCTGAAGCAGTGAAAGCTTCAGCCAATAAGGACACAGAGCTCTGTCAGTGTCCTGATCATGACTTTATCCAATCATGGCTCATTCCTGCCCCACAGTATAAAAGTATTCTTTCAATGGCAGCCATTTTCAGTGTGATTTCGGCTTGGAGAGAGATAGAATAGGGCTTTGTTAAGTGCTATTAGTTAGTTAGTATGCTATACTGTGCTATTTTGCTTCAATTGTCAGTGTAGAATATTAGTTTAGTGTCAGTCTAGGGATAGTGTGAGTGTAGTGAGGAGGACCATCATTCAGCTTTGCATAGCGTGCAGCTAGAGTAGGGACAGCTCAGATAGTTTCACTGTAGTGTAGTGAGACCATGTCAGTAATCTTTACATTAGTGTCTAGCTGGAGTAGGGACAGTTCAGATAGCGTCAGTGTAGTGACGGGTGAACACCATCTATTTGATTGCATTACTGCCAGTTTAACTCCATTTACTTCTGTGTGCATTACTTCCAGTTTAACGCAATATAGTTTTGTGTGCATTACTGCCAGTTGAACGACATAGTTCTGTGTGCGTTACTGCCAGTCTAACGCCATATACTTCTGTGTGCATTACTGCCAGTTTAACGCCATTTACTTCTGTGTGCGTTACTGCCAGTTTAATGCCATATTGTTTTGTGTGTGTTCAAGATCAGGAGTGGACAGAAGATGCTGCTGATTGGGTTCGGTACCTATGCGCCAGAACAGTATTAAGGATAGCTTTCAGCTGACTGGATCTGGGTGAATCAGAGGACAAGAGTGCTGGCCTCCCTATCTGCTGATCGGTCACTGTGGATTGGATTGATGTTCGTTTGGCAGTGATCGCAGCCACTTCACATACACCACAAGGTTTTTGATTGATCTTCTTTCTGGTGAGTGCAATTCCTAGAGGGATCTCAAGCACTAGATGTATCGATTGTTGAAGGTTTTAAAAAACAGATGAATCACTTATGAACTTTTATTTGCAAAGCACTATGGCTGCTCCAGTTTTTAGCTGAATATACAGATTTTTGAGCTTCTATCTAAAATCTTTAGCGCTGCTGAAGTTTTGAAAGATTACTTTTTATTGAAATTATTCCAAATCGTACTTTTGATCGCTTCCCTTGTTTCAGGAATTTTTTTCATTATAGCAGCTGCTGTTTTACCTCATTTATAATTTTCCTAAGCACTGAATAAGTGATCGTTTGTCTGAGAACGTTTGTGTAGTTTTGTGTGTGTTACTGCCAGTTTAACGCCATATAGTTTTGTGTGTTACTGCCAGTTTAACGCCATTTACTTCTGTGTGCATTACTGCCAGTTTAACGCCATATTGTTCTGTGTGCGTTACTGCCAGTTTAACGCCATATAGTTCTGTGTGCATTACTGCCAGTTTAACGACATATAGTTTTGTGCGTTACTGCCAGTTTAACGCCATTTACTTCTGTGTGCATTACTGCCAGTTTAACGCCATATTGTTCTGTGTGCGTTACTGCCAGTTTAACGACATATAGTTTTGTACGTTACTGCAAGTTTAACGCCATTTACTTCTGTGTGTGTTACTGCAAGTTTAACGCCATATACAGTATCTCACAAAAGTGAGTACACCCCTCACATTTTTGTAAATATTTTATTATACCTTTTCATGTGACAACACTAAAGAAATGATACTTTGCTACAATGAGTGAGTGTACAGCTTGTATAACAGTGTAAATTTGCTGTCCCCTCAAAATAACTCAACACACAGCCATTAATGTCTAAACTGCTGGCAACAAAAGTGAGTACACCCTAAGTGAAAATGTCCAAATTGGGCCCCAAAGTGTCAATATTTTATGTGGTTACCATTATTTTCCAGCACTACCTTAACACTCTTGGGCATGGAGTTCACCAGAGATTCACAGGTTGCCACTGGAGTCCTCTTCCACTCCTCCATGATGACATCACGGAGCTGGTGGATGTTAGAGACCTTGAGCTTTTCCACCTTCCGTTTGAGGATGCTCCACAGATGTTCAATAGGGTTTAGGTCTGGAGACATGCTTGACCAGTCCATCACCTTTACGCTTAGCTTCTTTAGCAAGGCAGTGGTTGTCTTTGAGGTGTGTTTGGGGTCAATATCATGTTGGAATACTGCCCTGCAGCCCAGTCTCCGAAGGGAGGGGATCATGCTCTGCTTCAGTATGTCACAGTACACGTTGGCATTCATGGTTCCCTCAATGAAATGCAGCCCCAGACCATGACACTCCCACCACCATACTTGACTGTAGGCAAGACACACTTGTATTTGTACTCCTCACCAATTGCCGCTACACACGCTTGACACCATCTGAACCAAATAAGTTTATCTTGGTCTCATCAGACCACACAACATGGTTCCAGTAATCTATGTCCATAGTCTGCTTGTCTTAAGCAAACCACAGGCTTTCTTGTGCATCATCTTTAGAAGAGGCTTCCTTCTGGGATGACAGCCATGCAGACCAATTTGATGCAGTGTGCAGCGTATGGTCTGAGCACTGACAGGCTGACCCCCCCACCCCTTCAACCTCTGCAGCAATGCTGGCAGCACTCATACGTCTATTTACCAAAGACAACCTCTGGATAGGATGCTGAATACGCGCACTCAACTTCTTTTTTCGACCATTGTGAGGCCTGTTCTGAGTGGAACCTGTCCTGTTAAACCGCTGTATGGTCTTCGCCACAGTTCTGCAGCTCAGTTTCAGGGTATTGGAAATCTTCTTATAGCCTAGGCCATCTTTATGTAGAGAAACAATTCTTATTTAGATCCTCAGAGAGTTCTTTGCCATGAGGTGCCATGTTGAACTTCCAGTGACCAGTATGAGAGAGAGCGAAAACACTAAATTTTACACACTTGCTCCCCATTCACACCTGAGACCTTGTAACACTAACGAGTCACATGACGCCGGGGAGGGAAAATGGCTAATTGGGCCCAATTTGGACATTTTCACTTAGGGGTGTACTCACTTTTGTTGCCAGCGGTTTAGACATTAATGGCTGTGTGTTGGGGTATTTTGAGGGAACAGCAAATTTACACTGTTATACAAGCTGTACATTCACTACTCTACATTGTAGCAAAGTGTAATTTCTTAAGTGTTGTCACATAGTTCATAGTTACAAAAATGTGAGAGGTGTACTCACTTTTGTGAGATATTGTAGTTTTGCATGTGTTACTGACAGTTTAATGCCATATAGTTTTGTGCGTTACTGCTAGTTTAACGCCATATACTTTTGTGTGCGTTACTGCCAGTTTAAGGCCATGTAGTTCTGTGTGTGTTACTGCCAGTTTAATGCCGTATAGTTTTGTGTGCATACGGCCAGTTTAACGCCATATAGTTTTGTGTGCGTTACTGCCAGTTTAACGACATATAGTTTTGTGCATTACTGCAAGTTTAACGCCATTTACTTCTGTGTGCGTTACTGCAAGTTTAATGCCATATAGTTCTGTGTGTCACTGTACATTTGGTGCATTATATTGCAGTATATTATAGTGTATCCGTGGAGTGTGTCTGTGTAGTGTGAGTACTCAAATTAAAGTGCACCAAACACCACTTTACATTGATTAAAGTGCATCTACGTACAGATTTCCACTTCTTCTTTACATTTGCTTATAAGCACCACCCCCTCCTTCCCAATAATGTCTGGGAGGACAACAAGGAGAGGCAGACATTCCCTTGACACTGTAAGGGGGGCCAGCAACAAATGTGTCCACAGGCAAAAGTGGATGTGGTGGTCAGTCCTCAGGCAGGGCATCATTACCTCTGTTTAGTGAGTTTGTCCGTGCTATCCAGCCACAGCATGCAGAGGAGGTGGTGGACTGGCTTACTAAACCATCCTCATCCTCTGTCACACAAGCAGAGACAAGTGTGCAGTCCCCTGCAGTTGCCAGAGTGGATAAACCTGCCTCCTTGTCCACATCTATTCCTGCCATAGCCCCAACATCAGCCATGGAGGAGTCAGCTGATTTATTTGACTACAGTGTCAGCCACTTGCTCCTTGATGATGCCCAGTCATTACTGGATTCAGATGTTGGTTCTGAGGTTGAGGGTGACAGGAACATGAGCCTAGAGAGAAGGGAGAACACTGGTAGACAAATTGGCATTCATATTCCCCAAGCCGCAGCGTATTGCCAGGTTGTCTCCAGTGGTAATGATGAAGATGGAGGCGATGGAGATGATGATGATGAGGTCACTAATGCGACTTGGGTGCCAGATAGAGCAGAGGAGGAAACTGAAGGTGAGGCGGCACAACCCCAAGGAGGCCAACATCAAAAAAGAGTAGAGAGCAGCCACCCTATTCCATCACATTCTGCAGCTGTTATCTCCCAGCTCACTCCCCAAAGCTCAGCTGTCTGGGCCTTTTTCAGCACATCTGCAGCAGATCGCACTGTTGCTATCTGCAAACTGTGTCTCAGGCACATCAAACATGGCAAAAACACCAGCCATTTGAGTACCACATGCTTAACAAGGTATTTACCTCTCAGCAGCCTCCACTGACAGGGATGATGGTGTAGCACAGGGTGTCCCAGGTCCTAGCAGCACATCTGCCAGCAGCACACTACCAGCTGTAGACTGTAGCAGGCAAATTTCTCTGCCCCATCTGCTGCAGCAGAAAAAAAATACAGTCCCTGTCACCCACATACCCAGCGTCTAAATGCAAGCTCTTCAAAGCTGTTGGCTCTCAAACTTATGCCTTTCAGCCTGGTGGATTCTGCCCCCTTCTGTGAATTTGCACAATGTGCTGTACCACAATGGCAGATTCCCAGTCGCTACTACTTTTCACGTAAGGCCGTTCCATCTCTCTACCACCACATGGAAGGGAATGTTCTGGCATTGTTGAGCAAGGCAGTCAGTCGTAAAATCCACCTTACTGCTGATACGTGGTCCAGCAAGCATGGGCAGGGACGATATATTTAGTTCACAGCACACTGGATAACGCTGCTTGCAACTCGAAAGGATGCAGGACGGGGCCAGTGCTGCAGCTTGTTGTGCCCCCACGTCTTCATACAGCTGGTGGTGATGATGCCAGACCTGTGAGCTCTACCCCCTCCTCCGCCACCTCCATGCCCTCCTCTGCAGAATTGTCCTATGAACATCAGGTACCCCCTAAGCATTCAGAGGGCTATTCCATGAGTCAGGCTAAAAGGTGCCATGCAGTGCTTCAGCTGGTGTGTTTAGGGGACAGGAACCACCCAGGAGCAGAGATTCTTGCAGCTCTGCAGGGACAGGCCCAGAGGTGGTTCACACCACGCCAGCTGGAGCCAGGAATGGTGGTGTCCGATAATGGCTCAAACCTCTTGTCCGTCCTTAGACGTGCCTGGCACGTGTCCTCAATTTGGTGGTGCAGCATTTCCTAAATACGTACCCAGAGTGGCAAGATGTGCTAAAGCTTGCCAGAAGAGTCTGTAGCCATTTCAGGCGGTCATACACAGCCAGTGCTCGGTTGGCTGAAATTCAGCGGGAATTCCACCTGCCCGTAAACCACCTGATTTGTGATATGCCCACCAGGTGGAATTTGACTTTGACAACGCTGCAGCAGCTATACATGCAGCAAAGGGCCGTCAAGGAGTATCTGTGCAAGTACGGCACAACAGGCTCAGGCTGCCTCAGCTTTTTTTCCCCACGCCAAAGGCTGATCATTAAGGATCCATGCACTGTATTGTCACCATTGGAGGAGGCCACAAGGAGGGTGAGCCGTGACAGTGCATGCATCAGTGACACAATCCCTGTTGTGTTCCTGCTGGAGCAAACTCTGTGTGGCATTATGGACAGGGCACTGCAGGCAGAGCAGCAGGAGGAAGAGGAGGACTTCCTTTCCTCTTAAGGCCCACTTTATCCAGACACCATCCTTCCTATGTCACAGAACACACAGAAGGAAAGAGGGGAGGAGAATTCTGGCACTTTCATAGGCTTCGAAGAAGAGGGAGACATGCGTCAATCTGTAAACGATGGCTTTCCAACCCCAGGACCCTTGGAAGTAGTACGTGGCCGTGTGAGTTACTGCAAGTTTAATGCCATATAGTTCTGTGTGCGTTACTGCCAGTTTAACGCCATATAGTTTTGTGCGTTACTGCAAGTTTAACACCAATAACTTCTGTGTGTGTTATTGCTAGTTTAATGCCATATAGTTTTGTGCGTTACTGCCAGTTTAACGCCATATAGTCTGTGTGCGTTACTGCAAGTTTAACGCCATATAGTTCTGTGTGTGTTACTGCCAGTTTAACGCCATATAGTTCTGTGTGCATACTTCCAGTTTAACACCATATAGTTTTTTGTGTTACTGCAAGTTTAACGCCATTTACTTCTGTGTGCGTTACTGCCAGTTTAACAAGCCATTGAAGACCTATGTGAATTACGGAATGCAGATGAGGACAATGACTTGATTGCTTGGTCGCAGTATTCTCACTCTTCCCCATCCATTGTACACACTACTTTTAGACCCAAGTCTATTTTTAATCCTACTCGGTTCAAAGGTCCTTAACCAGCCACTTTTTATCAGGTAGTTTTTAAAGAGCTTACTGACTTATGTTTATCAAAATCCTCTAGGCCTCATTATTCTGTCAATAATTTAAGTCCCCAAGAACACACAGCATTAAATTTATTGAGCACTAATCCTAATATTATAATCAAACCTGCTGATAAGGGAGGCGGAATAGTGCTGCAAAACAAATTGGACTACCTTTCGGAGGCTAGATGACTCCTCTCAGACATTAACACCTATGAGAAATTGACAACAGATCCCTTGCCCAAATTTATTGAGGAATCTAATCTAATAGTGACACATGCACAGGCTGAAGGCACACTCAGCAAAACAGAGGCAGCATTTTTCTGTAAACCCTTTTTCCAAGTACCGTATTTTTATCATCTGTCGAAAATTCATAGACATCAATAATCCACCTGGACGTCCTATAGTTGCTTCTATGAACAGCATCACTACAAGTTAGTCGCTATACATAGATCACTTCCTTCAACTATTGGCACAGGCCCTTCCTTCCTATATTCGTGACGGCACACATTTGATAGAATTGTTACGTCTCTACACATGGGAGTCCCCATATCTATGGGTATCTCTGGACGTATGCTCATTATACACTTTGATACCTCACACAGTTGACCATTAGGCCTTGGCCCATTTTCTTGATACAGATCCCACCCTTAACACACAACAAATCAATTTCATCCTCCAGGCTACTAAGTTTTGTTTGGAGCATAATTATTTTCTGTTCGATGGTGATTATTATTTGCAGAAACAAGGCACGGCTAAGGGGGCAAATTTTGCCCCCAGCTATGCAAACTTAACAATGGGACTGTGGGAGACCAGGTATATTTGGGTTGATAACCCCTTTTCTGCATACAGGTCTTCTACGGTCGTTATATTGATGACATCATCATTATTTGGGATGGCCCTCTTAGTTCTGTAAAAGAATTTGTTACCTACTGCAATGCCAATATTTTTGCTCTATCATTCACCTCAGTAATGGACCTTGAGTCCATATGTTTCTTGGACCTAGAGTTATTTCATATTAATTATGTAATTACTGCCAAAAACTATACAAAACCTACGGTCGGAAATTCATTTCTTCACTATTCTAGTTGTCACCACCCTAGGTGGGTCAACAATGTCCCAAAAAGCCAGTTTCATCGTCTGAGGTACAATTGTACCAGATTGGATGACTACAAACTACAATGTACCACCTTGAAGAAAAAATTCCTTGACAAGGGCTATCCCCCTAATCTCATCGACGAAGCATGTTCTCTCTATAAAACATAAAATTGACCCACCTCTAGAAAACAGAGTTCTGAGCCAGTCACTAGATACATCACACAATACCATGCAAGTCACAGGAAAATGGAAAATGTTTTTAAGGTCCATTCTCACTCAGGACCCACATTTATCCTCGTCTTTGTCCACAGTACCCAAATTTGCATATCGGAGGGCTCCTAACATCAAAAGCAAATTTGCCCCCAGCAAAATTAAACCTCAGACTTAAATTACCATGTTAAAGCAACTCACATTAATTCCACTATTAGGCATGTTCCGTTGCAAAAGGGCCTTATGTCTCACTTGTTCCCATGTCAGCTATGGCAAAAAACTTTTATAGCTAATGAAAAGACTTTTACTTTAAGCTCCTTTTACAATTGCTCCACAACGTATGTCGTATATCTTATCCGTGTGGTATGCTCTATGTTGGCGGAACAGGGCCCTGCGTGCCAGGTTTGGGGAGTTGTCCAGGCAGCCAATCCACAATACAGTATTTCTCATTATTTTGCTGTCCATCATAATTAAACCATTGCTGATCTTCAGGTATGGATCATCGAATCCATACCAGAAAAATGTACACCAGCAGAAAGGTTTCAACGTCTGTGCAGACAAGAGACCTTCTGGATTTATACCCTTAATACTATGACACTCCATGGCCTTAACGAGGCAATTGAAATCAATCAATACAGTTATATAATAATCTTTTACTTATTATTTTTCATTTCATATCATTTTTTGGTCAATTAGTTATAATATGAGATTCTTAAAACATATTATTTATATAGATATATATAGATATATCTATATATATCTATATATGCATTATTTTCAGGCCATGTGCACCCACACATGTTAGTGTAGGCACTCTGATTTTTGTATATGGTTGCCTTTGGACCCATTGACATGTGTGTAAATGGTAACATGTCTGTGTCTTTGTGATCATGACCAGCCCACCTTCACATTGCTGCTCATCTTCACTTATGAATTAGTCTACTGTACATATAGATTTTTTATAAATGTCCCACACTTATTTTATTCATGCCAAACAGTGGTTTTGATCCAGTTATTATTATTACTTATTATTTTTTTATTATTAATTATTATTATTTTTTATCTTATCCTCCACACATATTAATTCTTATTTAATCATATTCCATATATAAGAAAGAATCAACTCTCAATTTTGTACCATTTTTTAGTTGACAATAGAATTTTTTAGCTAATGATCTTCCATTATTTTAGGAATTTTTTGCTAACAATATTTTCCTACCCATTTTTTAATGGTACATATATATGGATAACATATATGGATAATATTCTTCTTTGCGTCTATTATTATTATTATATATTTTTTTTTATTCTGTGTATAAGTTTATCTATTTTTATCTATTTAATGGTGTATTATAGTTGTATGTTGATCTTCTGGGATATGTTATGCCTCTGGCCCCTTAAATCTTATTGTAAACACGGACGCTGTCACATGCTGTCGGCGTCAGTCCATAAAATAGACAGACATTCTAACCACCAATTAGATCTTAGGAAAAAGCAGAAGCTTTGAAACGCGTCATCTGACACGCCCAAGCATCACTTCCGGTTCATGGACTCCTCCGAGTGCGTTCCACGCTGGGGCACACGCTGCAAAGCAGACACTAGGCTTGTATACACGTCGCTCTGTCGATCCATCTACCACAGCTCGCTGGGACGCTGCTCTGGATACAGCCCTGGACCCCGCAGTGACCCCACGGACCACAGGCACCATTATTATATGCCTTATTCTCACCGTTATTGTGTGAGTAGCTATTTGGCTTTTGCTTTTGAATAAATCGTTTACTACATACTGCACTTAGTCTGGCGCACCTTGTTCTTACTTTTACACAATAGTTTTTGTTGCAAGTGTAGTAATACAACTACAATCACCTCAAGTATGATGGGTAAAAGGCAGAAGGGTTAGAAACAATACCAGTCCCCCCCCCCCCCACTGAGAAGAATATCCTAATTTCCTATTCCAGTGACCACTTAGCAAGTACAATTCCTTCCAAACTGGGCACAGGCAGCAATACAACCTAACAGAGGTTGTAAAATATTCTTACTCTAAAAAATAAATAAATAATCTGGAGTCCCACGTTAAGTGATAATTAATTATTGTCTCTTGATTTGAATCTAATATTAATTGAACATATTGGATTTTTCACCTGCGCTGTGGACCTTATCCCTGATGTCATTCTTTGCCTACAATCTGTGTGCTCCTTGGAAAAAATCTTTCAATAAACATATTGAAACAGAACATATTTGATTTTAGTGGTTATCTGAAATTAGGAGTGGGTAACAGAGACGGTTAATCAATCATTTGGACCAGGCATCATTTGGAGTAATAATAAGGAACTGTAGGTGAACATATACAAGGGTGAATGTATATACAAAAATGTGCTGAGTTTGTAGAGCACAGGCATGCAATAACCACTGGAAAGCAATCAGAATACAACTTACAAAGTAGACAAAGAAAAGAACAAAGAAAGCAATTTCTGATTGATGGCTTTTTTATGTTACATATCATTGCTTTTTGTGCTGCCATATATATATATATATATATATATATATATATATATATATTAAGCCTGGATTTCTCTTTTCTAGCCACTGGAATGTACTTTTCCAGCTAAAGACAGCACAGTTTCCCATTGATTGTCTTTTTTTTTCTGCGTTTGCTGGAAATGATTCAATACCCGTAATACATCATCCACTACCTGCTTATTCTTAGATTGCAGAGCATCTTCCTAATGGGATCCAGTGATGACCAGCGGGTAGTAATTGTAAGCCTGAATTAGAGCTCCTTGTATACTGCAGCAGTAAAGTGTTCTTGATAAGATCATAGTCAGGCAGGCTAGTTAAAAACATAAAAAACATACTGTACTTAGTACACCTCTGGAAAACATGCCCATTTACATTTCTGCCAGGAACTAGGTATGCCACCATTCTTTTTGGTGAGGTATCCACAGTGATACAACCATGTCTCAAAAGACAGTTAATGAGACAGTAAAACCATACAGGTTATGGTGAGAAGGTACTAAAGCAATTGAAAAGCCCTCCAACCAAATCAGTGTGTAGCAGAGTCATGCCTTCTTAGAATGTATTAACATTTCATCATACTGTATATCCAAATATATGTGCACAGTGGATAGAGACATGCAAATAATTCCTTTCATGCACCAACAGCAAGATGTACATCCAGAGCTATTAGTGTATAGTGTACCTGCATGGGTTTCCTCCGGGTACTCCAGTTTCCTCCCACACTCCAAAAACATGCTGGTAGGTTATTTGGATGGATCCTGTCAAAAATTGTCCCTAGTATGTATGAATGTAAGTTAGGGACCTTAGTATGTAAGCTCCTTGAGGGTAGGGACTGATGTGAATGTACAATATATATCTGTAAAGCGCTGTGTAAATTGATGGCAGCTCCTTGAGGGTAGGGACTGATGTGAATGTACAATATATATCTGTAAAGCGCTGTGTAAATTGATGGCACTATATAAGTACCTGTAATAAATAAAATAAATATAGTGAAAATATGGCCAGATAATTTAGAGACAAAATTCATCCAGCTTCTTCAGACTTTTATTGTCATGGCCATTATCATTGTAGCATATGTATGTAAATCATTGCTTCTGTGGAGTAAGGCTTTGGACTCAATGAAACGGTATAACCATATAGGTTGTGTTGAGAAGGGACAGTAAGGTATTCACATGTCTCATTCCATTACATATCCCAAAAATAAGAGGCATGTTACTCATTTCAGGATAGGTGGTGTCATTAAAAGGAGAAAACAATTAAACTTTTGTTCCAACTCTCAAAGCCTCAAAAACTCTAAAAAAGGTAAGGTGGTGGAACTTCCTTTCTGCACCTAATTAACAAAATTTGGAAATAAAATGATCTACCATATTTGCTTTACTGCCAATTCAACAACGATTTCTTTAACAATTAAAAAAGGGTAAATAATGAAATAAAAAATAAAGAGCACTATTCTTATAGAGGACCAGAGGAGGGATATTGTCTTTGAGGGTGAAGATCCACTGTAACTTTAGGTGAAAATATTAATTTCAGAAAGCCAAGATCACTTTAGTTAGTCCTAAGATATCGAGAGGACATTTGCTTTCTTGGATTTTTGGAGCACTATGATTCTCCTGACATGAACAAATTGCGCATAGAGGCTTTTAGATGTACATGTTTACCCTCCACCAACCAATTTCAGCCCAGAGATTTACTTTACAGCTGGTCATAGAATACATTAAAAGTACGTGATTAAAGGGACTGTTTCAGTCCCAATTTGCAACAACCGGGCCTTGCAGTAGTGCAGAAATAGGGCTTTTGATCAGCTGAACTTTGGAAGCAATTGTTACTACACACATTTTTTACATGATAGAAAACCTCATGGTACCCCTAAACATCAGTTGAAATAAAGACTGTGAAGGCTCCTGGAGGAACGCAGGTTGTTTAAGGATGTACAGAAGATCCTCCACCTATCATTTTCTGTGAAACATCTGCTTGTCTATAGCCAACCTAAGTTCCCAGTATGCATCTACTCACTTCCACTGTATTTACCACTAAATTCTCAGCACTAGGATTTGGCTAGGATCAAAGAACAACTGACAAACTATTGTCAAATGGAGCTTCATGTTCCACATCAAAAGCAATGCTAGCACTTTGATCTCATAAGTCTTTGTGATTACAGCAAGCATCTTCCATTTACCATCCTTTTGTGACCCCTATTTGTCTATTTTTCTACTTGCCCTGGTTGCTGTCTGCTGTGCATGCTATATATCAACTAACATCAGTAACGATCACATACTGAAACTATTTCATTTCCATACCGTTTGCTGTGATTCAAAAAAAATGATGACTCTTGGCACTTATAGATCTGTTACAAGGTTCTCAATGTACTTTATCGTAGAAAGAAAAATAGTTCAAAGGGAAGAAAGAGAAAAATATTGATTTCAATTCTTATTGAATTTTGCTTTGTATAAGTACTAGAGTTGGTTTAGAATTATATGGCCTTTAGTCAATAAAATGATTCCTTTTTGGTGCAAAAACTAAAAAAAAAAAGAAAAAAAAACAGATTTTACTGCTACAGAAGATGACACAATGATATGTAAAACATAAAATACATTTTTATTAAATTATTATTTTTATTATACAGGATTTATATAGCGTTGACAGTTTACGCAGCATTTTACAACTTGAGGGTAGACAGTACAAATACAATCAACTCTAATACAATAGGTAAAACCATATTTATAAGAGAAAAGGGGAATATGTACAGAAATCCCCTAGTATACAAGATTGCACCAATCACATATCATATAGTTCACAAGGCTGACGCTTTTCGAGTGTAACGCTTTGGGTAGGTGCTTTATAGTGTTTTTCTGATAGTGTAGGATATAGGGACAGGTACATTTAGCCAGGCCTGTGTTCTTTACTAGGCCTGGATGTTAATTTAGGGTTGTAAGTATCAGAATAGATGGGGGTGTGGCCGCCTACACTTGGGCTCAGGGAGACCTTCTCTGCTTAACAGTGGATCCTGATGGAGACAGAGAATGGGCTGAGACCTGAGTGGCAGGAAACCCATGTGAGAGGATTGACCAATGGTTAATTTCCATGGTCAGAGGGAGGTCTCTCATAAAAGGGGGGTCACATGATTGGGAGGAGTTGGAGGTTGCAGATTCATTTCGGGATT
The DNA here is from genome assembly GCF_042186555.1 of Aquarana catesbeiana. Classification (NCBI taxonomy): domain Eukaryota; kingdom Metazoa; phylum Chordata; class Amphibia; order Anura; family Ranidae; genus Aquarana; species Aquarana catesbeiana. Next base: position 87,404,547 of record NC_133326.1, on the reverse strand, counting down.
CAGAGTCCGCAAGTTAGGCCCAGAGGCCTGAGAGTTCAGAGATCCCGGAGCCCTGGAGCCGGAGGAGAATCCAGGGGGGCTAACAGCCTAGGCCCTGGAGAAGAAATCAACATGTAGTTGCACAGGAACTATCGGATGTTCCCATGCGGGGAATGTGCCGGTAGGAGGAGGAGGAAGTAGGAGCAAAGTGTCAGAGCAGGAGGAAGTAGAAGCAAAGCAGCAGACGAACGCTGGGTGATCGACTTTCTGTGAGTAGAACATGGACTGTTGATTGGTAGAGAGCAAAGGGGGTGCAAACCCAGAGGAGCCGAATGAGAACTTCATACTGTGAATCAAAGGACCACAGTATCAAGCGCTTTCAAGGACTGAGGGGAGCTGACAGACAAGTCATGGAAATAGGCAGTGTTGGCCTGTGACTTTGAGTTCACACCCCAAGGAATATCCATCAGTCTGACAGAGGGATATTATTCAGAGTAATGCTCATCTGTCTATTTTGGGAGTGCTGTAATACACAGAGAATTGGAACCAGGAAAGGATTATAGGGAAAAAGGGAATTCAGCAACAAAGCACGGCTATGGATTCACACCCTTCAATAATATGGGGCATCTCATATGTTTCACTGAATAGCCCCACAGATATAATCCCGAATAAAATGAAACTTAAAGTTGGAACTTTGACTGTTTGGTGTTCTGTGAGTTCTGGGAGATCGGAAGCGGAGTGATTGGCAAAGGTAAGGAACTAAAAACCAGCAGCCCTCATGGGGGTACTGCTACACGCGTAAAGCTTATTCAGGACTTTTTCCTTAGGATCCATTGAGAGAGCAAACCTAACTAGAAACTTAAGTGCAGTAAATCATACCAACCAGTCAGTATTTCAATCTTCTACTGAAAAAACAGCAGAATTAATTCTGAGTGGATGTATAGGTTACTTTAAGGTGAATTAGTATTTAGGATTTCTGTAAAGAATTATGTAATTTGTTATGAATAGTTGTTTAGGGTTTTACTATGTTAGGTATCATTCAGTGAGGAAGGTCTTAATGACACCCTTTATTCGCTAACTTAAAGGGTGTTTCGATTTTTGCAGCAAATTGGGATGACACCAACTTTATATTTGTCACACATTGCTATTTGCATAATACTACATTAAACAATCTAAATTTCTGCTTACTGTTTTACTTGCTTGAAAATCCTACATAGCTCTCTTCTTCTATGTAATGTTAAGGAGAGGACTGGTGAGTTAAGGTTTACCATAATTAACTCTGTCTGTACTGTGCTGGCAGATCTCATTAGCAAATGTAAACTTGGTCTGAGCACTGTCTGTCCCAAGGGTTAAAGATTTTAAAGCTTTGGTGGCACATTGTATGGTAATGCACATTCCCTCAGTTTGTCCCTCTAATTGCACATTAATATTATTCAGAATAGCTTTCAATCCTATGTTTAAACCTACTCCAAAGAAATAACCATAAAGGTAACAATATCTTTTAAAAACATATTTTTAGATATGCTGAATGAGAACAATTAACGTACATACGGTATAGTGGGGGGTTCTTAAATTTGACAGCAAAAGTGGAAATGGACTTTAGTTATTAAAGATATAAAAGTTTTCAAAACAACACATAGGGTCAGGGATAGGGATGAGCTTCGTGTTCGAGTCGAACCCATGTACGACTTGAACATCGTCTGTTCGCCCGTTCGCCGAATTGCGAACGATATGGGCCGTTCGCGCCAAATTTGTGTAGCGCGTCACGGCCCATAATTCACTGCGGTATCGCAGTGCATTGCTGGCTGATGATTGGCCAAGCATGCACTATGACACCCAAGCTTGGCCAATCACAGCGCCGTCTGGACAGAGAGCCGTAATTGGCCAAAGCCAAGGAGGCTTTGGCCAATTATGGCTCAGGGGATTTAGTACACGCCCCACATTATATAAGGCCACCTGCACGGCAGCCCTGTGTAGTGTTTGTTCCGGCGTTGAAAGAGATAGACAGAGAGACAGTGTCATTTGATTTAAGTTAGATTAGGCAGGACAGTCAGTGAGTTAGCTGCACTTACAGTGTATTGTGTATATATATATATATATATATATATATATATATATATATGCATCCCTGCATCCCAGGTGTTATATATATATATATATATATATATATATATATACACTGTATTCAGTTTAGCTAGATCCGTTCCTGTTATCTTCCTACTGATAGGCAGGCTTGTCTTGTTACAGTATTTACAGCTACCTGAAGAAAATTGCTGGTGTTCTTTTGATCCTATTAGTACCACAGTCAGGCAGCTAGACTATTTACAGTTAGTGTAGTGCGTCCTCCTCACAGTGTTCAGCTAAAGCTACAAGTTAGTTTAGTGTGACCACTGCACAGTGTTCAGCTAAAGCTACAAGTTAGGGTAGTGCGTCCTCCTCACAGTGTTCAGCTAACGCTACAAGTTAGTGTAGTGCGTCCTCCTCACAGTGTTCAGCTAAAACTACAAGTTAGTGTAGTGCGACCTCTGCACAGTGTTCAGCTAAAGCTACAAGTTACAATAGATTAAAAGCGTATCAGCGCATAGTGGTCATGCGGATACGAAATAAGTTACAGGTGCCACGTCTTATATTAAGTAGTTAGAAGAACAAGAGAATATTGGTGGGCTCAAGACTTTATAGGCACAATAATGAAAATGATATGTAGTTAAAATTCTATTTTATTTCAAAGTATTTTTTAAAAAAAGAGAGGGAGGATAGGGAATAGAGTAGAACATACACAGTTTACAAATTATGCACTCCATACACAATTGGTTGGTTTTGGTAAAGAAGATAAACAAAACTTTGGAACCAACAAGAGACATGCAACTTATTGATCTATATAATTACAGTACATTTCGTTGAACCAAACGCTATGTGATGGTGGCAATCAGATTCTGTTTAAGCTCGACATGTTATGCGCCACATGCGCTTCTTCAGGAGCACAGAATTGGATACTGTAATGAATAATACAATTTGTAAAGAAAAATAAAATAGGTTTATGTCTACATGCAGAATTGTATTTAAACAGTATAGTAGAGTAGTAAAGAGGAGGCTGTTCCTAAAACACCAAGGGGGTATCCATCCTGCAGTGATCAGGCGGTGCGAAAGGCAATGTGGGAACGAATGTAACATGGTACTAAATCAATAGTAAGGAAATAAAGTAGGTAATAGAGTACATCGTGAGATGTAGGGTCAGGTAGGGTTGAAGTAGGAAATGAAGGGAGTGGGAGGGGGGGGGGAGGGGAAGAGGGGGGAAGGGGAAGAGGGGGGAAGGGGAAACGGGAGGGGAGGGAGGGGGAGAGAGAGGGGGGGAGAGATGGGAAGAAAGAACGGGAAAGGGGAAGAGGTAAAAAATGGGGGGGGGGAAGAAGGGGAAGGGGAGGGAAAGGAGGGGGAGGGGAGGGGGAGGGGGGGAGGGGAAAATGGGAAAGGGGAGGAAAGGGAGGGGGGAGAGAGGGAAAAAGAGGAAAAGAGGGGGGGGGGAAGAAAGGAGGGGGGGACAAGGGGGAGGGGAGGGAAGGGGGGGGGAAGAGGGGGAGGGGGAGGGGAGGGAAGGGGGGGAGGAAAGAGGGGAAGGGGGGGAAGAGGGGGGGGAGGGGGGAGAGGACTCCCATTAATGAAAAGTGTATGTAGATGTCCATATATAGTAAAAAGGTATTTTCAAATAATCAAGATGACTAATATCGAGAGAATCGGAGGGAGTTATTAAATGGTAAAATATATAGCAGGTGGTACATGCTGTGGCCCCTGGTATTATATAAAAAAAAAAAAAAAAAAATAGCATTAATGTTAGAAAATAACTTAATTAAGTTAGATTGCACTTACCCTGATACATTTATAACTATGCTTGGAAAGGAGGGGAGGTAAAAACGGAACCACAACAGTCTCATTAGTTAGTATTGATAATTCCCAGCACTGTCAGCGGTTATTATTTGATGGGAGGGGATATGGTATCAGTCAGAGGCAGAAGTAGGTGTTGCATAAAGGTGCAAAAAGGATTTTTTCCTTTAGGAAGCTATTCAGTCTGACCCCAATCCTGCTGAGTCTGTTGAATAGTAAAACATATTGTAAGGATAAGCCAAGAGTAAACTGTTAAGAAGGATGGTAGGAATGCAAACTTACCTAGGATATATAGCATATAGTTGATAGGTAGAGAAGTTGGTGGTAAAAAGCCACACAGCCGTCTCGCTTAGAGCGGCTTGTGGTGTGGATAGTACAGAGAGAGACGCCAACCAGGCGTCTCTTGTACATCCGCCCCGCCTGTAGTCACCAATCGGCGTAGCCGACGTGACGTCATTCAGGCCGGCCGCTGGCGCGTACTGCGCATGCCTCGATCCCCGGCGTCATCCGAACAACTCACGGAGCGTCGGGGAAAGAGGAGGCAGTCGCGTCCTGGTATCCTAGCAACCGAGCGGACCCGGAGTATCTGCGCAGACTTCCCATCTCCAGCGCGAGCCAGACGACTAACGATGCAGAGAAGGGGGAGAGGGCGGACAGATCTCAGCATCCTGGCAGGCAGAAATACAGAGCGGTCCGCCACCAATAACTCGCCCCTCAGTGCAGTCAGATAAATGTCCGCCCCAATGGAGAATAGGGGAGATAGAGCGCAGCCATGTCCACGTCAACACGGCCGTCAAAGGACACCAAATGCGCCAACCATCTAGAGTATAGATGTGGCGCTGGGCGGCCGCACATTGCCCATAGTAACACCGCCATAACCATGCGGGGGAGGGACAAACCCATGATGAAGGCGCAGCCTCTGGAAAAATAAAATTAAAAATAAGAATAAGAAAAAATAGGGTCACATTGGTATAAAATATAGTAGTAATTAGGAATGACCGGCATGAAGGTATCATGACAACAATTGAGATGGAAAAGAGGGGGGGAGGGGGGGGGGGAAAGGAGGTGGGGGGTAAAAAGGGGGGTAAGGGAGAAATATAACATCTGCGACTAAACTGTACAGGTATTGATATTGTTGAAACATGTCAATTAGTTTACATTATCTGAGTTTACATAAGGGGACATGTGAAAAGTTCTAAATTAGCCAAAAAACTTGCTAAAAAGGGAATACAGTCTCACTTCTGTTGGTAAACAACAACAACATGATATATTCATACTTGTATAGTTTGACCAAAAAGGCCCAGAGTAGAATAGTAAAGTGGTAAAAAAGCCCAAAGTGAATAGGCTGAGTGTGTTCAAAGAAACGGTTTGTAGGACTGAGCTTCGTTGATCCCAGGGGGGAAAGTGGCACCTAGGCGTTCTATCCATAGGGTTTCTTGCTGGCACACTTTTTTGTCCCAATCTCCACCCCTGGGGTCTATTGGGATTACTGCTAATGCAATAAATGAAATGAGAGAGATATTGAATTTGTGGTAGAGGTCGAGGTGCCTACTGACTGCTGTCACCATTTTCCCTTCACCAGAGTAATATACATGGTCCCTGATTCTGCAGCGTAGGTGTCTAATAGTCTTCCCTACATAGAACGCGCCACATTGACATAGCATCAAGTATACCACTCCTTTTGTATCACAATCTGCATAGAATTTAGGCGTGAATTTTTCTCCATTAGGTAATGTGAAGGAGTTCCCTTCTTTGATCCATGGGCAAAAGGAACATTTGCCACATTGGGCCATTCCTGATTTGGGTTGTTTCAGTTTGGGGGTGGTAACAAAGTGGCTTGAAGTCAGTTGGTCACCTAAGGACCTCGTTCGTTTAAATGTGATTTGGGGAAAAGGACTGATGTATTTGTTTATGATGGGGTCCTCCTGGAGGATCGGCCAATGTTTATCAAGTATGTCCCTGAGTTTTTGGTGTTGTTGAGAAAATTTAGTAATAAATCTTACTGGGGCACTAGTAGAGACATGTTTCTGCTTAAAAAGTAAGGAATTTCTTGACTGACGGATGGCTTTGTTGTATGCGCTCCGTAGTAAGGTTTTATTATAGCCTCTTGCTAATAATCTATTGCGGAGTGCCCGTGCTTGAGATTTGAATTCCTCTAGATGTGTACAGTTGCGGCGTAACCTGAGATATTGTGCATAAGGTATACTTTTAATAAGCGATCTAGGGTGAGCGCTTTCCGCGTGCAGTAGGGTATTCCCTGCCGTTTCCTTTCTAAACAGGGTGGTCGCTAACTAGTTCTCTTGGTCTTTAAAGATAGTTAAGTCTAGAAAAGTTATTTGATTCAAGTGGGCAGAGGTGGTAAACTTGAGGTTCATCGAATTGTGGTTGATCATTTGGATGAAATCATCCAGAAGATTGGGGGTACCTGTCCACACTAGAAAAATATCGTCTGTATACCTTCGCCATATGAGGATCTGGTCAGTGTAAATGGTCAGGTCTTCATTAGAGAAAACATTGCGTTCCCACCCTCCTAGGTACAGGTTAGCGTAGGCCGGTGCACAACATGTGCCCATGGCCACGCCCTGTACCTGGAGGAAGTGGGAATCCTTAAAGCAGAAGTAATTGCGAGTTAATACAAATTTGAGCAATTCCAATATGAATTCACAGAATTCCCAACTGTAATGATCTTGTTCTCTTAGAAAAGAGAGTGCCATCCCGATGCCCTGCTTGTGTGGGATGCTGGAGTATAATGCCTCCACATCCAGTGTCACGAGGAGGGCATCGGGAGGGACAGGCAATCCCTCTATTTGTTTCAACAAATCAAGTGTATCACGGGTGTAAGACGGAAGGCTCAATACATGTGGCATTAGGACGAAATCTATGAGGCGGCTAGCATGTTCGGAAAGAGAGCCAATACCGGAGACGATTGGTCGGCCAGGAGGCATCGTGGAGTGCTTATGTATCTTCGGTAGGGCATAAAAAGTAGCCTCTTTAGGTTTTTTGACGTTAAGGTAATTATAAGTATCTTGGTCGATTAGGCCCTTTTGGAAGGCCGAACCAATGGTCTCCAGGTATTCCTGCTTAAATTCTGGGATCTGCGTCTCGGGTAAGAGGCAGTAGCAATGTTTGTCCGCTAAGATCTTGGTCACCATGGATTCGTAGTGTGTTTTAGTCATCAGGACAATGTTACCTCCTTTGTCCGCAGCTTTAATTTCTAGGTCTGGATGATTTTTTAGGGCTTGGATGGCTTGTCTTTGGGAATAAGAAAGGTTTCCTGGGGTTGCTGATATAGTGATTTCTTTTATATCTTTAATGGTTCCTATAAGGAAAGCCCAGATATGTGAATTTGTGGTTAATTCTGGAAAACGTTGTGATTTGGGTTTGAATTTTTTAATGTTAGATGTGTGTCAAGTGGATGCCGCTGTCTCTTGTGAGAGATTTGACGATTCATTTTCCTCCAATAGGAGTATGAGATCTCGGAGGACTCGAAAATCCTCCATGGTGAAGTGTTTTACTTGTTCTGATATCGCTTTGTCTTGTTTGGATTGTACTACTTGTTTATCAAAAAGGAATTTGTATGTTAAATTGCGCGAGAAAAGATAGACATCTTTTATTGTCTCATATTTGTCAATATTGGTCGAAGGACAGAAGCTTAGTCCAAATTTAAGGACATCAAGTGTCTCCTTGTCAAAGTGATAGGGTGTTAAATTAATAACTTCCAAACCTGTGGTTATGTCGGTGTTGTCAGGTTCGTGAGCAATTGAAAATTTGTCTGTGTCTGGGGTGTTTGGATATGTGCATCCAATGTGCGTTGTCTAGTATTAGGTGCTCGTTGTGTCAAGGGTGGGAGAGTAGTAGGGGGGTTTTGACCCTGGTGGTTCCTCGGATCATTAGGGTTCAAGTTTGTATGACCCACCTCGGTAGGGCCTGTAGTGTTCGGTTGTGTCATATTTGGTGTTTGTGATTGATTACTCAACATCTGTATTGCTTGTAGGGCTGTCGCCCCTAAGTATTTAGGTTGTGAGGACGGATACCCCCTTGGTGTTTTAGGAACAGCCTCCTCTTTACTACTCTACTATACTGTTTAAATACAATTCTGCATGTAGACATAAACCTATTTTATTTTTCTTTACAAATTGTATTATTCATTACAGTATCCAATTCTGTGCTCCTGAAGAAGCGCATGTGGCGCATAACATGTCGAGCTTAAACAGAATCTGATTGCCACCATCACATAGCGTTTGGTTCAACGAAATGTACTGTAATTATATAGATCAATAAGTTGCATGTCTCTTGTTGGTTCCAAAGTTTTGTTTATCTTCTTTACCAAAACCAACCAATTGTGTATGGAGTGCATAATTTGTAAACTGTGTTTGTTCTACTCTATTCCCTATCCTCCCTCTCTTTTTTTAAAAAATACTTTGAAATAAAATAGAATTTTAACTACATATCATTTTCATTATTGTGCCTATAAAGTCTTGAGCCCACCAATATTCTCTTGTTCTTCTAAAGCTACAAGTTAGTGTAACAGTGTTCAGCTAAAGCTACAAGTTAGTGTAGTGCGTCCTCCTCACAGTGTTCAGCTAAAACTACAAGTTAGTGTAGTGCGAGCTCTGCACATTGTTCAGCTAAAGCTACCTGTAGAAGGTTGGTGGTGTTTTCCTGATCCTATCACCACCGCAGGCAGCTAAATAAGCTACACGTTAGTTTTTTGCGAGCTCTGCACAGTGTTCACCTAAAGCTACCTGTAGAAGGTTGGTGGTGTTTTCCTGATCCTATCACTACCGCAGGCAGCTAAATAAGCTACAACTTAGTTTTTTGCGAACTCTGCACAGTGTTCACCTAAAGCTACCTGTAGAAGGTTGGTGGTGTTTTCCTGATCCTATCACTGCTGCAGGCAGCTAAATAAGCTACAAGTTAGTGTAGTGCGTCCTCCTCACAGTGTTCAGCTAAAACTACAAGTTAGTGTAGTGCAAAGTGTTCAGCTAAAGCTACAAGTTAGTGTAGTGCGTCCTCCTCACAGTGTTCAGCTAAACCTACAAGTTAGTGTAGTGCGACCTCTGCACAGTGTTCAGCTAAAGCTACAAGTTAGTGTAGTGCATCCTCTGAACAGTGTTCAGCTAAAACTACAAGTTAGTGTAGTGCGACCTCTGCACAGTGTTCAGCTAAAGCTACAAGTTAGTTTAGTGCGTCCTCTGAACAGTGTTCAGCTAAAACTACAAGTTAGTGTAGTGCGACCTCTGCACAGTGTTTAGCTAAAGCTACAAGTTAGTGTAGTGCGTCCTCCTCACAGTGTTCAGCTAAAACTACAAGTTAGTGTAGTGCGACCTCTGCACAGTGTTCAGCTAAAGCTACAAGTTAGTGTAGTGCGTCCTCTGACCAGTGTTCAGCTAAAGCTACAAGTTAAGGTAGTGCGTCCTCCTCACAATGTTCAGCTAAAACTACAAGTTAGTGTAGTGCGACCTCTGCACAGTGTTCAGCTAAAGCTACCTGTAGAAGATTGGTGGTGTTTAGAAAAAATGAAAAAACCCCTAACAGGGCTTTAATGCAGCCAATGATGTAATAGGATACAATTCAAAATGAGTAGATAATCAAAAAGAATTTTTATTGGTACAAAAAGTATATAAATAGTAAATTCTGACATTAAAAAGTCAGGACATGAACTGGAGTACAAAATTAATAAAAAAAAAAACAATACCCATGACAGGGAACAGTGTACAGTAAAATAAACCTCAGGCAACAAGATCTAAATAGTAGAATTCTGACGCGTTTCGACCCCAATGGGTCTTCTTCAGAGGATAGATGTATGACAGCTGTAGAGATGTAAACATGCATCAAAAAGTCTTTCAAAACAGCACAAAACAAGACAAAAGAATCTATTTATCTATATGAACAAATCCATATGTTACGTGATTACCAGTCACGTTGCTCTTGATAGTTATAGATGACCGTAATGTAAAAAGGTAGCCCTCTCGTATATCCTTAATTTTCCAGGCAGTGGGCCGGTCCCCTGGAGAGCTGGTGTCTAGCTAGCGTGCCTTACGAGGGATCACACAACCTAACCCCCGAGAATTGGAAGAGGGGAGGGGCATGCACTGCACCTACAATGGAGTAACAGCATTGCTAAATTAGAGGTTAGAACAAGAAGGTTATTTTTCCCCCTAGGGCAATAGCGGGGAACAACAAATTGCAATGGCTTTGAAATGTTTGAAATGTTGATCAGTATAAGTTGAGAGTGGGTCCATAGACATCACATGCAAAGAACAAGGTAGATTGGGGCTAGATGGGAGGAATAATACAAAAAAAAAACGGGGGGGGGGGGAAGGGTAGAGAAAAAAGGAAAGAGGGGGAGAGGAAGAAGGGGGGAGGAAAGCAGGGGAAAAAGGGGAATCGTGATGAAAGAAAGGAGAAGGGAAGAGTGAGGAGTCATGTGTGACAGGGGAGAGGTTGTGAAAGAAGGAGGACACTCAAACGGAGGAGCAGGTGGAGCATGACCAAAGACTGGGACGACAAACAAATTGCATGCATGTATATGGACCGACTAGCAACAAAAATATATGAAAGGTAATGACAATCTTGGTGTGTATGTGATGGTGAGGTGCCAAAGGTCATAAATGAGGGAAAAAAACAGCCATGGGTTGGAGGGGTTGGAGGGACTGGAGGGACTGGAGGGACGGGAGGGAGGGCAGGGGGGGTGTTGTAAGGAACAAGAATGGTGTCAAACTAAAATTAAAAAGTGAAAGAGGGGGGCGAAACAAGCAAACAAGCCAAACGTGATATGTGAGATGAAGGTGATGCATAATGAAGGCAGTACAAATTATCTTTGATGGAAACACAATCAATGGAATCAAAATGTACAAGGCTCTAGAGGGTTATAAGTCTGTGAAAATCAGGAATAGGTTGATAAGGTGAGGGAGGTGAGATAAATATGATGTGAACCACACATCAAAAAGAGACAATTGGAAAATGCATAAAGTTCTTACCAGTCGGTCTATGAGATTGCCGCACAGGAGCGTCCGGTGGGACCAAAAGGTGCCGGTGGGCTTCCCCCACCGCCAGGGTAATTTATAAGGATACTAATAGCCCAAAGTTCTATCAGGTGCAGGCATTTGTCCCCTCCCATACCTATTCTTCCAATTAGAGGGAGAGAGCGGCTCATGGCGGCACTCACTGGGTGATCCCCCCGGCGTTCCGGAGGATTGATCCTCCCGGATCCACTGTCACTTCCGCCGCAAATGCGCAGGCGCCATGACGTCACGCGCACGTGCATTGCGTCGCGCGCGCGTGAGCACGGCGTCCGGAAGAGATCCGGAATGCCGCTGGCAGGGAAGAGACCGCCACCTGGTGGGTGCATCAGGGAGACGCAGGACCCTTGCGTCTCCCCTCTTACCCTGCCAGGAAGGCACGCGTGACATGATCCAGCCTCCCAGATAAAGGACACGGCCAACCCAAGGAAGTGGCATCTCTACCTGGAAAAAAAGGTTAAAATAGGAAAAAACATTAAAAAAAAAAATAAATAAAAAAAATATATAAAAAAAGAGTAGGGAGGTCCATACATATAACTGTCAGGTGGTGACTAGGTAATAAAGCTTCTAAATGTAAAATAATAAAGGATCATCTGTTGACTATGGCGTATATACAATTTACACAATTTAACCACTGCCATGGTGGTGTTTTCCTGATCCTATCACTTCCGCAGGCAGCTAAATAAACTACAAGTTATTTTTTTGCGAGCTCTGCACAGTGTTCACCTAAAGCTACCTGTAGAAGGTTGGTGGTGTTTTCCTGATCCTATCACTACTGCAGGCAGCTAAATAAGCTACAAGTTAGTTTTTTGCAAGCTCTGCACAGTGTTCACCTAAAGCTACCTGTAGAAGGTTGGTGGTGTTTTCCTGATCCTATCACTACCGCAGGCAGCTAAATAAGCTACAAGTTAGTTTTTTGGGAGCTCTGCACAGTGTTCAGCTAAAGCTACCTGTAGAAGGTTGGTGGTGTTCTCATACTACAGGCAGGCAGTTGATTTTGCTAGCTGCAGTATCAGTATATATATATATATATATATATATATATATATATATATATATATATCCCAGCTTAGTGCAGCTACAGGCCATTAGTATGTCTGGAAGGCCAGCAAGGAGAGGCAAACAGTCACAAGCCAATAAAAGAGGGCAAGCAGACTCTGTGTCTAAAGGCAACAGTGCTGGTCGTAGAGATGGTGCATCCTCATCAGCACGTGGCCGTGGGACACGCTTGGCCTTTTTTTCGGCAGCTGGCCGTGTTGAGCCACAACATGCGGAAGACTTGGTCGAGTGGATGACCAAGCCGTCCTCATCCTCCTCAGCCTCTCTCACCCATGCTCAGGGTACTTTGTCTGGCAAAGCAGCTGCCAACACGGCTTCTTCCCTCGGCTCAATGGCATCAGTGACTCCTTCCCTAGCCCCACCATGTCCTCCTGAGGAGTCCCTTGAACTGTTTGACTACAGTGTTGGGTACATGCTCCAGGAGGATTTCCAGCATTTAGAAGGCTCTGATGATGATACTGAGCTAGATGAAGGCAGTAACGTGAGCACGGACAGAGGGGGTGCCCAAGAAGGACAGCAATCTGGCAGTCATGCTCCCCCTGCTGCAGCATACTGCCAGGTTTGCTCCAGTGATGAGGAGGGAGGGGATGATGAGGTCACTGACTCAACGTGGGTGCCTGATAGGAGAGAGGAGGAGGAGGCACATCACCAACGAGGCAGGATGCCCTCCAGGGGCCAGCCTAAGGGCAGCACACTGACTGCATCACACCCCAAAGCTCCACATGTGCAGGGCACTGCTGTCTCTGCGCGTTATTCCAAAAGTTCTTTAGTGTGGGCCTTTTTTGAGATGAGTGCATCAGATCGCACCGCTGCTATTTGCAACATATGTCTCAAGCGTATCTTGCGTGGCCAAAACATCTCCCGCTTGGGCACCACATGCTTGACCAGACATATGTTGACCTGCCATGCAGTTCGTTGGCAAGCGTATCTAAAAGACCCACACCAAAGAACAAAGAGGACCTCTCCTTGCTCCTCATCAGCTGAAATCTCCAACCCCACTATACCTTCAGTCCACTCTGAGACCTGCACTGAGAGGAATGAAGGTGTAGAATTAGGTGTGTCACAGCCAAGTACTTGTGCGCAATCTGCTTTCAGGACACCGACGTCAGATTGTACCAGGCAAATATCCCTGCCCCAGCTGCTGCACTGCCGAAAGAAGTTCGCTCCCAGCCATCCACATGCCCAGCGGTTGAATGCTAGCTTGGCAAAATTGCTAGCACTTCAACTGCTGCCTTGTCAGTTGGTAGATTCTGCCCCCTTCCGTGAGTTTGTGGAATGTGCGTTTCCTCAGTGGCAGGTACCCAAACGCCACTTTTTCTCACGGAAGGCGATTCCGGCTCTCTACCAGCATGTGGAAGGCAATGTCAATGCCTCGTTGGACAGGGCAGTCTGCGGTAAGGTGCATATTACCGCTGACTCATGGTCCAGCAGGCATGGACAGGGACGTTACCTAAGTTTCACTGCGCATTGGGTCACTCTGCTGGCAGCTGGGAAGGATTCAGGACAAGGTGCAGTACTGTTGGAGGTTGTTCCGCCACCACGCCTCCAAAATGCCACTACTAATGATTGTGACACACCTCTCTCCTCCACCCCCTCCTCTTCTTCTTCCTCCATGGCCTCTTCCTGTGCTTGGTCCTCGGAACCAGCGGTGCTCCGTAGCCGTTCAAGGGGCTACGCAAGTATGCAGGCCAAAAGATGCCATGCGGTGCTTGAGCTGGTGTGCTTGGGGTACAGGAGCCACACTGGGGCAGAGGTTCTGTCAGCTCTGCAGGGGCAGGTTCAGAGGTGGTTGACGCCACGCTAACTTAAGCCAGGAATGGTGGTTTGCGACAATGGCACCAACCTCCTCTCTGCCCTCCGACAGGGACAAATGACCCATGTGCCCTGCTTGGCCCACCAGGTGGAACTCAACGTTGGCCATGCTGCAGCGGCTGCACACGCAGCAGAGGGCCATCAATGAGTACCTGTGCGACTATGGCACCAGGACAGGGTCAGGGGAGCTTGGTTATTTTTCCCCACGCCAGTTGGCCATGATCAGGGATGCATGCACTGTCCTGTCACCATTTGAGGAGGCTACGAGGATGGTGAGCAGTGACAGTGCATGCATCAGTAGCACTGTCCCCCTTGTCCACCTGTTAGAGCACACGCTGCGTGGAATAATGGACAGGGCACTTGAGGCAGAACAGAGGCAGGAAGAGGACTTCCTTAGCTCTCAAGGCCCCCTTTATCCAGACAGTGTTCCTGCGTGCCCGCCGATCACACAGGAAGAGGATGAGGAGGAGGAGGATTGTGTCAGTATGGAGGTGGAGCCTGGCACTCAGCATCAGCAGCAGTCTTTAAGGGATCAGTCCCAAGAAACACATGGACTTGTACGTGGCTGGGAGAAGGTGGCTGCGGACCATGTCGTCCTTAGTGAGACAGAGGACTCCGGACCGAATGCCTCAGCAAACCTACGCTGCATGGCCTCCCTGATCCTGCAAAGCCTGCGTAAGGATCCTCGTCTTCGTGGTATCAAGGAGAAGGACCAATACTGGCTGGCAACCCTCCTTGATCCACGTTACAAGGGTAAGGTTGCGGACCTTATCTTGCCGTCGCAGAGGGAGCAGAGGATGAAACATATTCGGGAGGCCTTGCAGAAAGGTCTGTGCAACGCTTTCCCAGAGACTGGGAGGTTACAAACTCCTGTTTCTGGACAACGTGTTGCTGAGGCTTCGGTCAGTCAAAGAAGGAGCGGTGGAGAAGGTGGCCGTCTGACCGATGCATTCAGACAATTTTTTAGTCCGCAGCCCCAAGGTATGATCGGTTCCAGCAACCATCGCCAGCATCTGTTTTACATGGTGCAGGAATACCTAGGGGCAAGATCTGACTTGGACACCTTTCCCACCGAAAATCCTCTGGGTTACTGGGTCTTGAGGATGGATCACTGGCCAGAGCTTGCACAGTATGCAATTGAGCTACTGGCCTGTCCTGCATCCAGCGTTCTTTTGGAATGCACATTCAGTGCTGCTGGAGGCTTTGTAACCGATCACAGGGTGCGTCTGTCCACTGACTCGGTCGATCGACTGACCTTCATAAAAATGAATCAGTCTTGGATCACCACCAGCTACCAAGCACCTGATGCTGATGTAACCGAATAATTTTTTTTGAAATCTCAGAATCCTTCGAAGACTGCCTATGCTGATGCTGAGTGACTATCCTGAGTAAATATCCTCTTCCTCCTCAATGATCATGCTGATAGCTTGTAAGAACATTTTTGGTTCTGGGCGCCGCCACCAGGCCCAATTTTTCAGCCCCTGTTTAGCAGGGGCGTGTAAGTACAATTTTTGATGCAATACTTTGCAGCAGGGCTCATTCCTGTGTTCCAACTAGAGTATCTGTGAGGGGTTGCAGTGTTGTGGCACCAGCACCAGTGCCTAAGGCCCAATTTTTCAGCCCCTGTTCAACAGGGGCATGTAATTACAATTCTTGATCTAATATTTCACAGCAGGGCCCGTTTCTGCGCCCACCAAGAGCGAGTGAGGACTTACAGTGTTGTGGCACCAACACCACCACCACCAAAGGCCCAATTTTTCTGCCCCTGTTTAACAGGGCTTGTAATTACAATTTTTGATGCAATACTTTGCAGCAGGGCTCGTTCCTGCGTTCCAACTAGAGTATCTGTGAGGGGTTGCAGTGTTGTGGCACCAGCACCAGTGCCTAAGGCCCAATTTTTCAGCCCCTGTTCAACAGGGGCATGTAATTACAATTCTTGATCTAATATTTCACAGCAGGGCCCGTTTCTGCACCCATCAAAAGCGAGTGAGGACTTACAGTGTTGTTGCAGCAGCACCACCACCACCAAAGGCCCAATTTTTCAGCCCCTGTTTAACAGGGGCGTGTAATTACAATTCTTGATCTAATATTTCACAGCAGGGCCCTGAGAGGGCTTACAGTGTTGTGGCCACAACAACACCTAAGGCCCAAATTTCTGCTGGGTATATAGGGCAGGCCCCTACTTTCAAACATCCAACTTACAAACTACTCCTACTTGCAAACGGAAGGAGACAACAGGAAGTGAGATGAAATCTACCCCTAGGAAGGGAAATTCTCTCCTGTAAGAGTTAATATGGGAAAAACATTTCTCCTTTCCATTGATGCTTTATCACCAATCCTTGTTTCACAAAAAACCCCAAATTTTCAAAAAACATTTGTCATTGGGACAAAAAGTGAGGTGAAATCTTCTGAAGAGGAGCACAGACAGCAAAACAAATGTCACAGGGGTGATAACCCTTCCAAAAAGCTTAAAATAGATTTTTTGGCTGGAGCTAAACACGTTAAAAATGTACCAGTTCAAAATTACAAACAGATTCTACTTATTATTATTATTTATTATTATTATACAGGATTTATATAGCGCCGACAGTTTACGCAGCGCTTTACAACAACATTAGGGCAGACAGTACAAGTACAATACAATTCAATACAGGAGGAATCAGAGGGCCCTGCTCGTTAGAGCTTACAATCTAGGAGGGAGGGTCAAGTTATACAAAAGGGTAATAGCTGTGGGGGATGAGCTAATGGAGAAAATAATGCAGTTGTTAGATGGAGGCAGGATAGGCTTCTCTGAAGAGGAAAGTCTTCAGGGATCGCCTAAAAGTGGATAAATTTGGAGACAGTCTGACAGATTGGGGTAGGGAATTCCAGAGGATGGGCGAGGCTCGGGAGAAGTCCTGGAGGCGGATATGGGAGGAGGTGATGAGGGAGCTAGAGAGCAGGAGATCTTGGGAGGAACGGAGATGGCGTTTAGGTTGGTATTTTGAGACTAGGTTAGTGATGTAGCTGGGGGCAGAGTTGTGGATGGCTTTGTAACTTATTGTTAGTATTTTGAATTTAATTCGTTGGGCGAGTGGCAGCCAATGGAGAGATTGGCAGAGAGGGGTAGCAGACACTGATCGGTTTGTAAGGTGGATGAGTCTGGCAGCAGCATTCATGATACTTAACAAACCTACAGTCCCTGTCTTGTTTGCACCGCCTGTATACTGCTGTTCAGAGTACAGAGCCTATATACTGCTGTTTCCTTTTTAATTTGGGAGCGGGGTTCCCCTAAATATCCATACAAGACCCAAAGGGCCTGGTAATGGACTGGGGGGTACCCATGCCGTTTGTCTCACTGATTTTCATCCATATTGCCAGGACCCGACATTACATTAAAGTCGCAAGCAGTTTTAAATAACTTTTTTTCCTTTAAAAATGACATTTTGTGCATGGACTGTTCTAAACATGGGAAACATGCGCCATTTTACAGGCATACTATAGACACCCCCCAGGTACGAGATTTAAAGGAATATTTCATTTTTTTTTTTTTTACTTTAAGCATCATTAAAATCACTGCTCCCGAAAAAAACGTCCGTTTTTAAAAGTATTTTTTGCATTGATACATGTCCCCTGGGGCAGGACCCGGGTCCCCAAACCGTTTTTAGGACAATACCATGCAAATTAGCCTTTAAAATGAGCACTTTTGATTTCGAACGTTCGAGTCCCATAGACGTCAATAATGTTCTAACGTTCGTGCGAATTTTCGGTCCGTTCGCAGGTTCTGGTGCGAACCGAACCGGGGGGGTGTTCGGCTCATCCCTAGTCAGGGAATTGTTTAATGCCAAGCAAACCCGACAAGTTTCAAAAGCTTGCATCTTTAATAACTTAGCTTGACCAATAAAGGGTATAATTTAAACTCTCAATCTCGTAATAACAATGAACATTACAGATATGCACAATGTTAATTTTTACAAACATTGAAATGTACCAATAATAAATAAGCTTAACACCGGATAAGCAGAGCTGATTTCCTAGAACGCCCCCTCCCCCCACCATTACCTTTTTGCACTCCCTGTAACTAATCGCTGGGTTTAAAAATACCCCATTTACTTGCCTATATCTGTGGTCACGTAACACACTGATTACCAAAACTGGACAGTGCAAAATTTGGTGCAGCTCTGCATAGAAACCTCAGCTTCCTGTTTTTTTTTTTGTCAAAGCTTAATTGAACAAGCTGACTGGCTACTATGCACAGATGCACCAGATTTTGCACTCTCCAGATTTAGTAAATCAACCCCACTGTGTCCTGAGTCCTATTTCTCACTACAGAGTTGCAAGGTCTTTCTTCAGGTACCTATATCACTGACTGGATGACATGGACACTTCTGAATCTGTCCAGTGGTGTCTCTCCGGCTTCAGCAAATTGCATATTGTGATAATCTAACCATTAGGGGGTCCAGTCAGCACAGGTACCAAATGAGTCTCCACTACTGGAAGAGGAGCTGCCGAAGGACACATGATCAATTAGGTAAGCTAAAAAGGTATTTGAGGGCTTTTTTTTATCTGAATGGGTGGAGGGGGGACACAATATTGGCTTGGAGATGAGTTTACACTAATTTACATAATAAAGATAAAAAGAAAGGGTAATTATAAATGCTAACAAAAGAAAAGTAAAAAACTGTATCCAGCACCTTAAATAACACAGTTAACAATCTAAACAGACCTTTGTCAAAATCTGGATGGACCTTAAAGTGTTACTAAACGCAGGACCCTGCATTCACTATACCTGTTCTCCCACAGTACACAGAATATTTTTGTAAATATAAACTGCTAAATACCTTTTCTCATCAGCAGTATATACAGTGGGCACGGAAAGTATTCAGACCCCCTTAAATTTTTCACTCTTTGTTATATTGCAGCCATTTTCTAAAATCATTTAAGTTACATAGTTAGTAAGGTTGAATAAAGACACCAGTCCATCCAGTTCAACCTGAGTGTGTGTGGGTGTGTGTCTATAATTATTCCTATTTATTTAAGGTACCCATATAGTACCGTCAATTTACGAAGCGCTCCACACATACATTGCACGCTCACACCCTAGCCTACACTCAAAGGGGCCCACAATCCAAGGTCCCCAACTCACATTCATATACTAGGGCCAATTTTGGACAGAAGCCAATTAACCTGCCAGCATGTCTTTGAAGTGTGGGAGGAAACTGGAGTACCCGGAGGAAACCCACGCAGGCACAGGGAGAACATGCAAACTCCAGGCAGGTAGTGTCTGTGGTTGGGATTCGAACCAGCGACCCTTTTTACTGCTAGGCGAAAGTGCTACCCACTACACCACTGTGCTGCCCAAATGAATGAATGTTCAGTATACTAAAACAGCAACAGAAGCAGCAAAATGACAAATGTTGGTTCTTCCAACATGGATAGTTTTTGTGCCCCAAAGCACACTTACACCCTCGATGGTCCCTGGATTCGGTTTCAGTACTGAAAAACAAGATATGCCAAACTTTCCCACCGCTCCAAAGCTACTTAAAACACCTCTTTAAAAGTCGTATAGACTTTAGTCACGTTTTTCTTGTGTGATTGTTGTGGAAGATATCGACTGATGTTTCGTAGCAGGGCCGCAAGTCGTAGTCACAGGAGCCAATAGAAAAACGACTCTGAGGTTTCTTAAAATAGTTAAGACCTCGACCAATTTTAATCAACCAGCCGTTGTTAAATCTGATCTCCCGGTCGTGGATGGATGGGGAAAAGCTGAACTCTAATATAACACCATAATCCAAAAGGGAGATTTTTATCTCTTGCAGAATGCACATCTGTTGATCTTTCCCATTTTCCTGTTCATCTCTTGAAGTCAGTAAGTTGATTTTCTTGATCCTGGAAGGACCCTTAATAAGCGTTTCACAAAATCGTAGAAAGTTATACAGTTGATGAGTGTGCCGGATATATGGGTCCTCCACCCACACTTCTGTTAGAGTTTCATCCACATATGGCTTGAAAAGGTTTTCATAACTGTAACCCGTTGCATTCTCTACAATCTTGATTTGCTTGCAATATTTTCCCTCTTCTTTCTCTTTTACCACATGATGTTACATTTGTTCAGCTCTGTCCATGTAGCTTCGTAATTTCTGTCTATAGTGTGTTTTCTTTGCGTCATCTTTTGTACCCTTCAGCACTTGTAGCAGCAGATCGATGCCTTCCTGGTAGCAGACCAAGCTCTCCTGGAACCTGCCGTTGTTCTCCAGCTCCACCGCTCTCCTGAGCACCACCCCTACCGAATTCTCCATACCGGACAGCACAGACATAACAACACTTGTGATTCAGAATCTCCCCCACACACCACAGCAACAATGAATCACTGAGCGAGCCTCAACTTCCGCGTTCCACTTTTTTTTTTCTCATTAATGCACCCCATATTGACTGAAAAACACAGAATTGTTGACATTTTTGCAGATTTATTAAAAAAGAAAAACTGAAATATCACATGGTCCTAAGTATTCAGACCCTTTGCTGTGACACTCATATATTGGAGGTGCTGTCCATTTCTTCTGATCATCCTTGAGATGGTTCTACACCTTCATTTGAGTCCAGCTGTGTTTGATTATACTGATTGGACTTGATTAGGAAAGCCACACACCTGTCTATATAAGATCTTACAGCTCACAGTGCATGTCAGAACAAATGAGAATAATGAGGTCAAAGGAACTGCCTGAAGAGCTCAGAGACAGAATTGTGGCAAGGCACAGATCTAGCCAAGGTTACAAAAAAATTTCTGCTGCACTTAAGGTTCCTAAGAGCACAGAGGCCTCCATAATCCTTAAATGGAAGATGTTTGGGACAACCAGAACCCTTCCTAGAGATGGCCGTCCGGCCAAACTGAGCTATCGGGGGAGAAGAGCCTTGGCGAGAGAGGTAAAGAAGAACCCAAAGATCACTGTGGCTGAGCTCCAGAGATGCAGTCGGGAGATGGGAGAAAGTTGTAGAAAGTCAACCATCACTGCAGCCCTCCACCAATCGGGGCTTTTTTTTTTTTTAACAAGAGAAAACCAGTCGGGGCTTTATGGCAGAGTGGCCCGACGGAAGCCTCTCCTCGGTGCAAGACACATGAAAGCCTGCGTAGAGTTTAATAAAAAAACACCTGAAGGACTCCAAGATGGTGAGAAATAAGATTCTCTGGTCTGATGAGACCAAGATAGAACTTTTTGGCCTTAATTCTAAGCGGTGTGGAGAAAACCAGGCACTGTTCATCACCTGTCCAATACAGTCCCAACAGTGAAGCATGGTGGTGGCAGCATCATGCTATGAGGGTGTTTTTCAGCTGCAGGGACAGGACGACTGGTTGCAATCGAGGGAAAGATGAATGCGGCCAAGTACAGGGATATCCTGGACAAAACCTTCTCCAGAGTGCTCAGGACCTCAGACTGGGCTGAAGGTTTACCTTAAGCACACACCTAAAATAAGGAAGGAGTGGCTTCACAGCAACTCCGTGACTGTTCTTGAATGGCCCAGCCAGAGCCCTGACTTAAGCCCAATTGAGCATCTCTGGAGAGACCTAAAAATGGCTGTCCACCAACGTTTACCATCCAACCTGACAGAACTGGAGAGGATCTGCAAGGAGGAATGGCAGAGGATCCCCAAATCCAGGTGTGAAAAACTTGTTGCATCTTTCCCAAAAAGACTCATGGCTGTATTAGATCAAAAGGGTGCTTCTACTAAATACTGAGCAAAGGGCCTAAATACTGAGGACCATGTGATATTTCAGTTTTTCTTTTTTAATAAATCTGCAAAAATGTCAACAATTCTGTGTTTTTCTGTCAATATGTGGTGCTGTGTGTACATTAATGAGGAAAAAATTAACTTAAATGATTTTAGCAAATGGCTGCAATATGACAAAGAGTGAAAAATTTAAGGGGGTCTGAATACTTTCCGTCCCCACTGTAGCAGTCTTATGACTTCTGTCTGGTTAAAGCTTTTAGGAGGAGTTTTAATTCTGCTTTGACTGTTCTATGAGGCTGCATGACCCCTGACCCTCTGTCTGGACAGTGCTGATTGGCCCTGTGCTGATCACATGCACCCTCCCAAGAAAAAAAAAATTCTCTCTAGCAATACACACCAAACTGAGCATGTGCAGAGTGCCTCCAAGACTCTATTCTATCAGCAGATGGATTGGAGACTGTGGAAGAAGGGGAGGATCAGAGAAGACAGGATCAAACAGCTTACACAATGCGCAGGATTAACCCCTTAGGTTTCACGGCGAGTATAACAAGCATGCTTTACTGCATATACAGATTGATGGGTTTAGAAACACTTTAATGGTGATGACATACTGAATACTAGTGCTCCCACTTCAAAGCCTGATACAGGGCACAATGCTTCACAACACTGCAGCCACCTAGCACTTACCTGCTTCTTCCTAGGATCAAGAAAGGAAGAAAGAGGGCTAAGGAACCCCTCCTGGTACTATCTTAGCTTCTGCCCACACTGGCTCAATGAAGCAGTATCTAACCACTGAAGCCCACAGCCCCACTCAATGCAAAGGTCACAGACACTGGGACAGTGAGTAAAAAGGAGGTACCATTATAGATCACCAGATCAGCACCCTAGGGTAAGATTAATCAGCCCATATTTTCACTGCAGGGCTCAGACACTGTGGAGAAGGAAGATGACACAGATAGGCCTTAGCCAGCATTTCCTTCAACCCACTTCAATCCATTTGAGGTCTTAGAGAAATGTGTCATACAACGTTGCAGTCTGAAGTATCCTCACTATACAGTGATTAAAAACACATTTTTGTCTAGGAATTGAAATTATACCTTATATCCAGTATGTACAGGACACTCTTCCAGTCCTTCATGTAAACATTGGAAGACTGGGAGAATAGATCCCATCAAAACAACTTGCACATCTGCCCAGGGCTGCCGGGGACCCCGATTTAATTGACACAATTTGGTAAATCTTAAACACAGCTGAGCTTTGACAGAGTGCACAAAATACTAAGACTGTACAGATTGCTGTTTAAAAACAATTAGGTGTCCTATGCCATCTACATTATTATAAGGAAAAAGAAATTATTTCCATTTCCAGGTCATGCCCTAAAATGACTATGATATAGCCTCCTTTACCATCTACCTGAACACTTTCTTGTTCTATGCATGCAAAGATGGCAGATCATATCATACTGGCAGGGGAAATTAACCTGTGCCTACTGTCACCAGCCATACTGCAATAGCCTGCTCTAAGTTAAATGATGTTAAACACACTCTACAGAAACTACAGCTCTTTGATATGTGAAGAATTGTGGAGAATCTTATACTGCACAAGATTTCAAATATTACTCTACTGTGCACTTCTCCTAACCTAGATTAGACCTGCTGTTTGCTAATCATTTTTGTTTCCCTTGGGTTATCTAAACCAGTGTTTCTCAACTCCAGTCCTCAAGGCACCCCAACAGGTCATGTTTTCAGGCTTTCCATTATTTTGCACAGGTGCTTTGATCAGTTTCACTGCCTTAGTAATTACCACAGCCATTTCATCTAAGGGAAATCCTGAAAACATGACCTGTTGGGGCGCCTTGAGGACTGGAGTTGAGAAACGCTGATCTAAACCACTATCCATAACATCACACTATCTGACCATAAGTGTAGATATCAAAAATGGCACTCATACTCTGAAGCCCTATAACTAGGGACATAAGGAGTCCCTCACAGAAATATAATCGGATCTACAATCCTTCTTCAAATAAAATGATAATGGATCAGTCTGACGGTCTGTGCATTGGGAAACATGCAAAGCTTATGTAAGAGGTAAAGATTCCCTCTGGTGTTTATACTGAAGAAGAATTTCAGGAGGTGATCCCAAAGGAAAGACCCCAGGCTAAAACAGCTACAGGGTCATATACCATAAACTTTTTGAAAAATGTCACCACCCCACTTTTTCAAACTTACTAAAACACTCACCTCCCGCCCAAAATCCAAACCAGCTCATATTACGAATATCTCCAAAGAAGGGAAAGACCCCCTGCTATGCCAAAACTATATACCAGGGGTCTCAAAGTACCAGACGGTGGGCCATTTATGGCCCACGTACCTGTTACAAATGGCCCGCAGAACTGGTCCACCAGGATACTGATACATTTCTTGGTGAGCCGCTGATGAAAGCCAGCGCACCGGCAGTTTCTTTTTTTTATTTAATCTATTGCCAAACCGGCAATATAATTTTAATTACACACTATGCCCAGCTACATAAAATATCTCTGGAAAGGCATTCAAGTGTGTAAACTGGTGCTTCATGCTCATGGCCTTGTAACACATGGGCCTGAACACTAACTGGGCTTAGGATCCCCACTGGTCTTTATAGTTTCTTTGAAACCTTTGCTGAAACCTTTGCTTGAAACCTTTGCTATGATAAGGGCATAGGACAAACAGAATGCAAACTGCTTTTGCAGACTATGTCATTTTATATATACGCAACCTTGAGACATCTCTTCCAATACTTTTACAAGAATTCCATAGATATATTACACTTTTAAGCAGTATTAAATCCAAAACCAAAAATTTATTATATTTCAACTTACCAATCATTAGATCTGATACATTCTGCTGGAGTATATGTGCTTTTAAAAAAACAACCTAAAAAAGGAAACTAATGTAGCCATCACACCTAAGAATTGATAAGCAACAATATAATAAATGTTTGATTTTGGGTTTAATACAGTTTTAAGTCTGCAAAGCTGGAAATTCTGAACATAGGACTCCTTACTTCTAGGATCTCCCATCTCCAAACACAATTCCCATCTACCTGAACAGTTACAGCTCAGCACAGCTCCAAAATTCTTCTTTTGACCCACGCCTTTCCCATCATCACTCATATCTTACAGAGTAATTTTGAAGCATAACTGACCCCAAGAGCAAAAATGCAATATAATGGAGCTAACAGTTCATACATGTACCAACTGTCTTAGTTTTCTATTTTTTTTATCAAGCTAAAAGCATTTTCAATAAATACAGAAAACACTTGGCGATCGTTCTAGAAAGGCTGTGTCCTCGTCACTGCCTGAGGGCTGCTCAGAAGAATATCTTCCTTCCTAGCTATCTTCTGTAATCTACCAATTAGCCCCGCCCACATGTAATGGAATTGAACAGATATGGACATGTTTTTAGTTCATATTAGGAGAGCAGCCTAGGGTGACAACAATGGTTTCTATGATACAGTGGAGGAGAGCTATCCAGGGACATGAAGAGTGTTATTTTCAGGATTACCATGAGAAAATAAAGCAAAAGAAGATTGAAAAAAAAAGAAAACGAATGCAGCCACCAAGGACTAGTAGCTGAAATAAATAAAATTGTTGGTTTTGGGTCTGTAGGCAGGTGGCTATAATGTTATTTGGATACTCAATTGAAGGGTTAAATCCCAGTGACTGTGGGGTTATTGTGGACTGTGGTGCGTTGGCCGGGTAATGTTTCACTTGTCATAAGAGTTATATAGGGGAGAGAAAATAGTTCTCCAGGCTCTTTCCATGGGTGGCGGGAAGAAGGACACATATGTAACAATATAGTCACTCCAGAGCAGAAAAAATCCTCCTGATCTTCGGGGACCCGAGCATAGGAAAACAGGGAGACTAAATAGCAGCCAGTTCAGGAGATTGTGGTGATTGGTGACAGAGGGTTCTGTTGTAGGGGTAGATTGCTGCCCATTTGATCTGCCATTCTCAGTGCTAGGCATCCTATCTTAGAACTGGACCTGGACAATGAGCATGCGGGGCCTTGCAGAGTAAACAGTGGTTTTACTATATACCTACAGGGTGAAGCAAGTAATGCGTAATGTGCGTGTAATAACTGGTGGAGGATAATCAGTGTTCTGCACCTTTTTCTTAAAAATGACTCTGTGGTCGATGCTTGGAAAGATGTCCCTGGCCGGTGTCTAAGATGTTATCCTTCTGTATGTGGAGCTTTGAGAAGTAATTTGGCCTCTGGTCATGAGGTGGAGCTAACCCCCATGTCAAACAATATAAAACAATCAGCATGCAGTTCAATTTAAGCTCCTTATCCAGTGGTAGAAGGACCTAGTACAACTAAGTAGATGGGGCTCAGAGATTTGCAAATATATAATTTTGAATTAAACAGTAGCACAGACATGTTATAGGTTAATCTCCAGTATGCACACAAGCCAATAGTCAGAATTTTCCTAAGACATTCTTGACTTTCCAGGGGAAGGGGAATCCAACAGTGAGTTGCAGCTTTGTGTACCATCTGAGATGGGTAGCTGCTACAGAACTGTGATTTAACAGGCAGTTTATTTTACACAATCCAGGCTGCAGGATCTGCAAGGGAATGAAACAGGGAGGGGTTTTGCTTGGAATTTAGGTGGCTGGTCTAAGGTTTTTATGCCAGTGCTGCCACAACGGAGGCATGCTGGTAGAGTGTATTTACACAGTATAGGGACTGATGCTGCCAAGTGTGCCCTGGCAACAGGGGAGTTCTCAGTTCCTCTGTCACTGCCCACGCACCCACCCATAGCAGCATGTTTACTCTCAAGAGCCTACCCTCACAGTGCTAATAGGTAGAGCTTTTGAGATATATAGCATTGTGGGGCATACCTATGGTATAAGGAAATCATGAAGGGTGCCCCTTACAACCCCCCAGCTAGTACTGCTGCAAAACATATTGGAGGCCTGTGAGAAAATCTTGCTGCAGGAAAGGAGTATCTTGCTGCTGGAAAATATCTTGCTGCAGGAATACCTTGCTGCAGTAAAGTAGCAAGTTACAAAGTCCTGGAAAGTTTTGTGCCCAGAGATCAGCTTTAAACAGACTAGTGTATGGCCAGCTTAAATCTACAGGTCTCCTGTGCTTGCTGTTGTTTAAAATAAAAAAACTAGCGGTTGAATAATGGCTTCAACTGTTTAGGTAGAATATATCCAGAATGCACGTTATGTAAGCTTCAGGTTCAGATTCTTAATTTTCTATATTTGTATTTTATTTTTAAACGTGACTCAACAGATGAGGCTGAATGCAGTAAAATTCCATTGGTTGTGCCACACTAACCACCCATATGTGGGAACCAATAGGAATGACATTTTTTTCCAGGTGCCTCTTAGTAGATGATATACCGGTAGTTCTGCACACCAGGGGTCAAGAAAAAGAAAAAAGAGATCTCAGCTTTTAAAGTCACAAAAACATGGTAACTGTTCAATAATTGTTCCTTTTTACATCCAGGAGCTGATTAATCAACTGCTACTGCCCTTGTTTAAAAAAAAAAGGGTAGGTAGGTGGACTCAAATTTCTGTAGCACTGTTTACATGTGGAAGCTGCACGCTGTGAATTTTACATAAATTACTTTTGCCAAATGTTAGCATGGTGGTACTGCTTTCATGTGTGTATTAGCGCCCCTCATGGCCCACCCTGGGCCCAACACCAGAAGGATAACGTCTTTTCAGTTGCCAATGACACCTGATTCCGCACTGACTACAGAGACATTTCAAACAATACCGTGCTGGGTGCGGATTCTCTACACCAGCTCTTTTACACACGTTACACAATATGCTTTACCCTCTTCAATCTGAAGGCACGTAGGAAAGCTGCTGTATAGTTTTTGAGGCCTTGCACACAGTGGCTCTAGGAAGGTTCCGTTACGCAGCGAGCCCTAACATAGGGATCCTGCCGCTTAAAAGGGCGAACCATACTATCACCAGTCCACCCCACTAGCTGAATCTCCGTAACCAGCCACCAAAACCTCCTTTCCTGAGCTGGCTGCTCCTCTTTCTCTTTTTTCTTAATATCGATCACCCAGAAGGTAACATAAAGGTTACACTTTGTTCCCTGTTTCCATTCACTCTAGGAGCACGCGCTTATACTCTTCACGAGACCGGTCGTGCAGTACTCATACCGTATGCCTCATAACCACACTCTTGGTGCAACACTACGCTTCCTTGTATATGGTTTTTCCAACTCCCACATTAACCAATGACCACGTAGCCCAACCCCCTATCACTATCCATACCACAGGAAGCATCACAGACCAAAAAGAGTAGACACACCACTGTACATTAATTTATGTGTTACCAGATATTAACCTCATGAATACAGGAAATTAACAGTCTAGGCACTTGCCTACAAACACGCATAGGCAGACATTGTGCCCTTTGAATGCCTGTGACTAGGCAGCATAGATCACAGTCAAAATACGCAGGGCCAATCAGAGTGGCACTGTGCCTTCTGATAACTGTAGACCACAGTGATCACGAATATAAACAAAAAATGTAAACAATTCCCTCCTTCTGCCTCTGCTACTGATTGCTTCTCTGACAATCAGTAACAATGTAAAGCTTTCCTTCAAAAATGTTCAATTTAGGAACGTTTGTTTGATTTTCTAACCGTCAGGGAGTCATTATCAAGTCATTATCATCATGTACTAACAATTTACTTTTTAAAATCAGCCTGGCTTCACCAGTGCACTTGCTTGTGGGAGGAAAGATATTTGAGAACAGACCACTGCAGAATTTTGTTCACTGATTTTAGACTGGTGAGTTGGTTATAAGATGAATAATTCCTCTTTGGTATCAGTTTCTGGAAGCATTGCCAAATAAAAAGGGTTGCTTCATATTAAAAGCAAGTTAGCAGTTGTTGGTTTTTGCTTTAAGATTTAACCACTTGCCTACTGGGTACTTTCAGCCCAGACCAAGTTTCAGCTTTCAGCACTGTCTCACTTTGAATGACTGTACGCATATTACATTTTTATCATTTTTTTTCAAACAAATAGAGCTTTATTTTGGTGGTCTTTAATTACCACTGGGTTTTTATATTTTTTGCTAAACGAAAAAAGACTGGAAATTTGAGAAAAAAACGAAAAAAGTTTTCAAAGTTTGTTCAAATTTTTTGCAAACAGGTAATTTTTCTTCTTCGCTGATGTGCGTGGATGAGGCTGCACTGGTACTGATAGGCTGCACTGATAGGGCTGCACTGATGGGGCGGCATTGATGGGCCCTGATGAGGAGGCACTGAGGAGTTTTTACTGATGGGCACTGATAGGCGGCACTGATGAGGTGGCACTGATGAGCAGCACTGAAGGGCACTGATTGGCAACACTGATGAGCACTAATTGGCAGAACTGGTGGGCACTGATTGGCAGCACTGGTGGGCACTGATTAGCAGCACTGGTGGCCAATGTTGGGACTGCACTGATAATCAGGACACTCATAATCAGTGCCCTGATTATCAGTGTAGATGTCAGCATGATTAAAGGAATGCTGATAACCAGCTTGTGTTTACATTGTAATCAGCTGTGATTGGACACAGCTGATCATGTGGTAAAGGGTCGCAGTAATTGGCCCTTTACCCTGATCTGTTATCAGCTGTGTCCTAGGGGACATAGCGATCACAGAACCCAGCTGGCGTGACCACGGGAGGTCGTCATATGATGCCCTCCCAGAACTGGCCTCCCACATTGTAGCCGTCATTCGACTGTGGTTAAAAATGCATTATTAGGAAGACAGCATTGCTTCATGGATGATAGCGGGCTTGGAAAAAATAGGATGATTGTCTGAAAGGTAAAGCTCATGTACATTATTGTCTGTGTCTACATAATTTTATTCCACACATGGATTCCATAGAGGCAGCCATTGGATCCCACTGCTGTCAATCAAATCCAGTGACGGGGAAATGAGGGTGGGCCTGAGACATGCTACATGTGTCCATAGACACACACAGCCTGACTCAGGAGTGAGCCTGCACGAGTGCCCCCAAAACAAAGGCTTGCTATGGGAGCAGACACTGAAGAGGAGGAGTGGACAGTGCCAGTGGGGGATCCCAGAAGAGAAGGTTTGGGGCCACTCTGTGCAATTCCATTACACAGACCAGGTAACTATAGCATTAAAAAAAAAAAAAAAACTTTAGTACCGCTATAACCTTTGTTATCAATTCCTTTTGTTGTCAGCAAGTAAAATACTAATTATTAAACCTCCTTCCATTTTACTGTAATTCTACTCTGAACACCACCTGTTAGGCTCCAGATGTTTATTTAACCACAGCTACTTCAGTTATTTTATTGTGTTTGCACAGCCTAGATGTAAATGTATAATCCACTATCTGCTTTCCCAAGGTATTTATCTCTGTCTTTATAATTAGCAATTTAATAATATGGAATCACACATGTAATGATGTTTCAAAAAATCAACTCTGTATTATTGAATACAAAGCTGCATAAAATGGAACTAAACTCTCTCAGTCAGCATTAACTATTCTTAATCCTTATACTTCTAGCATTAGTAAACAAATAGGAAGATATATTATATTTACTTGTTTTAAACCTTTTTTTAAAATTTGTTCAGTTGCTTTAGGTTTCTGGCCTAGGTTAAATATATGTCATACAAACCAGGAGTCTTCATGGGCATTTTCTTTTCTTTCATCTGGAGGAGGGGCTTTCTCAGCTAAGCATACCATCCTGCCTACATGCTTGAGCTAAGGGCAGATGGATTCCATGGAGTAAATGCTACATGAATCATCTGCCCTTACTCAGGATGACCACAAATAGAAATGCCGGGGGGGTGTTTTTCAAAGTGATTGCTCAACAAAATAAAGCACAGACACGGATGGTTAGGTGAGTTTGCTTTAAATATTAAAAATTAATTAAATAGTGTTTTTGGTTTGTGGTGCTCGCATACAGTTTAGTTCTGCTTTAATTGTGTATCTTTTTTTTAAACCTGTGTGAAGTAAATCAGCAGTTTTTAAACTTGTATGTACTAAAGCAGGAAATGGAGACTCCATATTGCTGCCATACTTTCTAAATGGGGGAATGAGTTGTTAAAGCTACGATAGGATTGAGCGTTCAGTGAAGGACTAGCCGCATCTAAACCTTTGGCGCTATTAGTGTTATTTGACCCATTTGCTTATGTGAAGGGTCAATTGGTTCTGATGCGTGTAGTGCACTCTGTCACTCACAGCCATGCCTCCTGTCCCTGCTCATATGATAGACAGAACAGTGGCCCAATGCAGGGCCAGGAGGCGTGGCTGTGAGTGACAGAGCACCGAGTACACAGGAGATCGCGGCTCTATGTAATCCAGCGGCGCTCGCTCCTCTTCCCTCAGAGACAGCAGGGATTGGTGTATAACCCGCACCCATGATTTTCCCCCGATATTAAGGGGAAAAAAGTGCGTGTTATATAGCAATAAATACGGTATATATATATAAATACTTTTTTTTTTGGGGACTGTAACTGGCACTTGAGCACTTTATTGTTTTAAGTCTGATTTCAGATTTTTTGTATGCATTATCAACAAAAGGTCCGATAGGAGTCCTGGTGAAATTTTGCACATGTAAGTGGGTATATATAGTTATTAATAGAGATACCTCCAGATGAATGTTGCAACAAAGTGCACTTGCAGGGGCCCCTGAGG
The DNA here is from genome assembly GCF_042186555.1 of Aquarana catesbeiana. Taxonomy (NCBI): domain Eukaryota; kingdom Metazoa; phylum Chordata; class Amphibia; order Anura; family Ranidae; genus Aquarana; species Aquarana catesbeiana. Next base: position 87,373,415 of record NC_133326.1, on the reverse strand, counting down.
ATGATCCCATCCCTTAGTGTCGAAGACCTGAAGACAGGATCAGTGATGATCAGTGATGATGGGGAGATTCTACAACCAGCTAGGAACACAGATTCTCTCCAGCAGAAACTGTGGTGTGATACTGGAACTCACGATCAACCTCTCTATTCTATGCTTTGGTCCATAGTATTTTTCTAATCCATCATGCAACCAGACCTCCAATAGCCAGAAGTGGCCATTGGGTGCCTAACCTGGCTCTAAGCCTATGCTGGTTATTGAGCCTAAAACTAGCTATAGAATTTCAGACCAGAAAGGACAGGACTAACTCAAATAACAGAAGGTGCATATAAACGCTATTGCAATAAATACTTTCACCTACTAATATACAGCAAGGCAACTGCTACACACATTCAGTAACACAGACCTAGATATCTGTCATTGTGCATGTGAGAGAATAACAATAGGACAGGGATACTCTGTCTGTCATAAGGATTCAGATACATGCTATTGACAGCTGCAGTTAAACTATTAGAATATAGGAATACTTGCATTATAGTTAATTCTGGCAGCATGGACAGGACATATGGCTGAGACTTTCTCTTCCTCTGTCCACTTCTTCATTCTAGGGTTTCTGAGCCAGAAGCGCAGGGACAGGAAGTGATGTACTGTACATAATCAATCTCTGTGAACATTAAAGCGGAACTATAAACAAAGCATCAGGTACAGACATTTACAAATATATAGGAAGTCATTCCGTCATGTCAGCCCTAAAAAGAAAAATATACACTATATATATATATATAGTGTGTGTGACCAGTGCTATTTAAAGGCGAAGCAACACAACACACAAGAAACACACTGATTTTATTTGCGTATTGAATAAAAACCTATGAAATGATCTTCTGTAAAAAATAGCGAAACATATTTTTATACTTACATTGTTAACCATCAAAGTGTCATATTTTCCTAAGGTACTCTATGTTAGGGTATGCTACATTTATATTAAAAAGTGCAAAAATATGTTCACGGGCATAAAGTTTAAACCTTATGTGAAATCTACCATATGTTTTGTGCATATCACATAATACACAGCTCCAACTCAGTTCCACATCAACAGAGGTTTCATCTGCTACAAAACTTATAGTTCAAATGGTGTAGCTACAGATATTGGGGCTTCAGTTCAAAGTTGGGGCTGCAGCCCTACCATACTGCGTCCTCCTTCTGGTAGTCCAAACTATAATATGTACAGTGCCTTGCAAAAGTATTCACCCCCCTTGGCTTTTTACCTATTTTGTTACATTACAGCCTTTAGTTCACTGTTTTTTTTTTTTTTTTTAATCTGAATTATATGTGATGGATCAGAACACAATAGTCTAAGTTGGTGAAGTAAAATTAGAAAAATATATACATAAAACTATTTTTCAGAAATAAAAAACTGATAATTGGCATGTGCGTATGTATTCACCCCCATAAAAAGCTCTGGTGCAGCCAATTACCTTCAGAAGTCACATAATTAGTGAAATGATGTCCACCTGTGTGCAATCTAAGTGTCACATGATCTGTCATTACATATACACACCTTTTGGAAAGGCCCCAGAGGCTGCAACACCAAAGCAAGAGGCACCACCAACTTAAACACTGCCATTAAGACCAAGGAACTCTCCAAACAAGTAAAGGACAATGTTGTTGAGAAGTACAAGTCAGGGTTAGGTTATAAAAAAAATCCAAATCTTTGATGATCCCAAGGAGCACCATCAAATCTAACTAACCAAATGGAAAGAACATGGCACAACAGCAAACTTGCCAAGAGACAGCCTCACACCAAAACTCATGGACCGTGCAAGGAGGGCATTAATCAGAGAGGCAGCACAGAGTCCTAAGGTAACACTGGAGGAGCTGCAGAGTTCCACAGCAGAGACTGGAGTATCTGTACATAGGACGACAATAAGCCGTATGCTCCATAGAGTTGGGCTTTATGGCAGAGTTGCCAGAAGAAAGTCATTACTTTCAGCAAAAAACAAAATGGCACATTTTGCGTTTGTGAAAAGGCATGTGGGAGACTCCCAAAATGTATGGAGGAAGGTGCTCTGGTCTGATGAGACTAAATTTGAACTTTTTGGCCATCAAAGAAAACGCTATGTCTGGCGCAAACCCAACACATCACATCACCCAAAGAACACAGTCACCCAAAGAACACCATCCCCACAGTGAAACATGGTGGTGGCAGCAATATGCTGTGTGGATGTTTTTCAGCAGTCGGGACTGGTAAACTGGTCACAGTTGAGGGAAAGATGGATGGTGCTAAATACAGGGATATTCTTGAGCAAAACCTGTACCACTCTGTGTGTGATTTAAGGCTAAGACGCAGTTTCACCTTCCAGCAGGACAATGACCCCAAACACACTGCTAAAGCAACACTTGAGTGGTTTAAGGGGAAACATGTAAATGTGTTGGAATGGCCCAAACCTCAATCCAATAGAAAATCTGTGGTCAGACTTAAAGATTGCTGTTCACAAGTGCAAACCATCCAACTTGAAGGAGCTGGAGCAGTTTTGCAAGGAAGAATGGGCAAAAATCCCAGTAGTAAGATGTGGCAAGCTCATAGAGACTTATCCAAAGCGACTTGGAGCTGTGATGGCTGCAAAAGGTGGCTCTACAAAGTATTGACTTTAGGGGGGTGAATAGTTATACACATTGACTTTTTCTGTTATTTTGTACTATTTGTTGTTTGCTTCACAATAAAAAAAAAAACATCTTCAAAGTTGTGGGCATGTTCTGTAAATGAAATGATGCAAACAAAGCATGTGAATTCCAGGTAGTGAATTCCAGGAATTCCTCACTTCCAGGTAGTGAGGCAATAAAACACGAAAAATGCCAAGGGGGGTGAATACTTTAGCAAGGCACTGTACCTCCATGGCCTTTATTGAGCTGGCCATACATACTTTTTCGCATAAACGTTTGTATAAAAATCTTGTCAGTATATTCAATAATACCATCAGAGACTCAACAAATGCTGTTCAAAAGTACTTCAAATATTTAGATTTTGGAATGAGTGGAATTTCCTGAATAAAAACTATATTTGCTGTTAAGATTTAATTTGACACATATTTTCTACAGTTGGAAATGATGGTCAGTTTGATCCCTTTAACTATTAGAAAGTTGAATGTTCTGAAATCAATTTTTTTAAGTTATACCATTGTACGGTCAGCTTTACATTGCCACTTACCTGCTGCTGGGAACAATGTTGATGGTGCACATAGACTTTTTGCCCCTCCCCACTTACTGTACACCACATCTGCATGCTGGGCTACCCTTTTTAATCTGCTTAATTGCATATTATACTCTGGGGCAGTAGAGGTGGAGACTGGGTTGGGCCTCACTAGGACAGTGGAAATGCACATTTTTAGTGTCCTAACTCCTTATACAAGAATACTCACTTGAGACATTTAACCAAATATCTAATAATAATTATTCCAACCATGGCAGAATGCATGTTCTCCCTATGCTTGCATGGGTTTTCTCCGGATACTCCAGTTTCCTCCCACACTCCAAAAACATGCTGGTAGGTTAATTGGCTCCTGTCTAAATTGGCCCTAGTATGTGTATGTATGAATGTGAATTAGGGACCTTCAATTGTAAAGCACTGCGTAAATTGATGGCGCTAAATAAGTACCTTTAATAAATAAAAATAGATATTTGTTAAAGGGATTGTAAAGCTTAGTGCTTTTTTTTATATAAAAATAACAAACATGCCTATACCTACCTGTTCTGTGCAATAGTTTTGCACAGAGTAGCCCCCGATTCTCTTCTTCTGGGGTCCCCCGCCAGCGATCCAGGCCCCTCCCCTTCATCAGGTGCCCCCACAGAAAGTGGCTTTCCATGGGGGCACCTATGTGGATTTAATTGACAGCAGCGGTGGTGTCAATGGCTCCTACTGCTATCGATCTGTCCAGTGAGGAGAGAGACAGCTGCGGGAACTGCTGCGCTTAAGCACAACGCTAGATCGGATCCGGCTCAGGTAAGGAAAAGTGGGTGTCTGAGGGGGAACTGTAGCAGAGAAGGTTTTTCACTTTAATGCTTAGAATGTATTAAGGTGAAAAACCTTAAGGCTTTATAACCACTTTAAGTGGAATTATTATTATGGTTATCGCCTTTGTAATTGTTGATAAGCGCCATAAGTAAAGATAGGAAGGATGCACTGTTAGCTTAGCAGGTACTAACTAATGTAGCTACTGTATGGGCATATTATAAATATAGTGCACTGTTCTTCTTTGACTAGTAACAGCCCAACATTCAGAGACAGTGGGAAACTACCTATAGTTCTCAAACTACATGATAAACCTTGCTATATTCTCCAGAGTTGATCTACTCTAATTGTTCCCTCAACAATATAACAGTACCAAAACTACAACATTGTGATGAGTATGTTGTTAAGTAGACAAAGCTGTCGAGCAATATAAAATAAATGAAATTCCTAAAAACCCATTTTAGTGTACATCAAGGCCAAACCACCATCAGCACTTGAATAATAAAAAGGCAGCCAACAGCCAGCACTACTAATTTATTGCTGGTGTGTGAGATAAGATCATGATCACTGAGATGTAACAGCATCTACATTCTTGGGAAGGAAAGCAAAGGAAACGTTCCCATGCTTGGGCTGTATGCTGAACAATATGCAGAAAAAATTTAAATATTAGACAGTAGCTCAGTACACTAAAAGGCTATCATGAAAACTTGGTTTGCATTAAATGGAATACCTATTTTTTAATTATCCAAAAAAATTACAAGGGTACGTTGGTTAAAGTATATGTAATCCCATTTACTATATTCTCATCTGAGCTTTACCACGATAATATAATTTTAAATACCATTTCAATTTTTTTTTTTTAATCTGCAGCTTTTATTCAAAAAATACTTGATAATCCTGCCATTAAGGTCCTTGGTCAGACACTTCCTGTTATAGGCTGACAAAGTCCCTGTCATCCAACTGCATTCCTGTGTTGTCACCTTGTCACATCTCTCTGATAGATACTAAAAGTAGCTAATTTAATACACATTATACAGGCATGGTCCACTGTTGTCATCACCAGTAGAGATCAGTTGGGTTGGATCTGAACTCAGTCCAAACCCAGTTCGGCAGAATATTTACACAACCCCAGTCAGCTGTAGCTGGGACATTCCTTGCCCCACAACTTCACTCACACAAAGGGGTGGAGATACGTGCGGCACCATTGATCTAATACAGTATGGTCACATGGCAATATTTGGTCGAAGTCACTGACCAAATATGAGCATGTATCAATATTAAGTCAATTATATCATGAGCAAAGCCACATCTTCATGTACATGAAGATGTGGACAGGGCATGTCCCAGACACAGCTAATTGGGCTGGAGGGGGTGTGATCATATGACAGCTTCCCATGGGTTCTGCTGAACTGTTTTTGGGCCAAGTTCAAACTGCACCCATATACTTACCTTTTTGGAAGTGACACACTGTGTCCTCTTTCTCTTCACTCATCTCAGATTCAGAGATTGTCAATTCAGAAAATGTCTTATATTCTTTTCAAGGAATACAAGGTGATCACTTCTGCCTAGCAGTACTGGGGTCATCAGTTTGAATCCCAACCACGGCACCACCTGCCTGGAGTTTGCATGTTCTCCCTGTGCCTGCGTGGGTTTTCTCCCATACTCCAAAGACATGCTGGTAGGTTAGTTGGCTCCTGTCTAAATTGGCCCTAGTATGTCTATGTATGAATGTGAGTTAGGGACTTTAGGTTGTAAGCTCCTTGAGGGCAGGGACTGAATGTACAATATATATATATGTGTGTAAAGTGCTGCATAAATTGGCGGCGCTATATAAGTACCTGTAATAAATGAATAAACAAATCACTGATTAGACAAGATAGAGATCATGATATCATCTGCCCCTCTTCTGCACTTTATCCAATCAGAGAACTCTTTATATTCACTGAAAAAAATTCAAGACATTCTCTGCATGGTAGAGGTGCCAAGCATGCAACCCCCTTGTGTTAAATATACAGACAGCTAGTTGTTTAAGCAGCACCCCTTGATGAGTGCCCTGCTGGTCACTGGATGGTTCAGACTTTAGCTGTACTATGCTGATCATTTGCTTACTTACTGTTCCAAAGGCAGATCAGGGAATGTATTCAAGCAGCTGATGGGCAAACTGTACAGCCAAAGTTTACACCATGCAGTGGCCAGCTCCCTCCCTGGAACATGCACATCTAAAGGGTGCCCAGGTATGTGTCTTTCACTCTAGTTCTGAAGTAACAGCAATAATGTGACTGGGGGCACTGCAAGGAACCATGAGAGATATACATGGGCATCCGCAAGTAGGGGCAAGAGGGGGCGAGTGCCCCCCCTGGAATCGGCAAGGTGTGCAGTCCCAGTGTCCTCGCTATGGGGGTGGGGGGTGGGGGTGACCGCACCCGGGTGACACCATCAAGAAAGCAGAAGTAGCGGGTTCTGTTGAGCCCCCTCACCATATGTGAAGCGGTGACAGGCAGTGGCGCTGTGATAGGGGAGAGCTCCGGGCCGCTGTCAGACTGTTTCCCCCTCCTTTCTCATGTCGGCAGCACGGGAGAAGAGAAAGGTTCCTGCCCGTTCTTCTTCCCTCCCTATTGGCCACAGCGGAGGGCCAATCAGAAGAAGCTAGAGGGGCAACATGGGAAATGTAGTCCCGGAGATTGGTGGCTTAATTGTTCTCCACAGGGAGCAGGCTGCAAATGGGGGGGTGGCACCACATTTTATCGCACCAGGTGACTCCAACCTTAGTGATGCCACTGTGCGGTCCTTGCAGGGTGCACCGTGGCCGCCACTGACTTTTTTCTGAGTGTGCTCTGCTCTCTCTTTCTCTGACAATGACTTTTGACTCACTGACATTATCTGAGAGGCTGTCCCTTCATCACCCCCCCTAGCAGCAGTTCCGCGGAGGCATCTGTCGGTCGCATAAGCCAATGCCTCTTCTATAGTTCCGGCTTCCGGCTGGAATTTCAGGCATGCTGTGCAGTGTTGTTGTTAATATCTCTCCGCCTCCTGATCTCCGAGTCCTGGTAGCCACGGGCCCGTGAGATTCACAGTAGCTCTGCAGGTCAGTGTCACTGGGCAGTGTTGGCACAATAGGAGACAGATAATACTAGCATTGTATGACCACAATAGGACTGGACTTATATGGATGCAATATGAGTTATATGAACACAATAGGAGTTATATGGACGCAATAGCATCTTTATGCTATTGTACCCTTATAGCTGCTATCGTGCCCATATAGCTGCTGTTGCGCCCATAAAGCTCGCCCCTCCCCTTCATGACATTGTCGAAAATGGGCAGAGCATGGGTGGCCTCAAAATGAGGCCCCCTCCCTGTAAAAAGTTCTGCAGACACCCATGGAGATACAGTATATCTCCTTATGTTATTGGCTATTGACAAGCTTAAAGCTTTGTACACATGGACGAATAATTGTCTGTTTTTTGTTGCATGCTCATCTCATATCGAAAATGAAGAGGTCACTCAACTTATGAAAATTCTCGTAGAACGGAATACATCTTCAGAAATGGTGTAATGTGTTGAATTATTTTGAAATGTATTCTTTTGTTTCTCAGCATACGTAGTCTTGCTCTTACGATTTTTTTTTCAGAGGAAAACTGTACTAATTAAATGACAATCAGACGTTGTGTTCACAATAAAAATGGTATAGCCTGCACCTTCAGGTTTTGTCATCCGAAAACTCAGAATCTAAAACACTAAAGTACTGATCAGATAATCAGCCGATCACTCGTCGTAGAAAATTTTACTTCTGATTTTCTTATCGTGTGTATGGGCCTTAAGATGCCTACTACTTGGCTTTTTTGGTTTTGGATAGAGTGGAGAATGATTAGCACACAATTTTTTATTGCTGTCTGTGACCTTGTTAGTGAGATTTTATTTGTCCTGTCTACTGTAATCACCAGAAGTGAAAGGAAATCACACATTTTGAGTTGAAATCAGAACAGGAGTAGGGGATACATTTTCCAATGGGGACACTAGTTATGGTGATCCTGGTGACAACCAGGGATTCCCTTACTTTGGAAGAATTTCCTCTCACTTCCTGTTTTAAATATGGAACAGGAGGTGAAGGGAAATCTCCCCAATGGGACACAGATAACATAAAAAAATGACAGGTTTTAATCCTCCCTTACTTTATCAAATGATCATTTTTTAGCCTTTAGCTCTACTTTAACAATCACTATTTATTTAATAAGCCCCCATACTATCAGCAATAATTTGTGATACAGTAATTACTTCTCTGTATTAGGATGACAAAACTTAAGTTGAATGTTAAGTGGCAGAGCAGTCCTAGACATAGCACACAAAACCAGTAGAGGGCACTGTCACTCAGACCAATGCAAAACCTTGAGATGGCTGTCAACAGTTTCAACCTAAAAAACATAAACCCGGAATTTAAATATGAATTGAAGAAAAGGTCTTAGCTTTCTAAATGACGTAAATACACCGGAGTGTTTACTTTAGCTGGGCTAATGTTTTTCATTCTATGCAAAAAATAGCATCCTTCCCACAAAAGATGTGTTTTTGAGAAAAGACAACTTAAAACCTGAAATTCCAGTTCTAGGCGTTCTTTTACGTTGCATTTAACTGTTTGTGCTAAAGGAGGGAATAGAGTTTATGTACCCAGAATGCTTCTCTGATTACTCCAGTTTCTCCAAAAATAAACACACAAGAAAACCAAAGAATGTAGCTGAGGCCACCCTCACGCCAACTTCACTCTGAAACCCCAGCCTAAGCAAGAAGTGCTATTACTCACAAAGTCCATTTAATCTTGGTGGTCCTCTTTTTAATTAAAACAAATGAAGCCTGCTGACTTGCTCCAAATAAATATTTGAAGGAAAAGATTCATGGGCATATGTAATGTAATTTAAAATAAGACAAGCCAGGAAAATGTTACAGCGGATAAAAAAAACCTATAATAATATTAAGGGAAAAAAATCACATTAACAACACACAGCCAGTGAATCAAAGAAATATGGGCTTTTATTTGATCCTCATACAAATCTGAAAATAGATTTAAACTTCTCTTTGAAGAGGCTGAATGTGTTTCATAATGAAAACAGGCAGCATTTAACTATGAAAGGAAATAAATGTGTTAGTTTTGGATTTTAACAGCTAGCAATTGTTTTTGTTCAGAATTTATGACATTTTTGTGTTTGCACCTTTTCTAAAGTTCAGTTGTATTGCATTACAACCTTAACCCCACTTGTGCATGAATGTAGCCAAATGCTTTAGAAGTGTTTTTCACATTAATTGCTGTACAGGAGCAGAATTGCGCATTTTTTCCCCCATAGACTCTTAAATTGGAGCGCCTGGAAAATGACTAAATGTGTTTTTCAGGATCTCCCATTAAAATCTATGGATCAAAAATGTGCGATTCTGCTCAAATGCTTTACCAAGCTTCACTTGACAGGTGACAAGAGACACAATGCTAAGTGAATAGTCTCATTAAAGTGATTGAAAAGTTTCTCTAAAAATAACAAACATGTTATACTTACCTGCTCTGTACAGTTGATTTTGCACAGAGCAGCCCAGATCCTCCTTCTTGGGTCCCTCTTCGGATGTCCTAACCCCTCCCTCCTGTCAAGTACCCCCACAGCAAGCAGCTCCATTCAGACACGGAGCCCCGATTCGGCCCTGCCCCCTCTCTCTCCTGTATAGCGAACTGACTTTGAATGACAGCAGCTGGAGCCAATGGCACCACTGCTGTGTCTCAGCTAGTCAGGAAGATAGTCCTGGACAGTCGAAGAACTCGTGGACATCACTGGATAGAGATGGGGATCAGGTAAGTAGTAAGGGGTGCTGGGGCAGCTGCTGCACACAGTTTTTTTTATGCATTAATGCATTAAGATAAAAAACCTTCTGCCTTTGGAACTCCTTTAAGAATAATAGGATTTGTATGTCCAAAGACATTTGAGAAGTTCTGGCATAGCTGGACTGCCACATCTACCAAAGCTTATTTGCTTCCAGGTCTACAAACCAAAGTGAATGTCCATTCTGCACAACTACATGTAAAGACTTTTACTTTCACCAGATCCCCTTCCGTCCTTTTCAGGGTAGTGTACTTTTCCCATACCGAACCTCTGACACTACATGGTCTCTGTATTTGTTAATTTGTAGTGCTCTGTAACATAATGGTGATCTTTATGTAGCATTACCTCCCTAGGAGTCGGTAGTGTCCCGGGTCCCCACTGCTGCACAGCCAGTCACACAGCATTTCTTTTATGCACTCCAATGCAGAAATGAGTCCTTGGCTTGTTTTTGATGTTTTATTAGGGGGTTAATAACTTGAATGGGTAGGAAATTATGGGATGCCCAACTTGAAAATGTCCAGAACTATGAACAAAGGGACAATTCTTGCCTATTTACAAAAAGTCCACTTTTTCTTCCTCCTGCGCAAACTTGGTTTTGTCAGCAAAGCCTGTGCTGCTCTCTCTTGAGGGAACTAACAGTTTTGTTGTTAGCTCAGCAAAGGCCCATCACAGGCAGGAACTCTCAGTCCCTTGACAAATTAGTTCAGAGTGCAAACAGCATGACATTCCTCCTACTGCTTCCCTTATGGCCACTGATCCCAGCTCCACTTGCTTGCAGAAAAATGCTAGCCCACCTGGCTGACACCAGCCATGCCTGGCTGATCTTCCTCTCAGTTCTCCTGACTGATTTTATGCCCTAGTCCTGCCCAACTGGCACACTTCCATGGAGATTCCCCAGGGCAAGGATAAAGACTGAGCCCACTACTGTCTTCAGAGAGCACTGTTAACACTGACAGTCACTCCCCTTGTGTTGTCCCTGCTCAGTGCTGATCTCTACTCACTGTCTGTCTTTTGCTCTGTCCTGCTGCCTCTCATGAAGGTTCTCTTCCAGCTGGCTCCTGTGGTGGGATCCTACTTGGCCAGCTATACTGAGCCTCCAGCCCCAGGTATCATTAAAGTGATATCCCCTCCCGAAGTATCATTAAAGTGATACCCCTCCCCAGCAGAGGCCTCTCCTCAGCACTCCATCTCATCTTCCACCGACTCCCCCGCTGGAATGGACCATGTCTATTTATAGGGTTGTCTCTGCCCCCTGACAGCCCACTTCTGGGGATTGGCTGAGGCCCCATAAATATTCATGGGAGCTCCTAACCCCCGCCCCCTAATTCTAGAAGGTTCTCCAATTTTCCACACACCAGGGGGAGGACCAGAGAGCTGCGAGGATGAGTCACCCAGCCCTGAACTCTAGTGAACCCTGACCCAATTAAGACTCACAGGCTGTAACATGAGTCAGGTAAATTTTCCTACACTGCCACTTCTAGTAGCACACTAGAGGGTGCTACATTTATGTATTTTTTTTTTATCTCTGATTCACCACAGTTGGCCAGGTGACCTGCATGTCTTGCTAATCCTGAAATGGGTTGATACTGCACAGGGTTAGGGGGCGTTTCTGTGTTTGAGCACCATGGTTGCTGGTAATTGGACCCACTTCAACTGCATGGTCTGGGTTTCAATTGCACTTTGGTATCTGTTTTATTTTTACTTTTGTATTTTTGGTAGCTTTTGTACTTTTGGAATTGTACTTTTGGTATTGCTGTTTTTATTGTATATCTATGAAAAACACTAATAAAAATGTAATACTACCTTCTATGAGCCGCTGGATAGGATGGGTCCTCTGGTCTTTGCCTCAACCATCTCAGGAATAGGGATGAGCCGAACACCCCCCCCCCCCCCGGTTCGGTTCGCACCAGAACCTGCGAACGAACCGAAAATTTGCACGAACGTTAGAACCCCATTGACGTCTATGGGACTCGAATGTTCGAAATCAAAAGTGCTAATTTTAAAGGCTAATTTGCAAGGTATTGTCCTAAAAAGGGTTTGGGGACCCGGGTCCTGCCCCAGGGGACATGTATCAATGCAAAAAAACTTTTAAAAACAGACGTTTTTTCGGGAGCAGTGATTTTAATGATGCTTAAAGTAAAAAAAAAAGTGAAATATTCCTTTAAATATCGTACCTGGGGGGTGTCTATAGTATGCCTGTAAAGTGGCACGTGTTTCCCGTGCTTAGAACAGTCCCTGCACAAAATGACATTTTTAAAGGAAAAAAAGTCATTTAAAACTGCTTGCGGCTTTAATGTAATGTCGGGTCCTTGGCAATATGGATGAAAATCAGTGAGACAAACGGCATGGGTACCCTCCAGTCCAGGCCCTTTGGGTCCTGTATGGATATTAAGGGGAACCCGGCACCCAAATTAAAAAAAGGAAAGGCGTGGGGCCCCCAGGCCCTTTATACTCTGAACAGCAGTATACAGGCAGTGCAAACAAGACAGGGACTGTAGGTTTGTTGTTAAGTAGAATCTGTTTGTAATTTTGAACTGGTACATTTTTTTTTTTATATCAAACAAAGTTTTATTAATCAACTGGTGCATACATGTGATATTTGCTTTAACATACAAACTTGACAACTAGTACATGGATTGTTACAAAGTCTGTACATATGCTAGATAATACATTATGCTCATTCTGTGAGAATATTCTGTATTCATACATGTAACACTTAGAAACCATACATCAAGGTGTACACTCAAGAAATAATTCCATGCTAAATTGGTTTCATTATACACAGGTATCAGATTCTTGGAGCCAACGATCCCATATCTTATTGTACTTGGCAGGGCAACCTCTATTAATATATATGCATTTCCTATACGGCAGGGTGTTATTCACTTCCACCTTCCATTCCACTAGTTTAGCAGACGCTTGTCTCATCCATTTTTTAGCTATGACCTTTCTTGCTGCAAAGAGTGTTTCATGGAGAAATGTTTTTGTGTATTTGTCAATTGTGTCTGGAATTATACCCAAGAGGCATTGTTTTGGATCTAGTGCTAGGGGTGAGCCCATTGTATCATGTAGGAATGTCACAATTTGTTCCCACGGAGAACTTGTACATTTTTAAAGTGTAGCTCCAGCCAAAAAATCTGTTTTTAAGCTTTTTGGAAAACATAGGGAAGGGTTATCACCCCTGTGACATTTGTTTTGCTGTCTGTGCTCCTCTTCAGAAGATTTCACCTCACTTTTTGTCCCAATGACAAATGTTTTTTGAAAATTTGGGGTTTTTAGCGAAACAAGGATTGGTGATAAAGCATCAGTGGAAAGGAGAAAAGTTTTTCCCATATTAACTCTTACAGGAGAGAATTTCCCTTACTATGGGGTAGATTTCATCTCACTTCCTGTTGTCTCCTTCCGTTTGCAAGTAGGAGTCGTTTGTAAGTTGGATGTTTGAAAGTAGGGGCCTGCCCTATATACTCAGCAGAAATTTGGGCCTTAGGTGTTGTTGTGGCCTCAACACTGTAAGCCCTCACAGGGTCCTGCTGTGAAATATTAGATCAAGAATTGTAATTACATGCCCCTGTTGAACAGGGCCAGAAAAATTGGGCCTTTGGTGATGGTGATGGTGGTGGTGGTGCTGGTGCCACAACACTGTAAGTCCTCACAGTTACTCTTAGTGGGCGCTGGAACGGGCCCTGCTGTGAAATATTAGATCAAGAATTGTAATTACATGCCCCTGTTAAACAGGGGCTGAAAAATTGGGTCTTTGGTGGTGGTGTTGGTGCTGGTGCCACAACACTGTAAGTCCTCACAGTTAATCTTGGTGGGCGCAGAAACGTGCCCTGCTGTGAAATATTCAATCAAGAATTGTAATTACATGGCCCTGTTGAACAGGGCCAGAAAAATTGGGCCTTTGGTGGTGGTGGTGCTGGTGACACAACACTGTAAGTCCTCACAGTTAATCTTGGTGGGCGCAGAAACGGGCCCTGCTGTGAAATATTCAATCAAGAATTGTAATTACATGGCCCTGTTGAACAGGGCCAGAAAAATTGGGCCTTTGGTGGTGGTGGTGCTGGTGACACAACACTGTAAGTCCTCACAGTTAATCTTGGTGGGCGCAGAAACGGGCCCTGCTGTGAAATATTCGATCAAGAATTGTAATTACATGCCCCTGTTGAACAGGGGCTGAAAAATTGGGCCTTTGGTGGTGATGGTGGTGGTGGTGTTGGTGCCACAACACTGTAAGTCCTTACAGTTAATCTTGGTGGGCGCAGAAACGGGCCCTGCTGTGAAATATTAGATCAAGAATTCTAATTACATGTCCCTGTTGAACAGGGGCTGAAAAATTGGGCCTTAGGCACTGGTGCTGGTGCTACAACACTGCAACCCCTCACAGATACTCTAGTTGGAACGCAGGAACTAGCCCTGCTGCAAAAGAATTGCATCAAAAATTGTAATTACACGCCCCTGTTAAACAGGGGCTGAAAAATAGGGCCTTAGGCACTGGTGCTGGTGCCACAACACTGCAACCCCTCACGGATACTCTAGTTGGAACGCAGGAACGAGCCCTGCTGCAAAGTATTGCATCAAAAATTGTAATTACACGCCCCTGTTAAACAGGGGCTGAAAAATTGGGCCTTAGTCACTGGTGCTGGTGCCACAACACTGCAACCCCTCACAGATACTCTAGTTGGAAAGCAGGAACGAGCCCTGCTGCAAAGTATTGTATCAAAAATTGTAATTACACGCCCCTGTTAAACAGGGGCTGAAAAATTGGGCCTTAGTCACTGGTGCTGGTGCCACAACACTGCAACCCCTCACAGATACTCTAGTTGGAAAGCAGGAACGAGCCCTGCTGCAAAGTATTGCATCAAAAATTGTAATTACACGCCCCTGTTAAACAGGGGCTGAAAAATTGGGCCTTAGGCACTGGTGCTGGTGCCACAACACTGCAACCCCTCACAGATACTCTAGTTGGAAAGCAGGAACGAGCCCTGCTGCAAAGTATTGCATCAAAAATTGTAATTACACACCCCTGTTAAACAGGGGCTGAAAAATTGGGCCTTAGTCACTGGTGCTGGTGCCACAACACTGCAACCCCTCACAGATACTCTATTTGGAGTGCAGGAACTAGCCCTGCTGCAAAGTATTGCATCAAAAATTGTAATTACATGCCCTTGTTAAACAGAGGCTTAAAAATTGGGCCTTAGGCACTGGTGGCGGCGCCCAGAACCAAAAATGTTCTTACAAGCTATCAGCATGATCATTGAGGAGGGAGAGGATAATTACTCAGCATAACAGGATAGTCACTCAGCATCAGCATAGGCAGTCTTTGAAGGGATCTGACATTTCAAGAAAAATTATTCGGTTACATCAGCATCAGGTGCTTGGTAGCTGATGGTGATCCAAGACTGATTCATTTTTATGAAGGTCAGTCGATTGACCGAGTCGGTGGACAGACGCACCCTGTGATTGGTTACAAAGCCTCCAGCAGCACTGAATGTGCGTTCCGAAAGAACGCTGGATGCAGGACAGGCCAGTAGCTCAATTGCATACTTTGCATCTCTGGCCAGCGATCCATCCTCAAGACCCAGTAACCCAGAGGATTTTCGGTGGGAAAAGTGTCCAAGTCAGATCTTGCCCCTAGGTATTCCTGCACCATGTAAAACAGACACTGGCGATGGTTGCTGGAACCGATCATACCTTGGGGCTGCGGACTAAAAAATTGTCTGAACGCATCGGTCAGACGGCCACCTTCTCCACCGCTCCTTCTTTGACTGACCGAAGCCTCAGCAACACGTTGTCCAGAAACAGGAGTTTGTAACCTTCCAGTCTCTGGGAACGCGTTGCACAGACCTTTCTGCAAGGCCTCCCAAAGATGTTTCATCCTCTGCTCCCTCTGCGACGGCAAGATAAGGTCTGCAACTTTACCCTTGTAACGTGGATCAAGGAGGGTTGCCAGCCAGTATTGGTCCTTCTCCTTGATACCACGAATACGAGGATCCTTACGCAGGCTTTGCAGGATCAGGGAGGCCATGCAGCGAATGTTTGCTGAGGCATTCGGTCCGGAGTCCTCTGGGTCACTAAGGACGACATGGTCTGCAGCCACCTTCTCTCAGCCACGTACAAGTCCATGTGTTTCTTGGGACTGATCCCTTTAAAGACTGCTGCTGATGCCGAGTGCCAGGCTCCACCTCCATACTGACACAATCCTCCTCCTCCTCATCCTCTTCCTGTGTGATCGGCGGGCACGGAGGAACATTTTCTGGATAAAGGGGGTCTTGAGAGCTAAGGAAGTCCTCCTCTTCCTGCCTCTGTTCTGCCTCAAGTGCCCTGTCCATTATTCCACGCAGCGTGTGCTCCAACAGGTGGACAAGGGGGACAGTGCCACTGATGCATGCACTGTCACTGCTCACCATTCTCGTGGCCTCCTCAAATGGTGACAGGACAGTGCATGCATCCCTGATCATGGCCCACTGGCGTGGGGAAAAACAACCAAGCTCCCCTGACCCTGTCCTGGTGCCATAGTCACACAGGTACTAATTGATGGCCCTCTGCTGCGTGTGCATGGCCAACGTTGAGTTCCACCTGGTGGGCATGTCACAGATTAGGCGGTTCTTGGGCAAGTTAAACTCCTTTTGGAGGTCTGCCAGCTGAGCACTGGCATTATATGACTGGCGGAAATGCACACAGACTTTCCTGGCCTGCCTCAGGACATCCTGTAAGCCCGGGTACCTGCCCAAGAACCGCTGCACCACCAAGTTAAGGACGTGAGCCAAACAGGGCACATGGGTCAGTTGTCCCTGTCGGAGGGTGGAGAGGAGGTTGGTGCCATTGTCGCAAACCACCATTCCTGCCTTAAGTTGGCGTGGCGTCAACCACCTCTGAACCTGCCCCTGCAGAGCTGACAGAACCTCTGCCCCAGTGTGGCTCCTGTCCCCAAGCACACCAGCTCAAGTACCGCATGGCATCTTTTGGCCTGCGTACTTGCGTAGCCCCTTGAATGCCTACGGAGCACCGCTGGTTCCGAGGACCAAGCACAGGAAGAGGCCATGGAGGAAGAAGAAGAGGAGAGGGTGGAGGAGAGAGGTGTGTCAAAATCATTAGTAGTGGCATTTTGGAGGCGTGGTGGCGGAACAACCTCCAACACTACTGCACCTTGTCCTGCATCCTTCCCAGCTGCCAGCAGAGTGACCCAATGCGCCGTGAAACTTAGGTAACGTCCCTGTCCATGCCTGCTGGACCATGAGTCAGCGGTAATATGCACCTTCTCGCTGACTGCCCTGTCCAGCGAGGCCAAGACATTGCCTTCCACATGCCGGTAGAGAGCCGGAATCGCCTTCCGTGAGAAAAAGTGGCGTTTGGGTACCTGCCACTGAGGAACTGCACATTCCACAAACTCACGGAAGGGGGCAGAGTCTACCAACTGAAAAGGTAGCAGTTGAAGTGCTAGCAATTTTGCCAAGCTAGCATTCAACCGCTGGGCATGTGGATGGCTGGGAGCGAACTTCTTTCAGCGGTGCAGCAGCTGGGGCAGGGAAATTTGCCTGGTACAATCTGACGTTGGTGTACCGAAAGCAGATTGCCCACAAGTACTTGGCTGTGACACACTTAATTCTACACCTTCATTCCTCTCAGTGCAGGTCTCAGAGAGGACTGAAAGTATAGTGGGATTGGAGATCTCAGCTGATGAGGAGCAAGGAGAGGTCCTCTTTGTTCTTTGGTGTGGGTCTATTAGATATGCTTGCCAACGAACTGCATGGCAGGTCAACATATGTCTGGTCAAGCATGTGGTGCCCAAGCGGGAGATGTTTTGGCCACGCGAGATACACTTGAGACATATGTTGCAAATAGCAGTGGTGTGATCTGATGCACTCATCTCAAAAAAGGCCCACACTTTTGGAATAACGCACAGAGACAGCAGCACCCTGCACATGCGGAGCTTTGCAGTGTGATGCAGTCAGTGTGCTGCCCTTAGGCTGGCCCCTGGAGGGCATCCTGCCTCGTTGGTGATGTGCCTCCTCCTCCTCCTCCCCTCTCCTATCAGGCACCCACGTTGAGTCAGTGACCTCATCATCCCCTCCCTCCTCATCACTGGAGCAAACCTGGCAGTATGCTGCAGCAGGGGGAGCATGACTGCCAGATTGCTGTCCTTCTTGGGCACATCCTCTGTCCGTGCACACGTTACTGCCTTCATCTAGCTCAGTATCATCATCAGAGCCTTCTAAACGCTGGGCATCCTCCTGGAGCATGTACCCAACACTGTGGTCAAACAGTTCGAGGGACTCCTCAGGAGGACATGGTGGGGCTAGGGAAGGAGTCACTGATGCCATTGAGCCGAGGGAAGAGGCCGCGTTGGCAGCTGCTTTGCCAGACAAAGTACCCTGAGCATGGGTGAGGGAGGATGAGGAGGATGAGGACGGCTTGGTCATCCACTCGACCAAGT
Organism: Aquarana catesbeiana; assembly: GCF_042186555.1. NCBI lineage: Eukaryota > Metazoa > Chordata > Amphibia > Anura > Ranidae > Aquarana > Aquarana catesbeiana. The sequence continues at coordinate 87,355,123 of NC_133326.1, read as the reverse complement.
CTTCTGCATGTTGCGGCTCAACACGGCCAGCTGCCGAAAAAAAGGCCAAGCGTGTCCCACAGCCACGTGCTGATGAGGATGCACCGTCTCCACGACCAGCACCATTGCCTCTAGACACAGAGCCTGCTTGCCCTCTTTTATTGGCTTGTGACTGTCTGCCTCTCCTTGTTGGCCTTCCAGACATACTAATGGCCTGTAGCTGCACTAAGCTGGGATATACTGCAGCTAGCAAAATCAACTGCCTGCCTACAGTATGAGAACACCACCAACCGTGTAAATACTTTAGCTGCCTGCGGTAGTGATAGGATCAGGAAAACACCACCAACCTTCTACAGGTAGCTTTAGCTGAACACTGTGCAGAGGTCGCACTACACTAACGTGTAAATAATTTAGCTACCTGCGGTAGTGATAGGATCAGGAAAACACCACCAACCTTCTACAGGTAGCTTTAGCTCAACACTGTGCAGAGGTCGCACTACACTAACGTGTAAATACTTTAGCTGCCTGCGGTAGTGATAGGATCAGGAAAACACCACCACCTTCTACAGGTAGATTTAGCTGAACACTGTGCAAAGGTCACACTACACTAACTTGTAGCGTTAGCTGAACACTGTTCAGAGGACGCACCACACTAACTTGTAGCTTTAGCTGAACACTGTGAGGAGGATGCACTACACTAACTTGTAGCTTTAGATGAACACTGTTCAGAGGACGCACACTACACTAACTTGTAGCTTTAGATGAACACTGTTCAGAGGACGCACTACACTAACTTGTAGCTGTAGCTGAACACTGTGCAGAGGTCGCAGTACACTAACTTGTAGTTTTAGCTGAACACTGTTCAGAGCACGCACTACACTAACTTGTAGCTTTAGCTGAACACTGTGCAGAGGTCGCACTAAAATAACTTGTAGCTTTAGCTGAACACTGTGCAGAGGTCGCACTACACTAATTTGTAGTTTTAGCTGAACACTGTGAGGAGGAGGAACTACACTAACATGTAGCTTTAGCTGAACACTGTGAGGAGGACGCACTACACTAACTTGTAGCTTTAGCTGAACACTGTGCAGAGGTCACACTAAACTAACCTGTAGCTTTAGCTGAACACTGTTCAGAGGACGCACTACACTAACTTGTAGCTTTAGATGAACACTGTTCAGAGGACGCACTACACTAAATTGTAGCTTTAGATGAACACTGTTCAGAGGATGCACTACACTAACTTGTAGCTTTAGCTGAACACTGTGCAGAGGTCGCACTACACTAACTTGTAGTTTTAGCTGAACACTGTTCAGAGCACGCAATACACTAACTTGTAGCTTTAGCTGAACACTGTGCAGAAGTCGCACTACACTAACTTGTAGTTTTAGCTGAACACTGTGAGGAGGATGCACTACACTAACCTGTAGCTTTAGCTGAACACTGTGAGGAGGACGCACTACACTAACTTGTAGCTTTAGCTGAACACTGTGCAGAGGTCACACTAAACTAACCTCTAGCTTTAGCTGAACACTGTGAGGAGGACGCACTACACTAACTTGTAGCTTTAGATGAACACTGTGCAGAGGTCGCACTAACATAACTTGTAGCTTTAGCTGAACACTGTGCAGAGGTCGCACTACACTAACTTGTAGTTTTAGCTGAACACTGTGAGGAGGATGCACTACACTAACTTGTAGCTTTAGCTGAACACTGTGAGGAGGACGCACTACACTAACTTGTAGCTTTAGCTGAACACTGTGCAGAGGTCACACTAAACTAACCTGTAGTTTTAGCTGAACACTGTGAGGAGGACGCACTACACTAACTTGTAGTTTTAGCTGAACACTGTGAGGAGGACGCACTACACTAACTTGTAGCTTTAGCTGAACACTGTGAGGAGGACGCACTACACTAACTTGTAGCTTTAGATGAACACTGTTCAGAGGACGCACTACACTAACTTGTAGCTTTAGCTGAACACTGTGAGGAGGACGCACTACACTAACTTGTAGCTTTAGCTGAACACTGTGCAGAGGTCACACTAAACTTATAGTTTTTTTTTTAATTGGAAAAACCAACTTTATTGAAAAACGTATGCATGGAACATAGACCAATATTGACCAACATAGCCTTGACAATAGTACATACATGAATACATTGAAATGTCTGTATAGCCTACAGTAAAACACATCAATGGAGATGGAGTCAATGTACAACATATATAAAAGAAAAAGAGAATACAAAAAGGGGAAGGGGGAAATAGGAGGTGAGGCTATTAGGTGCACGTTTCACCTTCTGCTAACCATCTACTCCAGACTTTTTCATACTTAAGCGAACACCCTCTATGGAGATAAATACGTTTTTTATATGGGAGAGTGTCATTAACCTCCTTCTTCCAGCATTGAATTGTAGGGGGCAGGGCCTGCATCCACATACGGGCCACCGCTTTCCTTGCCAAGAATAGCGTCTCGTGCAAAAAGGTACGGAGGGGTTGTCTGTGTCTAAGCCCGGCAACAGACTGAGTAGGCACATTTTTGGGTCTAGTGTAGCAGGAGAACCCATGTGATCATGCAAGAAGCGGGTCACCTGTATCCAGTATATTTGGATAGTTCAGCAGGACCATATAAGGTGGTAGAAGGAGCCTGGGGTGTGGTCGCATCGGCGACACCCTGGATTGTACATGGGTTTAAAACACGCTATCTTCTGGGGGTCAGATACGTCCTATGTATGATATACAACTGCGTGAGGCGGTCTGATAACTTAGGGGATATCTTTTTCACGTCTTCCAAAATCTCATCCCAATCCTCATCCTCAATCTGTCCGATGTCTGCCTCCCATCTTGTCTTGGCAGCATAGGCCAAGGCCATGGTACTGGGGAGACGGATAGCGGAGTATAGAGTGGAGATTAATTTGGCAGACTCAGTACCAGTGACTGTGTCTACTATAGAAGGAACTGCCAGGGAAGGGTTAAGGCCAGTAAACTGGGTATCGTATAGCATGACAAAGTTGTAAATATCTAAAGAGAAGACAGTTAGGGAGGGAATATTCGTCCTTTAGCGTTTGGAATGTATGGAAGTGGATCTGTGGGGTACCGAGTTTTTGTAGTGCCACCCGCCATACCCTCCGGTGGTGTGTCAGCATGTCTGTGTTGTGGTGGGGGGAACGTCTTGTCAACGGAGCTCTAAGGATTGATTGAAGTGGGGTGTGGGCTAGGTCATCAGGGTGCTCACATAGTAGTGACTGGTATCGAGGTCGCTCACTTTTGTCAAAATGAAAGAAATGGGACAGTTGGGAAGCAAGGTAATACTCCTGAAAGTCTGGAAGGGCAGCTTCTCCCAGTGTCACTATTAAGAATAGATTCGATTGTCTTGAAGAATTTTTGTGGTATGTATAGGGGGGCATGCCACACCAGATAAAGTATCTTTGGGAGGAGTATCATCTTGACTAAACTGATGCGTCCCATAACACCTAGGGGAAGTCTGGCCCGAATCTGAGTTTTGGTCTTGATCAGGGCATACAAAGGTTCAATGTTTAAGAGTGTATAGTCTGCGAGTGATCTAGTGGCCTGCACACCAAGGTACTTAATCACGGAGACCCTTGGGAGGGTCAGAGGAGGGGACGTGAACGGGGAGGGGAAATGGTCAATCGGAAGGATCTGGGACTTAGACCAGTTAATGCTCACACCCGAGTGAGTACCGATACGTTCTATAGAATGGAGGGCTGCAATCAGAGAGTGACCAGAGTCCGCCAGATATAAAAGCGTATCATCGGCGTACATGCCAATCTTTTTTTCCAGATTCCCTATCCTGAGACCAAGGATGCTAGTATCACGAATCATAATGGCCAATGGCTCTACAGCCAGTGCGTATAGCATAGGGGAAAGAGGACAGCCTTGTCAGGTCCCCCTTTCTAGTGGGAATTGGTCAGAGAGCCAGCCGTTCATGAACACTCTGGCCCTTGGAGACTGATAAAGGAGCTGAACCCAACGGATAAAGTTGGGGCCAAATCTGAATCCCGAAAGGCACTCCCATAGGTAGTCACTAACTTGTAGTTTTAGCTAAACACTGTTCAGAGCAAGCACTACACTAACTTGTAGCTCTAGCTGAACACTGTGCAGAGGTCACACTAAAATAACTTGTAGTTTTAGCTGAACACCGTGAGGAGGACGCACTACACTAACTTGTAGCTTTAGCTGAACACTGTGAGGAGGCCACACTACACTAACTTGTAGCTTTAGCTGAACACTGTGCAGAAGTCACACTAAACTAACCTGTAGCTTTAGCTGAACACTGTGAGGAAGACGCACTACACTAACTGTAAATAGTCTAGCTGCCAGACTGTGGTACTAATAGGATCAAAAGAACACCAGCAATTTTCTTCAGGTAGCTGTAAATACTGTAACAAGACAAGCCTGCCTGTCAGTAGGAAGATAACAGGAACGGATCTAGCTAAACTGAATACAGTGTATATATATATATATACATATATATATATATATATATATACATACAACACCTGGGATGCATATATATACACAATACACTGTAAGTGCAGCTAACTGACTGACTGTCCTGCCTAATCTATCTAAGTCAAATGAAATGACACTGTCTCACTCTCTCTCTATCTCTCAGCACGTCGGAACACACTACACAGGGCCGCCGTGCAGGCGGCCTTATATAGTGTGGTGCTTGTTCTAAACCCCCTGAGCCATAATTGGCCAAAGCCACCCAGCCTTTGGCCAATTACAGCTCTCTCTACTGACGGCGCTGTGATTGGCCAAGCATGGGGGTCATAGTGCATGCTTGGCCAATCATCAGCCAGCAATGCACTGCGATGCCGCAGTGAATTATGGGCTGTGACGCGCCACATGAATTTGGCGCAAACGGCCCATATCGTTCGCAATTCGACGAACGGTCGAACAGACGATGTTCGAGTCGAACATGGGTTCGACTCGAACACGAAGCTCATCCATACTCAGGAACCTCAGGTCCTCACACACATCAGGTTTACTGTACAAACATACAATATCACAGGAATTCACTGAAAGTAACACGTAGTACCCAACAGAAGTGCTATATCAAAGAAAACAGGTGCCAAACCTGATAGTAAAGGCAAACTTAATATATTGTCACTCAACATGGTTGGTAACTAGGCAAGCATAAAATGGATTACCAAATGGTAATAACACAATTTAGCATACAAAGTGGTTAGCAAAAGGGACTGGGCATAAGATGACATGTGCCGTCTAGAACAGCATAAACAGTAGCAAGGCCACCTCAAGTGCAGCAGTGAGCAGTAGTAAAGTTTAATCTGCCGAGTGCTGGAACTATAGTGCCAGAGCACATTTTGGCTAGATTGGCTGAGTATGCACTGTCAAAAATGAAAAAAGGATGGTAGCAGAGGGGGGCAGAGGAACAAAGGGGGGCAGAGGAACAAAGGGGGCTTGCAGAATAATTATTATGGGAAGGACAGTCCTTTGAGACACTCTTCTGCTGGCTTTGGTTGGGGCCCTTTAAGAGCATTGGTGCACTTGACAACAGTCCCAGTTAACCTGCATGAAGTATAGGTACAGCATAAGTACTTTAAAGTCACATGTGCAAGGTAGGTATGGTCTCCTGCTGGCAGGCAAATATTCAGACAGAGATGCTCTCTCTAACTCCCTTGGTGTCAAAAAGAAGAACTTTCCTGGACAGTTTAATAAAAATCATCCCTTCACTCCTCCTACTGCACCATGCCTATTGGGGACTCTAGTGTAAGGAGTATATTCATCCCATTATATGGATGCCATCTCAAACTACAACTCCCAAGATTCTCAGCGCTCTGCATAGAAGTCTTGGAGCTTGCTTCACCTTAGCTCTCCCCCTGCCAGCCGGAGGAGAAAAGTGCAACACAACATCAATATCTTAATAGAGGGAGCGAATAATAAAAGGCAATGCCTCCTTCTCCATATTGCTGTAGCCCAGTACCTGGTTACAAAAAGAATTTTCAAAAAAAAAAAAGGAGCATGGGATATTTTTATCTTGAGCTTTGTCATGCTTTGGGAATTGCACCACAGAAAGCTCAGGTGTATATGAGGTCTTATGCTTTTCAATGATTTTTTTTTAAAATTCAGTTGCATGGGTCATGAAAATATACATTTTGGTAACACAGTTAAAGTGGACATAATTACTTTTTTGCACTTCTCTGGTTTCTCCAATGTCCCGCTTCCAAAATTGGAAACTGCTTCCCCTTTTTTAAGTTTCTCACCTAATTTTGTGCTGTGGCTGGGAACTTTCTGCCTGCTTGGTTAGGTAAGAATGATGTAGGGACTCCTGCTGCCTCCTTTGATCTCTATGCCACAAATCCTAGGATGCAGTTCTACTGATGGGCTAGTGCGTACCATGGCATTCCACAAACGTACAGATATGATGCTGCTCTCAGGTTTTGGTACAGTTTGTTTGCACACTCATGGGGGGGTCCCACACATGTCCACACACAATGCACGTAACTACAAGGTCCTAGATACATACTAGAAATCAGCAGCCTGTGTGAGAATCTCCCACATGTGCACTGATGTGGCACTGATATGAGGCCTATAGCATTTGTAAAGGTGGCAGCTCAGTAGGAAAGATGGAGTGAAGCAGTGAAGTTCTTTAATCACCTCAGTTCCTGCAGCTGTATACCTTTTATCAGTGGCGGCCCCTCCTTTAGGAAAATCCAAACAGAAAAAAATATGAGAATCCTGCTTGTAGTAGAAATTCTAGGAGGGAGTTAAAAAAAATTAGAACGACAAAAACCACAAAAACAAAATACAGGAAAGACTCAATACCCCCAAACAGAGTTAACTACACAAGATTTATTATATCAATTACAAAAAATATTCAGCATAAAAGCACCAGGCAAGCCCCCCCCATGGTGGAAACCAATCACTCCACCTCCCCACCCTGCATAAAATCACCCCTATACCACCCTCCCCAAAATTAACCCCAAATGAAACCACCCCACACTGAATAAAGAAGAACGGGGTGGAGGATACAACCCAACAATCAAACCCCCTACAGATAAAGGCCTTATCGACCACCACAGCAGAAAAGGGTAACGCTCCACTGTGGGGGGGTGCCACACCTTAAAGCCGCTCCATTAGGGAAGCAGGGGCGCTGCCCCCCTGATCTATGCCGGCCTTTAATCTATATGCATGGATTTAAATGTTTGGGGTTTTTTTAAGCACGTGATTAGAGACAGAGTCTCTAATTGGCTTAAAAAAAGGGTGGGCTCGGGGCGCAGGAGCCCACCCAGTTGTGTGACATTACCAAATTAATATTTGCTAATGTCTTCCTGCTTCTCCTCCTGGCCAATCAGGAAACGGGTCCTGAGACCCGATTGGCCAGGAAGTCTTAGGACTCCCTGCCAATCGGGTCTCAGGACCCACTTCCTGTTCGGCCAGGAGGAGAAACAATGCCCCGACTCTTCTCTTGGCAAGCTGCAGCAGGTGGAGGGGCAGCTTCCAGGAGCTCTACCCCGGATCCAGCACCATCTCCTAAGGTAAGGCCATGGATCACCGCCTTCCCATCTGACCTGTCTGGGGGGGGGGGGGTAGTGGTGTGAGAGAGGGGGCTAGGTTTGTTTGCCGCCCCCTCAAAATATTGAGCACCAGCCGCCACTACCTTTTATGAAACAGCATAATTTTTACATTTCAACTACAGACCTATTGTTTTTCCTATTGTTATCCCTTTCATGACTAAGCCTATTTTTGAAATTTGGTGTTTACAAGTTAAAATCCGTATTTTTTGCTAGAAAATTACTTAGAGTTCCCAAACATTATATATATATATTTTTTTAGCAGAGAATAAAATGGCGATTGTTGCAATATTTTTTTATCACACGGTATTTGTGCAGCGGTGTTTTAAACGCAAATTTTTGGAAAAGGGACACTTTCATGAATTTTAAAAAATCCAAACAGCAAAGTTACCCCAATTTTTTTGTATAATGTGAAAGATGATGTTACACCGAGTAAATAGATACCAAACATGTCACCCTTTATAATTGCACGCACTCGTGGAATGGCGACAAACTACGGTACCTATGAATTTCCATAGGCGACACTTTAAAATGTTTTTACGGTTACCAGGTTTGAGTTACAGAGGAGGTCTAGGGCTAGAATTATTGCTCTCGCTCTGACGATCGCGGCGATACCTCACATGTGTGATTTGAACACCGTTTACATATGCGGGCGCGACTTCCGTATGCGTTTTCTTCGCTGTGCGAGCTCGCGGGGACAGGAGCACTTTAAAAATGTTTTTTTTTTTTAATTTTATGTATTTTTTTACTTTATAAATTGTGTTTTAAAAAAAAAAAAATTTTTTTAACTTTTATTGCTGTCACAAGGAATGTAAACATCCCTTGTGACAGTAATAGGTGGTGACAGGTACTCTTTATGGAGGGATCGGGGGTCTAAAAGACCCCCGATCCCTCCTCTGCACTTCAAAGTATTCAGATCGCTGAAAACAGCGATTCTGAATACTGTGTACTTTTTTAAATTCGGCGCCATTGGCAGCCGAGTAAACGGGAAGTGACGTCATGACGTCGCTTCCGCATTTACAATGAGAAGGCTGGAACGAAGCCACCCACAGCTTCGTTCCAGCCCGCCCCCAGCCGCCGAAGGCACACGATCAGACACCGGGCCTCCCGATCGCACGGGAGGCCCGGTAACAGCTGAGGGAGGCGGCGGGAGGGGGGGTGTCCCCTCCCGCTCCTCCGGTATAACAACCGAGCGGCTTTTAGCCGCATCGGTTGTTATACTCGGGTAGCCGATCGCCCGCTGTAAACAACGGTACCGGGATGATGCCTGCAGCTGCGGGCATCATCCCGGTATAACCCCGGAAAGCCGAGTACGCATATCTGCATACGGTCGGCGGGAAGGGGACCTACAGTGCCTTGCAAAAGTATTCACCCCCCCTTGGTATTTTTCGTTTTGTTGCCTCTCAACCTGGAATTAACATGGATTGTTTGAGGATTTACATAATTTAATTTATAGAACATGCCCACAATTTTGAAGATTTTTTTTTTATTGTGAAGCAAACAACAAATAGGACAAAATAACAGAAAAAGTCAATGTGAATATCTATTCACCCCCCTAAAATCAATATTTTGTAGAGCCACCTTTTGCAGGTATCACAGCTCCAAGTCGCTTTGGATAAGTCTCTATGAGCTTGCCACATCTTACCACTGGGATTTGTGCCCATTCCTCCTTGCAAAGCTGCTCCAGCCCCTTCAAGTTGGATGGTTTGCGCTTGTGAACAGCAATCTTTAACCACCTCAATACAGGGCACTTTCCATTTTTTCACCTATTTTTCAGCTTTCAGCACTGTTGCATTTTGAATGACAATTACGTGGTCATGCAACACTGCACCCTAATTAATTTTTTATAATTTTTTCCCCACAAATAGAGCTTTCTTTTGGTGGTATTTGATCACTTCTGCGGTTTTTATTTATTGCACTATAAACAAAAGAAGAGGGACAAGTTTGAAAAAACACAATATTTTTTACTTTTTGCTATAAAAAAATATCCAATTTTTTTTTTAAACAAATTTTTTCCTCAGTTTAGGCCGATACGTATTCTTCTACATATTTTTGGTAAAAAAAAAATCGCAATAAGTGTATATTGATTGGTTTGCGCAAAAGTTATAGCATCTACAAAATAGGGGATAGATTTATAGCATTTTTATTTATTTATTTATTTTTTACTAGTCATGGCAGCGATCTGCGATTTTTATTTTGACTGGTATATTGAGGCGGACATATTGGACACTTTTGACACATTTTTGGGACCATTCACATTTATACAGCGATCCGTGCTATAAAAATGCATTGATTACTGTGTAAATGTGACTGTCAGGGAAGGGGTTAACATTAGGGGGTGATCGAGGGGTTAAATGTGTGTCCTAGGGAGGTGATTCTAACTGTGGGAGGAGGGGACTGACTGGGGGAGGTGAGCGATCGGAGTCCCTATGTACAGGCACGCGCATCAGGTCCCCAGTGATGCAGCGGGTGTGCGCTTGCGCCCCCTAGTGGCTCGGGAAGGCGATCGCATCATATGACGTCCGCCCAGAACGAGAGCTGCCTCCTCCCACCGTTATATCTTTGAGTGATGTGATGTGTTGGGTTTGCGCCAGACAGCGTTTTCTTTGATGACCAAAAAGTTCAATTTTAGTCTCATCAGACCAGAGCACCTTCCTCCATACATTTTGGGAGTCTCCCAGATGCCTTTTTCGCAAACTCAAAACGTGCCATTTTGTTTTTTGCTGAAAGTAATGGCTTTCTTCTGGCCACTCTGCCATAAAGCCCAATTCTATGGAGTGTACAGCTTATTGTTGTCCTATGTACAGATACTCCAGTCTCTGCTGTGGAACTCTGCAGCTCCTCCAGGGTTACCTTAGGTCTCTGTGCTGCCTCTCTATTTAATGCCCTCCTTGCCCGGTCTGTAAGTTTTGGTGTGCAGCCGTCTCTTGGCAGGTTTGCTGTTGTGCCATGTTCTTTGCATTTGGTTATGATAGATTTGAGGGTGCTCCTATGGATCATCAAAGATTTGGATATTTTTTTATAACCTAACCCTGACTTGTACTTTTCAACAAGATTGTCCCTTACTTGTTTGGAGAGTTCCTTGGTCTTCAATGGCAGTGTTTGGTTAGTGGTGCCTCTTGCTTAGGTGTTGCAGCCTCTGGGGCCTTTCAAAAAGGTGTGTATATGTAATGCCAGATCATGTGACACTTAGATTGCACACAGGTGGACATCATTTCACTAATTATGTGACTTCTGAAGGTAATTGGTTGCACCAGAGCTTTTTATGGGCTTCATAACAAAGGGGGTGAATACATACGCACATGCCAATTATCCGTTTTTTTATTTCTGAAAAATAGTTTTATGTATATATTTTTCTAATTTTACTTCACCAACTTAGACTATTGTGTTCTGATCCATCACATATAATTCAGATTAAAAAAACATTGAACCAAAGGCTGTAATGTAACAAAATAGGTAAAAAGCCAAGGGGTGTGAATACTTTTGCAAGGCACTGTATTATTTGGCAGTAACACATTACTGTCATTACTTGTGATACTGAAGTAATATACATATTGTTCTTTCAAGGCAAACAGGGCTTTATTGTCTAGCCAAACGTGTTTTATTTTCTATGCAATATAAAGGCAATTAACATTTAAAAAAAAAGTACAAACATAAAACACATACAAAAACATAAAAATGTTTGGTTAAACAGTAAAGCTATAGGCAGAAAAGAAAGAATGGTTTCATTAGAGCTAGTCAATTAGGGTTAATAAGGGGTAAATGGGAACAATTTGTATTAAAAAAAAACACAAACCTTTTTTTTTGATGTGGGAGGTTGCTCGAACTGACATTATGTGCAGATCAAAGGAAACTCTTTTGATCTGCACAAAAGAACTAATTAATCAAAGTATATTGTAACAATGGTTTTCTTACATTTTTATGAACAGGGACATTACTAGGATTGTAAAAAAACCTGAAGAGAAAAAATGGATAGTGTGCAGGGCCTGGTCATGAGCGACGGACATGGCCAAAGAGGACAAGAACTAAAGTCTACTAATATTTACCCCTCTTCGTTCTCTTGAGGACACCAACATTTTCTCCCCAGCTTCTAACTTCTGGGTCTTCAGTTGTTTTGCATGTACAGGAGTTCGTTCTGGCATCAAGGTGTGCTGAGAATGTACACTGAGCTGCGCATTCTATCCAAAACTGGAAAAAGTTTTTGTTTTAGATGCACTTCAAGCTGTGTGAGGACAAGATAAAAACAATATATATATATATATATATATATATATATATATATATATATATATATATATATATATATACAGTATCTCAAAAAAGTGAGTACAGCTCTCACATTTTTGTAAATATTTTATATCTTTTCATGTGACAACACTGAAGAAATGACACTTTGCTACAATGTAAAGTAGTGAGTGTACAGCTTGTATAACAGTGTAAATTTGCTGTCCCCTCAAAATAACTCAACACAGCCATTCATGTCTAAACCACTGGCAACAAATGGAGTACACCCCTAAGTGAAAATGTCCAAATTGGGCCCAAAGTGTTAATATTTTGTGTGGCCACCATTATTTTCCAGCACTGCCTTAACCCTCTTGGACATGGAGTTCACCAGAGCTTCACAGGTTGTCACTGGAGTCCTCTTCCACTCCTCCATGACGACATCACGGAGCTGGTGGATGTTAGAGATCTCGCGCTCCTCCACCTTCTGTTTGAGGATGCCCCACAGATGCTCAATAGGGTTTAGGTCTGGAGACATACTTGGCCAGTCCATCACCTTTACCCTCAGCTTCTTTAGCAAGGCAGTGGTCATCTTGGAGGTGTGTTTGGGGTCGTTATCATGTTGGAATACTGCCCTGCAGCCCAGTCTCCAAAGGGAGGGGATCATGCTCTGCTTCAGTATGTCACAGTACATGTTGGCATTCATGGTTCCCTCAATGAACTGTAGCTCCCCAGTGCTGGCAGCCAGGGCTGTCTTTTCGCACGGGCACGCTGGGCATTTGTCCAGGGGCCCCACTTGCCTGGGGTGCCCCAGCCCAGGGGCCCCACGTTCACCTGGGGCCCCGGCCCACTGTGTGAACATCCTGCACATCCAGGGATTGGCGAGCAAGCTGGCTGGATGTGCACTGTGCAGCTCCGATTAAAGACTTCACGTGTCAGATCCAAGCTGTGATGTCGGGTATGGGCGGGACTGCTACTCTGAGCCGCCCCCTACAACCAATGTAATGAAAGAGCCGGCTCACATCATACTTTATTATATATAGTGCTCCTCCCCCTCCTTATCAAATCCGCACACCACACTTCCCCATAGAGTGATCACATTTTCCAACTGTCATTCAGGGACAATTTTGCCAAGGACTGGGGGGGGGTGTTGAATGTAGTTTGGGGGTTGGCGGGATTTTGGCAGCGAGATATTTGTCGGGTGAATGGCTGGTTTCAGCACTTACATCATCCCAATACCCTGCTTATATCATCACTTATACCATCCCAACACCATCCTTGAATTGTATTTCTATTATTACATTGTAATAATAGACTCCCCTCTCTTAGTACACACCCCCTTCCCTCAGTATAGACCCCCTCCCTCAGTACAGACCCCCCCAACTATAGACCCCCTCCCTCATTCCACCCCCTCTACACTAAGTATAAGTCCCCTCCCTTAACACGGACCCCCTCACTAACTACTAACTATAGGCCCCCTTCCTCAGTACGGACCCCCCACTAACTATAGACCCCTTCCTCAGTATGGACCCCCCTCTCCACTAAGTGTAGGCCCCCTCCCTCAGTACAGACCCCCCCACTAACTATAGACCCCCTCACTCAGTACGGACCCCCCTCCACTAACTATAGGCCCTCTCCCTCAGTACAGACCCCCCTCTTTACTAACTATAGGCCCCCTCCCTCAGTATGGACCCCCCTCTCCACTAAGTATATACCGCCTCAGTAAAGACTCCCCTCCATCAAGTATAGATTCCCCTCCCTCAGTACAGACTTCCCCCCCTCAGTATAGACCCCCCCACTAAATACAGACCCCTTCTCCATCAGTATAGACCCCCCTGACTAAGTATAGACCCCCTCCCTCATTATAGACCCCCCTAAGTACAGAACCTCACAGTAGTACAGTACAGACCCCCACTAAGTAGAGAAGCCCCCACAGTACAGACCCCCCCTTCCACTTGTGCTAGTGGAGAGATGAGTGTCAGAAACGTGCTGGGGGGCACTTTTTACCCCTTTCCTGATCACTGTCCCTGGCCCTCCTCTGTCTATCTACATACACATAATATAAGCTTAGAACAGACCTCAGATCAGTGCCAGGAATGCACAGCGGTGTCCCTCTTCCCTCTCCGTGTACTTGTAAATAGCCGAGGAGCGGGAGGCGGCTTTGGTCTGCTCTGCGGTACCAGGCAGGGAGACATCCAGGGTTAGAGCTGCGGAGATGGTAACAGTGCCGGTGGATTTGTGAATTCGGGGCTGCCCCAGTTGACAGCCTTGTCCAGCAAGGTGGAGAGCGTTAGGCACGGAGCAGGAGAAAGTTAACTTCTCCTCCGCTTTGCATGCTGGGCAGGGTCGCGCTGTGAGCTCACTGGTTGCTAGCCGCCAGGTGGCTATAGCAACCAGTGACCAGAGTCTCAGGTGGAGCTGGTGGCAGAGCGAGCACCAGTGATATGGCAGGGTTTGCTCGCTCTGTCAATTCCATTCCGGGACACTGTATTGTCCCGGAATGAAGGTGCCCGGGACCCGGGACAGAACTGCCAATTGCGGGAATGTCCCGGGCAATCCGGGAAACGTGAGCACCCTACTTCCCCATTCCTCCCTTACACAGAGCACAGCAGCCCCTCCCCTCTAGCACGTTGTAGCTAAGCCCCGCCCCTCCCCTACGTCCTTTCTGGCATGAGCTGCAGGTGAATGTGAGGTGAGTGTATAGTGAGAGGAGGCTGAGCTCTGATTGAGACATTCACAGAAGGGACTACAGGTCCCAGCATGTCAGCTGCTTTCTGAGAAGGTTTGTGTATCTGCAGCGCTGATGTTTTTTATTGTGCCATCACTATGTACAGTGCTGAGGATATCACTTCTTGGGTACTACATGCTGTGCTGGTGGGGTGGGAAATGATGTGTCAGGCTGGCCTCCCCCTCAGCTCTCTGTATGTAATTGGTGGGATCTCTCATTGAAGATATTGCATCTCTCTGAAGATTGGATCTGTCCAGTGTGTGGGCTCCAGGGCCCCCTACAGGAGATCTGAGAGGGGGATCAGGCACCTAGGGGTGTCTGGCAGTAAAGAGAATCTGTCATCATCCATTTAGATTAAAGTCAAAGATAAGTACTAGAGCTGAGCGCCTCCATTGCTGACACCATCCCTGCACTCAACTGCCAACTGTCTGTCTGTAAGGCACCTGGTGAATGCTTTGCACTGTGCCAAGGCCCCATCCCTGGTGTGGGGACACATTAAAGCTGACATTTAACCGAAAATATAATTGAGTACACACTTCATTTTTTTCTCATTCAACCAGCAGGCTGAACAAAAAAAAAAACCTGACAGCTCTAGCCGGCTCTTTGATTACATTGGTTGTTTGACAGAGGGGGTGGGTCTGGGTAGCAGTCCCACCCATACCCAACATCACAGCTTTGATCTGACAGGTGAAGTCTGTCATTGGAGCTGCACAGTGCGCATCCAGCTGGCTTGCTCGCCAATCCCTGGAGGTTCACACTGCTGCAGGTCCTATTCAGCCAGAAGTTGACCTATATCGCTGGCTGGGACAAAGATGTTGTAAAGTGTCAGGATCAGTTGTCTGTTCACCTCCCCAGGTTTTTTTTTTCAGCCTTGTGTAACCCTGCACTCACAGATCACCACTTTCACTTACTGGCTGGATTCACACTGGTGCGATGCGGGAACCCTGCAAATCCTCTGCAGATTCCTGCATCACACCCGCCTCGCACAGCAGTTCACACTGCCATATGCAAACTGCTGGGGAGTGTCAATACAATGTTAATGACACCCCCATTTCAGCTCGCATATCGCACTGTCAGTTCGGACATGAATCGGATCGCATAGGTGTGAACACCCATGCGATCCGATTCTGGTGTGGACCAAAAAAAGGGTCCTGTTCGAGTTTAGTCCGAATGCGATTTCAACCATACTATCTGTATGGGTGAAATCGCATTGCAGGGACATCGCATGTGATTTGCCACTGTCAGAAGGGGCCTGCCACGGGTCACCATCTCCCTGGTAGGGGCCCCAGCGCAGTACTTTGCCCAGGGGCCCATGATGCTGTTAAGGTGGCACTGCTGGCAGCACTCATGCAACCCCAGACCATGACACTCCCAACACAATGCTTGACTGTCTGTAGGCAAAACATACTTGTCTTTGTACTCCTCGCCTGGTTGTCGCCACGCACGCTTGACACCATCTGAACCAAATAAGTTTATCTTGGTCTTATCAGACCACAGGACATGGTTCCAGTAATCCATGTTCTTAGTCTGGTTATCTTCAGCAAGCTGTTTGCGGGCTTTGTGAATCATCTTTAGAAGAGGCTTCCTTCTGGGACGACAGCCATGCAGACCAATTTGATGCAATGTGCAGCTTATGGTCTGAGCCCTCACCCCTTCAACCTCTGCAGCAATGCTGGCAGCACTCATACGTCTATTTCCCAAAGACAACCTCTGGATATGACGTTGAACACGTGCACTCAACTTCTTTGGTCGACCATGGAGAGGCCTGTTCTGAGTGGAACCTGTCCTGTTAAACCACTGTATGGTCTTAGCCACTGTGCTGCAGCTCAGTTTCAGAGTCTTGGCAATCTTCTTATAGCCTAGGCCATCTTTATGTAGTTGGGCCCAATTTGTACATTTTCACTTGGGGTGAACTCACTTTTGTTGCCAGTGGTTTAGACATTAATGGCTGTGTGTTGAGTTATTTTGAGGGACAGCATATTTACACTGTTATACAAGCTGTACACTTACGACTTTACATTGAAGCAAAGTGTCATTTCTTCAGTGTTGTCACATAAAAAGATAAAATAAAATATTTACAAAAATGTGAGGGGTGTACTCACTTTTGTGAGATACTGTATATATCCGTGTGGTACATCTCTTCAATATATGTACATTTACCTTTGTTCTATTTTTAGGATAGATTCACACTGCTACATGTACGTTGTAGTACACTTGATAACCCACATGTGCTGCTTCTGCAGAAGATGAAATGTCCACTTGATAGAACTTTGAAAGGTATGAAGAGAAGACCAAGTGGCAGCCTTACAAAGCTAGGCAACAGAGGCTTGGTGCAGGAATCCCAGGAAACCCCCACCGACCTGGTGAAGTGAAAAATTCAGAAGGAGTTTTGTCCCTTAGAGTGTAAGCTTGGGCAAGGAGTTGTCTTATCCATCTACAATGGTGCACTTGGAAGAAGGATGTCCCTGAGGTAGACTCTCATGGCTCTGACTCCGTCTAGGCAGTGAAGATTAATTTCCTTTGGGTGTTTTGTATCAGGAAACAGAAATGTCAGGGTGACATCTTCATTGAGGTGAAAGGCTGGTACGACCTCAAGCAGAAAAAATTCACACTGGTACGACACGACTGTTGCACAACTGTCATCCTACTTTGCCGACTTGTCCTTTGACCAATCAAAACAATCCCAGTGTGACATACATTCCTGTTCCTGCTGCTGTAATTACCATGTCGGATGTCACAAGTTGGATAGTTAGAACGAGGATCCGACTTTGATCTAACTTCAGTGATATTGAATGGGCTGAAAACGGACCAAAGTCGGACCAAAGTAGTGCTGGAACCTTTTCTAAAGTCG
Source organism: Aquarana catesbeiana (assembly GCF_042186555.1). Classification (NCBI taxonomy): domain Eukaryota; kingdom Metazoa; phylum Chordata; class Amphibia; order Anura; family Ranidae; genus Aquarana; species Aquarana catesbeiana. The sequence goes on along the minus strand of NC_133326.1, from coordinate 87,337,784 downwards.
GACCAACTTGTGTCAAACCAAGACGGCTCTCATAGGGTACAATTTTTGGTGTTGTGTTGGAGAGGTCACAAAATAAATTGGATATGGATCAGCCTCGAAGGAGGCCACCATGAAACCCAGAACTCTCATGGAGAATCTCACAAAGGGAGTAGCTAAGCAGGAAGAGTTCAATAGACTGTGTTGGACAGCACTGTGGGAGAGGGAGATTACCAGGAGGAGAGGAAAGAGCTGCATTTTCTTAAGGTGTACGGGACACAGCTTCCTCTTCCTTTTTTTTCTGAAATGACCCAATTGTCATAAATTGCCTATTCTATTTGTTCATGAACAGGCAATGTCTATTTAGTTTTAATAGGTCTCTTTGTACCCGAAGGGGCATGGGTAGATGGAAGTCAAGTGTAACAAAGCTGAGGCTTTTGCCCACAGCACAAAGTGTATCTACGTTGGCAAGCATATTGCACAAAGTTGTAACATTATTTGCGTAGGAGTCTGGGGATGAAAAGCTTTATCTAACACCACCTCCAGGTTGTCTTCATTCCCTTCAATGTCTGCCTCTTCAAGGCCGCGTATATCAGGATCGAGCTCAGGTAGAGATGGTGGCGCTGAAAAAGGGGCCTGACATTTTTGAAAATCTTATAATGCAATATGAATACATTCCACATTCCAAAACAATACACAGTCCTCGATTCTAAAGTAACAGTCAGAGATACAGGGTGACCCTGTTCATATTGCAGGTCCCTATATAGGGTCTAGGCTTTGCCCAAAATCTTGAGCAAAACCTTTGAAGGCTGTCCAGGATGCGGGTTCCATAGAGATGGACCATGGCCCTGAACCTGTATAGCACCCTGCAGTTAACTACATACATTGTACAAAGTACACCCAGTTTAGCACCCATGCAGGATCCAGTGCCCAAAGCAACTTAATGGGTTGTCCCCATGGCATAGGGTACTGTTCTCAAGGTTTTTTTTACCAAGGTTGCACGGATCTGGATGCACTGCTTCTATTGTTGTATCAGAGGACAGTGAAGAGTTCATTAAAGAATCCAAAGAGAAAAACAATAAAGTATTTAGGCTAAAGCCTAGTGCACAGTATTCGTTTTTTTATTCCGTTCAACCCAGCAGTGCTGAACGAAAGAAAAAACTGACAGCTCTGGATGGGCTGCTGTACTAACCATGCAATGTTAGTACATCAATCTCCCCTGCTGTGCTATTGTGTTCTGACAGGGGGACACCCCCCCCCCGCCAGAACACTTCAGTCAGCGCTCTCAGTCATTGGTTGGCTTCTGTCCGACTGGCTGCAGTACACACGGGTTGAATGTTGACCGGTTTCCACTGAATCGGCTGATGCCGCCCGACATTAGGCTTGTGTGTACTAGGCTTTAGCGTGATTTCCAACCTAAAAGGGAGAAGATGTCCATCACCTTATGACACTAGCAAAAAACTGAGGACTTACAGACTGAGGTAGAGTGATATTACGGGGACACCCTGGGGGGACCAGCAAGTAATCCATGGTCTATCAATACTTGGCCTGTGTCCTGCACTGCACGACAAAGGTACTGTATAACAGTTCTGTAGGGCAAGATAGGAGGCGGGGGAGATTACTTGACATTATGGGGAGATTTACTAAAACTTATTCAGATAGAATCTGGTGCAGCTGCACATAGTAACCAGTCAGCTTCTAGGTTTTATGGCCAAAGTTAGAAGCTAGTTGATTACTATGTACAGCTGCACCAGATGTTCTCTGTGCACCAGTATTAGCAAATCTCCTCCAATGTGTGCATAGGACAGCTCTGAATTTCTGACACAATCAGTAGGTACTTTTTCTGCATATACGGAACAAATATGCTTTTAAAGAAAATGCAAAAATGCTTTCAGTGATATAATTCCACAGGCCAAAAGTATGCAGTTTGTAAAAGGACATTGTTAGGGTTTACATTTACTTTAAATAAACAGATTTTTTTCACATTTAGTTACAAAGACCAGTTAAATAATGAAAAACTGGATGTCTCTGAATATAATGCCTTTGCGTGGAGGATATTTGCTGAGCAAGCCACCCTCTTCAGACACAAGTAGCACAATATTGACACTTTAAACCCCTGGTGCCCAACCTGCTGCCTGTCAGCTGAATTAGGGGCCTTAGCACTTATTGTACGGCCCTCAGGGCCTCTCCCAAAGGTAGAAGCTTAAATAGGCCATAGATGGTTTGAATCTGGTCCCTGCTGAACTGGTCAAGATTTGAACCATCAATAGTCGATCAATTGTTGTGAGCTCTAGCAGTCTCATATAATGTGTCTCCGGTTTCCAACTCCTGCTGCATGTTTGCAGTCTCCGATCACCTCCGGTTACATGTCTACAGTCTATGAAAGATTTCTTTACTATTACATCTCCTGAAAATTATGTTCAGCCCTTTTATGATGTCAGGGGCTGCACTTGAGGCCCCCTGCATGAAGAACTTTGAAAATCACTGCTTTAAACACTGTACACAGTTGTCAGTCAATGGAGCTTTCTGCATAATGTATTCCTTTCAAAAAACACTTTTAGATACTATTTTCTCTTCAAGAATGTTAAAATACAGAAATAAGCAGCAGCCGATATCACTTAGATAACATACTTTGTATCCAGTGTCTTGGAAAATCTTGCTGCATACACAGAGAGAGTTCAAATTGTCACTGGAATATAGTAATCTCAGGGAGGGCTGATCAGATGGCAGGCAGGGTGGGTACACATTTTATCAATTTTACATATAGTACTTTTTACTAGGTGCTTTCTAACCATAGTTATGATAGTTAGGTGAGACCCCCCCATACACACACACACACACACACATACACTCCTGTTGATCTGACAACAGCTTTCAAGGAGAAGGTTGATTCATAAGTGCAATCTTGGATGTGAAAACTTTTTAATAATATAATTATTCAGCATTTATATAGCGCCAACAGTTTGCTCAGCGCTGTAGTTACTGAATCAAATGTATGTTATATGATATTGATGAACTTCCACTTTGGATCATGACCAACAGCTCTAATTTTCATTACTCTATTTCTTATAAGTGTGTGTGTGTGTGTGTGTGTGTGTGTGTGTGTGTGTGTGTGTGTGTGTGTGTGTGTGTGTGTGTGTGTGTGTGTGTGTGTGTGTGGGGGGGGGGTCATTGTCCATTTCTCTTAGATGCCGGGTGGAATTAAAATCTAATAGCAAAACCAACTAAATTTAGTTAATTGGATGCTACAGAGATTCCATAATGGGAGCATTGTATCTATGTGTATAAAAAATTCTGATGGTGGCAACTCCCACATGTATGAGTGACAAAAACTGTCTCAAATCTAGCCCATATTTAAAAATCTATAGCAGGAGATTAGGGATTTTAGTAAGTGTTGTTTCTGCAGCTGAAGGGTTAATAATTTGTCTGTATTGTGCATATTAAATTCAGTTTCCAAGGCTTTTAGATGTAATCACATTTGCTGCCATTAGAACATTAAAAACCACATTTCCTGGTTTTAGGATACCAGTCAGTTAATGAGCATCTGGCATTATTTTCTAATATTACAAAAAAACATGTAATGATACACAGGGAAGTAACATTTTTCTGTACATTGATAAAAGAAAACTGTCTGGGTTAGAAACTCTAGCCCGCAAAATCTAATAAATCACACAACAGCCTTTTAACATCAAAGCCACTCCTCAAAACCTATACATTCTTTTTTGCTTTCTTAAGGTTGAGATCCTATACCCTGCCTATAGCCCCATTTCACATAGTAAATAAACAACACTAAGTAAAAGCATATGCCAAGACAAATAAAAAATAAAACGTATGCAGTACATCTCTGCAATACGTGCATGTTTCCTCATGTTTTATCTCTTTTCCTGTTGATCTGCCAGAAATGTACTCAGCTCCTACAATAAGTCATTGTGGGCTGACAACACAACATTTTTGTGGACTAAAGCCTCATACACACGATCGGACTTTCTGCAGACAAAACCTCAGACTTTTGTCCGAAGGCGTGTGCCTGGATTTTGTCTTGCAAACAAACGGCAAGGAAATGTCGGCCAACAAACATAAACGTAGTGACGTACTACGTGGTTTTTCAGCTCTTTAGCTCCACCCTTTGGGCTCCTTCTGCTAATTTCGTGTTAGTAGAAGTTTGGTGAGTGTTGATTAGCGCTTTTCATTTCACGCTTTTCATTTAGTGCTTTTCAGTTAGTTTCTAAATGGCTGTTCGTGAACCAGACATGTTGCGGAATCAGAGGAGATAACGTATTATTTATTATTGGCCTTGGAGTTTTTGCTTTGACCCAAGTCTAGTCTATGAACTGGAGGAGGAGTTCTTGGATCAAAAATTGGTTGCTTTATTAATCGTTGCCAATTATGTCATATGCCTTTGCTGGAGAATGATCCAGATGATTTGTGGAATTATCTCCGGATGACGGACCCCTGCTTTCACCAACTCTTGGCATTGATGACCTCCTATAGTAAGAAGCAGGACACATGCATGAGGCTTTTATTTTATTTTTTGGTTGAAGAATAATGATTTGATTTGCTTTATTTTCTATATTTTTGGATGCATAGAATGCACTTTTTGGTTAAGTTCTATTGGCAGATAGCATGTCTAATTTTATTTGTTTTTTTTTTTTAAAGCACAATAAAAAAATGTGGAGAATAATACTCGGCTATGTGTTTTACTTCAAATGAAGTTTGGGAGTAGGCAGTTACATTTAAAAAAATACAATGTAAAATTGACAAGGAACACCAACATAGTTGTATCTTTGATCTTAAAAGCTACGGGATAATGGTGTTGTGGTAACTTGCCCAAAAATAAAAGCATAATAATATTATTCTTGATATCACTAGAAAAAAAAAAGCCTTTGAAAATTAGCTTGCCATAACTCCATCAGTATTACCAGCAAAGCAGCTTCATTATTATCCCATTAAAGAAGAAGAGAATTGTGCGCTGCATTCAGAGATTTCATCATTTGCCACGTCACAAATGTTACGAACGATAGTTTACGCTTCTGGCTCATCCTTGCTTCCGAGCATATGTGTTTGTACTTTGGACTTTTGTCCGACGATCTTGTGTACACACACTCGGAAAATCCGACAACAGACATTTATCCGTGGAAAATTTTAAAGTCTGCCATCCACCATTTGTCCTTGTAAAATCCGACAATTGTCCGATGGAGGGTACAAACGGTTGGATTTTCCACCAACAGCCTGTCATCGCACATTTCCCGTCAGAAAATCCAATCATGTGTACGGCTTAAGTGGTGTCAGCCCTGCCCACTGTACAACTTTTGTTGCTTGATTTCCTTTAGATTTACCTTCAACTATGTAGTGCAAGGGCCTACCAGACTGCATACAAATTGAAAGTATTTGGGTTTGAGCTCATATTATATGGTTTTCGTAAATCTAATGGAAAAAAATTGTATAGTGTGTATCCAGCTTAAAGCATTCCTGATATGTGCCTGCTGCACCACTTACTTGTATGAGAAAGTATCCTGTTCTTTGTAGTGCTTCCTTTGTGTGAAATTTGTTCCTGCTATATTCCTTGCTCTCCTATTAAAAACTGACCACACTAAGCAGGAGAGCACACAGTGGTCAGTTCTCTAGCTATGCTGGGAACTCAGCCTGCTCTCCTCCAATGATCGGACTTGTCCTGACAGCCCCCCCAGATCCACCCCCCTTCCACTGCACAGACATTCACTGGCAAGCTCAGTGTGCTGCTGCTTCTCTTGCCCCTAGCTCTTACTGTATGTAGCTGAGAACAGAGGGATTGTGATAACTCATAAAAAAAGGGAAAAGAGGTATTTATTTTTAATTTTTTTTATATATCTATATAAAAATGTTTTGCCTTGAATTTCTATTTTAAACTGAATGGGTTGTTTTACAAGGTAATCGTTTACAATCACTTTAAGAGCTAATCATTCTGTAAAGAGATATAACTGAAAGAGAGCAAATATGAGAAGTTCACTGTTATGCCCTGTACACACGATAGGATTTTCCAATGGAAAATGTGTGATAGGACCTTGCTGTCGGAAATTCCGATCGTTTGTAGGCACCATCACACATTTTCCATAGGAATTTCCGACACACAAAGCTTGAGAGCTTGCTATAAAATTTTCCAACAACAAAATCCGTTGCCGGAAATTCTGATCGTGTGTACACAAATCCGACGCACAAAGTGCCACGCATGCTCAGAATAAATTAAGAGACAAAAGCTATTGGCTACTGCCCCGTTTATAGTCCCAACGTACGTGTTTTACGTCACCGCATTCAGAACGATCGGATTTTCCGACAACTTGGTGTGACCATGTGTATGCAAGACAAGTTTGAGCCAACATCCGTCTGAAAAAATCCATGGATTTTGTTGTCGGAATGTCCGATCAATGTTCGACCGTGTGTACAAGGCATTAGGGTTTACAAACCCTTTAAACCCTGAGCTTTCTTAATTTTTTAAAAGTATTTATAAGGTAGTCACACCTATATTTTGTATCAACAAATTAAATGTTTGGGTTTTTCTGGCAGGGTAGAGTGCATACATGTCGGCAACCCATCTCTACTTTATTAAATTGTTCAATCAAATTTTGTCGAAGGAGCTTGGTGGACAATTGTTGGCCAAACTATAGCTGCATCCAATCAAATGCAGTCCAGGGCTGGATCTAGGGGGGTGCTGGGGTTGGCTGTGTCCCCACTGGACCAGTGATGTTAAAATCAGGAAATGTTGGGGCCAGAGGGCAGCGTGCAGCCTTGGCAGTGCCAAGTTGGCATGGCTGCACAGTCCCCTGTCCCTATCTGCTGCACTGCATTATTCATTTTTATGGTGCAACGGGGGGGATTAGGATGCACCTCATCATTTGTTGCTAATGAATTACACTGGCACTGGGAGGGGATTTAGAAGAGGATGGAGATCCTGCTTCTGTCCCGATCTGCTCCGCCTCCTTCCCCTGCTATGCTGCTGTAGCTGGTGGGTGTAAGCAGGGCCGGACTTACCATTGGGCGTGACTGGGCTTAGCCCATGGGCCCCGCCCAACGGGGGCCCCGCAGGCCCCACCCGTTTAGGTTTTAAATATCTTCATATTCGGCCTCTTCCGGCCTCTGTCTACAAGTTCACAGACGCCATCGATACTGCACAGCGTGCAGTGCCTACACTGCCCGCCCTGGAGACATACAGAGCGTAGAGAAGAGTTACCACCACCACCGCTTCTCATCATCAGAAGGTAGGGCCCGAAAGTGACTCAAGCCCAGGGGCACCCACCACCCTAAGTCCTGCCCTGGGTGTAAGGTGTTATTTCACCTGAACAGAAGGTGAACTAAGCCTTTAATGTTAGTTTGGGGGCAGGCAGCTGTTAATGGATGTGCAAACGTTCACATCCAACTACCTCCCTCCCACTAAGTCCGTCTAGGTCCAAAAATGAAAAACCAGAAAAGGTTTGCCTCCTTTTCCATTTTTTGAGCCTAATGACAGATCGGAGGTCATAAGATGTACATTGACACACGTACATTTACATCCACCTGCCCATAGACCTAATATGGTTCAGTTTGCCACAAGTTGGAGGAAAAAATGGATGGACACAGATATAACAACAGTGACATCTGTTCCGTTTGGCTCTGATTCAGCGGGGGATCTCTTCATGAATCTCCTGCTGATCAGAATGGAGGATTGCCTGCTGAAAGAGCCTTATTCCTTAAATTATATTTTAAACAATAAACATTTTGACAAAGATACTGCGCCAACTCATCTGTTCCCAAAGGCTGTTCAAGAAATGCTGAGAAATAGCAATGAATAATGATATCTATAACAAAGCCCAGCTATTCAACTACCCTGTTTTACAACGTAGTTCATAAATTATACACACATAAGATTTACACGGATCAGCTGTGCGTAAATCTTTTGTAGTTAGCTTATTTAATAATAAAGGAACAATCTGCAAAGTGCAGCAACCAATCAACAAACATTGTTTATTGTTCTGTTTGGGCTCATAGACACGAACGTGATAGCCAGTACTCTGCCACTAGGGTGGCATCAATTAAATCTATTCCTGTGTTCCTCCATTCTAGGGTATTGCTACACCTATCAAACTCATCCTCCACCCTAACCTTTCTTGTTGGATTAGTTAAAGGTGGGCATCACCTTTCACTTTTTCATTTTAGTGAGTCATTTAGCAAAACATGCCCATACAAGTACACAGTACGTGCTACAAATATGAAGGAATTATTATGTAAGGGACCTGATGAGGCTTCCAAAAGATCCTCAGCACAAGAATGAAGGCCAGTTTGCATCAACACCAGTAGAGATGAGGCTCGGATTTGCCATGAAACATTCTAATTGATGTCCTTTCCCAGGAATTATTGTAATACAGACATCACAGAGGAAAATGATTCCGGAATTATACTTCCCACGATAGAAAAACAAACTAGAAGCAAAGTATGAACAAAGAGGAGGTGGGAAAAAAGACAAATTTTGACTTTCTTGTATAGAACACAGGCATTTGTTTTAGAGTAGTAGAGTAGTAGTAGAGTATTCATACACCATGGGTTTTAGGCTTGTACCTTCAGGTGAGTGGACACTGGCAAGCTTTTGAGGACATGTCCCCTGGGTGTCTCTCCTATAACCCAACCCCATTCTGCGAGTCCTCAGTTTTATACCAAGTAATGCAGAGTAACAAAAGTTTAGAGAGAAGGTCCTGTGTCCTGTACTGCAGTCCAAGAGATAAAATTTACAGGTAAGTCAAAATTCCTCCTATCTTAACCCCTTCATGCCTAAGCCTTTTTTTGATATTTGTTGCTTACAAGTTAAAATCCATATTATTTGATAATAAATTACTTCAAACCTCCAAACATATATATATATATATATATATATTTAGCAGAGACCCTAGAGCAGGGGTAGGCAACCTCGGCCCTCCAGCTGTGGTGAAACTACAAATCTCATCATGCCTCTGCCTCTAGGAGTCATGCCTTTGATTGTTAGGGTCTTTTAATGTCTTATGGGACTTGTAGTTTCAAAACAGCTAGGGGGCCGAGGTTTCCTACCCCTGCCCTAGAGAATAAAATGGAGATCGTTGCAATATTTTATGTAACACATTTGTGCAGCAGTCTTTCAAATGCAATTTTTTGGGAAAATAAACAATTCATGAATTTAAAAGAAAACAATAAAGTAAGCCCAATTTTTTTGTATAAAGATGATATTAGGCCGAGTAAATAGATACCTAACATGTCATGCTTTGAAATCGCCACACTCGTGGAATGGCGACAAACTAAGGTACTTAAAAATCTCCATAAGTGATGCTTTAAAAATTTCTACAGGTTACTAGTTTAGAGGTACAGAGGAGGTCTTGTGTAGAATTTTTGCTCTCACTTTAACGATCGTGGCGATACCTCACACATGTGGTTTAAATACCGTTTACATTTGTGGGTGCAACTTACGTATGTGTTTGTTTCTGCGTGCGAGCATGAAGGGAAGGAGCGCTTTAAATTATTTTTTCTTATTCTTGTTTTATTTTTTATTTTTTTTACACTGTCTCTTTTAAAAAAAAATTCTGATCATTTTTATTGCTGTCACAAGGAATGTAAACATCCCTTGTTAAATTAATAGGCAGTGACAGGTACTCTTTATGGAGAGATCTGCGGTCTATAAGACCCCAAATCCCTCCTTTGCACGTAAAAGCATTCAAAACGCCAAGGTTGGCAGTTTTGAATGCTGTCATTTTTTAAAATTTGGCGCCTTTAAGTCTTCAGTAAACTGGAAGTGATGTCATGACATCGCTTCCGGGTTACTAGATCTGAGACCCAATCGAAGCTGATTCTGGATTTTTTCGGGTCTGATCGCTTGGGCCCCCCTTGTGGAATGAGAGAGCCTAGGCGAGCCATGGGGGTGGGGGGGGCGTCCCCTCCCGTTCCTTGGAATAACAGCCAAGCGGCTGCTAGTCTCAGGACCCGCTTCCTGAATGGCCGGGAGGAGAATCAGGAAGACAATAGCGAATATTAATTCGCTATTGTCACAGTGCTCTGCCCCCCGAGCCCATCCTTTTTTGAACTTAATTAGAGCCTCAGGCTCTAATCACGTGCTTAAAAAAAACAAAACAAAAAAAAAACATTGAAATCCATGCATCTGGCACCCTGTATGTAGATTAGGGACCAGGCGCATGGATTGGGGAGCGGCTAGGGTGACAAAGCTACTCCTTCATAGATTTAGTAAAGCGAGTTAAGCGTTTCACCTCAGGACAGGAAGTATGCTACTGGCAATATCACACATCAAAATAAAGGAAAAAAGCCTGGAAAAAAGAAAATGAATGCAGCTATAACACCTTGGAACTTTAGAACTGTTAAGCTGCAATATATTACATTTTATTTTTGTGTTTAGATACGCTTTAAGGGAGATATCTTTTTCCAGCTTTCCTCCTCTGGATCTGGTATTTACCTGTTTTAGGGTAGCATGCAAAGTGGAGATGTGGCTATAGTGTTATAAAGGACTGTTATATTTCATATTAATTCACTGAACCATATAGGGGCCTACCTCTATATAAAAAAAAAAAAAAAAAGTTTCTAACATCATTGTACTGCACCATTTTTATGTGAATTTTACCCTAGTTTTACTTTTCTTAATAAAATCCTGACCTAAAAATACAGTCTAAAATTTGGAAAAACTTAACAGATTGGAAACAAATGTGTTAAAATAAGAGGAAAGCATGTATGCATCCATAATTTTAAATACTAAACATTTGCAAAATTTTTGGTGGTAAAAAAGGGGACAAGTATTTAAAGGCATTATAAACATTCCTACTCGTACCTTGCATTCTTCACCTACATAAGATTTGCATTGATCATGTTGTTTCATGGTGTAATTTGTGTCCTATACACAGTAAAGTAAATCTTCACATTCCTGTGTAAGAAGTTTATATTTGTGTAGAAATAAGAGGCATGCCACATGGCACTGCACAGGTTAATGCATGACCTCTCTCTCATTAGTGTGAGAATTGACACTTCCTGTGAAGATACTACATATCTCACAATCCCTGGGTCTCTCAGTCTAGTGCAGGGTTTCTCAACCTTTTTACCTTGGAGGATCCCTTGGAAAAAAGTTTGAGATCTCAGAGAACCCCTTAAATTAAGCCCCTTATTCAAATTTACAGTTCATGGATGGATTGATTCATTGGTGAGATCAGCGAGCTGTTGATATAACAATAATTATTTTTAGAAATAGCTTTAAGTAAATGTTAAAACTTACCAACTCAATGTGAAACTTGTGCTAGCTTTATTGTGCACAGATACTCAATTCTGGGTCAAACTTGAGATAAGCACTGTACAGGGGGTCAGCAGGGCACATTACAGGAGTGAAGGAAAGGCCAATGGGAAACAGTGTGCAACAGCAGGACTCACAGCAGCTTCTTGGTGCAGCACTGCATGTGGGGGAAATGTGGCGATGCAATCTACCCGTCAGCTGCCTGAAACTGACAGCTAGATCATGGAAGAACCACAGTTGAGAAACTCTGGGCTAGTGCTTGTGCAGAAGAGAGCTACATAGTATTTAGATCTGACGTAGACATAAGCAGGCAGAGCATTCAGAGACACTCAGAGTTCACCATGCAACCTGAAGATGTGTTTCATAACATTAGAAATCTCATGTTCACCGGGGACTGGTGATCTCAGGGAGGGACATGACAGTGTTGGATAAGCGGTCTACCCACCTGGAACCAGTGGCGGAGAGGGAAATGGAGGAGGCCTACGTGAGTATACCTGGTATTGCAAGATAGAGAGGAGAAAATGCATAGTAGGATGGGAGGGGAGTGGGAGGGAGGAATGATTTAAAAAAGTTTAGTTTTATCCTGGAATGAGGCTTTAACCACTTGCCGACTGCCCGCCGTCATTTGACAGCGGCAGTATGGCACTCCTGCGCGAATCGCCATAGCTCTACGGGAGGCTCTTTAAGAAGTATAGGGGACGCGCGCACCACGTAGGAGCCAATGCGCATAGCCGGCAGCTGTGATGGCCGCAGGCTACCCGCAATTGCTCCTGAGAAGGACAGAACGGAGATCTGTCAGTGTAAACAGACAGATCTCCATTCTGTCAGGGGAGTAGAGACAGATCGTCTGTTCCTAGTACTTAGGAACAGTGATCGGTCTCCTCCCCCAGTCAGTCCCATCCTCCCACAGTTAGAAACACACTGAGGGAACACACTTAACCCCTTGATCGCCCCTGTTAACCCCTTCCCTGCCAATGACATTTATATAGTAATCAGTGGCTTTTTTTTAGCTCTGATCACTGTATAAATGTCTATGATCCCAAAAAAGTGTCAAAAGTGTCCGATCTGTTCGTCGCAATGCCGCAGTCCCGATGAAAAGATCGCCACCATTACTAGTAAAAGAAAAAATTGTAAAAAAATGCCATAAATCTATCCCCTATTTTTTAGACGCTATAACTTTTGCGCAAACCAATCAATATACGGTTATTGCAATTTTTTTACCAAAAATATGTAGAAGAATACATATCGGCCGAAACTGAGGAAGAAATTTTGATTTTTTTATATATTTTTGGGGGATATTTATTATAGCAAAAAGTCAAAAAAAAATTTTTTTTTCAAAATTATCAGACTTTTTTGTTTCGTCGCAATGCCGCAGTCCCGATGAAAAGATCGCCACCATTACTAGTAAAAGAAAAAATTGTAAAAAAAATGCCATAAATCTATCCCCTATTTTTTTAGACGCTATAACTTTTGCGCAAACCAATCAATATACGGTTATTGCAATTTTTTTACCAAAAATATGTAGAAGAATACATATCGGCCGAAACGGAGGAAGAAACTTTGGTTTTTTATATATTTTTGGGGGATATTTATTATAGCAAAAAGTAAAAAAATATTTATTTTTTTTCAAAATTATCAGACTTTTTTGTTTATAGCGCAAAAAATAAAAACCGCAGTGGTGATAAAATACCACCAAAAGAAAGCTCTATTCGTGGGTAAAAAAGGATGTCAATTTTGTTTGGGTACAGTGTCGCACGACCGCGCAAATGTCAGTTAAAGCGTTGCAGTGCCATATCGCAAAAAATGGCCTGGTCAGGAGGCGGGTAAATCCTTCTGGGGCTGAAGTGGTTAAATTAAAGTTTACGTGTAGATCACATTATTACACACAGAAAAAAACATGTTTTAAACAGTAGAAGATTATTATTATGAGAGCTATACAGTACATATTTTTTTCAAAAGTCGAACCAGAAACTGGTGTTAAAGTATAGATTACTTGTATGTATTCCTTATGCAACTAGATTGAAAGGCACATTCGCAAGTAAACAGGAACTGTATAGATTGTACTGTGCCAGACGTGTGACATTAGTCAGCCACTGTTTTTAGCATCTCTTTCTGTTGCCAATTTATATCATAGTAAATGAGGTCATTTGCCCTGTCATGTGGTATTGTGTTTTGTCTTCCCCCTCCCCTTCCCTGTGAATGTTGCGTGTACCTCATCTGGCAACCATTTGTGGTGCAGGCATATTACTAAATGACCCTGTCTGGAATAGATTATAAGAAACATAGTTAATTTCCTGATTGCCATATTACCGAGCACTGATGAGTCTATGATGTCATTTACTTCAATTTCTATCATACGGGTCACTTGAAGAACATGCTAAAAAAGCACACTAATTTTCAGTGTATAATAATAAGCAAAAGTAATCTATGAACATTTTATAATGAAGACACTACAATTCTCATCTAAGCCACGGGGATGGTTGAACCCAACCTGTGTGTTCTTTTTTTTTCATGGCAGGAAATGTATCTTGCTGTTATTATTTTGCGGTGCAAGGTAATAACTACATAGAATGTGTAACTTGTTGTCTATACAATCTCTATATAAGCTGAATTTATTTATGTGTTAAAAGATCTAAAGCACATCTAAAGCAGCCCATAGATGATTCAATTTTCTTTCCTTCCACCATGGGTGAAAGAAAACAAAAATCGCTCAATTTCCCCATCAACACTGACTGTGTTCATGGGGGAGTCCCTCCTGCAATGTTATTGTGTTCTGCTGGTAGGAGAGAGGGGGCCTGGGCAGCTTTGCCGGCTGGCAATACACTAGAGGTGCGCATCTTCAGTGGTCTCATGATTCGATTCGATTACGATTATCATGGGAACGATTCAATTCGATTCGATATCACGATGCATCACGATTACTGCCGATAGTTTTCATCAACATATTCAAGCATTCAGAACTGAAGGATGAAAGGATGGAGGAGTCTGGGGATAGGGAAGGAGAAATCCAAGAATAGGAAAGGAAGGATGGAGGAGTCTGGGGATAGGGAAGGAGGAATCCATGAATAGGAAGGATGGAGGGGTCTGGGGATAGGGAAGGAGGAATCCATGAATAGGAAAGGAAGGATGGAGGAGTCTGGAGGTAGGAACTAAAGGATGGAAGTGTCCGGGGATAGAAGAAATGAAGGATGGAGGTCAAGGGATAAGAATTGAAAGACGGTGAAATCCATGGATAGAGGATGAAAGAGTCTGGGGATAGGGAAGGAGGAACCCATGAATAAGCAAGCAAGGATTGAAGAATTCCATGAATAGGAATGGAAGGCTGGAAGAGTCCAGGAATATTATTCAATAGAGGTGTCTGGGGGGAGGGGTGATAGAAACTGAAAGATGGAGGGGTCCAGAGATGAGAATGGATAGGACCTCAGATTGTTCAGGGTTGCATGGGAGGTGGAAGAGGAATGGGCCAGGAGCCATGTCCGTCTGATGTGGAGTTTCAGTGATCTGAGGTTAATAATAGCGATCAGGAGCATTTCGAGACATATAGGGGGGTTGAGCGAGAGACAGTGGCAATTGAGGGAGGAGGAATGGGTTGTGGAGGACATCAGGCAGTTTGACAGCCAGCTGGGGAACATGCTGTCATATCTGCATTAAAAAACAAAATAAAGTAGGCACTGTATGATTAGTTAGCAGCTAGCACACGGTGAATATACAACCAACTACCCAGGGCCCTCTCCTCCTCCCCCAACCACCTTCTCCAAATGGCCACCCAGGGGCCCTCTCCTTCTCCAAATGGCCACCCAGGGGCCCTCTCCTTCTCCAAATGGCCACCCAGGGGCCCTCTCCTTCTCCCTTAGCCACCCAAGGGCCCTCTCCTTCTCCCTTAGCCACCCAGGGGCCCTCTCCTTCTCTCCCAGCAGCCCTCTCCCCTAGCCACACAGGGGCCCTCTCCTTCTCCCTTTAGCCACCCAGGGGTCCTCTCCTTCTCCCTCTGCCACCCAGGGGTCCTCCATTCAGTCTCCAACCCCATTCATGCAACCCTGAACAATCTGAGGTCCCATCCATGCTCATCCCTGGACCCCTCCATCCTTCAGTTTCTATCACCCCTCCACCCAGGGGTCCTCTCCTTTTCCCCCTGCCACTCAGGGGTCCTCTCCTTCTCCCCCTGCCACCCAGGGGTCCTCTCCTTCTCCCCCTGCCACCCAGGGGTCCTCTCCTTCTCCCCCTGCCACTCAGGGGTCCTCTCCTTCCCCTGCGACCCAGGTGTCCTCTCCTTCACCCCCGCCACTCAAGGGTCCTCTCCTCCCCCTGCCACTCAGGGGTCCTCTCCTTCTCCCCCTGCCACTCAGGGGTCCTCTCCTTCTCCCCCTGCCACTCAGGGGTCCTCTCCTTCTCCCCCTGCCACTCAGGGGTCCTCTCCTCCCCCTGCCACTCAGGGGTCCTCTCCTTCTCTCCCTGCCACTCAGGGGTCCTCTCCTTCTCCCCCTGCCACTCAGGGGTCCTCTCCTTCACCCCCTGCCACTCAGGGGTCCTCTCCTTCACCCCCCGCCACTCAAGGGTCCTCTCCCCCTGCCACTCAGGGGTCCTCTCCTTCTCCCTCTGCCACTCAGGGGTAATCTCTTCCTCCACCAACCATCCTGGGGCCCCTCACCACCTTTCCTCAGTATATGTGATCAGGCTGCAGTTAGGGGCGTGGTTATCTGCATGTTCCCAGGCCAGTGCAGAGATCTCCTCCTGGGAGAAGGTGTACTGTGCACTTATCAGTCCCATGTCCCTGGATCAGAGCCAGCAGGATCCCGATCACCGCCACCAGTGCGGCGGCCCTCACAGCCTAAGACTCCGAATAGCCCATCACGGCAGAGTGAGCTGACAGACCGAGCAGCTTCCTACTGATGCGGGGACATGCCCACCACCCGACTCCTTCACATCCTCAGTGTCCTCCCCGCGGCCCCCTCATCTGCCTCTGCCGCTCTACCCGCCTATCCTCCAGCCATCCTCCACGGTCATACCTCTGGCTGTCTTGAACACTTCCGGTGTCTTGGCTCTGCTCTCCTCCCCGGAGCTCCATGCTCCACAAGTCCGGCCGCCGCCACTCTCATCAGTTGCAGCACCAGCATGGACAGGCCGAGCCGCCCTTCAGCTCTGGCCCTCCATGTACCCACCAACGTGTGCGCACAGCGTGGCTCCTCGCGGCCATTACAATAAATGTGACAAGGGGAGGAGCCGCAATGACGTCAGCACACATCGCAATTCGGTTGCTCTCTGCATCGATGCAGAATCGTGCAAGGCCAAATCGTGATGCATCGATGAGCCGATTATATTCAGCAGCCCTACAATACACAATGATTACTTCTAACTGCTATAGGTACCCACAATAATCACTTGTAAAAAATCTGACAGGCTGGTTGTGCACCCAGCCTGCCCATACATGGATTGAATCTCAGCCAGTCCCTGCTGAACTGGACAAATTTTGATGTATGGCCAGCTTAAATATTAAGTCTTTTTTTTAGGTTGTCAGCCTCTGGGAAAGGGAACTACAGTATATCTAAATTAGCAGCTCTCCAACTTCTAGCAGATCAGGTGCAGAGTGACTGACAGCAGCACACCAAGGTAGGAGATTTGCAGGGGAGTATAAAAAATTATAATGTCTGTCCTTCTGACTTAAAGGCATTGTTTGCAACTTGGTGCTTGGGACCCCCCCCCTCCCTTTTTTGCCCTTCCCACTGCAAAAAAAAAAATCTGTATACATGCAGTGGGGTCCCTCTTCACCAATCTTGGGCAGCAGTGGGTGCAGGCCTATTTAATTCATACTCCTGTATACAGCAAGGGGTTACACACTAATTGGCATTAACTTTATGACTACTGACAGGTTAAGTTAACAAGTGAGTATCTTGTTACAATGGCATCTAAAAGTCAGTGGGCTCTATTAACCACTTGCTGACAGCGCTATAGCCAAATGACGCCCTAGTTCTGGGATGCTGTCATATGATGGTGTATCATGATCGCGCCTGCTGCGGGGCTTGGGCAGCACGCTTTGCTATAGCAGTGTCCTCTAGACACTGCTGATCACAGATTGAAGTAAAGAGCCAATCGGCGGCTCTTTACCACCTGATCAGCTGTGTGCGCAAACCAATCAATATGCGCTTATTGCGTTTTTTTTTACCAAAAATATGTAGCAGAATACATATTGGCCTAAACTGATGAATTAATATTTTGTTTGTTGGATATGTATTGTAGCAGAAAATAAAAAATATTGTTTTTTTTTTTTAATTGTCAGTCTTTTTTTGTTTACAGCGCAAAAAATAAAGACCGCAGAGGTGATCAAATACTGCCAAAAGAAAGTTCTATTTGTGGGAAAAAAGGACATCAATTTTGTTTGGGTACAATGTCACGATCGCACAATTGTCAGTTAACCACTTGCCGACCGCCTAACATAGATATACTGCGGCAGAATGGCACGGGCAGACAAAATCACGTATCTGATACGTGATTGCCCCCCCCGATGCCCAAAGCGGTCAGGTTCGTTCCAGGAGCGATCCATGCTGAGGGGGAGGCCATTGATTCATGGCCACCCCCTCGCGATCGCTCCCGGCGAATGAAAATCTTCCTCTGCTGCTGTTTACATTACAGCATATCCAGCATTACATATCCAGCACTGCAGTAACGCTTGGTGACATGACGAGTCCCATAACTGCAGTTCAAGCTGGTGAGGTGGCAAGCACAAGTAGTGTCCCTCTGCCACCAAGAAGACGAACACAGGCCCGTCGTGCCCATAGTGCCCTTCCTGCTGCATTCGCCAATCCCAATTGGGAACCCACCACTTCTGCAGCACCCGTACATCCCCCATTCACTGGCCAACCCGGCATTCAGGTGGAAACAGTTGATTTTACGTCACTTGATTTTTATTGGCTATTTTTCATCAAAGATGTCTATAGATCTATTGTGGACCAAAGCAATTTGTACTCTGGTCCACACATCGCCACTCTTCCCCAGTCCTCCCTTGCCAGAGATTGGAAACCAATTACGGTTTCCGAATTTAAGATCTTTCTGGGCCTATCCCTCCTCATGGGCATAACCAAAAAAAGTGAGTTGCGGTCATATTGGTCCACTGACCCAATTCACCATCGCCTGTGTTCTCGGCTTCCTTGGCCAGGGCGCGATATGAGCAGATTTTGCGGTTCATGCACTTCAACAACAATCAACTCTGTTGTCCTCGTGGAGACCCTGAATACAATTGGCTCTACAAAATTTGGCCCCTCGTAAACCACTTCAACCAACATTTTGCAGACTTGTTTACTCCCCATCAAGTTGTCTGTGTTGGGGAGTGCCTGATTAAGTTTTCTGGTCGCTTGTCATTCAAACAGTACCTTCCCAGCAAGCGTGCCAGATACAGGGTCAAGATGTATAAGCTCTGTGACAGGGCCACAGGCTATACATGTAGTTTTATGGTTTACGAGGGAAGAGATAGTCACGTAAAGCCGACAAACTGCCCTGACTACATAGGAAGTGCTGACAAGATTGTGTGGGACTTAGTGTCACCCTTATTCGGAAAGGGGTACCACTTGTACGTGGACAATTATTACACGAGCGTGCCACTTTTTAGTCATTTGTTTGATCATCAGATTGGAGCATGTGGCACCGTGCGATCTAATCGCCGGGGCTTTACCCAGCGGCTTGTGGATTCCCGTCTTAGGCTCGATTCACACCTATGCATGTTGCTTTTGAGCGTTTTTGGAGTTTTTTTTGTCATGCTTGCCACGTTTTTGAGCAGCGTTTTTGTAGCGTTTTTACAGCATTTTTGCGGCGTTTTTGCCGCGTTTTGCTTTTTTTTTTAGTTTAAAAAAAACAAAAAAAATTAAAAAAAACAAAAAACGGCAAAAACGTATCAAAAACGCATCAAAAACGCTGTAAAAACGCTGCAAAAACGGTGCACATGCGTTTTTGATGCTGGTCCATTGAATTGTATTACATGCAAAACGCTGCATTTTGCATGAAAAAAAGTCCCTGACCCTTTCCAAAAATGCAGAGGTACAAAAAGGCATTGATGTGAACATGTTCCATAGGAACCCATGTTAAAAAATTCCAATGCATTTCTGCAAAATGCAAAATGCATCAAAAAACGCGCTAGTGTGAATGGAGCCTTAGGCTGGGGGAGAGAGCCTGCTTGAAGTGTAATAACTTGCTCGCTATAAAGTGGAGGGATAATAAGAATGTTTTCGTTTTTACCTCCCTTCATGCAGACACGACTGTCCAAATTACTACGTCAACTGGTGTTGTGGAGAAACCCCTCTGTGTCCACGAATATAACCAAAATATGGGAGGGGTGGACCTCAACGACCAGAATGGCGTACCTGCTAAGCAAATGTTGGCACCGTACCTAGTTGCCCGTAAGGCCAGATGCTGGTACAAGAAAGTGTCTGTTTATTTCAATTGGCTTTGCTGAACGCTCATGTGCTATACAGAGCTTCAGGACGGACTGGATCCTTCCTTAAATTCCAGGAAGAGATCGTCAGAGCCCTTCTGTTTCCAGACGGTGCTCCACCTTCACCATCCCCAACCAAATGCAGTAAGCAGGCTGCATGAGAGGCATTTTCTTTATGTCCTCCCGAGTACCCCTACCCAACGAGCCCCCCAAAAAAGATGTTGTGTCTGCAGCAAGCGCGGATATAGGTGTGACACCCGCTATTATTGTCCTTCCTGTCCTGACAATCCTGGTCCTTGCATTGGTGAATGTTTTGAACACTACCATACACTAGTTGAGTATTAGCGTAGGGTACAGCACTGCACAGACTAGGCACACTTTTTCACAGGGTCTCCCAAGATGCCATCGCATTTTGAGAGACCCGAACCTGAAACCGGTTACAGTTACAAAAAAAAGCGTAAAAAGAAAAACAAAAAAATATATTAAATAAAAAAAGCCAAAAATAGTTGTGGTTTTATTGTTCTCTCTCTCTCTATTGTTCTGCTCTTTTGTACTGTATTCTATTCTGCAATGTTTTATTATTATTATGTTTTATCATGTTTGCTTTTCAGGTATGCAATTTTTTATACTTTACTGTTTACAGTGTTTTATTGTTAACCATTTTTTGTTTTCAGGTACACCATTCAGCTGCAGCGCGGATTCATTTATCTTGACAGCAACAGTGTTTGCTCCCACGATACATAAAGCCGTGACTCCAGCTCTGTCGGAGGTGATTTCACCACCACAGTTAAAAAAAAAGAAAAAAAAAAAAAAAAAAGAGCATATATGCCGAAGCGTGGGGGCAGCAGGGGCGGAGGAGCGATTTGCTCCTACCTTTTGCGGGTGGATGCCCCCATGCTTCGGCATATATATATTTTAGGGACAGGTTGCGTTAAAAAATGTTTTATTTTTTTATTTTTTACTATGTTTTTTTTGTATTTGCTTTGCAGGTATGGTATGTCTTACTGTTATACTGTAATGTTACTTTGTTTTATTGTTAAACATCATTTGCTTAGCAGGTACGCCATTCAGTTGCAGCGCAGATTTATTTATCTTGAGAGCAACAGCGTTTGCTCCAACGATACATAAAGTCGTGACTCCAGCGCTGTAGGAGGTGATTTCACTACCACAGTTAAAAAAAAAGAGCATATATGCCGAAGCATAGGGGCAGCAGGGGCGGAGGAGCGATTTGCTCCTAACGTTTGGGGCGGATGCCCCCATGCTTCAGCATATATAAATGGTGCATGTATGCCCATCATTAGAAGTGGGTGGATGAAGGGAGGTATTCTAATGTTGGGCATACCCACCGATAAATCTCTTTTTTTCTTCAGCCCACAGGCTGCATGAAAAAAAAATTACAATATATGCCCAACAAGGACCAGCAATGTACTGGAATGTTGCTGGACTTTGAGTGGTTATACCGGAATGATGTCTACAGGTTTGGGTATCATCTTGGTATCATTCTGTTGGCTTTCATGTAAAAGCAATCCTAGTGGCTAATTAGCCGTTAGACTGCTTTTACAAGCAGTGGAATGGAATGTCACCCCCATCGTCTTCCATGTTTTTCTCTGGCTCTCCAGTACCAACAGGGAACCTGAGAATGCAGCTGGTGATTCATCCAGCTGACCATAGAGCTGATCAGAGACCGGAATGGCTCCAATCATCTCTATGGCCTAAGAAACCGGAAGCTACGAGCATTTCATGACTTAGATTTCGCCGGATGTAAACAGCGCCATTGGGAAATTGGGAAAGCATTTTATCACACCGATCTTGGTGTGGACAGATGCTTTGAGGGCAGAGGAGAGATCTAGGGTTTAATAGACCCCAATTTTTTCAAAAAAGAGTACCTGTCACTACCTATTGCTATCATAGGGGATATTTACATTCCCTGACATAACAATAAAAATGATTAAAAAAAAAATGAAAGGAACAGTTAAAAAATAAGATAAAAAAAGCAAAAAAATAATAAAGAAAAAAAAGCCCCCCCTGTCTCCCCCTGCTCTTGCGCAAAGGCGAACGCAAGCGTCGGTCTGGCGTCAAATGTAAACAGCAATTGCACCATGCATGTGAGGTATCACCGCGAAGGTCAGATCGAGGGCAGTAATTTTAGCAGTAGACCTCCTCTGTAAATCTAAAGTGGTAACCTGTAAAGGCTTTTAAAATGTATGTAGTCTGTCACCACTGCACGTTTGTGTGCAATTTTAAAGCATGTCGTGTTTGGTATCCATGTACTCGGCCTAAGATCATCTTTTTTATTTAATCAAACATTTGGGCAATATAGTGTGTTTTAGTGCATTAAAATGAAAAAAAAGTGTGTTTTTTCCCCAAAAATGCGTTTGAAAAATTGCTGCGCAAATACTGTGTGAAAAAAAATGAAACACCAACCATTTTAATCTGTAGGGCCTTTGCTTTAAAAAAATATATAATGTTTGGGGGTTCAAAGTAATTTTCTTGCAAAAAAAAAATTTTTTTCTTGTAAACAAAAAGTGTCAGAAAGGGCTTTGTCTTCAAGTGGTTAGAAGAGTGGGTGATGTGTGACATAAGCTTCTAAATGTTGTGCATAAAAAAGTAGACACCCCAAGCTATTTGCTGAGAGGCATGTCGAGCCCATGGAATATTTTATATTGTGACACAAGTTGCGGGAAAAAGACACATTTTTTTTATTTTGCACAAAGTTGTCACTAAATGATATATTGCTCAAACATGCCATGGGCATATGTGAAATTACACCCCAAAATACATTCTTTTGCTTCTCCTGAGTACGGGGATACCACACGTGTGAGACTTGTTGGGAGCTTAGCCGCGTCAAAACTTTGTAACAAAAAGCGAGGTCTGCAAAATACTCACCATACCTCTCAGCAAATAGCTTGGGGTGTCTACTTTCCAAAATGGGGTAATTTGGGGGGGGGGGGGGGGGGTTGTGCCATCTTGGCATTTTATGACCTTCAAAACTGTGATAGGTAGTGAAGAGTGAAATAAAAAATGTATGCCCTTAGAAATGCTGAAGGTGGTGCTTGGTTTTCGGGGCCCGTACACGGCTAGGCTCCCAAAAAGTCCCACACATGTGGTATCCCCATACTCAGGAGTGCAATTCTACATATGCCCATGGCCTGTGTGAGCAATATATCATTTAGTGACAACTTTTTGTAATTTTTTTTTTTTGTCATTACTCAATCACTTGGGACAAAAAAAATAAATATTCAATGGGCTCAACATGCCTCTCAGCAATTTTCTTGGGGGGGGGTTGTACTGTCCTGCCATTTTAGCACCTCAAGAAATGAGATAGGCAGTCAAACTAAAAGCTGTGTAAATTCCAGAAAATGTACCCTAGTTTGTAGACGCTATAACTTTTGTGCAAACCAATAAATATACGCTTATTGACATTTTATTTTACCAAAGACATGTGACTGAATACATTTTGGCCTAAATGTATGACTAAAATTGAGTTTATTGGATTTTTTTTTAGAACAAAAAGTAGAAAATATTTTTTTTCTAAATTTTTGGGGTTTTTCCTTTTATAGCGCAAAAAATAAAAACCGCAGAGGTAATTAAATACCATCAAAAGAAAGCTCTATTTGTGGGAAAAAAAGGATGCAAATTTCGTTTGGGTACAGCATTGCATGACTGCGCAATTAGCAGTTAAAGCGACACAGTGCCAAATTGTAAAAAGTGCTCTGGTCAGGAAGGGGGTAAAACCTTCCGGGGCTGAAGTGGTAAAAGCGATGCAGTGTCGTATCGCAAAAAATGGCCTGGTCATTAAGGGAGTAAATCCTTCCGGGGCTGAAGTGGTTAATGTTATGTTTGTACAAAGTGCTGCTACCAATATTCGGCTTTAACTTTTTAATTAGGATTCATGAATTAAAATATTGTGTCTGTTTCTTCTACCTGCTCTAATGCCGTGTACACACGACAGGACTTTTCGTCGGACTGAACTCCGAAGGACTTTTTGACGGAGTTCCAACGAAAGGACTTGCCTACGCACAATCACACCAAAGTCCGATAGTTTCGAACGTGATGACGTACGACCGGACTAGAATGAGGAAGTTCATAGCCAGTAGCCAATAGCTGCCCTTGCATCCTTTTTTGTCCGTCGGACTAGCATACAGACGAACTGATTTTTCGATCGGACTCAAGTCCATCGGAAAGATTGCAAACATGTTCTATTTCTAAAGTCCGACAGATTTTTCAAAAGAAAAGGTCTGATGAAGCCCACACACGATCAAATTGTCCCACGGATTTGTTCCGTCAGACCAGTTTGGTCGAAAAGTCCGGTCGTGTGTACACGGCATAACAGTGCTCTATATATGCTCTTTGAATGTGGTTTTAGATCTGAGGATTGCTTTGTATACAGTATATATTGCTATGATTGTTGTAGCACAAAGAATGGGTAAGAGCATTGGCAATTTCTAAGGATTACAATGCATAGCAGAAAACAATGTGCTCATTCAAACGTCTGCTATGTGAGAGGTGGATGATTGTAAGAGCCATAACCCAGTCCACAGTCTAACTAGTTGCCTACTGGGCACTTATACCCCCTTCCTAACCAGACCAATTTTCAGCTTTCGGTGCTCTCACACTTTGAATGACAATTACTCAGTCATGCAACACAGCACACATATGAAAATGTTGTCTTTTTTTCACACAAATAGGGCTTTCTTTTGGTGGTATTTAATCACCACTAGGTTTTTTATTTTGGCCAAAATTTATACTGCTACATTGCTTTGGTAAAAAAAACCCAACTGAGCCCGTGTTCACACTAGCGTGATCTCAGAGATCGCATGTGATGCGCACCCGCACTGCAGGTGCCGATCACATGTGATCTCTGAGAAATGCGAATTCAGCCATACAGTTGTATGGCTGAACTCGCATTGGATTTGCACAGAAAATAATGCAGGGACTTGTTTTTCCCCGCACTAGAATCGGATCGCATGGGTGTTCTCACCTATGTGATCCAATTCCTGTACCAGTTCACAGTTCGCACTGCGATCTGTGAACTAAACGGGGGTTGTTAATAACACCCGCAGCAGTTCGCACATGGCAGTTTGAACTGCCTGCGGAAGAGGAGCGATGCGGGAACCAGCACTGTAATCGCGCTGGTTCCCACATAGCACTAGTGAAAATTGATCACACCTGATGTACTGACGTCCTATCTCATTTCTTGAGACACTAACAAGCCAGGAAAGTACAAATACTCCCCAAAAGACCCCTTTTTGGAAAGTAGACATTCCAAGGTATTTAGTAAGAGGCATAGTGAGTTTTTTGAAGTTGTAATTTTTTCCCACATTTTTTTGTTTGCAAAATGAAGATTTTTTTATTTTTTTCACAAAATTGTCATATTAACAAGTTATTTCTCTAACACGGTATATGCATACTTGCAACTACACCCCAAAACACATTTTGCTACTCCTCCTGAGTATGGCAATACCACATGTGTGAAACTCTTTCATAGCCTGGCCACTTAGAGAGGCCCAACATGCAGGGAGCACCGTCAGGTGTTCTAGGAGAACACAGTGCACCCGGAAAGTATCGCCTCACTTTTTCCACATTTTGTTATGTTACAGCCTTATTCCAAAATGGATTAAATTCATTATTTTACTCAAAGTTCTACAAACAATACCCCATAATGACAACATGAAAGAAGGTTGTTTGAAATCTTTGCAAATGTATTAAAAATAAAAAACAAAAAAAAAAATCACATGTATATAAGTTTTCACAGCCTTTGCCATGACCCTCAAAATCGAGCTCAGGTGCATCCTGTTTCCACTGATCATCCTTGAGATGTTTCTACAACTTGATTGGAGTCCACCTGTGGTAAATTCAGTTTATTGGACATGATTTGGAAAGGCACACACCTGTCTATATAAGGTCCCCCAGTTAACAGTGCATGTCAGAGCACAAAGCAAGCCACGAAGACCAAGGAATTTTCTGTAGACCTCAGAGACAGGATTGTATTGAGACACAGATCTGGGGAAGGGTACAGAAAAATGTCGAAAAATTAGGCGTCAGGTATAATACAAACACCATCCAGGGGTACCCCATTCAGGAACACTTACACATACCCATATCTAGGAGTCTAATCATACAATGTGCTCTAGAACATTTTTTTTTTTTAATTCATCATTGCAGAGAGTGATTGTAAGACTTTTCATTTTCACGTTATAACCTAGTATTTGTTAATTAGTTTAACACATTCAAACACATTCTTTTACCTGCTTATTGCTTTGTGTATTGCATTTACCTGACTTGCAACAACATATTAACTTTATCTACCATCAAGTAACTTGTGTTCTATTCCCTTTGTGCCAAGATAGTGTGTGTTATAATAATACTCAACTTACAACCAGGTATCAGAGGGAATAGAGTGGTTTGCAGAGTCACAGCAGAATAGAGAACCCATCATATTGTCTCCTGCGGGGGTATGTGCTACACCATGGTCTGAAGTGAAACTGGACATACAAAAAGAAGCCACTATTAAGCCCAGACCACTCATACCAAAGCAGTGGGAAAGTCTGCTTCTGGACTGCATTGTCGGAGTGTGGGAGTGGATAGTCTAGAGTTTGTCCTGAGCAAGGAAAACCTTGGACTTGACTGTATCCAGGATAAGGCCTAGGTATTCTAAATGATAAAGACTATTTCACAGGCTCTGAATAGTCTATGGACATTGGTCGACAGACCCAACATGCAGTGGACAGACCAAAGGAGGGCTACGAACTGGTAATGTTGCAAGCCCACAACAAGATGCAGGTAGAGTTGATGTGCTGGACATGAAAGTAGGCATCCTTGATAGTCACAGAGGCCAGAAGATCCCCTAGTATGAGGGAAGCAATGACCTGGCAGTTTCCATGCAGAACTTTTGCACCTGGAGGAAGGAGTTGAGGACTTTGCCAACCAGAGTAGGGCAGATGTCTCTGTTCGCCTTGGAAACAGTGGACAGATTTGAATAGAAAACCCTGGAATCTCTCTGTCTGGAGTAAAGGTTATGATCCTCACGAGAGCAACACATAGGTCAGACAGTCTTTGCTGGGATGTTGGGAACTTTGACAACATGAAGGGTGGTAGAGGATGATCCTGAAATTCCAGCTTTTAGAATCTGGATATCATGTTCTGGACCCAGTCATCTGAAACCGCTCAGGACCAGATGGCCATGAATGCCAGGAGATGTCCACCTGCTTTGGGGGGGACCTTGATAAAAGGTTGGAAGCCTTTCTAACCCTTTGTTTGTACTTGAAATAATCTTCAATCCACCAAACACTGCCCAGCAATATCCAAAAGACCAGGGGTTCCTAGAGAGGTAGACTGTCCTTGTTGTGGACCCGGCTTCAATGAGATGTTTCTGTGTGGGGGTGAAGGATCCAGGATTAATCTAGTTTCTGTACAAAGCAAGCTGCAAAATCGAGTGTACTGGATAGGTTTTGGCAGACTGAGCAGTCTTTAAATAACCCAGGCTGGGGACCTTTGGCATGGGCAATACAGGTTGCTCCAGGTGAGGGCAAGTGTGCACTGCGCCTATAAGGATCAAAATGGTATCCTTGAAGTGGTATTAGACTCAACACCAAAAATGTGATATATTGCAACTTACCAATCATTAGATGTGGTACCTGTGTCAGTTTTTGCTTCTTATGCTTTTTTTTCCGTTTTCACTTGGTGATCTGGCCAGTAGCACACGTCCTGTATTACATTGTGCCTACTCTAGATGAATGAGCACAGGGGTTACCTTTTGGAAAACAGCATTGTCAGTTTGAGGGAGGGAAGTGTTAGATGTATTAGTAGACTTAAAATACACTAACAAATTGATCCCTGGTTCACAGCGGTGCGACTTTGAAATCGCGCTGTGTCAGCTCAATTTCAGAGCCGCAGATCAGTGCAATTTGCACCTCCGATTTCATTGCATCTGGCGACTTCATTTAACAGAAGTCTATGCAAGTCGCAATGATATCCGCAAAAGGAAACTTTTTCAAAGTCGCTGCAATTTGAACGGTTCCATTGCCGACAATGGGGTGCAAATTGTCATGTGATTTGGAACTGTCAAATCGCATGAAAAATCGCACTGGTGTGAACGGGGGCTTAAGCCAGACTCCAGCTAATTCTTTATAAGCAGTTACAGTAAACTTTTTTTTTCCTTTTTACATAAATAAGAACTGATCATTGTATGCACCCCTCCTTCTGTGAAATGGTTTGCCTCATCCATGTAACTGATACATTCTGCTGGAGAACTTGTCCTTTTGAAAAACAACCGACATACTGGCTGGATCACCAGTTATACAAGCTGTACACTCACTACTTTACATTGTAGCAAAGTGTAATCATTCAGTGTTGTCACATGAAAAGATATAAAAATATTTACAAAAATGTGAGGGGTGAACTGAGATACTGTATGTATATATATATATATATATATATATATAATACACTTACCAGCCACTTTATTAAGTACACCTGTTCAATTACTTGGTAACACAAATTGCTAATCAACCAATCACATGGCAGCAACTCAAAGCAAAGGTGAAGATGACTTGCTAAAGTTCAAACCAAGCTTCAGAATGGGGAAGAAAGGGGATTTAGGTGACTTTGAACATGGCATGGTTGTTGGTGCCAGACGGGCTGGTCTGAGTATTTCAAAAACTGCTGATCTACTGGGATTTTCATGCACAACCATCCCTAGGGTTTATAGAGAATGGTCTAAAAAAGAGAAAATATCCAGTTAGTGGCAGTTGTGTGGATAAAAATGTCTTGTTGATGTCAGAGGAGAATGAGGAGACTGGTTTGAGATGTTAGAAAGGCAACAGTAACTCAAATAACCACTCATTACAACCAAGGTATGCAGAATGCCATCAATGATTCCACAACACTTTGAACCTTGAAGCAGATGGGCTATAGCAGTAGAAGACCACACCGGGTCAGCTATGAACAGGAAACTGAGGCTACAATTCGCACAGGCTCACCAAAATTGGACAAAAGAAGATTGGAGGAACGTTGCCTGGTCTGATGAGTTTTGATTGTGCTGTGACAGTCAGATGGTAGGTTCAGAATTTGGAGTAAACAACATGAAAGCATGGATCTATCCTGCCTTGTATCAACAGTTCAGTAGGAAGGGAAGGGAAAAAAAAGCGTCAGACCGGCATAGTGTGGCACAATTTATTAAGTAAAATACCATATCAAACAAATAGAACACACAAATGGGTGATGGGGAGAGAAAGGATGACAGTCCACAGTGGATTGTATTAGCTGGGAGCTGTGTGGTAGTCCTTGGTGGAGAAGAAAGCCGGCTGTGGTGGGGAGCAAGATGAACCTGGAGTCCATGCAGGGAGACCGGTCCAGCATTAGGCTGCCCTGTGTGGCCGTGATGGTATATCCAGAAATTGGATGTCCGCCCAAAGATGTGTCCAGCTGGAGTAGTGAGAGGAGCTGTCAGTCCAACCACTGTGTGAGCCAATCGGGACGCGTTTCGGAAGCTTAACCACGCCTACTTCATCAGCTGGAGGCTGATGACGGAGGTGTGGTTAAGCTTCCGAAACACGTCCCGATTGGCTCACACAGTAGTCCACTGTGGACTATCATCCTTTCTCTCCCCCTCACCCAATTGTGAGTTTTTGTTTTTATATGGTATTTTACTTAATAAACTGTGCACACTATACCGGTTTGGCGTTTTCTTTCCCTGTCTTCCTATTTTACAGATTGTGGATTTCCATCCTACAAATTAAAGCAGCCTTGCCAGCACCACAGTGTCAGTCATTTTCTACTATTTGACATTTTTATTCCTATACCTCCAGGAATAAGTATCTTTCAATACCTCTTTTTTAACCTGGTATATGACATTTTATCACTATAGGATGGGTACAGTGTCAGCGCTGTAGTGTTTTTTGGTTATATTAATGATTCAGGCTGGTGGTGTAATGGTGTGGGAGATTTTTTTCTTTCTTGGCACACTTTGGACCCCTTAGTACCAATTGAGCATAATTTAAAAGCCACGGCCTACCTAAGTATTGTTGCTGACCATGTCCATCCCTACAGTGTACCCCATCTTCTGCTGGCTCCTTCCAACAGGATAATGCACCATGCCACAAAGCTCAAATCATCTCACCACTGGCTTTCTGAATATGACAAAGGTCACTGTACTCCAGTCACCAGATTTCAATACAATAGAGCACCTTTGGGGAGGGGGGCATGGTGGTTGTATTAGTTGTTTTTTTTTTCTTTTACTTTTACCTGTTGACCTAGTAAGTCTGCTAAGTCAACTTTACATCTGTCAGCAGCACAAAGCAGGGGATGTGGATCTGTATTCACACACTGCACATCTAAGATAGAAGAGCTCTGAGCCTGACTGGAGGAAATGGAAGGGACAATCCCCCCCCTCCTAACACTACACTGTAGCTGTCAATCACAGGCTGCATGTACAGGAGCTTTCCTTCCCCAGCCACCATTTTCTCTTGTCCGGGAAAAGCTGTCAGGAGTGACTCATGCAGATAACAGAAGAATGAGACAGCAAAGAAAAATCACACTCAAAGCTTAGATAGGATAGAGATAAGTACACAGTATAGAAGGATGATGTTTTTTTTTTTTTTTTTTTCATGCTTCATGTGTGATTTAAAACCACTTTAACTACTTAAAGGCTAAGTTCACATTTTAAAACAAAAAAATAAATGCACATATTTTTGAAGGTAAAAAAATTGCATTTGTTTCTTCTGGAGCCTGCAGAGCATTGTACCTGCGACCAGCAGATCACACGTGCAATGTGAAGCTCCTGTAGAATCTCAGTATAGCACATTTAGGTATTAGTAAGCTGCAATATATTACATTTTGTTTTTGCGTTTAATACTGCTTTAGGCATCTTCAATGATAGTGGAACTTTTTAAATGTCCTTTAATAGTTCTCATATTTTTGCTCTACATGTCAATATATTGTGACATTACCATAGATTCCATTTGCAAAATGCTTTTGCAGTTTCCAAGACGCGGCTGATAATAGAAATCACCTCTAAGGAAGGAGGAAAGTTCTTGCTCTGTAAAGCACAGCTCAGCAGAAATATAATCCTGATCTGAGAGGCAATCTGTATCTGACAGGCTTTCACAGATAACAGTTTGTCAATGCTTCACTGCCAATCTTGAGCAAAAACAGTTATTAGCAAATTCATTTAGCAGTGGAAAGGTTGTCAGTAGGCTTCCAGCAGGACAGGAATGAGACTCAGGATTCTGAAACTGGAAATTAGTGGCAATTATTGATTAAAGTGATTGTAAACCTTCACCTTGTAAAACAACCCATTTAGTTTAAAATAGAAATGAAAGGCAAAACATCTGTATATAGAAATAAAAAAAAATATATAAATACTTTTTTTCCCCACTTTTGTAGAAGTGATCACATTCCCTCTGTTTTCAATTGCATAAGAGCTAGGGGGTAGGAGAAACAGCAGAACACTTATCTTCCCAATGAAAGTCTGTGCATGGGGGGGGGGGGGGGGGAGCGTGTGACTGACCAGTGTGACCTCTGCTTAGTGTGGTCAGTTTTTGCCCTGTATTTCCCTCTCCGCCGAGGGAAATACAGGGCAGGGTGGGGGCGGGTCCTGGTCACTGCATCAAGGTGAAAAAACACAAGGGTTTACAACCCCTTTAACTTTATGGAAGATGTGTGTTCTTTGTCAGCCAATTTATTCTTATCTTATGAACATGAAAATTAAACTCATCAGATTAGCAAGGTGTGAGGAGGAAGGATCAGCAACCTGATACTACATTTCCAGCAACTGAATATTGCCATAGTTGACTTAGGTGCAGGTATTACAGATTTCAGCACAAAAGCTTTTGATACCAATAATTTTATAATACCTGAATTCTAACAAAAGAGTTCACTTTAACTGTGATGCATTCATATATTAGAATGAACAATGAAAAAAAGCAAAAGCAATGTTAGCAAGGTTTTGGCATCTAAATTAACCAAATTATTGGTGACAAAACATCTGAGCTGAAATGTCACCATTTTTATAAAATGATCCATCCCTAGTTGGAACTTCTGCATGAAAAAAATGCTTTTTCCTTTCTATACTATTCTAACATCTGGAGCAAAGGGCCATTACCAACACTGTACAGTATAGAAGTGTCACTAAGTGGCTTAAAGCACTATGGTTCAGTTACCACGCTGCAATCTGTTTTTATGGAATTTTAACTTTTTCCACTGCTTGTGGTCTTTGTTCTATACTCCAGTATTCCCCTGCAAGCTAAGAACATATTGGTAGGCTACCCAGTCTTTAACCAAATTGGCTCTTGCATGTGTACAGTGCTTTGCACAAGTATTACCTCTTGGATGTTTCCGCATTTTGTAGTGTAACAACCTAAAATTAGAATGAATTCAATTTGTGATTTTTTTCCCACCTTAAAACCATGCATGTTTTGCAAAAAAAGCAGATATTTGTTGGCTGTATAGTCAATACTCTTACTTGGCTTTTGGCAAACTTCATTTTTCATATATTTCAAGAACACCGTTTCTTTTCGTTGCTCTTCAGGTTTATAGAGTTAAAATTGTCCCATTGACAGTTTCCCTGTGGCTCTCTACAGCTAATTCAGCCACCTATGGCTCTATGAAAGCTTGCCCATTTCCCTTCTAGACAGTTTTTCTAACATTTTTTTTCTTGATTTGAAAGCATA
Organism: Aquarana catesbeiana; assembly: GCF_042186555.1. Classification (NCBI taxonomy): domain Eukaryota; kingdom Metazoa; phylum Chordata; class Amphibia; order Anura; family Ranidae; genus Aquarana; species Aquarana catesbeiana. The sequence continues at coordinate 87,305,461 of NC_133326.1, read as the reverse complement.
GACAGTCCTAACTGGTAGTCTTCCAAAATGTTGAGAAGTTTGATAGCTATTGCTTTGATAGGTTCTCTAACAAACTCTGGAGTCTTCCAGAAATAGGATCATCCAATCTAAAATGCTCTCAGGTTGACTTAACTAATTATGTGAACTGCTGAGGGCAATTTGCTACATATGAACTTATGAAGTACTTCTCACTAAAGGGGTATATAATGCAGCCATTCTCAACAATGATTCCCCCAGCAGTTGCTAGGGGCTTGTTGAGCTGTGGTTGATTGACCTCCCATTTGATGGTGCCTGTATAATTTTAGTGAAAAAAAAGGGGAAAATACTGCGCTAAACCAAAAAAAAAAAAAAAAAAACGCAAATGTAAAATTGTAAAATTAGAAATCAGCTAACACTCAAAGTTCAAAGTGACATGTAAAAAATAATGTGTAGCGCTCAAATGAATGACCATTAAAATGGAAATAACCTGAAAAGGTAATTGATGCATAAACGAGTAATGTAAATACTCAGTACATACAATAAATGTGAAACAATCAATCTGCAAGAGTGAAGTATTATAACATAAAAATAGTAATACTGGTTTGTGCTAGTGAAACACAATGAAATGTAGTACATAGTCCATATAGTCACTGCATATAAAATGGAAAGAATTCTTCTAGCCACATATAAATATAGGTAGGCTGGTATATGGTCCTGGTAAACCAAAAGGGCTTGTAGTCCTCCTAGGAGTGTCTCACTGGATACGCTGGTCAGTGGGAGACTCCAAACCACAGGACTGGAAAAAACCGGCAACCGACTGCCCAGAAGAATCAAGAACTCGTCCACATACTGGTGGGATAATCAGCAATATCCAAATGTAAAAAGGAAAAGAAAAGAAAAAAGGTGCTCCATATGGTGCAGGTCAACCAGATATGGTTTATTGACAATAAAAAACCTTGCAACGGTTTATAAGATAGACGATTAAAAGTGATCACAAAATCGGTAAAACATGTATAAAAGCAATGTGAGAGGCAAAAAGGAGCAGGTCCGATGCGTTGACACAAGTGGTCTTCACTGGCGCCACACATTTTTTATATGTATAATTTTAGGGCTAACCCCACTTGCCAGAAGCAAGACATTTTTTTTATCTGTCTGTAACAAGGACATTCTAACCACAACCATGAGATTTGCATTTGTGATAGACTCACCCGGGACAGAGGCTTTTGGAGGGGACTGAATGCTAGTCTCTTGCCTACTGACTATGGGCCCTGGAATTTGAGGGAGCTACAAGCATTTAGGAAGATGTTCTGTTATGTAATGCAAAGGAACATTATTAAAAAGGCCATGATGGTCTCTGCCAGCTTGGAACTTATAGCTGATGTGTATGTCATCAGCAAGCCACCTGTCTGGGGCCCTGGCCATAATGTGCTTATTGAAAGTAGGTCTCCTGCTATTGTCTGAAGGAGTTTTGTGTTTATATTTATGTTAATGTGTATTGTACCTTCTAAGCTTGGAGTTGGCAAGTCTGACCTGCAATGAGACATCCGAGTCATCCAGGTGTCTAATTAACGTAATGTTTATAGTATACAGTGTCTTGCAAAAGTATTAACCTCCCTTGGCTTTTTACCTATTTTGTTACATTACAGCCTTTAGTTCAATTTTTTATAATCTGAATTATATGTGATGGATCAGAACGCAATAGTCTAAGTTGGTGAAGTAAAATTAGAAAAATATATACATAAAACTATTTTTCAGAAATAAAAAACTGATAATTGGCATGTGCGTATGTATTCACTCCCTTTGTTATGAAGCCTATAAAAAGCTCTGGTGCAACCAATTACCTTCAGAAGTCACATAATTTGTGAAATGATGTCCACCTATGTGCAATCTAAGTGTCACATGATCTGTCATTACATATACACACCTTTTTGAAAGGCCCCAGATGCTGCAACACCTAAGCAAGAAGCACTACTAACCAAACACTGCCATGAAGACCAAGGAACTCTCCAAACAAGTAAGGGACAATGTTGTTGAGAAGTACAAGTCAGGGTTAGGTTATAAAAAAATATCCAAATTTTTGATGATCCCTAGGAGCACCATCAAATCTATCATAACCAAATGGAAAGAACATGGCACAACAGCAAACCTGCCAAGAGACAGCCACACACCAAAACGAACGGACCAGGCAAGGAGGGCATTAATCAGAGAGACAGCACAGAGACCTAAGATAACCCTGGAGGAGCTGCAGAGTTCCACAGTAGAGACTGGAGTATCTGTACATAGGACGACAATAACCCGTATGCTCCATAGAGTTGAGCTTTATGGCAGAGTGGCCAGAAGAAAGCCATTACCTTCAGCAAAACACAAAATGGCACATTTTGAGTTTGCGAAAAAGCATGTGGGAGACTCCCAAAACATATGGAGGAAGGTGCTCTGGTCTGATGAGACTAAAATTGAACTTTTTGGCCATCAAAGAAAATGCTATGTTTGGCGCAAACCCAACACATCACATCACCCAAAGATCACCATCCCCACAGTGAAACACAGTGGTGGCAGCATCATGCTGTGGGGATATTTTTCAGCAGTCAGAACTGGGAAACTGGTCAGAGTTGAGGGAAATATGGATGGTGCTAAATACAGGTATATTCTTGAGCAAAACCTGTACCACTGTGTGTGATTTGAGGCTAGGACGGAGGTTCACCTTCCAGCAGGACAATGACCCCAAACCACTGCTAAAGCAACACTTGAGTGGTTTAAGGGGAAAAATGTAAATGTGTTGGAATGGCCTAGTCAAAGCCCAGACCTCAATCCAATAGGAAATCTGTGGTCAGACGTAAAGATTGCTATTCACAAGCGCAAACCATCCAACTTGAAGGAGCTGGAGTAGTTTTGCAAGGAGGAATGGGCAAAAATCCCAGTGGCAAGCTTATAGAGACTTATCCAAAGCGACTTGGAGCTGTGATAGCCGCAAAAGGTGGCTCTACAAAGTATTGACTTTAGGGGGGTAAATAGTTATGCACATTGACTTTTTCTGTTATTTTGTCCTATTTGTTGTTTGCTTCTTCAAAGTTGTGGGCATGTTCTGTAAATTACCGTATTTATCGGCATATAACACGCACTTTTTTCCCCTGAAAATCAGGGGAAAATCGTGGGTGCGTGTTATAGGCCGATCCCCCCCCAATTGTGTGTGATCGGAGCGATCGCGGCAATTGCCGCGATCGCCGCCGACATACACAGCCGTGTGGAAATTCAAATACGGCGCGGAACTGGGCGGGACTGTAAGCGGCGCCGAGAAAACACGAGGACTCTCGGCTATGTGTATCAGCGATCCGCCGAGTCCCTGCAGTCTCGGCGCCATATTTAAATTTACACAGGGCTGTGTATGACGGCAGGGATCACGGCGATCCCACAAAGCTGCACGGGGGGGGGCAAGGCTGCACTGGGGCAAGGCTGCACTGGGGCAAGGCTGCATGGGGGCAAAGCTGCACTGGGGCAAGGCTGCACGGGGGCAAGGCTGCACGGGGGCAAGGCTGCACTGGGGCAAGGCTGCACTGACAAGGCTGCACTGGAGAAAAGCTGCACTGACAAGGCTGCACTGACAAGGCTGCACTGGGGCAAAGCTGCACTGACAAGGCTGCAATGGACACTGGGGCAAGGCTGCACTGACAAGGCTGCAATGGACACTGGGGCAAGGCTGCACTGACAAGGCTGCAATGGACACTGGGGCAAGGCTGCACTGACAAGCCTGCACTGACAAGGCTGCAATGGACACTGGGGCAAGGCTGCACTGACACTGACAAGGCTGCAGATGGACACCGATAACGCTGCATTGATGGGCATTTTAATGTAAGTTTTTCTTCCTTAAACTTCCCTCCTAAAAGTTTTTTTCCTTAAAATTCCCTCCTTAACTTGGGTGCGTGTTATACGCCGGCGCGTGTTATACGCCGATAAATACGGTAAATGATGCAAATCCTCAAATAATCCATGTTAATTCCAGGTTGCGAGGCAACAAAACACAAAAAATGCCAAGCGGGGTGAATACTTTTGCAAGGCACTGTATGTCGGTTGTTGTAATTATATTCCTGTGTGCAGGAAGTATTGTTAGGGTAATATGATCAGGAGGGGGGATGTCCTCCTTGGGTGTATAAAAGCCTGTATTTTTGTTCAAATTAACAGTTCTTATTCTGGTTTACTCCAAAACTGGTGTTGCCTAGTTCTTGGGGTAACTATAGCCAGATTCACCGGTCTCGTGTTCCAGAGCTTGGTAAGCAGCTTCTTGGAGGAGATACCCAGTCAGGGTGTCCGGGTTCCGTCACAGCATTCTTCCTACTTACAGCCTATGTAAGGAGCATGTTTCCTATTGACTGTGATGAACTGGTTTTAGTAAGAGATCCCAGAGACCTGACATGTATTTTAGGGGTTCTCTTGCAGGGATCTCCAAACTATGGCCTTCCAGTTGTTCAGGAACTACAATTCCCATCATGCCTAGACATGTCTGAATGTCAGAGTTTTACAATGCCTCGTGGCATTGTAAAAAATTGTTGTGGCATAATTTACAGCACCATGTTGTACATGCTTGCACATACTTGCAGCTTGTGCCTTTCTGACAAGCAAAGCTCTGACACTTCTAGGGAGATCCCTCCCTTCTCCACACATTCCTACTGACTGGTCACTATGATGGATTGGCTCACTGGCCAACAGAAATGCACAGGATGCAGAAAATATTTGGAAAACCTTCTGCACTGCTAGGAAGTGAGCACAACCTGGCATTCATGCAAAGCAAGCACTGATTTTTGTTGTCTAAAAGTTACAAAGCCTCTTCAAGGGCTGTTTACATCAGTGACAAGGAATACATATTAAATCCAGGTTTCAACACTTCAAAACGTGGATAAGTCCAAGGTGCTTAATACTTACTCTAAGTATTATGTTAGCCTACAGCATGCACATTAGATTGTAATGTGCTAGTCAATAAGTCCACTTAAACTTAATAAAAATATAAACTTAAATGCCAAAATATTTTCAGTAAAAAAAGTTTAAGAATGTCCTTCTCTACAGAGGGGATGCAAGTACCAGGCACTTTGCCAGAGCCTGTAATTGTGCTGTAATCGGTACATATCAGAGTGGCGTTATACCTTGTAATTGCTATGATGGCCAATGTAAACACAGCCTGCATTTATTTTAGAGAGCCTCTAACAATGGCTGATCAAGGAAACTGCCTATGACAGGGGAGAGCCAGGCTGCTGCACTGGTATTTTAATTTTTTAAAATACTGCAGATTAACAGTTTTATATAGTCTCGCCATATACACAACTGTTAGGCAGAAAAAAGAAGCCACAACTGAGTTGTAGAGGCTAACATTACACCTGGGATCTCTGTTAAAACAGCAAACATCCGGGACATCCGTTTTAAATTCCTGGCCCAGGGCTGTCTGCAGATGTCAAGAGGAGCTCCCCTCCTGTCTCTACATGTGACTGTATGACACCTGTTCCTCTACAGAATACAGTTTTCAAAATGTATGAATTTGATAGGGAATGTTTTTGTTTTCAAAATGTTTAGTCTTTTTCTTCTTTACATAGAAACCCCCCCCCCCCCAGTTGAATGCCAATTTTTACTCAATCATTTTTTGATAAATACCACCAAAGATTTTGGGGGGGAAAACACACACATTTTTCTTTGTTAAAAAATGTAGTAAATACATTTCTCTTCATAAATGTAGGCCAAAATGTATTCTGCTACATTTCTTTGGCAAAAAATAACCCAAATTAGTATACAGTTGTGCTCATAAGTTTACATACCCTGGCAGAATTTATAATTTCTTGCCCATTATTTTAGAGAATATGAAGATAACACAAACTTTTTCCACTCATGATTAGTGTTTGGCTGAAGCCATTTATCACTAAACTATGTTTACTCTTTTTAAATCATAATCACAACATAAACTACCCAAATGACCCTGATCAAAAGTTTACATACCCCAATTCTTAAAGCAGCGTTCCACTTAAAAATTGAACTTTTGCTTTAAGTGCAGCTGACCTCCTAACATGCCACATTTGGCATGCCATTTTTTTGAGGGAGGAGTGGGTACCGTTTATACAGGCATCCAGCTCCCACTTCCTCCTCTGGCTCCATGGCACCGGAAGGAAGATCACCTTTTCCCCCCTCCCTCCCTGCAATCTTGACGTGGCCCAGAAGATTGCCCGGCCATTCACAGTGCTGCTCGCGCATGTGCACAGGGGCTCACAGTTAGAATGCTGGCACCGCAGAGAGGAGGGGGAGAGAGGCGAGGCTTCCTGCACCTGCATTGCTGGACCGTGGGACAGGTGACACTTTTTGTAGCTGCTGACTTTTAAATGTGTGGAACTTCACTTTAATACCGTGTATTGCCCCCTTTACATCAATGACAGCTTGAAATCTTTTGTGGTATTTGTGGATGAGGCTTTTTATCTTCTCAGATGGTAAAGCTGCCCATTCCGCTTGGCAAAAAGCCTCCAGTTCCTGTAAATTCTTGGATGTCTTGCATGAACTGCACGTTTGAGATTTCCCCAGAGTGGCTCAATGATATTGAGGTCAGGAAACTGAGATGGCCACTACAGAACCTTCACTTTATTCTGCTGTAGCCAATGTCAGGCCGATTTGGCCTTGTGTTTTGGATCATGGTCATGTTGGAATTGTCCACGTAGGTCCTATATGCAGCTTCCTGGCTGATGAATGTAAATGTTCCTCCAGTATTTTTTGATAAAATACTGCATTCATCTTGCCATCAATTTTGACCAAATTTCCTGTGCCTTTGTAGCTCACACATCCCCAAAACATCAGCATTCCACCTCCTTGTTTCACAGTAGGAATGGTGTACCTTTCATCATAGGCCTTGTTGACTCCTCTCCAAATGTAGCATTTATGGTTGTAGCCAAAAAGCTGAATTTTGGTCTTATCACTCCAAATGACTTTGTGCCAGAAGGTTTGAGGCTTGTCTCTGCTGTTTGGCATATTGTAAGCGGGATACTTTGTGGCATTTGCATAGTAATGGGCTTTCCTCTGGCGACTCGACCATGCAGCCCATCTTTCTTCAAGTGCCTCCTTATTGTGCATCTTGAAACAGCCACACCACATGTTTTCAGAGTCCTGTATTTCACCTGAAGTTATTTGTGGGTTTTTCTTTGCATCCCGAACATTTTCCTGGCAGTTGTGGCTGAAATTTTAGTTGGTCTACCTGACCATGGTTTAGTTTCAACAGAACCCCTCATTTTCCACTTCTTCATTAGAGTTTGAACACTGATTGGCATTCTTAATTCCTTGGATATCTTTTTATATCCCTTTCCTGTTTTATAGAGTTCAACTACCTTTTCCCACAGGTCCTTTGACAATTCTTTTCCCCATGACTCAGAATCCAGAAACGTCAATGCAGCACTGGATGAAAGATGCAGGGGTCTGTCAGGAGTCCAGAAACTCATTGACCTTTTATACACACACAATAATTACAAGCAAAGAGATCACAGGTGAGGATGGTTACCTTTAATAGCCATTCAAACCCCTCTGTGTCAACTTGTGTGCATGTTATCAGGTCAATTTGCCAATTTATTGACTCTAGAAAACACATACGGCCACACATTTCACCATAAACATTTTGTGAATTGCAGGACCCCAGGAATAGTTTACCTGTTACCATGCCCCCTGGCATGAACGAAGCCTTTAACTTTAAGCCCTTCCTCCAGGGCTTTAAATCTGAAGGCTTTGAAAAAGATCTTAAAATTTTCTCTCTCTAGTACACACTAGATCAACCATAGCAACTTATGGGTTTATGGGTCTATGCATTGTATCAGTGGGTGGCTCTTATACATGACCTGAATGTGATCAACATGATACAATTAGATGCCAAATTGTACCTGCATTTCCTGTTTTATGTACATATCCTTTGTATCATTTTAAGATTTAATCACGCAATTGTTCATTCTTAGTCTAAGGGGATTCTTGTTCACCCATCCTATGTTTGATCAGCATCTGCCTTTATGTAACACACATTGAAACACTTTTTTTATTTTTTTTTTTATATTTTAATTTTTATTGTAATTTTTGGCTTGTTTTATCCTGGGACATGCCTCTCCTTACTCTACAATTCGGCCACTAGATGCCGCCGCTGTGCATGTGTGCCTCCAGACACGCACAGGCTCCCTGGCACTTCCTGGTGCTGTGGAGGCCTGTTTAATTATGGCCACTATTTGTGCATTGGCATGCTGGCGCTTGCACACCTGATGCCATCTGTCATCCTTGGACTATGTGGCCTCTCCTGGTGTGTCGGCGGCTCCCTGGCATCATCGCACACCACCTGTGTCCCAGGCCAGCAGACTGCCTGGGACACACAGCTTCCCATGTCCCCTGAATCCACACAGCAGGAGCAATCATCTGCTTTACCTTCCCCCCTTTCTCCCCTGCCCACTGTACAGAGGTGGGGAGGAAGAGTTCTGGATGCAGCCACATATAGAAGGGGGATTGCCCACATACACATGGTGGCTTCAAATTCCCAGAGACTACCATCTCCATACTGCTTGGTATCATCACCTGATGCAAGTACAGACCACTCTACTCTCCTTCCATTGCGTATGACTATTACCTGGGTCTTAAGTTCTCCGTTTCTATACTCCATTACCATGCCATCTCGCAGTTGTTCCCCAGTAGCCATTCATGTTTGTGTGTTGGGCTGTGGCGGACACAGGAATTGATGTCCCATGGCTAATTTATTATATATATATATATATATATATATATATATATATATATATATATTTTTTTTTTTCCAATTGGTGTTTGCCCTTTATACATTTAACTTATTTTTAGACACGTGGCTGGGTTGGTAGGGTCCCTCCTATTCTGTGGCAGTCCTTGCAGGCTCCGTCTGACGCTATGGCAATCAAGGCATCTATTTCCCCCTTCCCTCCTATTCCCCGTTCCTTCCCATCCCTCTTTTCCACCGACCGATATGAGGTGGTGGGACACGTCCAAGGGTTATTTGCCATACCATATATATACTTGTATACAAATATATACTTATTGTACAAATGTTGAATACTACATGTACCTATGTTTGTACTATTGTACTTCTAGATTATTGCACCCTGCTCTGTTCTCTCCTGAAAAAGGAATTTTGTATATTCTGAAACATGTTGGGATCTCTCCTGTGACAACTATCCACGGCTAGGTCATATACCCTACAGGACCCGCCGGGTGTTCCAGATGTTAGAGCCTCAGAGTTGCATATCAGTAAAAGGTACTGTTGTCATTTTGATTTTAAAACGTACTCAATGTGATTGCAAATCTTTGGATTATGTTTTTACTGTTTGTGAATAAAGTTTGCTGATTTTAGTCTATTGCACATCTATACTGTCTCTATAACTGCCTTCAAAGTCCCAACGGGGTTACATTTTTTTTGTTTTTTTCATTGGCATAGTGGGATGTGGCAGGAATTATATAGATGTATACAGCACTAGGATAGCATTTCACCATATTAATAAAAGTGGATTTACAGTATTCCAAGTTTTACAATTCATAATGCTGAAAGGTCTGCTTATTTGCCACCTGTTCCTGCAGTCTAGGGACAATTGCATTTTGAATAGACAGTTATAGCAAGCCTGTCATGTTAAAAAGTGAAACTCCTGCCCTAAAATCAGTTATTACAAGTAATTGCTATGATCTATGACAGTCACGAAAGAGGTTTTTGTCCATAACTTGGATTCCAAGTGCATCATTCCCATGTCTAAAGAGACGTCTCTGTAACCAATCTGGTCACTCTCATTGGACAGAGGGAAGGACTTGGATTCATAGTCATACAACAAACTTAGATTGTTTTGCTGGTACAAAGCTTCAAGAAACTATTTTTTTTTTGTTTCTTCGCAACAATAACATACATACATTTTCATCCAGGTGCAGTTCCCAAGGCATTACTGACATTGCACTGATCCAGATACACTGACTATATTGACTGGAGTCCGTGAAGAGTCAACTGCAGAGTTCGAAGTAAATAGGAACTAGTTAAGCATACAATTTGTCCATAAATGAGATAAGGGATCAATCATATCAGGACACTAGCAAAAAAAAACTAAGGTCTCATGAAGTGGGGTAGGGTTTTAGAGGTACGCTCACGGGGGTACATCCAAAAGTTTTGCCAGTGTCCAATCACCTGAAGGTAGCAGCCTATAACTCAGGGTCTATGAATATCCAGTCTGTGTCCTGTGCCGTAAAATTAAGATACATATATACTTATTAATCAAGATTAAAAGATAATACAGGCGGAACGTTAACATTTCTACCTTCCATCTTGTGAATGTTAAGCCAAACACAGACCTCACATCAGTTATTAAGCTTTATGAACAGCTGCCATAGTATATAATGGACTACCTATTTCCCTGCAAGGAGACACATTATATGCCAGGGCAGAGAGCAGATACATGGTCAGCCAAGAAGACTTCAGACAGTAAAAAGCTACCTGGTCTCATGTAGACCCAAGTACTTAGAACAGGACATTCATCAGATCTGAGGTCTCTGTTTGAGCATATATTTTTTTCTGTTTCAATATTTTTCTTTATTTAAATAGGAATAAATTTACATCTAAGTAGACAGTCATGAGATGATTGCATATCTAAATAACATAATAATGTTATATATACATTTAAATAAAAAATATTGTACAGAAGGTGTGATTTCATGTGTCTATAAAGTCATTAAGGTGTTAAAAATGTATTCAACAACCACAATTGTCTCTGAATTGAATTTTCATGGATTGCTAGTCAACCTAGGGTATACCATACTGTAGCAATAGGCTTCTTGTAAAAGAGAAAAGGGGATAAAGAGGAGAAGCTTGGTGAGGGGGAGCTAAAGAGGAATAGGGATCGGGGGTTGGTGGAATGTGGGGATGACCAACTCTCCAAGATCTGGTTTTGGGGCACAATTCCTGTTCACATCATAAAAGTGTAGCTTATCCACTTTAGCCAGCCTTGCCTCAGAGTTGCCGGGTGCTTATTTTGTTTAAAGAGGGGCATATATTTTTTTTTAAGAAGGAGGAAGCAACAGGAGGAAATTGAGATTTGGCATTTTGAAAGTGCAATACTCCTTTAGCAGAAGACATTTAAAATTACTTTGGTAAAAGTAAAATAAAATTTCCAATAAACCAAATTTAAAAAAGATGGCACATTTATTGCTACATAAATGTTATATACATATTGTGTTTCTGTTACACTGACAGAAAAAAATTTGAACTTCTTGCTGCTGGTTGAAAGTTATCAACAATACGTTGAATTTGACACAGGGTACAAATCTGCAATAGACCAACAATGAAAATTGTAGAACAAGATGATCAGCAATTCATCTTGGACAAGTAGCTCTTACAATACTCCATAGGTACTACACGGTATGCTAGGACCCTACTATGTTCTTAAAATGCTATTGTAAATTTTTGATATTAATGAACAGGTTACGGTAAATAACCCTACATTTTTACTACCTAATATAGTAAAATAAAGTAAGAAACTTTTTACTGAAAACTTTTTCGATTTCAAAAATCTAGAAAGAGTAATATTTAGAATTCAAGAAATTTTCTTACAAGATTATTGTATAAAAGACTAACTACAGTGAAAAATAAGCCAAATGTTTTTTCTTTCTATTTTATGAAGGAAAGCTTCTGGGCATACTGCAAAGTCTAACATAGCGAAACAAAAAATTTAAAAAGAAAAAAAAAAAAAAAAAAAAAAAAAAAAAAAAAAAGAGAAAAAGAAAAAGAGGAAAAAAAAGGAGCAAAGAAGAAAAAAGGCCAGGCAGTGGCACATGATCCACTCTCGCATATCAAAAGCAACAATGTCTGTTTAGATGATAAATACTGAAATAAAGAACAAGGCCACAGATCTAGTCCCATGATGCCAGATACAAATATAAGTAAAAGGTTATATCTAATAACTTATAGTTATTCATGTTGTAAGGGACCAATAAAATATGTTTTCCCATCAAAAGAAAAAATATTTTGTTCTGTGCAGTTTTCTGATACATTTGGAACATTTTTTGTTCAAACCAGGATCCAGCTCTGATTTCTCTTGTCCATGGTCACTGCAGTGGAAGACTGTATACATGGAAGTTTGGAAGGGGCTGACAGTTTGAAAATATATTATATCATAACATAATGGATCAGAGATTCTGATAAAACTGCTGGCTTTTTTCCGTTGATTACATTCTATTCCTTCTTGTCAGGTTTTAACTTTAGAATTTGTGTTTAAATGGTGACCATTGCTCTTAGGTTTCATTGTACATTTAGATTTGTTCATGCATCGGGTCATGGTAAATTTACCATATTCACTGCCTGAAAAAATCCTATGTGTACTTTACATTTGTGCTTACTTACAGCTAACACCTTGGTGTCCTACAGGTAGAAGATGCTGCATGGGACAAGAAGATGGTCTGATATGTTACATTAACCCCTTCAGATAACAGTTCTGTTTCATCGTGAAGTTTAGGGATTTTTTAATTCATCGGCAAAACAAATATTCCAGAAAAATACGGTGGAGAATCACTTAGGAAGCCGCTAAGTCTCAGCACTGCTCCAGTCTTAATCTTCTCTAGGACAGTAAATTAGTCAAAGTATGGATCTTGAGGCTACCTATGACCACAACTGTTCGAATTATCAGAGAACAAAAAAAAGAAAAAAAAAAAAAAGAAAAAAAGAAAGCTATACCAAGGAATATTTTCCTGTGGAAGGAAAACACTATGTATATGGCAAAAGGAGCGGAAATGACATAAAAATCCATTTCCCTTCCTTCTTTAAGACACTAATAGGTATGCTGGGAATGCTAAAGGGTCACAGGTTGCCACTGTTTGTATTCTCTATATGAGAACAGTTCTAACAAATGCTGGCATCAACTGAAATCTTTACCACTTTCAGCCCAACTTTTCCCTTTTTTATATGTAGACCTTTACAACAGTTCCTTAATAAATAAAATTTGTAGATACAATGCATTTGTCAATTCAGTTTAGGCACAAGGCAGCTTCCACGATGTGTGGAGATAGTAGGACAGTCTGATTGTGCAGGAACGACACACTGAAACAGTAAGATATGTTCACATGTGGGCTGAATACGAGCAGATTTCAACTTCTGATGCAGATGTTCCACATTTGCTTTCATCAGATTGCGTGTTGGGCATCTTGATTCAAGTCCCCCCAAAATTCTTATTTTTCTCCTTATCCTGTCAGATTTGTGTCGTCGATATGCTAGTTTTTGTGTCCTTGTGATGAGAACACCCTCTATATATCCTATCCATAGTGTGGGAGTCCTGAAAGAGAACAAAGATCAATATAAATATTACCAAAGTGTTTACTAAAAAAAAAAAAAAAAAAAAAAATACATATATATAAATAATATTAATTTGTTTTTCACAGCTTAACAAGTTACTTAAAGTGGATGCAAAAGGGGAAGATCGGCTCTTCTTCCTCCTCCACTTCAACTTTTGGCATGTTATTTTTATGGAGGGGGAGTGGGCTGCCTAGTTTTGACAGGTACCCGATCCCACGTTGATACGAGCGGAAGTTTGCTCCCCCTCCCTGTCCACAACCTTCTAGGACATGTCACAGGTCCTAGGAGGCTGCAGGATTATTCACAGGGTGTAGCCTGGCCTGCGCATGAATAGTGAGAAGCCAACAGTAAAGCCACAAAAAGTCACAGCCGCCTTCCCACAGTTAATATGCCGGCGCCGAGAACATGAAGACCAGCGATGCACTGGCCCGGGGGAGGACAGCGCTGGATCCCTGGACAGGCGATTGTTTATTAAAAATCAACAGCTACAGTTTTTGTAACTGCTGAATTTTAATTTTTGGAAACCCGGCTGAAGAACTGCTTTAAAAACTAAAAACTAGTAAGCCATAAAATCAATCCTGCAACCAATAAACAAGCAACAATTCAAAGATATCACAGGATAAGTTTGTCATGAGAGAAATATAGGGCTGGTCATTGCTTGCCACCTTTGGAAATGCATTTCAGCTGGGTCTTGTGCAGACTCGCTAACTTTAATACTTTATGCCACTGATCCAGGTCAGCTAATCAAAAGCAGTAAAGGCAGTCAGTATGGCAGTCAAGCAACCAGAATTTTCAGAAGAGCCCTAGAAACAGCATAGTCCAAATAAAAATAACATCTTATTGCAAAGTTATGATAGTTAAAGCGGTTCTAAAGGCAGAAATGCTTTTTATCTTTATTCATTCTAAGCATGAAGGTAAAAAACCTTCTGTGTGCAGCCCCCTCAACAGACCTTACCTGAGCTCCCTCCGATCCAGTGATGTTCACGATAGCCTTGGCTGTCCCTGGACTCTCCGTCCTCATTACTGGGACAGCAATGGGAGCCCATTGGCTATCACTGTTGTCAATCACGGCCAGTGAGCCAATGAGGAGAGAGCATAGCACAGTGGCTCAGAAGCAAGCATGCAGCAGTGACCCAGGGCAAGCAGCTTTCGTTGGGGGGACTGCTCGAGGGGAAGGAGCCAGGACCACGAGCGGGGGGACCGGAAGAGAGGAGGATCAGAGTAGCTCTACGCAAAACCACTGCACAGAACAGGTAAGTATAGCATATTTGGTATTAAAAAAACAAAACAAAAAAAACCCCCCAAAGCTTTAATACCACTTTAAGCAGTTTCACAAAGATTTCATGAGACATCATCTTAATTCTAAGCCAACTATAAGCCATTCAACTCAGGTGTAAAACCTGTTGAGGCATAATGCCCAGGGAACCCATTCAACTCAAAATCCTGCAAAAATGCAATCCTGCAATAGGCTGGAGTGAATGCTGGCAAGATTTTGAGCACTCAGCTTTCCCAGGAGGCAGTGATGAGGCAAGGTGTCATTATTCACTCCACACGAAAGGGTCAGAAGCAAAGGCTGATTTTTTTTTTTTTTTTTTTTGAAGCTAAAAAAAAAAAAAAAAAAAAAAAAAAAAATCAAAGAGTCAAAATAAAAATTCTATTTGTATATGGGGTGCATGATATAATAGTATGACCGGCTTATCATTTTTATCTTTTTAAAGTGAATCTGAACTGGTGTAAAACATTTCTAACTATCTATTAGTTTTCAAATCAAACCATCTTGGATCAAAGACCTTAGCTGTACACAAGTCCTTGACTTTTTCTCAGGTCAAGATTAAGCCCTAACCCTTCCTGGTATTTAGTGGGACACTCCACTGTCAATGGCAGAGCCGCTGCTGCCCAAATTTGTTCTGGCATTTGACAGTTGAATGAAAGCAAGGATGACTTTAAACTTTGGCAAATGCTGTTGGTGTATATACAGTCTATGATCCAAGGGAGCTCTATTGAGATCCATTTTAAGACCCCTTTCACACCGAGGGCGTTTCGCAGGTGCTATAGCGTTAAAAATAGCGCCTGCAATCCGCCCTCAAACAGCTGCAGCATTGTCTGAAGTGTGAAAGCCCGAGGGCTTTCACACCGGAGCGCTGCGCTGGCAGGAGGGGAAAAAAAAAGTCCTGCCAGCAGCTTCTTTGGAGCGGTGTGTTTACCGCTCCTCCACCGCTGCTCCCCATTGAAATCAATGGGGCAGCGCTGGGATACCGCCGGCAAAACGCCACTATTGCGACGCATTGCGGGCGGTTTTAACCCTTTCTCGGCTGCTAGCGGGGGGTAAAAGCACCCCGCTAGCGGCCGAAATTCGCCGCTAATCTGACGGTAAAACACTGCTAAAAATAGCGGCGTTTTACCGCCGACGCTATGGGCGGCCCGGTGTGAAAGGGCTATAAGACTAACAGAGGCACTTGAAGACAGAAAAAAAAAAACACCTGCACTTAATTGCAGTCATGCAGTTTAGACAACAATCAGGTTCACTTTAAAAAGTCAGTTCACCCAGCAACTTTCTGGAGCCTATTAATGATGCAGCAGTGTCCCAAGATAAACCATCTCCCCCACTCTTTACAGCTGTATTATTTTTAGGACTAAATATTTCATTTTAGGTTGGTTGTAATGTCTGTTAAGCTGTTCATTTACATTAGATGAGATGTCACACATTTAGCTGCATTTTCATTGCTAGCAAAACGCATGGTTTGCAAGCGGTTCTGTTCACACCAATATACTGCACTAAGCTGTGGTAGGTAAAAAAATAAAAATAAAATATATCTATATCTATATAGATATATCTATATCTACATCTCTCTCTCTCTCTCTCTATCGAGATAGATATATATATATATATATATATATATATATACACACATACACACACACACATACATATACACTGGTAAGGTATATTATATTTACTTGTTTTAAACTTTTTTTCTTTTTCCATTTCTTCAATTGCTTCCAGGTTTCTGGCCAAAATGTCACTCGGGAATCTACATGGGCATTTTTCTTTTTTCTTTCGCTCTACCAACTTTTAAGCCACTTTTAATTTTAAAAATGCTTTTTGTTCATTTTAATGGTTTACTTTCATCTTTATCGATTTGACGTGTCAGGGAAGTTAAAATCAAAACAGTACATTGTATTTACAAGCCTCACTTACTAAAGTTCAATAGGTAACTTATCAGGAAATGTGCCACTTTCACTGGAGTATATCACTTTTACATCCACCCCACTTTAAAATTTTTTGCACATTATCGTACAAACATGTCACTCTGAAGTAGCCCCCCGCTGTCATTTTCACAATACTCCAAAATGGAGTTCACCCTTTTATTAGTTGGCAATAAACATTTTTTCTGAAAGATGCCATGCAAAAATAAAGCAAAAGTATTTCTCTATGCCACGTTGCAAGCCCCAAAAGTATCCAATTCACCCATTGTGCAGATCTTTTTGCTCCTACACAAGTACTGTCTTTTTAATAAAATGTTCTATAGCTAAAATCATCATTTTTAAACATATGTTCCGGGGACACCAGGAATCATTAAGTTTCTCTCAGCAATTACAGAGTTAAAAAAAATAATGAAAACTGACACACTGTACTAAGCATCTATTGCATTGCTTACCTGGCTGATGGTTTACATATGACCCATAGGGTTGGTAGTATCAGTAAGTCCAGGATGAGCTCCCGGATGTGTACTTGGGGGTTCTGCCGATACGGCAGAAACTTTTTCTTCTTCCCTTCTTTTAAGGCAGGCTGCTTTGGGATTGAGGTTCCTCTCTGTAATAGATAACATATTACATTAACTTTTACTAACTGTTTACACAGCATATGCAATATAACTTTCAAAATTGATTAAAATTCAATAAACAGACTCTAAAAGCAAAAAATTGAAAATAACGCAGATTATTCTATATTACTACCATTAACTGTACTTAAATGACTGAGAAGAGATAGGTGTTACACTATGAATGATGGGCAGTGAAACAGCTGCACTGCCTGAAAATTAGGTTTCCAAAGATTTTTGCAAGCATTTGAACATTTTTTCACAAAGTGGTGTACATGTGATTTTGACAAACTTCAAAATGCTCTAATAAGCTTCTTAAAGGATAAGTTCACCTTTATAAAAAAAAAAAAATTGTAAATGCATTTTTTTTGCAGGTAAAAAATGTGCATTTATAATTTGTTTTTGTTAGGAATCTGTAAAGCATTGGGTGTAATGCCACGATCCTGCAAACTGTCTGTGTAGCTGTCCCCCTGTACCTCTGATATGGGCAGGCAGTTGCTGAATGACAGGAAGCTCAGTGAACTACGTAGAGCCGTAAAGGCTGTCGGTACTTGTAGTTCATTGATTCACAGGGATGTGAATAAATGACACGGTCATGTGAATGGACCCCTGCGCGGCTGCGCTCTCTTTGAAGATCCCCAGCTTGCTGTCACAAGGAGGGGGGATCGGGGGTAGAGTGGTCTCATGCTGAACATGTTATATGTTAAACCCTAAATATGGGTGTAACATGTTCAGAAATGTGAACTTATCTTTGAATTTTTAGGTTTTTTGATGTTTACATTGTTCATGTTTTGATTTTGAATGCCAGTTTAATACATCTAGTGTAAAGGAGTAATAAAAAAGGGGTTGAACTAAAGGCCTAACTTACTAAAGTTTGATATACAGCTTTATATATATTTATACACACATATACACTTCCATTAAGGCATGTAAATATGAATATTTACTGAGTGCAGCAAGTGATTGATAATTCTCAAGTTAAAGCTGCAGCTTGTGCCTTTTCTTTTTTTTTACCTCGACAGCAGAAGAGATCAGATTACACAGCCTGTTGATTGACTCAGGAGCAGGGTGGATTTGATGTCTATCAAGTCGATTTAAATCACTAGTAAAAAGGCTTGATTTAAAAATCATAATTTTAAGGCTACTTTCACACTGAGGACCTTTACAGGTGCTATAGCGCTAAAAATAGCGCCTGTAAAGCGCCACTCCAGTGTGAAAGCCCGAGTGCTTTCATACTGGAGCGATGTGCTTGCGGGGCATTAAAAAAAAAGACCTGCAAACAGCATCTTTGTAGCACTTTTTTTTTTCCATTTCCAAATATTTTTATTGAAAATAAAGTAAACATGTATACAGTCATGCATTTCTTGTATCAGAAAAAACATTACAAGCAATACAATATGTAATAACAGACAATTCGCTATGTCTACCCCCAAATTATATGTATTATGCTATGTTATTTTTTTTTTATAAATCACCAATGACATTCAATATAATAAAAAGAAAAAAGATAAAGCAGCAAAAAGAAAAACAAAATGAAAAAACATTCCAGATACTGTGCACACCGTGTGTTTCCATTGAACGCCTCTCCCTCCCATATAGAATTCTTATATAAGGGCTATTGGTCTGTGCGTCCTATTATAACATTCTTTTTAATTTTATATATCACATACAGGTTTCAGGTGCTTTAAGCCACTTGTCCCAAATTTTTTCATACTTTGTAGGACACCCTCTATGTGAATATGTGAGTTTCTTATAGGGCAATACTGTATTTACTTCTGCAACCCAGTGTTTGAGCTCTGGCGGATCAGGCCTCATCCAAAGTCTGGCTATAACTTTTCATGCAGAGAAGAGCGTTTCCTGAAGGAATATCTTTTGGAATTTGTTGATCTCTGTGTTAGGGAAAATTCCTAAAATACACAGTTTGGGTTGTAGTGTGATAGGAGAGCCCATTGTGTCATGCAGGAATCTCACCACCTGGGTCCAGAAGGCCTGAATCTTTGGGCACTGCCATATTAAGTGAAAGAATGTGCCTATTGCTTGATTGCACATTGTACATGTTATAGACTGATTCTGTTTATATCTAGAAATTCTATATGGTGTGAGGTAGGATCTATGTAATATGAAAATCTGGGTCAACCTATCCGATAATTTAGGGGATACCAGTTTGCAAGCATCAAGAGCATCACTCCATTCATCATCCTCCATATTGCCCACCTCCACCTCCCTCTCCCACCTAGGTTTCAGTGCATATGCAATTTTGGTTGCTGTCGGTGTTGTCAGCATAATGTAAAATTGGGAGATCAATTTTTTGGGGTCTGGGTATTTTATTGATTCCATGAGGGGATTGCCGACTGAGATGAAATCCTCTGTGGGGAATTGTGATCGAAAGGCGTGGCGGAGCTACAGATATCTGAAGAATAATTGGTTTGGAAGCATAAATTCAGATTTTAACCTGTCAAAGCTCTTCAGTTTACCATTACTGATGATATGAGACAAGTAAAAAATCCCTTTGGAGCTCCACACCTCACTGTCCGGGATCGTTAAGAACTCAGGCAGGTCTGGGTTGTGCCATATAGTGGTAAAGTCATGTACTGCTGGTATGCTCAACTTATCTGAAGCAAGTTCTTTGTAGCGCTTTTTAAGATTAAATCAATGGGCAGCGCCGCTTTCAACCCTTTATTCGGCCGCTAGCGGGGTTAAAAGTGACCCACAAGCGGCCGAAAAGCGCCTAAAATGACAGTAAAGTGCCGCTAAAACTAGCGACGCTTTACCACGGACACCCCGCGACTTAGTGAGAAAGTGCCCTTAAAGAGCAACTGTCAACTCTGTCCTGCAGCAGCTCCTCCTCTGAACCGCTATTGATTTACCAACAGTCTTATTCACTTTAATGGGAAGGCTGGTGAGGGATGTGGTGGCAGCAGGTGAGTGAATGCCCGCTAACAGGCGCTGCCATGATGGATCTGAAATGACAGGTGCTCTTTAAATGTAAGGACTTATTCTTGCTGGTCTTTAATCTTTAATGTTTGCAAACAAAATGAAGGTTTCCCCATTTAGAATAAGCTGTCAGGTTAGTAAAACAGCGATATCAGAACCGATTACAGTTTGTAGTGTACATAGATTTGCAAAATAATGGGGTAAAGGAATATTCCTGAACTTTGCGAATGCATCAATGCAGTGCATGTTATATCAACTTGCAGGGCTTGGATTCAATGAATGAGTTTACCAAAAATGTAAATAATGCAGAATATACAGACTCATGATATATAACTAATCTTCATTTCATACTAAATAAACTAAATTATTAATGTATCTTAAATAGAAAACTACCTTTCGATTTTTACGCCAAAAGCATTTTATTAAAATAAATGTGATTAAAAACAAAAAAACAAACAGATTTAAATTAAAAAAAATCTTTTTTTAATTTTTTTTTTGATTATTTAAAAAAATCATTGATTTTTATCCACCCTGCTCAGGAGGGTCATATTCTCTCCCTTATGCTTGGTAGAGAACTGTCCGGTTTAGTCAGTAAAGCTGGCTTTACATGGATCAAAATTCAGCCAGTTCAGCGGGGATCGGCTGAATTTTGATCAATGTATGGGCAGGCTGGATCTACTGATTTCTGTGCAAGCAGCCTGTCGGCTATAACCGGCAGCGTTGATCAGTGTATTCTGATTGTGGAAGAGTCTCCCTGCTGTCAGTGTACGATAGCTCAGCAGGCAGGGTTTCCACGTCCACACATTCGATTTGGATATATATTTGTTTTTTGTTTTTTTTTTCTCAGTCAATGGGCTGCTTAAAGCAGGGTTCACACATATGAGATGCAAGAACCAGCACAATTTGTGTGGGTTCCTGCATGGAATCTCTCTCGCAGGCAGTTCACACTGCCCTATGCGAACCACTGTGGGTGTCAATAAAAAGCTAATGACACCACCAAATCGGTTTGCAGATCGCAGTGCGAACTGTTAAATTGTGCAGGAATCTGATCACATGGGTGTGAAAATCAATGCGATTCGATTACACTGCAGACCAAAAAAAGGCCCCTGCAACCATTTTCGTCCAAATTCAGCCATACAATCTGTATGGCTGAATTCGCATCGCACAGTCATTGCATGTGATCTGCACAGCACTGCGGTGCGAATCATATGCAATGTCTGACAACGCATTAGTGTGAACCCAGCCTTATACAGAGGATATCAACTCTCATGCAGTTAGTGCTCAGCTTCAGATAAGTGCCATAGATACGCCTTGCAAAATCTTTGTTAAATATTACAAGCAGTAAAAATATAAATATAAGAAAAAAATCACTCGAAGTCAAAACCAGCAATGCACTTAAAAAAGTTTTACAAAACCCCACAAGTATATTTTATTACATTGTAACAGCAATGGACTAACCTCTGACTTGCTGCTCTAGATTAAGAATAACGGCTACAGCCTGATGAAGAATTAGCAGTTTTGTCTGTGGTTTTTCACTCTTTAGATGTAACTGGCACATGCGCCCAAGCTCTTTAAAGGCTTCGTTTATGTCTCTAACACGCAAACGCTCTCTTGCGTTGTTTGCCATTCTCCTCTCCCTCTCTCTCTCGAGCTTCTGTTCTGGATTTAAATCCTCGTCTTCATTAATACTGCTGGAATACATGAAAAATATTTATAGTTATGGGGAATTAAAAATTTTTTTTTCACAGTAATACACAGATTTTGAACAGCAGTTAAAATACATGACTTTAATCAGGAATCGATGGCTACCATTTCATTCTCTGTGCCATCTAACCGAGTACATAATAATAACATTCGCAAAGCAACATTACACCAGTCCAGATGGTGACTTCAGAGAATGCTAATTTAAATTTTTAATAGAATTTACAATGTATTAATTATGTTTCCTTGTAGTCAGGCAGTCTTCTTAATAACCCTACTGGGAGCCTCAGCAGCTTGTGCAAGCTTTCCTCTTCACAAACTAAGCACATCTATGGTTGTCTGCAAGTCCGCAAGGGAAACGGTTTGATTCATCTTCATCTTCCATGAAACATACTTCTCTGCCTAGAAACTGTCAGTGTGCTTTTAAAGGAGACGGCTAGAACTAGGCTCCTCTTGTTAATTAAAAACAATTTGGTCAAAAAAAAATCAAACTAACTTTGGCTATGTACTCATTTCAGCATTCTAATGTAATTTAGTTACAAAAATGCCATTAAGACTTCATCAGTAAGGTCAACTTTAGATACCTTGTCCTCCCTCTAGAACCTTTCAGGTCACTCTGTGATCCTTCATCATCTGATTTCATGTCATCTGACGAGCCATGATCGTGAAGGTTCTCATCTTTATCTTTATGCTCTGACTTTACTTCTATAAGGGAAGACAATACAGTCTGGCTTGACAATCCACCGGGCAATGCTGTAACAAAACATAAATAAATAAGCTAACAAACTCATTAGTGAAACATCTTGTATTTGGTTATGCTGTAGGTAATCTAGCAGCAAAGCATACAAAAATAAAATAAAACATACATAAGTTAAAATTAAATACAACAAACATTATTTTAAAAACCAAGATCAAGGTATCTTAATACTGGTCTTTAATGAAGAATAAGGCTGGCCATACTTTTTACAATTTTCCTTTAGATTTACCAAAACCATATGATAGGAGGTCAAACCTAAACACTTTGAATCTGTATGCAATCAGGCAGGCCCTTGCACTACATAGTTGAAGGTAAATCTAACAGAATTCAGAGAAAACTGTATAATGTATGGCCAACTTAACTGTTCACATTTTGCACATGTCAGGAAAGAAACACGAGTGTGTCATAAAATATGCCACCTTAAGCTGGAAACATCCGAATATCAGCCGGTTGGTTCAGCAGGAACTGGCCAACATTCAGATAGTGTGCACAGCTGCCTGTTTGACAGAAGCCGGTCTCATGACTGGCTTGCGTCAAATGGTTTTGCTGTAGAACCAGCATTTGACCAGTAGCCAATCAGTGCTCACAGCCAATGGCTGTATCACAGCGAACAATCCTATATAGGACTCCTCTACACAAGTGCTCTTTGGTGCAGGATCCCTGTAATAAACCTACTAATCAGCATCAACTCAGTCTCAACTTGTACACAACACAGCGTAGACAGAAAAGAGACACACAAAAAGCACATGGACACACGAAGACTAATCTCTTCCAAAAATTATCTCATCACAGTATACACATCATTGTACCGTGGTGTAAGTTTTAGGCCCCATTCACACCTGCACAATTGGAAGGTTCACCAGAAGCACTTCAATGCTTGACAATGGATTGCCATTATATTCAATGCTCCCCATTCACATCTGAATGTACTACATGAGGTTCTTTTGTGGCAGTCGTGGGTTTTGTTCCCAAAAGACTTCAATAGGAAGGCCTGAAAAAGGTTTGTAACGTGTGTTTTCTTGCCTAGTAATTGGCCTTCAATTGGCTAAAAAAAGCTCAAGTCTGAAACATACCCCAAAACACCTATACAAAGTCCCAAAGATGCTCAGCTCAAGTGTGAATGGGGCCTTATACTTTGTCTCAATGTATTTTTTTTCATTTATGGGGAGCTTTCTCTACAACACAATTTGTTGTTCTTAAGTAAGTTTGCCATAAAGTGACTACAACCAAGATGGAGCTGTAGTAATCCCTAACATGAGAGCTTCTTTCATGGTATGTGGGTGCTAAGATTGATTATAATTATGTGTATATATGTTACCTCTATAATTGTCTTGGGTTTTATGGTTTATTTCTGTGCTTGCAGCAGAGACTGTGCTGGACAGAGCTGAATGGTCACTGTTTAAGCTCACTGCATCTTCTCTCTGATTTCCCAACTAAAACAGACAACAGATACAAAATATTATAAAGCAGAAAGTATCCTGTGATTGAAGAATATGCACAATACTTCATGCCTGCAAAAAACCAAACCAGTATCAGAGGATATTTAACAAAAATAGACATTTGAGGAGTGATGTAAACAAAACATCCAGCTGTGCTTTTCAATGGCCACAATACAAAAGTCAGTATTTAACATTCCGTTGCTTCACAATGACGTTGTTCATCATTAAACACATTACAAAATCAACATGTATTCAAATCTCCACAGCAAACACAATCTGAGCTCCCGCAGACATTTAATGGCAATTTAGAGTTCTTATCTTTTTTTTTTTTTTTTGCTTTTTCGATTCAGGGTGATTTGAAATTAACAGAATGTACAACAGGCAAAGATTGATAGATTCTGGATACAATTTTCAATCTATTTCTGGTTTTGGATTTTGTTTCTGAATTTAGTGTCCACAAAATATGTGCTCAATAAATGATTCAGTATACTAGAATAATATTTGATTAGTGTGTTCATATTATCGGACTCAACCAAATAACTTATTCATAAACATATCACCATCACACCATGCAGTAAACTGGATCCCAACCGGTAATAGGCAGGTTCAGGGGTTAAAGGCACATTTAAAATAATGTTTTGGAGTTTCAGCAAATACTGTATAAAATGAGATATTTCAGTAAATGACTTGGAAAATGTCCAGCATAATAGGGCACTGGTAGTAAACATACCATAATGTACTAGAGATAAGTTGACCCTCAAGGGGTACTTGGTAAAAGCAGATTTATATAATAGAAGTAGATTAACAAAGCAGATTCAGATGATGTAACTGCACCCCCTAACAAGAAACCTAGAGCTTCTCTGCTTCAAATGAATAGAAAATGCATGGCTTGAGAGTTTTCTTTGACATTATTCCACTGGCACAGAAAATGGTAAACCTGTGAAGTGCCGTAATCACCGCAAACAGAGGTTACAGACCGTCCAAAACCATTTCACTGGATATATTTTAAAGGTAGCTGATGAGAATTGCTAAGTAGGTATGCTATCAATACAATATTTCAAGTCAGAAGCATTAGCCTGTTAATTAGACTTGCACTGTATTGCTAACTCTGAAATTAATAAACAATTAGTGGTAGAGGTTACATCAGACCAATATAGACATTTAGGCCTAAAACTATAACTAATATTTATACAATAGTGTTATATCCTGCCAAAAAGTAATTACATAGGGCATACATATAAATTGCTTGAAAGCTGATGCTTTTTCTTATTTTTACTCTTAAGCCTGGTACATGGGCCAAATATCTACCAGTAATGGCTGGTTCAACTGAAACTTTGCTGGCTTCCATTGAACAGGCATGCTGGTAAACCAGCAACTGATTGGCATCCGATCTGTCCTGATGGCGGGGGTGGGGAGGTGTCCCCCTATCAGAACACAATAGCTCAGTGGGGAGATCAATGTACTAGCAATGCAATTGATCGCTCTGCAGGAGTGATTCCCCCACCTTTCACATCAAGTGTGTGGAATCTTTGTTTTTTTAGTTCAACCAAAAAAACAAAAAAGGATCTGGCCTACTTATGCAACTGGAATGAAGTTTCACGTGGCCAAAAGTTTTGGGAAATAACCTACATGCAATGTTTTCCAGGTTAAACCATATCTCTTCAAACAAAAGTTAGCTTTGGGTAAACTTAATTTAAACCCATTTTTAAATGCTAGCACATTTTAAATAATGTATACAATCATTACATTACACTTAATATCGGGCGCTTTCATAAAGATTAGTTTAAAAAGCAATTACAAAGCCCAACACTCTGCCTGCTCTTTTTATGATTGGCTAAAAATCTATTCTGCGGGTTAAGAGGAAGGTGATATGTCCCTTCCCTGACACATTTAGCTGTGTGTGTAAAACTGCAGGGGATTTTAATTCACGGACTACTCACATCATAGTAGCAAATTATTTATAAAACTTGAAATTGGCAGTCTCTAGCATGCCTCAGGTCAGCAGCAAACAATATAAAATAATAATATTCCATATTTATCTGACTATAAATCTCTAAAAAATATAAAACGTATTTTTTTTTTTAGGCTTGAACATATTAAATAACATTAAAAATGTTATACATTTTCTTTAGTACTAGTCACATCTTGATTTGTACTCTATTCCTCAAATGCCCATGTATGCATTTAAGATGGTAACCCTAGCTGTAAAATTATAATTGTTTACATACAATTGCACACAAAAAGAGAAAGTGTGTCACCAGTAAATTAAAATCTTCAAGAAGCAGTATAGATGGCTTATAAAAGCCTCTTTTTTTTTTAAAACACCTTAAAAACCAATGACCTTTCTAGGGGGTTCATTTATATTTACATTGTTAATCTTCCCATCACGTCATCTCACCCAGGAGCATGCAATTCAAGCTTAATCAAATTAGCACCAACTTCCTTTCAGCCCATCTGTAATCCGATTCCATTTGCAAATGTTTCTAGCATGTTTCCTGAAGAATGTAACTTTCACAGTCAGCGTTGTCCTTTTTAACTTGTGCTGAGCCTCTGCTTTGTTCTACTCTTTCAACACCTCTAGTGTCAATCTCACTTGCAAATGCTTACCGAGGTGCACAATACCCAAAGGGTTAAAGCCATTAAGATGGCAATGTCCACACACAACAGGTGTACAAACAGTTCTTTGTCTCCACAGAGTGGCCTTCTCAGCATGGCCTGATAGGATGGAGTTTTAATTGTACGGCTCATTAGCATACAGCTGACAGTCTGCTGTTTGAGTTCAGGACTGTTGCTTAAGCCAAACTTGTCTACATTTCAATAACTACAGAGACTTCAATCCTCAATAAAACCGGGCTGCAACAAATGGACTACATTGTTTTTTTGTTTTTTTTTTAAAGACACGCTATTTTTTTGTTTGTTTGTTTAAAGAACCTACCAGCACAAATGTCCGAACTGTAATGTGTGAACTTGTCTAATGAGCTCCTTCACATGAGCCAGGGAGCAAATGACAAGTGTTCATTCTGAAGGATTCTTTTTCTGATAGTGCTCAGTCAGGGCAAATGCACTGGATGTAAACCTTTCCAGCAGGTACAGCACAACATTGTCATTAATCTGACTTTACAAAAAGAATGACAATGTGAGCTAAGTGCTTTGCAATAAGCTTAATACCCTGCAACATTCAAGACACACAAAGAACATAAGCTACAATGGTAGCCATGATTATCTTATATCCATCTACAAACAATGTTAACTGCCTACTATTAGCTACAACAAAGAAAAAACAATGAGAAAACTCTGAGCTTTAACAGAAAAAGTGGCAGATGAAATATAGCCAATCAGCAAAAAGCATCTGTCCAAAAATCAACAACCTGTATTAAAAGAGAAGTATGGGATTTTCCCCATTCATACTTACCTAGGTAGATGCTGCATCTGTCCCCCGGCGCCTCTGCACTAAGAACTGAGCGATCAAACATCACCGATGGCTCAGTTCTCACAGCTCCCCGAGCAGAGAGCTGCAGACTGTTGTCAGCAGCTCTCCTCTCTGCTCCCTCCTCGCTCACTGAAGCGCTGAGCTGTGGAGGGGCAGGGAGCGATCATCTCAGGCTCTTAGTGGCTCGCTGAGAGGCTGAGATGGGTGTTAGTGTCCAGGCATCTGGCGGATCCAGACTTAATTGTTGCGATGACGTGGTGCCTGGACAGATTTCTGTGATGTCAGCAGAGAGCAGACTTCAGACAGCTCTCTGCTGAAAACAGGTCACAGTAGTGCAAAATGAATTGCACTCCTGTGATCCATAGGAGGAGTACAGCCAAACGAGCTTTGGCGGGACTTCTCCTTTAATTCTTGAGCCTACAAAACCATCCTAAATTTAAAAGTGAAACTTCAGTGAAAATCTGACTAAGTCCAAACCTACTCCCACCACCATTCTAAGCCTATTCTATCTAACCCTGTAAAGAAAAGATCTGTATATTACATATTCTGAAGTTTCTATGGTCCAGTCATATGATCTCTCCAGCGGCGGTCTGTGCAGAGGATGGATCACTGACAACGGCTGCAAATTCCTAGGAGATGACTATGGGGAATCCATTGTCGGCTGTCCCTCCTCTATACTGGAGCCGCTGCTGACAGCTGATCATGGGACCAGACCACAGTGGCTTCAGAATAGTTAAGTATAAACATCTTTTCTTTACAGGGTTAGACAGAATATAGGCTTAGAGTGGGAGTAGGTTTAACCTTAGATTAGAACTTCCACTTTAAGCGATTCTTATTCTGCGCAAGAAAAAGCAACGCAAATAAACTCTGACACAACCTAACTTTAAATAAGATTGTTTTCCTAAATTAATTATGTAAAGGAGGGGTTCTCCTCTAAATTTAATCTAATCTAACCTCTTAAGAGAACATCACTACAAACATACACATACTAAACCTTTTGGAATTAAATTTAACATTACAAAACACTGTTTTTGCTTCATAAACAGGTCCTGGATTAAGATTCCCTACTAGCTAAACATTCTGGTAGTGTCTTAAAATAGAGCATTTCATTTTATGGAAAAAAATGCATCACTAAGACAACAGCCCTCAAAAATTGGTATAGCAGTCTCTTGAATTACT
The DNA here is from genome assembly GCF_042186555.1 of Aquarana catesbeiana. Lineage (NCBI taxonomy): Eukaryota > Metazoa > Chordata > Amphibia > Anura > Ranidae > Aquarana > Aquarana catesbeiana. The sequence goes on along the minus strand of NC_133326.1, from coordinate 87,276,897 downwards.
GTCATTGTAACGGCGCATCCTCGAATAGGATTATGCATTAAGACCATTACAGCTTGTAAGTCTTGTTTTCTATAAGGTTTTTTATTTATTTTTTTTCCTTAAAAGGTTCATTTATTCGTCGTTACTTGTTCTAAAAATGTTGCATAACAAAATAATTAAAAATAAGCATGCTAGGACTGAAAATTATTCTTTTACCCTATTTTTCTTAATAGTTCCCATGCTTTAAAAAAGATGGAATAAATCATTTTACCCTGCTTAGGGATTACTCTAGAAATTGTTTCCTTTCCAGTGTTACTTCCACTACAGCTGTGTTCGGTCTCTATTCATTTTTGTGGGGTTGAACTGGGGGGGAAAAAAATAAAATTTTAGGCCTGCTCAAAAAACATTTACATTCAAGCTGCATTCTGCCAGCATCTGCTATTGAAGTCTAGTTCCAATTTACAATAAACAGCTTTTCCAGACCAGAACGCTTGAAATTCAGTCCCTCTTGACTGCTTTTCCTATTCACTCTCCCTGCACAGTATTTCAAGGAGAAAAAATGTTCTGCCAATTATTACACATCTGGAAAAAATGCATGTATAAGCTAAAATATACTCTGCAGAAAGTGTCTGCTTTCGGCACATGGCACAGCAGGATTTTATGGGCCACTGACAAGGTCAGAGTATGCAAGCTATTCAGTTTTTTCTTCATTTCTCTTCCTAAATGTTGTACCTTAAATCTGAAATGAGTAGCAGGCGTCCTTAATCAAGTTAGTCTGTCCAAAATTATCATAAAGCAGTCTAATAATACATTTTAGTTAACTCCTGCCTGCTTGGATTTCCATAACACTGATCATTTACCGGTCCACACAACATGCTGTTAAAATAACAGTACAAATCAAACACAACGTGAAAGACCAGTATGATGCACTTACCATTGAGGTCTGTCTGTTTGGTACAAGTCCTGCTGTTCCATAGTTAGATGTCAGGCTTACAATGGGTCCATTGTGTGCTGCGCCCAGTAAGCTGTGGATATCAGCGGGCATGCTTGTGGAAGGTCCTACTGCATGGTTCCGCAGTACATGTATAGCGTCATCAAGCCTATCCAAACGATCTTCCATTCGAGACTGCTGTAATGAAACAAAATCAGTTATTTTACTGTCTAAAGTCCAACATCTTTATCAAGGTTTTAATTGTAGGTTGTTCACCAGCTCAAGCCTTCAAATAATAACAGTTTTAATTCAGCAACATATGAAATATTAAAATGCCAGTAATTACAGTATTGTAATGTATGATCTTTACACTTTTTAAAAAAAAAATTACAAATAGAAGATGCTGTTTCATGGTGATTTGTATGTTTGAGATGTGCAAACACGTTATGGTTTTTGTTTAGAACATGTGAAAATGTATCTAAAAAAAAAATAAAACTAAATAAAGCTTCTGTAGAAAAAATAAAGAGCAGTCTAATGTAAATCAAATTCTTGTGTAAAGGTTTTAAAAATAGTGTTCTTCTAAGTATACATAGGAGCACAATCATATTAGTTCATTGCATATCGAGAACAAGGCCCTGTGGGTGGGTGTTTTAGGTGTGGTGCATTAAACAAAATATCTCTCATACATGACAGATGGGAGTTCAGTGGTTATGCATGTAAAACACATGTAAAAAGCAGCACACAGTTGTGAAGTGGGCCCAAGCTTCCTGCAATGCAGTGCTACACAATGGTTGGGCTTTACGGTTCATTCTCATAATGCATATTTATTAAACCAGACAACTCACTGAAAACCATGCACATGCTTTATACCGGATATATGGTCTAAAATATTTCTAACAGAGAGAGAGTAAATACAGTGAGCAGCTGGGAGCTCTTCTCTACTTGCTAATCTGAAAATCTAAATAAAATATAAAGGTTGAACGTGTAAAAATATGAAAGCCATGCTAAAATTACTTCAGGATAAACACTGCAAAAATATCTAAAAATATGTTTGTTTCCCTTTAATGGAGTGAAGGCAACAAGAACAGAAAACTAACCACTTCCACTGTGTGCAGGCAACAGGAGATCTGTATTCATATTTAGAAATCGTTAGGCAAGTAGGGGTTGCCAATTTAAATGTTAGTAAAGATTGATATTTGTGTGGCTAAACAGCAATTTACTGATATATGACGACTTGAGAAAAGTAAAGGAATGATAATCTAATTGGCTTTTTCCTCTATTAACTTGTGGTGTTTATTTACAGGATTAAAACATTTGCTGAAACTCTGAAGCTCAACAGATTTGGCAATCCAAAATACCTAAATCAAAGAGATGGGGGTGAATGTACAGACCAAGCCAGGGGCAACAGATGAAGTCATACAAGCGTTGCATTAATTCAAAATGTGACAACTAGACAATTGAAGATATGGCGGTGGCCCATTTTGTGCAAACTTCTAAAATGAACACTCTTTAATTTCATCTGCATATTGGCACCCAACACTTAACAAGTAATAATACCACATTTATCAACCAGACACATTTAAACACATTTATAAGTATCCCAAAAAAGATCAATTAATATTGTTTTTTTCATCCTTTTTAGTTTCAAAATTTGAAATAAATTGCTCATTGAGCTTAGGATTTTAAAATTTAATATAACAGTACAATAGCTTTCTGAAATCAGATTACTTATTCACAAACCAGTAAAAAAAAAACAAAAAAAACACAAAAAAACAAAAAAAAAACCAAACATACAGGGGCATTTGTGTTACGCAAAGCAAGGTTTAGGGAAGGAAAATCAGGATAAAGCAACATAAACAAACACAAAACAAATTGCACCAGCTAAAGAGAAATACTACTACCTCACAGACATCCTTTAAGAATGACATAGCATCTTGCAAATGCTCGTGGAGTTGCTGTTCAACCCGATTTTTCTGGCAAAGTCAAGACAGAACAAGAAGCACAGCAAAGGTTAAGATTAATTAAAGGGAAGAAGAGGAAAGGCTGATGCGCGTGTGTGCTTGAAATGTTAGTCACATTAATGCAGGGGTCCAATTGTTAAGAAATACATGAGCCTACAGACAGTCAGTACAAGACAGAAAGTGAAAAGAAATCATTTAATCTTTGACTTTTATAACCTATTACAGTAATAATGAATGCTTTGAGTTCTTTCATCTTTTCCAGTCAGATTTGGTCATTTTGGTGGTATAGCTTAAATTTACACGATTAAAAAAACAAAGTTAAAGAAAAATAAACTAAATACCAATACCATGTTAACTATATTACATGTGATTAATAGAGGAGTTATAAAGTGGAAGTAATAAAGTGGAATGGGTTAAGTGAACAAGCTTTTGACAACAAAGCTAAAATGTGTGAAAGCAAACACAGGTGACAGAGAGAAGTGAATGCCTTTATGGCTGGGAAGAGTAGTTGAGATAACTACACTTCATTCAAGCCCAGTAAAGCAGTTTCCTTGCATATGGCAAGTCAGATGGAAAAAAAAAAAAAAAAAAAAAAGCAGTTTGACGTTTTGGTTTTAGGTTCAACAAAACAACTTGCATCATTTCATGAACTATACCCTTTTCACTACACATTAGTGCTGAAAACGAGCTTTGGGTTTATAGGAGGATACTAGCCTCCCATAACAGTAATTTAGCAGCAGCTGTCTCTTAAACAGAGGCTTGACGACTAGGGAACAGATGGTGAAAGACACACCCTATATGTTTTATATTGTTCATTCAAACCAGACCACTTGCTAGCAAAGAATTTATCTGTAACATCATACGGCTGAGTTCATAAAGAAACGGACAGCTATGAAAAATGTAAGAACTTTAAAAGCACACTTTCCATAAAACAACAATACAAACCCACTTACCAGGGAGTGGAGGGAATTTTCATAGCTTGGAGATGACGGTGTTTGCCCTCCTTGTCTAGACCACTGGTTGGCACCTAGCAAGAATAGGACAAAGGACTATAACAAATTGTATAATGTACAAAAAGCTACGGTGGTAAAACATGCATTGACATTTTAAATAATGTTCATTGCATACTTTTGCGGGGAAAAAAAAAACACATTTAAAGTGGCCTTGTTCATTATATGCTTACTTTTGGCTATTTATTAAAGCCTAAAAGTCAGGGAATATCCTGACCAACACCAGTTTGAGTGTTGTTTTTAATATTCAAGGGAAGTACAGGTTAACAACCGGGCAAGGAAAAGCATGCCTAAGCATTCAAAGGGTGACCATTCCTCCAGAGCATAGTATGAAGAAAATTAGGACATGGCAGGTGTAGGAAAAATTCCTCAGAGTCCACATGGAAAAACTTATCATATATGGACAGCCTAAAGCCTGGTACACACAGGCTGAATATCAGCCGGTGCAACAGAAACTGGCCACCGCTCGGGCCTGTCCAGGGGGGGGTCATTGCTGTACTAACATCAGATAGTTAGTACAGCAAGCACCTTTTTTTTTTTATTCCGTTCAGCCCACTGGGTTGAACTGAAAAAAAAATAAAAAAAATAAAAAAAAAACTTATAGTGTTTACCATGTTAAGTCTGAGAACACTGACTAAATGATAATTAAGTTTATGGCCACCTCTATGAAAGGGTACCCCATTCAGAAAAAAAAACTCTCACATTAGCAAGCAGAAGGCATTTACATTGCCATATATCCCCATTGAGAATAATCCCTCTAATTTGTACAACTAAGCACAGGTTTTATTAAATACACTGCAATATAATTGTGTTCAGGTCCAATGACGGTCATGGATGAACAATATCAAACGGCCTATAAAAAAGTGACACCCGTTTATCAGTTCGATGTGGTCTCCTCCCCATGATGAACAAGACATAAATGATTTATTTGCTCACGCGTCACTTTCCATATAACCTCACCCACTGAATAATGCAGCAACAACATTAATAAATTATGGATATGCCACTGAACACTGAAAAAAGCACATCAAAGAAAAGGCCTATGGGTATGTTTCTTCAATCACAACTGTGTCTGGGAAAGCAGGGATAAGTTTATTACAAATTCGTTGCTGGGTATTTCACAAATGAATATAGTTTCCAATGAAAGCAATGCACAAAGACAAAACAGCAGTGAGCAGCATTTAGAGAAAAGGCAACATGTCAGATTCCACAAAAAGCTGGGTGGTTACAGTCTGTTAAGAATGAAGTATCTATGCTGGAAAGACTGTTACAAATTTGTACAGATGAATTCTGTGTTGCTTTCTCTAGATACTAGAAAGAGAATCCATTTTATCATGTAACTGTAAGGAGGGCAGCCACTCTCTTCCTCATTAGATGTGTTGATACAGAAGCTCAGTTTGGCAGAGCTTGTTTTAGCAGCTGCTGCTACTCATCACTCATAAAGATCTACGCTGCACAAGTTTTAAATTTACCACATCAGGTTAATCTTCCTAAATCAATCAATAAATTGCTCAGGAGGGACTAACAAAAGTCGACCATTGAAGATCCACCCCAATGTTTTAAAAGGTCAAATATTTTTTTATTTTGTTTCACAGAAAGTCAGAGAACTTCATCTTAATACCAAATATAACTTCTTCAGAACCAGGATTTGTTCCCATTTTAAACAGAATATGAATGTGTGAATTTCCTTTTACTCTGTTGCCACATCATTGCTAATTACATGAAACCTAAAGCAGTTTTAAAATGAATACCTTTTACAGAAACTAAAAATGCCTAATTTTGTTTTCAATGGCTGTGCAGTGTTTTCTCTACAAATAACCCGTTTTGATTGTTATCTGCACTTAAGCCCACATTCACATTGGGCCAATTTGGCATGCGATTTGACATGTTAAATCGCATGCCAAATCGGTGGCTATTGCCACCAATGGCATTGTTCAAATCTTTGCAGCGCCACACCGATTCCTTAAAGTAGTTCCTGTATTACTTTTGGCGACTTTGGGGTGATTTGATGAGACATCTGTGCATGAACACGCACTGTTGTCTGTCAAATTGACCGACCCCCCCGAAGTTGGATTGCATTGCCAGTTTGAAATCGTGCAAGATCAGTTGAACTCGGACGATTTCTAACCCACATCAGTGTGAACCTGAGCTTAAGGGCCAGTTCACACAGGACTCTGTGCCTTGTTCATGTGCAATTTCTGTACAGAGCGATTTAGACAACCCATTTGAATAGGCTGAAATTGCACTGAATGCAGAAAAAGTAGTGCGAATGCTTTTAAAAAATGCACCACACCAAATTGCATGGTAGTGCGGCACTATGTGATTTGGTGCCCGCAAATGCACTGCTTTTGCAACCTGCTTTGGGTGTTAACATTACACTGGCACCTGCATACACATCACAAGGGCATGATGTTTGAATGCGGTGCGGAAAAATGCGCACAGAAAGCGCGTTTCCCTCACCGTGTTTTGCTGTGAATCGGGCCTGCTTTGTAAAATACCCACCAGGGTAGAATAGAGCTGTTTTATGAACACTAATCAGCCTGGAAACAGGTAGGCAGGACGAAGTAAGCATTATACATTGGTGGAACAAAACAGAATTTACATTAAAAGTGCTGGGGAAAACAATAGAAAAATGAAGGAAATTCTGTAAAAACAAAACAGTGAAAGCTGTATCTTTAAAGCACGGTGTGCTTGATAATGTTAAAAAAAACAACGCATATAACGCAGAGTTTAAAGATCTGAATTGAAAGACTGCCAAGTATGTACTGGTGTATTTACTGTAAATTAATCCACTTGGGCCAAAAAATTCTATTTACTTTAAGGCTAACCATCCAATTAACAAAAAGCAGGATGTTTATCATTTCTGACCACACTATGATACATCAAATTAAAAAAAAAAAAATGTTAATCAGATGGATGTATTTTATTTTTGTAATGCTAAAACAACAGTATAAGTTCCCATAACATCCAGACAGTGATCTTTTCTATATAATTTTTAAGCTGTTAAAAAAAAATGTAATACTACTGTATCACTGTATATTAAAAAAAAAAAAAAAAAAAATGAATAAATAAAATCACAGGAGTTTTAATGTTGGTCTGAGTAGAACAGCTGTTCACATTTCACTAGACAGCTGAAGTGGGAGTGCGGGAGTAGACAGTCACCCACAGTTCATTATTCATACATCAGATAACCATCATACTTGCAACTATTTAGCACAGCGTCTGAAGTTATTAATAATTAAGGAAACATGGATTTAACCAGCCTATAATAATATGCAGAAAAGGAAAGGGCTAAAATTAGGCTAAAAAAACACTATGTACAATCCTCGCTTGCTTTTGAAAAGTAACTTCACCCAGAAAGGGAAGTTGCGTTTTTCTGTCTCCTACCCCCTCGCTCTATCACTTTTGCTCCTTTTGTTTTTTTGGGGAGCCAGTACTGGATTTTGACAGGTGCCCACTCCCACTTTTGCTCAGATCGCCTACCCTCCCCTCAATCCCTTTGCTGCAGGACCACTCACAAAGCACAGCATGGCTTGTGCATTCACAGTGGGAAGCCAGCTGTGAAGCTGCAAAGAGTCATGGCCGGCTTTACTTAGTAAACATGCTGGCGCCGAGGACCCAAAGACAGGTGAAGAACCAGCCCGGTGAGGATGGCACTGGATCCTTGGACAGGTAAGCGTTCTTTTACTAAAAGTCAGCAGCTCCAGCATTTGTAGTTGCTGACTTAATTTTTTACATACAGCCTGAAGATCCTCTTTAAAGCAGAGGTCTGGCCACCACAGCAAAAATTAAAAGCCAGCAGTTGCACATACTGCAGCTGCTGACTTTTATTAAATCGGACACTTACCTGTCCTGGAGTTCGGCAATGTCTGCACCGCAGCTGATGTCTCCATTGCGAGTAAGGGAACCCGGCAGTGAAGCCTTACGGCATCATGTCGGGATCCCTACTGCGCATGTGTGAGGCTCCGCTCCTCTCTCCTACTGGCCCAGCAGCTGGAGGAGGGAGCCCGGGCGGTGACGTCAATACCTGTGGCTGAGGTTCCCGGAAGTGGGAACAGGATACCTGTGAAAGACCGGTATCCTGCCCCCCCTCCCCCCGAAAGGTGGCAAACGTGGCACCTGAGGGGGGAAGGAGTACGAGCGGAAGTTCCACTTTTGGGTGGAACTCCGCTTTAAGTAATCTTCAGACACAGATACTGTGATGTTATTTTTTTCCATTAAAAAGGTAACATTTAAAATAAAATACATAGGAAATCACTATTTTATGAATTCATGAAAATTTACTGAGCTAGAGGAAATATTTTATTCTTTTATTTTTTTTTTACATTTTTGTCTCGCCTGACCTTGTCATCTATAACAGGCACGTTTTAAATCTATAGTACAAACAGCACCAGATGAACTGGGCTATTATGTCTGGGGGTTGAGAAGGTCTGTTCAATCACATGACCACTGATTGGCTGTCTCCGTGGTCACATGATCAGATGCCAGTCCTGCAGTCTCCCAAACAATACTAGAGATCAGGACCTGTCTTTAACTGCATATGTGCAGTGTGTAGGCGTTAAAGCCCTCCCTCTTTGCTGCCACACACATGCGTTTTATATGGGCAGCAACAGGTTAAAGCAGGGTTCCACCCAAAAGGGAAAGCTTTGCTTATTTGCCTCCTCCCCCTCCGTTGCCACATTTGGCAATTTTTTGGGGGGAGGGGGAGCGGGTACCTGGTTTTGACAGGTACCTGCTCCCACCTCTAGCTGACTTCGCCGTGGCAAACTCATCCGGAAGTTCGGCCCTCTCCTCCATCCCCTGCTTTGTGCATGCGCAGTGGGGAACCATCTGTTTCCCTTAGCCGAGTTGGCGGCGGCAGCACCTGAGAGCCAACTGTAAGACTGGCTCAGGTAAAGACACCGCTGGATTCATGGACAGGTAAGTGTCCTAATATTAAAAACAGCAGCTACAGTATTTGTAGCTGCGGATTTTACATTTTTTCTCAAGGGGCCTGGAGCTTCGCTTTAACTCAAAGTGGTTTTCACACTATCTACATGGAAATGCCAACGATCTCTACCTTTATCAAAACTAGAACTGATGATTTGAGCTTTAAATACTGTTATCAGCCCTCAAATTTTCCACTCACCTACCCGCATTTTGCAAGTGGAAAATGAGGGCTTGTGAGTGTGGGCTGCCTGGGAGAGTAGGGTCGAGCACCGCCAGCAGGGAGCCGCTCTCCCAGTGATCTCCCCGGGGAAAGAGCGTGGAGGAAGAGGAGAGCCGTCGGATCACAGGGTGTGGATATAGCCCGCTATAACAGCTTACATTACAATTGCTGTCTGCTTGTGGTTACACACAGCCCCGCCTCCTGACCTGCGCCTGTGATAAACAGAATGCCGGTCCAAAACTGGGATGTGTTCTGTCCATCACAGACGCAGGTCATGAGGCGGGGCTGTGTGAACCCATGAGCAGATGGCAGTTCTAATGTAAGCTGGGCGGCACAGTGGTGCTCTTGCCTAGCAGTAAAAAGGGTCACCGATTCGAATCCCAACCACGACACTACCTGCCTGGAGTTTGCATGTTCTCCCGGGTACTTCGGTTTACTCCAACACTCCAAAGACGTGCTGGTAGGTTAATTGGCTTCTATCTAAATTGCCCCTAGTATATGGATGTGAGTTAGGGTAAGCTCCTTGAGGGTAGGGACTGATGTGAATGTACAATGTATATGTAAAGCGATGCGTAAAGTGATGGCGCTATATAAGTACCTTAAATAATAAATTAAAAAGTAATCAGCTGTTACAGTGGGCTATATCTGCACTCTGTGATCCGCCAGCTCTCCTTCTTCACTTTCCCTCCGCCCTCTCTCTTCCTCGGCACAGGTCACGCTGCAATGGTGCGCCACAGGTCACGCTGCAATGGTGCGCCACAGGTCACGCTGCAATGGTGCGCCACAGGTCACGCTGCAATGGTGCGCCACAGGTCACGCTGCAATGGTGCGCCACAGGTCACGCTGCAATGGTGCGCCACAGGTCACGCTGCAATGGTGCGCCACAGGTCACGCTGCAATGGTGCGCCACAGGTCACGCTGCAATGGTGCGCCACAGGTCACGCTGCAATGGTGCGCCACAGGTCACGCTGCAATGGTGCGCCACAGGTCACGCTGCAATGGTGGGCACTGATGGGGCTGCATTGATGGGCACTGGGGAGGCCACATTGATGGGCACTGATAAAAGTTGTCAACTTTCTAACTTAATTCTGCAGAAAACTTTTAAGTGTCATTTCATGAGATAATTTATGAGGGCGTGTTTAGGGGCGGTGCAGGGTAGGGATTGGGTGGGGCAACTGGTGGTGAGTAACCCTTAAGGCCTGGCTAGTAGCTCAGGACTTGAAATTTTGAGCCCTGCTGTTATGAAAATGTTGGCCTTTCGAGCTAAATGCTGCATTAAAAGTTAACGTTTTTCAGAAACCATGATAAGAAAATAAAAAGGCAATGGAGAGTATCTCATCTACACTCATCTCTAACGAAGGGACCTCTTTTGGATTTCATATGATACAGCAAGAGGTAGTAGCTACAGAACTGATAGTATTATTGCTTTTGTACCTCAAGTGATTTTTGCAAAAACGGTCAAATTGTAAAAAAAAAACAAAACAAAAAACCCCCCAAACCTTTAAGGTACTTAAGGTGCTTTTGCGAGGATACCCTATATTTTCACACATTTTTTTTCAATTTAACTATATTAAGGGGGCTATATTGAGACAATAAGCCCAGGTAGTGGCAAAAGCCGCCCAATTCTGCTGGTTGTCTAAAGCGTTTGACCAGGAAGTTCTCAAAGCCATGCGTTTCTAGGTTCACTGAAGACTAAGGGCTCTTTCACACGGACGATCCGTATGTCCGTTTTTCATCCTTCCGTTTTCGGATGAAAAACGGACATACATGTATCACTATGGAATAGCGGATGTCAGCGGATGAACGTCCGCTGACATCTGACCCGCTCCGATCCGAAAAAGTGTAACGGAGGAAAACCCTACTTTTCCATCCGTTTTCGGATGGGATCGGGTGACGACGGACTCTACGGTCCGTCATCATCCGATCCCCCATAGGGGAGAGCGGCGCTCTGACAGGTCCGTTGCTGCACACTGTGCACATCTGTCATCTTCCTGCTCAGCGGGGATCGGCGGAGCGATCCCCGCTGAGCAAGCGGGTGTTCACGGGGCGGATCATCACTGATCCGCCCCCTGTGGAAGAGCCCTTAAGAGACTGGTAAATGTGAGTTCAGCATTTGAGTAAATTGTCAGTGATCAGGAGGTTTTTCCAGCTGCCTGAATCATTCTCCATTAGTGACTGCAGCTGGGTGAATGTCTCTAAATCAAAATCATAGTTACAAGTTATTTTTAGCCTTTGCTCTGCAAACTATTACAGTGGTGGCAGAAAAACGATTACACTTTTCTGCCAAATTTCTGCAGTAGGGAACCCCTTCCTTCTTTACTTTGTTACTTTTAACTGTTGTCCTTTACTATCACAGGGAAAAGATCAGTTCCAACCCACCCCAGCTATTTATTGATCACGTTTTTGCATGCAAGGACATATGAATGCAAGAGACATAAATCTGTCATGCACAAACTTTGGTATATAAATTTGTCCATACCAACACTTTAAAAGCCCTTAAAAGTCATCAGCTTAGAGTTAACCATAAATGATGGCCCAAAAACTATTGCTCGCACTGTCATGTGCAGCAACCGAGATCATGTAACACGATTACTGTATTTGTATGTAGCAGCCCCCCCCCCCACGTGTTTACGCTTGTATTTGCGATTGCGTGTATGTAGGGGCCTGGGTTTAAAGTGCTTCAGTGTCATTAACTTTATACCTTTTTTTTTTTTTTTTTTTACTGCCGTGTCATATGAAGCTGACAAGACCCCTATAGAATAGCATTTTGAGTGACAGGTCCTCTTTATTGAGACATTAGGGGTCCATTACAAGCTTGAGGTCTCTCTCCTGCCCTCCACTGAAACTAACAGAGTATAGAACACGTTCCTTTAGTTTCTTTGGACACAGCAGTCAGGAGAAATTCATATATTACCCCTTCCAGGTTCTTTCTGGCTAAGGGAGATCAGCTTTAAGATATTCCCTGGTCTCCCTCCCCTCCACCCAACACCTGCCATGTGGGTCATGGGCCAGAAGGTGGGACAGTGGAGCCTGGAGAACATGATGGAGGGAAGGGGGATTGCATGTTCTGGGGCCCTTGAAAGAAATCCAGTGGATCCCTTTAATCTGAAGGGTTACAGTGGGCTTGTACTGTTTACACCAATTCCTGGCTGCTGTAGCAGTTGAGTGTGTGTGCAAAACATATGAAAAATTTTGGCGACTGTAATGTTTCATTAGAGCACCCTGTTTGAGACTTGACATTTTTGCTATTTATTTGACGCAACCTCATATTTTATATTTTACCAAACTCATGGGTATTATAAGTGTTTGTGTACAATAAAATTAATCTGAATGCATTTTTTACTTAAAATATAGATTTAGTAAACTGTAATACAACTATTGTGTGAAATAAATGACAATGGTTGAAATAACAATGGTCCACATCTATGCATTGTGTTGTGCTAAAATGCAGGTCTGTTGTCCGGTGGAGATGTGCACTAGGGTGCACATGGAAGTGACTGGTTTTAAAATGCACTCAGGTTCATGAATTGCAGTGATACTCAGATTAAGGTACATTTTTCCATGTGTTACAAAATACTAGAATGTGAATCCAGCCTAAGCCTAGGTTCACACATCATATATCGCATGGCCACGCAGCCTATTCATTTGAATGGGCTGATGTGCCTCCTGAAATGCAGGGAAAATGTCTCTGCAGCCTGCATCGGAACCGCAAGTGCAGTGCAGTTTCCAGCATGTGCAGTGTGCCATTGGTATTAATGGCACCTGCACGCATCCAGAGCATCTATCTGTGTGGGTGGTTGCAGGTGCAGGAACAGGTGCGGACCCGCAGAGGGAATCACCCACACAGATGTGAACCTAGCCTAAAAAGAGAGTACTTCTACAACCACTAAAAAAAAAAAAAAAAAAACAGATGTTATATTATTTCATCTAAAATAGTGTGTGAACATTTACTATAAACTACAAAACATTTTTTTAACATTAAAGTGAAACATATTCAAGCTCAAAATTAAATGGAAACAAAAAAATAAAATCTACCCGGCAAAGGAGATGGTGACCCAACTGGTGTTGAAGGATTTGATGGGAAACTACTGCTGGTGTGTTCTGGAGAATAAATCTAAGCGAGACAAAAGAAAAACACCAGGTAAAGGTTAACCATACCGAGAATTTATAATGTATCAGCGTAACATAGAAGCAGACAACTCATTGTTTCAAAGAGTCAGTATTTAACGATCATGCTGGCTGATTATTTTTTTCCAGGCCATGAACATCTTAATGCATTGGGAAAATAAGAGGTACAGTCTGGAGACACAGCAATAAAACACCTTTAATTCACAGAATAGTGGGAACTTTGTCTTTGAAATATTTTGAAATTCTAGTTCATTACGCAATGCTAGTGCTGTCGTCATACAGCAGTGCTTACCTTGCCTGAGGTCAGCCAATTCCCATTGTGTCAATGAAACAAAAGCTCAGCTAAGCTTCCTGCATTTGAAATACAAGGCAATATTTTCACCTCCCAAGAGACAAAATGCTGGCAACAGGCCAAACACACTTGAATAGAAGAGTTCATTATCCTTAAAGTTAGCAGCACAGTGCACAAATTGCTTGTGAGATCTGACAGGAAATACATAGACCCTGCTTACAAAAATACACAATACATCCCACACTCCAAGAGGATAATGTGATACGGTAAAGATTACCAAGAATGGCCCTTATGAGTTGTGTGTAAGTCATAAACACAACACTAACTAGAGGCCTGCAATTTCTGTCCTGTGGTGTATAAATTCAAAATTCAGCTTGTGACCTGCTTAGCGAAAAATTACAAAAATGAATAATTCTTACACCTTCTTCAAGGTCTAAATGGTAACATGACTTATTCTCCATCAACAAAGAAGACTCCACCTCCCATTAGTCATGGTCCATTCCTGTCAGCGGGGTGCCAATATGCCCACATCTAATGAAAAGGATGAAGACAAAAGCTACACAATGGGAAGCCCACAGAGCCAGACCATGGAGCTGTTAGTCCGATTTTTTAAACACGGCAGTGTACATTTCAGTTGCCCCTTGTTATGTAAATGTTATTGAGTCTCAAAGCGACAAAGAAACTTAATTCATGAATTGAATTTTAAAGTCAACTTCCCCGAATTCTTATTTCCTTTGTGCTGAAAACCGCTGGCCACTTAACTAGACAGACTGCACAGTGTTTCATCATGCTCTGAATATAAGTTACTGCAAAGATGTTTGCTATAATCAACAAAGTTAAATAGCATGCCTATTTGATCTCCTCAGAATTAAAGCCTGGATGTTTTGATTTGGCATTAGATAATAAAATAAAGCAGATGTTCCTTGCCTTCACATAACCCTCAGCGGGCACAATCTTAAAGGGTTATTATTTGGCAAACGTTCAGGGAAACACATTTGAAATGGCACAAATACCAAGATTTTCTTTCCTTTCTATCTACACTAGTTCATTATCCAAACTAATGCATAATCCACAGGGCTTTGGGAACTTTGTGTAAATACTTTCATGTACAATTTTCTTTCTTGGCTACCCTGAGATTAAGACCACAATTATCCAGGCTTAAACCTAAAATAAAAGAACCTTTGCAAATGTATTATCTGGCCCTACATGTTTAATCACATAGTATTCTGTATGCTCTTTAATACCTAAACTGAAGAACAAATGCTTCATCTTCTGATCTTTTACACATGAAAGGCCTTTAGCAAATTTGTGATCAGCAGAGCAAAACAAGCATCACATATGAAATGTGCCTTGGGATCATGAAGATTCTATTTAAAGTTATAGTTGTATTATTATTTTAAAGAGAGCATTTTGACAAAGGAACTGATAGTTTTGTTAGTATTATTAAGGTGAAAGATCTTTATTATCAATCAATAACAATGATCACATTATATAATTTAAAAATGTAGTGGTGGTAGACATTAAAAAAAGTTTAAAAATCCTGAAATGTAAAGGAGGATCTGAAGTGTGCAGACTATGGCATGCATTCATAGAGCAGATGCAATGCATCTCCTTTGGAAATGACAGCGGTGATTTATGGAATGACCTGGGTGCTCCCTGCCAAGCCGCAACATAGGATGACAAAATCAAGTCGCTATGACAACCATAGCCCACCCAGCACAAAGAATAAACATCTATGCCTTTGGCTTTATTACCCTGACTTTGGGGGTATTTCTAAAACAGCAACTGGGATGGGGAGAAAAACCTAACTTTTAACAAAATTATTTTTTTTTATAAAAGGGTGGGGGTTGGGGAAAGGTTGCTGTGGGAACAGACAGCAGGATGTTTAATATATATATCAAGCAACTGATTACCCGTATATAACCAAATTACACAATCATGTACTACAATTAAAGTAAAAGAAGAAAAAACCAAAAAGTGCTGAAAATATGTTTTTATTTTCCAACATGTAACTGACATGTTTTTTTAAATAACAAACATGTTACACCTGTTCTGTGCAGTTGTTTTGCACAGGGCAGCTCAGATTCTCCTCTTCTCGGGTGCCTCTTCGCTGCTCCTGGCCCCTCCCTCCTGTCGAGTGCTCCCACAGCAAGCAACTTGCTATGGGGGAACCTGAGCCGAGCTGCAGCTCCGTGTGTCCATTCAGTCATGGAGCTTTGGTTCAGCCCGCCCCCTCTCTCTCCTTATTGGCTAACTGACTTATGACTGACAGGAGCAGGAGCCAATGGCACCGCTACTGTGTCTCAGCCAATTAGGAGAGAGAGTCCTGGATGGCTGAGGGACTCGTGGACATCGCTGGATAGAGATGGGGCTCATGTAAGTATTGGGGGGGCTGGGGGGGACTGCTGCACACAGAGGGCTTTTTATCTCAATGCATAGAATGCATTAAGATTAAAAAACATTTAGCCTTTACAAGCCCTTTAACAAAGCTCTCATAAAATGTGTGCATCGCGCACACAATGGGTATCAATACATCCTGGTATTAGTGTGCTGGAAACATTGAGTGAGCATTATGTTTAACAACTCCCAGCTTGCATTCCATGTGAAAAGTGATACTCTCAGGACAGGCAGCTGTTTCCTTTAGAAGGTCATGCATCATTTAATCAACTGAGAAAACACACCAGTGTTGCACAGAAACTTCTAGATTGTGGTGAAAAAATGTCATTGCTAAATGGCTCGGGCTATCAGTAACTAAGCATAAATACCCCACACCGTTTGTCAAGATTTGTTGTAACACTAACATTGAAGTAAACAATATCCAATATCCGTTTGTGGCTGCACTTAAGATACAAATACTTACAGATGCCAGAGCTTTTCCAAGTGCATCCCCAGTCTGTGAGCTACCAGCTGCACTGCCTCTGCTTCCCGTACCTAACAGAAACAAAAAAAATACATGCCATTTCTAACATATACAAATTCTGCTTTATATACACCAGAAATTGTAAATATATATATATATATATATACGCCAAAGTATTTTTTTTTTCTTAAAAACTGCTTACAGACTTACAATCAAACCAAACCTTGGGGTTGCAAACACCCTGTAGATTATGGCTTACCCATGAGATTGTCTGTTCCATTGATAGGTGGTGTGTGAGAAGATGCCACATAAGAGGAGCTTGTGGTGCCACCCCGATGGAAACTGGACATTGGAGGAAGACTGGCATTTATGTCTGTTGGTGAAACCGGATGTGGTGGATAGTTCTGAAAAAAGATAATTAGATAGCATTATTGCTGCAGATTACTTCACACTACAATGGCCATGCTAAGGAGTGGTAAAGATTTCCAATCACTAGAAACTCAAAAAAATTGTAAAAAGATTTTCAACAGGCTCTATTTCACTAAGTTGTAAAACACATGATTTGTCTAGTATAACTAAAGACAAAGCTTTTTTTTTAAGTTTTGGAAGGAGTGGAGAGGTGTTATAACCCCAAGTCAGGTTTTTATTGCTGTCTGTGCCCCCTTTAGCAAGATCTACCCTCTCTATTTGTCCTGTTTACCATTATCCATGAAAGTAAAAGAAAATCCCAAATATTTGTTGTCCCCAAAACAGTAATAAAGGGGAAATCTTCCAATAGGGACACTAGTTTTGGTAACCTGGGGGCCCCAAGGGATTCCCTTAAGTTGCAGTGATTTCCTCTCACTTCCTGTTTTGATTATGTGACAGGAAGTGAAGGTAAATCTCCCCAATGGGATACAGATGGGAAAAAAAAACTGACAGGGGTTATAACCCTCCCTTACTCTATCCAAAATGAAAAACAGAGTTTTACCTAAATATCACTAGACGGTACCTTCACTATGTCTATTCCTTTCTTTCATCTCTCAAACGCAAACTTTTTTCTGCTCTTCTCAGACTTCCTGCTCTAGGTTGACTACAATTATTCTCCATGCCCCACTTGTGTTTGTGAACTCCCCCCCCCCAAGATGGACTACACATCTACCTGCAGACACATTCAGCCCTATGTGAATTGTAGTACACGTAGAGCAGAGCATACATTAGTAGCAATGCACAGGGTGGCGGTGTGTTTTTTGCAAAAATGGGGTTAAAACAGGCAGAGGAGGAGGAGAAGCCATATTGCTTCCTCACCACCTATCATTAGCCTCTGGAGCGCGATCCGAACGGGGATCGGGCTTCAGAGGCAAGGGAGATTTAGAAGCAATGCATCCAATAAATATAAAAATATACTCTTCTTTCTTACCAAACGGTCATGTAGGCTGCCATAGTTATTTGACTGTGACATGTGAGAGGAACTGCCCATCATTCCACCATAGCCCGGCTGACCAACTCCATTGGAGGAATTCCACAGCTCTGATGAGTTATGACTCCCATCTACAAATAGAAAGAACACGTTAGCGTAAGAGCTAAGATGCTTGTTCATAATAAGTTCAGATATCAACTCAATCAAAATTTCCTACATAAATTACAGTATCTGAGAGAAAATATGCTAGTGAATAGAAGATTGATGCTTTGATGACACAACACAGAGCACTGCAGTCAGACTGAAAATGTAGTTGTATTACTGTGACCACGAACAGCCGATATGAATAAAGGTATTCCTAACTAAAGAAGGTAGGCTACTCTGCACATACCCGACGGCTCAGTAATCATGTTTAAAAAATGTGTCATGTGAGGACACATGCAGGTGATTGTGCATATAATTAGAATGGGGCTTTGCCAAAGTAGTTCTCTTATGTTATATAAAGCTGTCATGGTAACCCAAAAAGCCACATGCTGAGCAAATCGCAAAAAAAGGCATCCCGCTATAGTGACACATCTAAATTTTGCACACTGAATATTTTCTACTAGACAATATGGTATTTGTGGCTAAGTTGTGACACCACTGTAGCTGTGAAACACTGTTGTGTGTCAAAAAGCCATTAATACTAAAGGAAGTTTAAAGAAAAGTCAGCTAATCTCAAGAAGACTCCCGCCTTCATTGTCACAGCTTATGCCAAACATTTCCACCTTTCACAACTCCAAAAAGTTTTACAATATAACCCTAAAATGAGGTCAGCATAACGCAAATATCAATTCTCCAAGTTTGTCCTCACTGAAATGTATAAAGAGACATTAAATCCCATAAGCTACTACTTACATCACTACAAAAAAAGTGAAATTGTTAACTATTACACTCGAAATTTCCATGATTGCAGGAAAAAAATTTGCTCCGTCTATGGCCGGCATAAGAATACACCATCTGCACCTGATAACAGCACCAGCAACACAAAATCACTAACCTTGAAGAAAAAAAGTGCTAGCAAACATACTGCTGGGTGGTTTAGGGGATGGATAGCTTGGAGACTCTCTGTTGAAGTCATCAGAACTTGGAGAGGGTGCATAGACCTAAAAAAACAAAAACAAAAATACATTATCACAATCTACCAAAGCATTTTAAACCGCCAGCACAGTACAAAAACAATTTTTGTACGATCTATGCAGAAACTAGGTAGAATTTTTTTTCTAAAGTGGTTGTAAACCTCAGATATGGAATATGAACAAATCATATTCCTCTATAGTGTGTACTTGTCTCAATTAAGACTTAAGTGTCACTTTGTCCACTGCTTTGTTTCTCTGCTATCACCATAAATCACTTTTGACAATTGTTTTCTGAGAAAACTTGTGACGGGGAGGGACATCCAACTGATTGACAGCCTCAGCTCTGCTCCTGTGTCAGAGCTCTGCAGAGTGCATCTTCAGCTCTCTGCATGCTTTTCTGAAATCTTAGAGAAGCTTAAGGGTCCTTTCACACGGGACGGATCCGAGATGATCCGCCCCGTGAACATCCGCTTGCTCAGCGGGGATCGCTCCGTGGATCCCCGCTGAGCAGGCAGATGACCTGTCACAGTGCCGCTCTCCCCTATGGGGGATCGGATGACGACGGAGCGTAGAGTCTGTCGTCACCTGATAACGGATGGAAAAGTAGGTTTTTCCTCCGTTACACTTTTCGGATCGGAGCGGGTCAGATGTCAGCGGACATGTCACCGCTGACATCCGACGATCCATAGAGGTCTATGGAGGGTCTGTTAAGGTCCACCTAAAAAACTGACAGGCGGACCTGAACGGATCGTTCGTCTGAAAGAGGCCTTAGGAGTTCTGGACTTTGAATGAATGTAAAGAAGAAAGGGCTGCAGATAAAACAGGTACAACTTATGTAGGGGGATTTGTTTCATCTCTGTGTATCACCTGAGGACAGTCAATTCACTGGGTATAAGGGTTTACAACCACTTTAAAGGGCCATTCCAACAAAAACAGAACTGAAAGTTAAACTGACTAACAGTCTACACGACGTATGTGGTCAATATGAGGAGGTCCCGCTCTTGATGTTAGAAATAGTTTTTATTTCAAAGTTTGAAGAATGCAAAAGTATTATAGTATAATAGTAGGAGATCTGCTGGAGTATCCAAGACATATTAAGAGGAACAAAGTATCACCTATATGACAAAAGCCAATCTGATCTCACAGACAACCCACAAGAATAAGCAGAGATAAATATGCAAGTCATCATTACCAACATTGCCTCCTGAAAATGCAATGGTTCAAGACTCAATACTGAAAGCTTTGGATCTGTATGACAGTCTAGATGCTTCTTCCCACGTTTGTTTGTCATATATAGAACCTGAGAAGATAGGCTGTAGGGCGTTCATCCTAAACCTGGCTTCACTGTCTTGTAAACCAATGATTGGAAAGAGTATGGAAGAGGCAAGTTTACATTTTCAGACTTTGCTGGCTGCATGTTTGTTACAAATTATGGATCATGGTAGAAAAGCCAAAATCAAGAATAAATCAAGTAATGAATGTATGCTTCCATCTTTCTATACTCAGGTTACTTTAAACACTGGAGGAAAGACAGCAGTAGGAGTAGTAACAATTTTACCCTTTTGACAGGTTTGCTTAAGATGGGTATTCTGTCATAGAAAGTCAAGAATATCTGAATCATTCACAAAAATAGCAGTAGAACTAAACGCAGCTATCAAAGTCTAATGAACAATTACAAGCCTTTGTGCTCATGAATACTATACGAGGTAATTTCAGAACACACTGCTTTAGAAATGGCATTAACCACAGAATGACTGGACTCAAATGTGCTTCAAATTGCTTCTGGATAATGTAATAAGCCCAATGCAAATACTGCAGGGCCAATTAACAGACTTCAAATGTATCTAACTCAGCTTTGGTACATCTAAAGCAGTGGTCTCCAAACTGCGGCCCATTCCTTGCTTTTATCTGGCCCTCTCCACCCCCCCACCTCTATTTCTGCCACAGATACCAACAATGGGGTACTATTCCACCCATTGACATCAATGATAAGGCACTATTCCTCCCCCTAATACCATTCATGGAGCATTGTTTACCCCCACTGATGCCAAGACATTTTCTTCTACTACCGGCCACAATGCTGCTCCCCTAAAGTTTGAAGGACAGTAAATTGGCCCTTTGTTTAGAAAGTTTGAAGACCCCTGAGCTAAAGGATTACATTAAAAAACTTTATACATTTTGTCTGAAAATTAACAATTTTGAAATGTAAAACTGTGTTTAATATACTATACCAGTATAAAAGTTGAAGTCTAACAGTCTACTGAAATTAAAAAACACATTTCCATCTTCATTACATATCTTACTTTAGATCTAATGACATGACAAAGCGTCTACACTTATCAATACAATGCAGGCAGATCAAGTCTGGTGAAAGGGGCCAGCAGGGTGCTCTACATAGCTCCTGAAAACAGGAAGCTGTGGTAACTGCCCACGTGTGACACTGAGGCTACATGGCTGAAAAGAACTGAAATCCAATTAAAAGTGGTGGGCAAAGGACAGCAGGACTGGGGAGGAAAGGCTGGATGATACCGAATGTCTTCCAGACAGGAAATGAGGTGGGCTCTATCTGACTTGCTGCAGTCTCTAATACACACTGTGAGAAGCCATTTCAGTACAAGAGAAGCCTGCACACCTGTACAAGACTGAGGGTAAGGCTGGAGTCCAGATTTGACTATCACAAAAAATAGAAAGGAACTTCACAAAAACTGCTTACAGTGCAAAATGTTTAGTGGGAAGGTTGCTCAGATAACACAAGGGTAAACACTGCTTTAATCACTAGGGTTGGAAGAAAGCAACAGAACACTAGCCAAAGACACTGCCAAATGATGTGAAGTAATATACGGAATTAAAAAGTCTGAACTTTATAATTGATTCAAACTACTCAAACAATTCAACAGGCCTAACAGGTGTGCCCCCTGGACGCACTGTATAAACCCTCAGCTAAATACAGTCTTGTTCTCCAGCAGTGATCATCACTGTAATAAGCAATCAAAGTGTAAAAAATTTTGTTTTTTAACATACTGACACCACTCAGTGACCCTAATCACCTCCACACCTGTCAAACTGCCCCTGATCACCGGCATACCAGTTACAATGTCTCTGATCACATCTGCACAAGTCATATAGTTCATAATCACCACCACACCAATTACAGTGTGTCCCTGATTACTGCCACACTAGTTAGTGTCCCTAATCATTGCCACACCACTTACAATGTTCCTAATCACTGCCATATCAGTTACAGTGTCCCTGATCACTGCCACATCAGTCATACGGTCATCATAAGAACTTGCTCTCACATGTGCAATGCTTTAATACGAGCCATCCGTGTTCAGATGGATCTTCAGAGAGCATTAGACAGGCAGTAAGGAGCACTGTATGGCCACCTCACCATCTGTTTTAAACCCATGGATCCTACACACTTGTATGGGTCATGATCAGTGGACATGTGAATCGCCATACTCGAGAGAAGTAGCAGAATGTGTTTTGAGGTGTAATTCTAAGTATGCCCATGCTGTGTGTGAGGAATAACTTCTTTATTAAATTGAAAACACTGTGTTAATTTTATTTTTCTTTCTGCATTTTCCACAAATGAGTGTCAAAAAAAAAAAAAAAAAAATTAAGTCTTCAAAAGACTCACCATGCCTCTTAGATCATAGAGGTATTTGCTTGCCAAACGTCATTTTGTGGGTGTTTCCACTGTACCGATGCTCCAGGGCCTCCAAAAATGTGATAGATTGTCAGGAAAGTAGCTGAGTAATTTATGCCCCTAGAATGCCTGAAGGTGCGCCTTGGATTTTGGGCCCCTCTGTGTGCTTAGGCTGTGAAAAAAGTCTCACACATGTGGCATCACCATACTTGGAAGTTGTTGTAAAATGTGTTTTGGGTTGTAATTCTAAGTATGCCTATGATGTGTATTAGAAATATCTTTTTTGCATTTTCCAAAAACTTGTGGCAATTAAAACGAAGTCTACAAAAGACTCACAATTCAGTCTTGGAAAATACTTTGAGGCATATGCTTTCCAAAATGTGTTTATTGTGTGGGCGTTTTCATGGTCCTGGTGCTCCAAGGCCCCCAAAAATGTGCTAGGTAGTCAAGAAATTTTAATGCGTAATTTATGCCCCTTGAAAGCCCCACGTTGTGAAAGTCTCACACATGTGGTATCCCTATACTCAGGAGCAGAGCAGAATGTGTTTTGGTGTGTAATTATAAGCATGCCCATGCTGTATGCAAGAAGTAACTTCCAACTTTCTGAAAAAATAAATATTTTAATTCCTTCATTTTCCAAAAAAAGTGCAACCCACAACACACCAATATACCCCATGCACTACTTTACCACATTGTTGCATGTAGAGCAGCCTATAGAAACTGGCTGCCCTATATGTGCCGCAGGAAAGATGTGCCATAAAACGTGCGCTCCCACTATACTAGATGTAAATGGGGTCTGAAAGTGAACCTGTTGTGTTTGCACAATGACATACAAATGTCTCCACCCACTCCCTCCCATGTACTTGTATAAAGCAGGTCATACACTATGCAATCTGATTGTACAATCTCTGTAAAATTTCCTTTGGATTTACCAAAACTGTAAAAGGAGAACCCACCTGAACAATCTATTTAATCTGCATCAGACAGGCCCTTGCACTACATAGTTGATGATAGAGCTAAAAGAGACTGTACAGTGTATGGCCTAAGGCCCTTTTCACACGGAGGTGCTTGTAAACTGCCAGTAAAACACTGAGCACTTTTGAAGAGCTTTTTAGGCGCTTTTGAAGCACTTTCTATTAATTTCAATGGAGGGGGGCGTTTTTTTCACTGCCCTGCCAGCGCACTACTGCCCCAGTGTGAAAGCATTCATTGATTTTAGAGAAAATAGGTTTTCGTGAGCTTTTCAGACGCTTTTTTTTAGCGTAAAAAAGTGCATGATATGCGCCTCAGTGTGAAAGGGGTTTAAAAGTAGTAGAAGGAAAGTGGATGGTATATTAATGAGGGAGGTGTAGTCCAGAAAAGTAAAACATGCCGTATTCTGTGATGCAGTGCATGATGGGATATGAAGTTTCCTGGATGGTCACATGATGCTACAGGAAGTCAGGGCTCAGAATGCATTTTTAAAAAAAAATTTGAACAAAGAAGTGCAGATTCAAAGCTGCCATAGACTAGGTAAATGAGAGATGAGAACATTGAGAAGGCTTTAGCATAAAAGACATTAGAAAA
Source organism: Aquarana catesbeiana (assembly GCF_042186555.1). Lineage (NCBI taxonomy): Eukaryota > Metazoa > Chordata > Amphibia > Anura > Ranidae > Aquarana > Aquarana catesbeiana. The sequence continues at coordinate 87,252,855 of NC_133326.1, read as the reverse complement.
GGAAAAGGCTATTTATTAGAAAAAGTGAAATTCTGCCTGAAAAGGTAAACTTAGCCTGTAAATATACAGCTACGAGGCTGTAAGGCAGAGCAGTGCATAGGCAAACTCACATGGCAGGAAGTGCACTGCTTTTTTTTTTTTCCAAGAGGTTTTGCAGAAAAAATTTACATTTTTCTGGAAACTGCATAGGCACAATTATTTCTAGGAGTGCTGCATAACATAACATATTTACTTTTTTTTTCAGGTCCACATTACCATTTTGGAAATTGACTAAAACATATGAACTCCTCACTAAGCACTTTTTGTAACTAGAGTGGCAGCAACACCACCACCGTAGTCATTTCCAGAAAAACTGCAGCCATTTACCATCTACAAACAGCTTCTACTTTGTGCTGGTTCTCTCCACAATTTCTACCTTCCGGATGCGTTTCTGATGCGCTCCAGTGCATTCTTTAACCCCTTTTTTTCACCATCAATTAAGGACCAAGTGCATTCCAGTGCGTTTATAATGGATTTTTTCTGTATGGAACACAGAAAGACACAACATGTTCCACTTTTGTTGACTGCACTGGAACACACTGCACTGGTGTGAACTAGGGCCATTGGAATCCATGTTAAACATGGTCAATGTGTTATTGATGAAGAATAAACACACTGGACTGCATCGAGTGTGACCCATCCCTTTAGAAATTGTAATTTACAGTGCATTACATATAGTCTAAATGCCAGTCAATTGGAAAAAAAAAATCTCAGAATTTCAGCAACAGTACAGAAAGATTCTCAAACGGAGCTAAGATACTATTTGTTGGCACAAGCATTTTCTTCAGACAATCTGTGATGCATTGTAAAATTATAGTATATGGACTCTTACATATCAGACTGGTGCCATTACAACAAACCAGTAGTCTGCGTGATATGGGCCAATTCTACTGTACATTTAAACAAGCGCTATACAAAAGTAAAGCATGCTTTATGGAGCTGCACTTCTTCCAGCCATAATATTTCAGATCAAAGGGCAAGAGCAGAAAATTTAAATGATGTGGTAGTGGAAATTTCATTGACTCCAGATGTGAAGAAACACATGGCCAAACTGAGAAGAAAAAAAAATGTAGTTGCAAAGCCAGTGAAAACATGTGTCTGACATCTGATCGCCTGTAAATAAATACCAAGTTTTCAATTTAATGGAAGAACCAAAAGTACGGGGCTGCCTAGGTCTGCCCAACCTGCAACACATGGCAGGCCTACTGCTCACAGCAGAATTTCTATGATAAACCCACACCACCCAATCATTTGTCAACATTAATATTTTAGCAGATGAAGAAAAATAATGTAGAAATCGTATATAAAAACCCGTCTGTCATAGAAAAGCAAACAAAAAAAAAAACAGAAATAGAAAATCTTCCTACAAACCTTAAAACACTACATGAATGCACTTTAATTTTTATATTTAATTTACAAATCACACGTGTTAAAATCGGATTACACAATTTCCTTTAGATATACCAACAACTATGTAGTGCACGGGCCTGCCTGATTGGATACAGACCGATTGGATAGTTTATGTAGGCCCTCATATTACATAGCTTTGGTATATCTAGAGTTGATTGTAATGTGTATGGTGACCACAAGGCAGTCTTGAAGAAATTAGGAAGAGTGGGTATGAAAACCTTATCTACATATAATGTATAATTGTCACCATTAATAAAAACATTATTTAATTCATTGCAGACTTATAATTCCATTTCTAACCAATAAAGGCATTTTGTAAATGTTTTAGATCCAGAACATTTATATGGAAGGCTTGTAACAGATTAAAAACTATTCTCAAGTTTTCTCCACAACATAACAGACACATTAGTGCTAAAGAGCATAAGGTGATTGCAATCAGACTACCACTTTTATGAATATCTGTCCTAAAAAACAAAAAACGTCCCTGCTGAGAGGCAGACAGAGGGTTTTTGTCTAACATTTAGTAGTCTGAAAGGTAATGAAATGAGAGACAAGATATGATCAGTTATGAGTAGGGCTGTCCCGATAATAGTATCGGTACAGATACCGAATGCTCCCAACGCCTAGTCCGATATCTGGGAATGAGGCGGTGTTGCTCGCAACCGGAAGTCAGCGGGTGGAGAGGAGAGCGAGTCCTCAACAGGCTGGCAGCAGTGGAACTAGGCTAGCTGACCGGGGCAGGGGTGCAAGGCGCAGCCGCATGTTCCTTTAGAATCGGTGACCGGAGCTGTCACATTCGGTAACAGAATTGACGTTCCGTGTCTCCGTCAGAGGTTGAACATCCCGATGGCCATCTTGGTACACCTTGCACTCAGCTGCTTACTGAGGCCGAGTGTGAAGGTGTACCAAGATGGGCGTTGCAGCATATACTATATGATAAATGACATGGATGAGAAAAAAGGAAGGATTTTACAATGCTAATATAGCATTGCAAAATCCTTTTCCTCTCATCATTCATGTCATCTTTTATGCCAGGCCAGCAATTGCCAATCAGTATTGCATTTCAGTGCCACCTATCAGTGCTGCATATTAGTGCCCATCAGTGCCACCTACTCCTATCAGTGCTGCATAATCAGTGCCACCTATCAGTGCTCATCAATGCTGCATATCAGTGCCACCTAATCCTATCAGTGCTGCTTAATCAGTGGCAGAAGATATCCTTAGTCTGTATTGTGCTTTGAAAACTGTCACATGACAAAAAAAAAAAAAATTGGCGAGTACTTGAAAAAAAGTGCTTATATTCAGTCTTAAAGTGGTATTGGGACAACCCTAGTTATGAGAATTGTATAATATGTAGAATCGACAAAAAAGAAAAAAAAAATCTTCCCTCCAAACACCTAAACAGCTTATTAGTTCTATATAACTCAAAGATCATGTCCAGACATCTTTACCTGCAAGTCTTTTAGGCATTTTCTTCTCTCACCTGGCACCAGAAAAACAAAATGCCCTGTATAAGCTCTGGACTGACTTGTTAGAGCATACACAGAGATGTGGACTCCTTACCAAGCCCCATATGACAGCATTGGTCCAATCTTGACACATCTGGTGCATTCACATTGGGACGACAGAGTTTTAAATTATGGTCCAGGTATTACTCAATGGTCCCGAGGGTTGAAAAAAGTCATAGCAGCAAGAAAAAGTTCCTCTTTTGGGTGACACGCGTCTTGTGATTTTGTTTGGGCTTTTTTTGCGTGACAATTGTGGCAAAAATCACACCGCTTTTGGGATGACATTGAGAAATAATGGCATCGCAAACAAGTCCTGGGTTTTGCCGCGAATCTGAATTGCGGACAGAATCGTGGCAATTCTACCCACAATTCAAAATCGCCCAGGTGTCAATGCAGCCTTAAGCCTTGTACACACGATGAGAATATCGGACGAATGATCGTCTTTTTTTTTTTTTTTTTGCCTGCTAGTCTTATATTGAAGACTAATGGTTACCATAAAGTTATGAAAATTTTCATTACATAGAAAACATCAATACAAGTATTGTAATGAATTCTTTCATTTCCGAGCATGCGCAGTCTTGGCCACGAAATTTTTTTCGCACAAACCATATACGAATTTAAGGAAAAATCGTTTGTTCTGTAATCTTAAGGAAAAAAAATGTCATGCTTTTCCCCTCAGGTATTTTCACATGAACTTTTGTGATCAGCTCTTGAAAGCTGTCTACTAATAGATTATCGGACGATTGTTCCGAATGCATTTTTTTTTCCATCCGATTTTCTCAATGTGTGCACTAGACATCAGGAAGGTTGTAAAAAGCTTGGTAAACCACCCATCGCTGATTCTTTTCTTTCCTCTTCTCTCCTTCAGCTCAGGCTCTCATTCCATGATATAACACCATATGCCACATATCAAAAAAAATAAAGAATCATCCTCAAAGTGTAGTATTAATAGAACCTAAAACCAAAGCAATAAACTCACATTTGTTATGCTGGTTAAAATCACTAAATTTTTTGCATGCTACTTGAGGGTTTAACATTGAGGTCTATGGACATCAACTCGCATGGAAGTTGGACCAAAGTAGTGCAGGGACTACTTTGAAGTCGGCATGACTTAGTCGTGCCAATATGAATGGTCGTCATTGAAAATCATGGAGAATGACTTGTCATGCGATTTTGCAGTACAAAATTGTGGGACAAGTCATATAAGTGTGAAAGGGGCCTATGGCAGTGTCTTAATAGATACAATTTCATGTAGTTCGATTTGAGAAGAAGTTGTATTACTTTTTTAGGACTTCAGCACGATTTCACTGCCATAGACTATAATGTAAATGTAATAATGCTGCAAATCGTACCTGTGTCCTTATCAGCATTACTTGAGCCTGAAAGATGTGAAAGATTAATCTTTGCAAGTTAAACTTTTGTTCATAACATCATGATCACATGGACAGACCCCCTCATAAAGTAGCACTGAAGTCGTAACAAATCATTCCAAATATCACAGTAGTGCTAAAGTGGTGGTTGAAGTCTGGCTTTAAATCGCACTATTTTAAATCATACGCGGTGAGACCGCAGGCTAAATCGTACCCGGTGAGACCGCAGGCTAAATCGTACCCGGTGAGACCGCAGGCTAAATCGTACCCGGTGAGACCGCAGGCTAAATCGTACCCGGTGAGACCGCAGGCTAAATCGTACCCGGTGAGACCGCAGGCTAAATCGTACCCGGTGAGACCGCAGGCTAAATCGTACCCGGTGAGACCGCAGGCTAAATCGTACCCGGTGAGACCGCAGGCTAAATCGTACCCGGTGAGACCGCAAGCTAAAATCGTTCCCGGTGAGACCGCAAGCTAAAATCGTTCCCGGTGTGACTGCAGGCTAAAATCGTACCCGGTATGACCGCAGGCTTATGGTCAGTGGGGATCTATTCATATTTGCAGTAAAGTACATATCTTCCAACATGAAAATGTACTTTAAGAAAAACAAAATTCCAGCCAATGCTAAGTAATTAGTTCAGACCTTTTTACTGCAGGCCAGCAAGTTCTCAAAAAAAAAAAAAAAGGCAGCATAGCATTCCTGTGCATTAGTATGCAATGCTAAGAATTGAGATGGGCTTTTTGCCTCAGAAGAAGTCCTTTTGTTGACGAAACCGGTCAGGCCGAGTTGTTTGTTCCTGCTATAGCGCATTTTTACATGTTTGGATGCTCTGTGGCGGCCACCTTTTTACCATGCAATGCTGTTTTTTTACTATGGATACGTGTAAGTGCAATACTTTATATTAAATGCAACCCTTAAAGTGGAGTTCCAACCCAAAAAAATAAATAAAAAATTAGTGTTTATATAAAAAAAAAAAAAAAACATTTTGGAGACAAATTTTTTTTTTTACTCACCTCTAAATGCCTGTTGCTGGGGGGTCCCTTGTAGTCTGCCTCCTTCAGTGCCTGGGCTCCTGACGTCACTTCCCTCGACGTAGGAAGGGAGATCGCCTCTCTCCCCTCCCTCTTGTCAATCATCTGGGACACGTGACCGGTCCCAGATGATTGTGGGGCCAGTGACAGCGCGTGGCCCGGCTCGTGCATGCGCAGTGGGTGCCCGGCTGTGAAGCCACAGCCGGGCGCCCACAGTTAGAATGCCGGCGCCGCCGAGCGGAGGGGGGGACGAGCAGGGCTTTGATCCCCCGCATCACTGGACCCTGGGACAGGTAAGTGTCCAATTAAAAGTCAGCGGCTGCAGTATTTGTAGCTGCTGACTTTTATTTATTTATTTATTTTTTAAATGGGAACCCCACTTTAAGAGGTTTTACACTATCTAGCGTTTTATGTCTTATTGGGATCTGGCAGCACGATCGTTGTTTGGGTACTCTGGAACTGATCTTGACGTTCCTTTATACATCCCCTACCGATGAGTTCTACTGGGATATATACATCAAGCCTGTTTATTACAAAGGGTCAAAGGGTCCAGGCTCTCCGGTAAGAATTCAACTTATTGTGGTGGTGGCGTGTTCACGATTAAATCACAGAGTTTGCCATTTGACCATTATGGTCCATCTGAGAAACTGATACTTTTTTTTTTGGACTATTCATTTGTACTTTTTAAATATTTTTTAATATCAGACATTGTAGCGCAACACACTTAGGGTATTTTGTAACAACAGAACTAAGCAAAGCTGGTTGTCCCCTAGTTTTGTTTCTCTCTCACAGTCTGATTTCTACTCTACAGGGTTTGCAAGAGGCAGATGCCAGGTCAAATTCATACTTGTATCACTTGTTTTAAAAAACAGAGATGCCTAATCGTGCTTATATCTGTGTATATACCTGCCTGAAGTACAGCTTAAAAAAAACCCCAAAAAAACACAACAGTCCTTACAGACCACAAACAACTCTGGTCATCCAAATATCTATAATATTGCCCTTCTGTGTTAAAGCCCCTTTTACACTGGGGCGGTGTGGGCGGTAGGGGTAAAGGCGCCGTTACAGTGATGCTTCTCGGCCACTAGCGGGCACTTTTAACCCCCACTAGCGGGCGAATAAAGGGTTAATAGCGCTCATGTTGCGGCGCTGCCAAATCGCTTTTCAGGCGCTTCGGCAGCGCTGCCCATTCATTCCACTCTGCAGGGGCGGTGGAGGAGCGGTGTATACACCGCCCCAAAGATGCTGCTTTCCTGTCCTGCAAGCGCACTGCCCCAGCATTAAAAAAAATCACTCAGAGTGGCTTGAGAGGCGCTTTACAGGCGCTATTTTTAGCGCAAAAACACCTGTAAAGCGCCTCAGTGTGAAAGGGGTCTTAGGAATCTGTTTTCCAAAAACATGCCCTTTTTCTTTGATTCAGTAAAGAGATCCAGAAACCATGATACACGAGTGGGTATTAGACCCCTTTCACACTGAGGCAGTTTTCAGGCATTCTGGCGCTAGAAATAGCCTCTGAAAAGCACCTGAAAACTGCCTCTCATTCATTGCAATGGGTGCTTTCACACTCAGGCTGTGCGCTTGCGGGAGGTTAGAAAATGTCCTGCAAGCAGCATCTTTGGGGCGGAATGGGAGCATTATAAATAGCACTCGCAAAACGTCCCTGCCCATTAAAATGAATGGCCAGTGCTTCCAAAGCCCATTAAAAGCACTTTAAAAGAACAGCAAAACGGGTCTTTTTTTTCTTTTTTTTTTTTTTTTTAAGGTCACGCGAAAACTGGCCCGCTAGCGCTCAAAAAGCTCTAAACACCCCAAAAATGACCGGTGCATTAGCAGCACTCAATGTGAAAGGGGTCTTAAAGATTGCAATTTCCAGGACAGGATGTTAGGAGTGAATTGTTTGCTTTAACCATATTTGAGTGGTTTACCCCAGTATATTGCCTTGAGCAGATAAAAGATTTAATCATTACAAACTAAAAGCCTCAATATTTTATAACCCGTGGTTGTACCACAATTACACAATCGGCTGTAAAAAGCAAAAAAACAAATCTTGGGAAAGACTTTAAAATATGCATTCTTAGCAGCACTGTTCTTTAATTACAATCTTACTCATCACAGTAGGTATTGCACATATATAGATTCAAATTGAATCAACATTATTTTATTGGTACCCCAATGACTTTGCAATGTGGTTTAAAAACATAAGTGTTTATTTCATAAGCACAGAGTATGTAATAAGTATGCTCTGAGCCTATGAAATAAACACTTATGTTTTTATACCACACTGTAAAGTCTTTGGGGTACTGATAAAGTACAGTAGTTCAACAAAATAGTTTTCATATACCACTGCATAGGGATGTGGCACCCCACTCTCACTGTTTGACCCACCTGTACAGTCTAGAGTGCTACATATGCAAACAAGGAACAGTAGGACATAAGGTAAATTGCCTCATTTATGTGTGTTTGGACTATGTTGGGCAACACTGCCCCCGACGCGGCAGGTGTGAAGGAGCCCTTCATGTACCCGGTGTGTGTGTGTGTGTGTGTGTGTGTGTGTGTGTGTGTGTGTGTGTGTATATATATATATACACACACACACACACACACACACACTGTATGTGTTAGAGGCACTCAGAGATGCAAATATGGAATCTTCATAAGGCAAATCAATATCTGAAAGAGTGTTTATTATAAAGATAGAAGCGTATAATCTAAAAACCAGCAACTTCTGTGTTCATGCTAAATACAATTTGGAGAAGGCAGAGAGAGAAACACATTACCAGCTGTGGCCAAGAAGAGATTCACTTCACCAGAGGCCAGCTGAACTCACTCCAGGCCTCTGATCATATACATTTAGTAACTGCTACATAGTTGCCAGCAGGTTCATTTTAAACAATGTTATATTTTACATCATTTAAGATTGCAACGAGAATAACGGACAGTCATTTTTTTCAACTTTTCATCTACTAAATCTTCCGCCCTTGTTGTTGTTTTAACTTTGGATAGTAAAACATTTTTCTGCCAGTAAATACCTTATACAGCCCACTTCCCGTTTCTTGTCCAGTCATTAGCCTAGGCTTATGACATCATATACAGCTCCCTCTCTCACTCTCCTGAGAGTTTGCCAGGAAGGGAGGGGGGATGAGTCATATGAGGGCCAATGAGAGCTGCAGGTGTGCATCTGTGTAAATCCAGGAAGTGAACAGGCAGCAGCTTCAGCTTGCCCACAGTTAAAATGGCTGCAGCCACACTCAGTGGAGGAAGATTTCTGCAGCATATTTGGCAAGCACAGAATCACAGTATATATATAAAATATGCAAAGTGGTTGGAGGGAAGCTTCAGAATGGCAAAGATGTTTTTATTACAAATTATGTGAGCAGACTGCAGTTCCTCTTTAATACTAAAAGTATGCAATACCAAACTTCTGATAATTCTATCTCTAAACTGTTTTTACAGTATTCTGAAGCCCAAGAAAGTAATAAAGTCATAAATTAAGTCCTGGAAAAAAATCAATCGAGGTTATGCTATGAAAGAGATCACAAATGCTGATTATTATTAAATGCATAGACTATGGCACAACTGCAACTCTGCTCAGATATAGGCATCCATCAAAACAGAGTAACCAGGCTGGGAGGGCATTAGTCAGCAAACAAGAGGCCAAAAGAAACTCTGAAGAAGCTGCAAAGACCTGCATTCAATGTGGGATAAAACCATGCCCATGGGGCAACCATAACACAGGCACTCCACAAAGCTGGTCTTTATGGAAGAATGACAAGAATAAAGCTATTTTTGGGAAGAGGGGAACAAACCATTTTTGTAATTTTCTAAAAGACATGAAGAATCTGCAGCAGGTACGTGGAAAAGGGTCTCTGGTCTGATGTAATCAAAATAAAGCTTTTTTTTGCCTTGGCATAAATCACCGTGGTGGAAAGTTGACACTGCTCATCACCCTGAGAACTTCATCCCCAAGATAAGCTTGGTAAAGGTTGGTGGCAGTAGCATCATGATGTTGCGGGATGTTTTTCATTGGCAGGGACTGGGAAACCTGTCAGGCAATATATATAGCCAAGGTGGGTCAGTATCTTGACCTACAATAACCTTAAAAAAAAAAAAAAAAAAAAGACAGACACACTGGAGGGGCTTAAAGTATATTTCTACTTTAGCAGCCAACTTTGTTATACCACATGTGTGTATGTGTGTTACATGTTCCCATTCACATAGCATAACTTTCTAAACAGCTGCTTGCATTTTTACTTGCTTAATGTGGTTCTAAAGGCAGTTTTTTTTAAATTTTAATGCAATCTATATATCAAGATAAAAAACTTTCGGTGTACAGCAGCCCCCCTAATATATACCTGAGCCCCATCTCAATCCAGCGATGTCGCACGAGAGACTCAGCTGTCCGGGACTCTCCCTCCTCATTGGCTGACACACAGTAGTGGGCGCCATTGGCTTCCGTTGCTGTCAATCAAAGTCAGTGAGCCAATGAGAAGAGAGAGCAAACTGCTTGCTGCGAGGGCACGTGGCAAGAGGGAGGGGCCATTAGCGGCAACAAGGGACCCGAGAAGAGGAGGATCTGGGCTGCTCTGTGAAAAAAACAAATTTTTTTTTTGGTTTAAAAATAACAAACGAGACTTTAATATCACTTTAAGGCCCCTTTCATACTACTGCGACTTCAAAGTCACGCGATTTCGCCGTGATTTCGCAGCCGCAATTTTAGGGAATGCCTGTGTAACTCACTTTAAAGTCGGACCAAAGTAGTGCAGGGCCTACTTTGAAGTCATACTAATATGAATGGTTGTCATTGGAAATCATTAGGGAAGGACTTGTCATGCAACTTTGCAGTCCCAAGTCACAGGACAAGTCGTACAAGTGTGAAAGGGGCCCAAGAACCAGTTTACACTACCTGCATGCTAAAATGCCCTGTTTCAGCATGCAAGCTGGTATCTGTTCCCCCAGAGCACTGTGCTCTTTCAGTGCATCTTACTGATTATATCTTTTTTTTTTTTTTTTTTTTTAACTTTTACAGTGTACAAAGTTGCACTTTACCGCTCATCACCTGGCCAATACCATCCCTACAGTGAAGCATGGTGGTGGCAGCATCATGCTGTGGGGATGTTTTTCAGCGGCAGGAACTGGGAGACTAGTCAGGATCAAAAGGAAAGATGAATGCAGCAATGAGCAGAGACACCCTTGATGAAAACCTGCTCCAGAGCGCTCTGGACCTCAGACTGGGGCAAAGGTTCATCTTCCAACAGGACAACGACCCTAAGCACACAGCCAAGATAACAAAGGAGTGGCTACAAGACAACTCTGTGAATGTCCTCAAGTGGCTCAGCCAGAGCCCAAACTTGAACCTGATTGAAAACCTCTGGAAAGATCTGAAAATTGCTGTGCACCGAGGCTCCCAATCCACCTTAATAGAGCTTGAGAGGTCCTACAAAGAAGAATGGGACAAACTGCCCAAAAATATGTGTGCCAAGCTTGTAGCATCATGCTCAAAAAGACTTGAGGCTGTAATTGGTGCCAAAGGTGCTTCAACAAAGTATTGAGCAAAGGCTGTGAATACTTCTGTACATAGGATTTTTTGTATTTTATTTTTAATAAATTTAATAAAGATTTCAAACAAACTTCTTTCACGTTGTCATTATGACCCTTTTTCACACTGAGGCACTTTACAGGTGTTTTTTTGCGCTAAAAATAGTGCCTGTAAACTGCCTCTTCTGCAGCCCCAGTGTGAAACCCCCGAGTGCCTTCACACTGAGGCGGTGCGCTTGCAATACAGGAAAAAAAGTCCTGCAAGCAGCATCTTTGGGGCGGTGCAGGAGCGGTGTATACACCACTCCGCCACCCCCCCGCCCACTGAAATGAATGGGCACCACCACTAAAACTAGCAGCGCTTTACCGCTAACGCCAGCACTGCCCCAGTGTGAAAGGGGTCTTTGCGGAATTGTTTGTAGAATTTTGAGGGAAAAACACAAATTTTATCAATTTTGTAATAAGTCTGTAACATAACAAAATGTGGAAAAAGTTAAGTGCTGTGAATACTTTCCGAATGCATGTATGTATATATTGTTTGTCCTAGATACAGGTAAAAATTCGAATAAATATTTCTTATTTACCACTTCCAGATGGAAAGCTGCAAACGACCATCAATAACTATGCACAGCAAGGCAGACCCCCACTGACCTGTGCTACCTACTAAATCATACATCCTCCCTCCACTGCTAATTTGTAGGCAAGACTGTTTTGTGGGAGATATTTATGAAAAGCATAACAAACATTTGTAAATTGCACTTAGCCACACTATAACTTCTAAGTAATTTGGCTGGCATGGGGGCAACTATTATCACTCCTGCCCATTTCACCACCATGGACTAGAGAACACTTGTCTCTGTTATGGAGAGGAGATGTTGTGTACCCAAAACAGGACTGAGCAGTCTGGAATGACACTTAAATTGTTACTAAACCTAAAAACATTTTTCACTTTAATGCATTGCTTGCATTAAGGTAAAAAATGTTTTCAGTTTACCTGTGCCCCCCCCCCCACCCCCCACCTGTAAAGAGCAAGAGAAGGGAGAAGAGATCAGCGCTGTGCAGGACTGCATCTTTTCTCCCCTTACTTCCTCTTTACACTGCATTCAAACAGAAGCCAATGGCTCTTGCTGCTGTCAATCAGAGGAAGTGGGGGCGGGGGTAAGTCCCGCTGTGTATTTCTATGGAAACACACAGAGCGGGAGAGTGGGGACTACCTGTCCCCATAGCCAGTGGCTGGCTATAGTAGTCCCGCAGAAGAAGAGGAGCCAAGATCGGTGCCAGGGACCACAGAAGAGGAGGATCGGGGCCGCTCTGATCAACACCATTGCACAGAGCAGGTGTATAACATGTTTGTTATTTAAATAAAAAAAAAAAAAACATAATGAGTTTAGTAGCAGGAAATTAAATCAAAATTAAAAATGTATTAGCTAAATCTGGGTAATACATTGCAGCTCATCAGGCCTCAGATGTGGTGGCCTCATTAGTTTTCTTTTTGTTCAGGCTAAACACTTCAGCAAGCTGAGAAAATACCTATTGATCTTGCCAGAAATGCAGTGTCCTTGTCACTTTCTGTGAGCTGCACTCAAAAGTAAAATATATATCTTCTCTCCTCTAGGGTTGGGCCGAACACCCCCCCCCCATTCGGTTCGCACCAGAACATGCGAACAGGCAAAAAATTTGTTCAAACACTATTAAAGTCTATGGGACACGAACATGAAAAATCAAAAGTGCTAATTTGAAAGGCTTATATGCATGGTATTGTCTTAAAAAGAGTTTGGGGACCTGGGTCCTGCCCCAGGGGACATGTATCAATGCAACAAAAAGTTTTAAAAACAGACGTTTTTTAGGGAGCAGTGATTTTAATAATGCTTAAAGTGAAACAATAAAAGTGAAATATATTCCTTTAAATTTCGTACCTGGGGGGTCTATAGTATGCCTGCAAAGTGGCGCATGTTTCCTGTGTCTAGAACAGTGACAGCAAAATGACATTTCTAAAGAAAAAAAGTCATTTAAAACTACTCGTGGCTATAAAGAATTGACGGTCTGGCAATACACAAAGGTTCATTGATAAAAACGGCATGGGAATTCCCCATGCCGGGGGAACCCCAAACCAAAATAATAAAAAAAAAAAAAATGCGTGGGGGTCCACCTAAATTTCATACCAGACCTGAAGGGGAACCCCATGCCAAAATTAAAAAAATAAATAAATGGCATGGGGTCCCCCCAAAAATCCATACCAGACCCTTATCTGAGCATGCAACCTGGCAGGCCGCAGGAAAAGAGGGGGGGGGATGAGAGAGCGCCCCCCCCTCCTGAAACATACCAGGCCACATGCCCTCAACATTGGGAGGGTGCTTTGGGGTAGCCCCCCCCCCCCCCCCCAAGCACCTTGTCCCCATGTTGATGGGGAGAATAGCCTCATCCCCAGAACCCTTGCCCGATGGTTGTGGGGGTCTGCGGGCGGGGGGGCTTATCGAAATCTGGAAGCCCCCTTTAACAAGGGGACCCCCAGATCCTGCCCCCCCCGTTTGAAATGGTAACGCTACGGGAAAGCCACAGGGATGTCCCCGTGCGTCAGAGGGGGGCGGGGTCACCCGGCGACGACACCATGTGGCCCCGCCCACAGTTTTAAAAGAGCTGTCACCTGCGAGCACGCGTCATATGGCGTGTGCCTTCCATGGAGGCAGATCTTTATTTTTTTTCGGTCCGTCGGCGGAGGTGAATAGACTAAAGGACTTCTCCCACGGTGTGTGTCTTTTTTTTTTTTCCATTTTAACACTTTTTTTGTTACCGTTTCAAACAGGGGGGGGGGGGCAGGATCTGGGGGTCCCTTTGTTAAAGGGGGCTTCCAGGTTTCAATAAGCCCCCCGCCCGCAGACCCCCACAACCACCGGGCAAGGGTTGTGGGGATGAGGCTACCCCAAAGCACCCTCCCAATGTTGAGGGCATGTGACCTGGTACGGTTCAGGAGGGGGGGCGCCCTCCCGTCCCCCATTTTCCTGCGGCCTGCCAGGTTGCATACTCGGATAAGGGTCTGGTATAGAGATTTTGGGGGGCCCCACGCCATTTTTTCTTTAAATTTTGGCACTGGGTTCTCCTTAAAAGCCATACCAGACCTGAAGGGCCTGGTATGGAATTTAGGGGGAACCACACGCATTTTTTAAAAAAAAATTTGGTTTGGGGTTCCCCTGTGGGGGAATCCCAAGCCGTTTTTATCAATGAACTTTTAGGTGTATTGCCGGACCAACAACTCATTATAGCCGCAAGTAGTTTTAAATGACTTTTTTTCCCTTTAGAAATGTCATTTTGCTGTCAGACTGTTCTAAACACTGGAAACACGCACCACTTTACAGGCATACTATAGACACCCCCCCAGGTACGAAATTTAAAGGAATATTACACTTTCATTGTTTCACTTTAAGCATTATTAAAATCACTGTTCCTGAAAAAATGGCCATTTTTAAAACTTTTTTTTGCATTGATACATGTTCCCTGGGACAGGACCCAGGTCGCCAAACACTTTTTATGACAATAACTTGCATATTAACCTTTAAAATTAGCACTTTTGATTTCTCCCATAGACTTTTAAAGGGTTTTCCACGGCTTTCGAATTTGCCACGAACACCCCAAATTGTTCGCTATTCGGCGAACAGCCACTGTTCGAGTCAAACTCATGTTCGACCCGAACATAAAGCCCATCCCTACTCTACTCAGCCCCCAGGTAATGTAGATGAACAAAGGCAGAACCATTTGTAGTCCAGTTTGGGTGACAATAATGGCTCCCTCAATAGATACAGTGAGGAGTGAGTGTAGCCACCCACGGATAAGAGGTGTATTTTGTGCAAGATGATCAGGTTAAAAAAGCTGAGAAAAGAAAATGAATACAGCCATGTAATCTAAGAACTAGTGAATGGCATTAACACACTTTTGTTTTTTGGGTTTGAACACACTTAAAACTAACTTGGTATAAGCTTCTGTGAAAATGCAGCTGCATTAGTCAAGTCAATGGACAGTGTAAGCATAAATGTGTAAATATTTTGCACTTAAAAATGCTTTTTCCACCTGAGTGCACAACCAGGCCCAGCATTTCCATCCATCAGCACAGCAAGTAAAGGGCAGAGAGAGAAGGAAGGGATTTGGTTCAGGGCGGTCATTATTCACTAGGAGCCAGTTTGACTCCACTTCTAATCTGTATTCCAAGAAGTCCTGTAATATTAGAAAATAGAACTCATACAAGCTAGCAAATCAGAAGGGATTCCATTACAAAAGGGACCCACTGACAGCATATCATCTGATTACTGCAGGACACCATGTTGCGCAAACAAAGTGCACTTACAGTATGCTTTAGGCCCCATTCAAATCTGTGTATTTTAGGGGCTGCTTCTTTCATGCACTTTCATCAAAAGGCAAGTTATATAGCGCTCAATGGTGACACCCTAAAATACAATCCACTTAAAGCTCACTGCATGGATATGAACCAAGTATTAAAGTGGTTGTAAACTCTCATATGTACCCAGTGAAGTGACTGGCCTCAGGTGATACACAGAGATGAAACAAATCCTCCTACATAAGCTGTAGCTGTGTGTCTGCAGCCATTTCTGTAGATCAATCTGAAAACAAACAGGAAAGGATTTCTCTTTAGTTGTATCAGCAGGGGGTATGGATCTAAAGTCTTTACACAGTTCTGAGGCCTGATTCTCCGGAGGGAAGGGACACACACAGTACAGAGAACAAGCAAAGCTGTGGATAACAGTCACAGGCTCAGTGCTGCTGCTCCCTTTCCATCATCATTTTACCTCTTGGTGTGGAGAAAAGCTTCCAGAGACATGCTGATAACAGAGGAACCAGGAAATGACCCAGAGCTGTGTAGAGAGACAAGTACACAGTATATAGAACGATGTGAATTTCTTCATAGTTCATGTCTGAGGGTTACAACCACTTTTAACTTACAAGAAGGCCCCTTTCACACTGGGGCGGGAGGTGCGTTGGCGGTAAAGCGCTGCTATTTTCAGCGGCGATTTACCGTCGTTTTAGCGGCAGTATTCGGCCGCTAGCGATGCGGTTTTACCCCTCGCTAGCGGCCGATAAAGGGTTGAAAACCACCACAAAGCGCCTCTCCGGAGGGCGCTTTTCTGGCGGTATAGCTGTGGTGCCCCATTGATTTCAATGGGTAGGAGCGGTGAAGGAGGGGTGTATACACTCCAGTGTGAAAGCCTCGCAGCGGCTGTTCCAGGTCGGTTTGCAGGCACTATTTTTAGCGCAATAGCGCCTGCAAAACAACCCAGTGTGAAGGGGGTCGAAGTGTTTACCAAGAGGTTAGGAACCAAATTCCTAGATATTTTATGAACCAAAAATAAGTGCCAGTTTACACTGGAATGAGGTGTGGGAAACCAGCGTTCCGTGAGCATTTCCTGCACCACATTCAAAACACGCCGTCTCTGATCTGCAGCGTGTGTCAGTGTAAAGTTAATGACATCCCAAATGCAGATAGAAAATGCAATGCGTTTGTCTGCACTGGATCACATGGTACCAAAGTACAATGCAATATTGGTTGTAGTGCATTTTAAAAGTAGTGCATGCACTAGTTTTGGTGTGATGCAGTGAGATTTCAGGCCATTTAAATGAAAGCATTCCTGCCCAATTCCTGGTGTGAACAAGACCTAAAACTGGTTATAATTGCAAGCAGATTATAACATATTGAAATATACCACCCTGTCCCTTCCATAACTAAATATTTGATAGGATGACAAAGGCAGTGCTATTTTCCTGCCTGTCAATCAGTCTGCATTGGATGCTCTTCAACTTTTCTTAACATTTGACCAGTACAAGAAGTCCTAACTTACACAATCCAAAAATATAAAGTAGAATTCTGAGTTTATACTAATCTTAATACTGCCCCCCCCCCATACTAACTACCCTCTGGAAGAGAGATGTATATACTTACCTATTCTCAGGCCGCCCCTGTCCAGTCATGTGATCTCTCGTGTCAGCCAGTACCAACTACAGGGGAAAGGAGAAGGTGCTTTCACAATGGCTGGAGTGCTTGGATGGTGATGTCCTCTATAGGTTTACTATGGACCATCTGTTGTCAGCGCTCCCTCCACTGCCCTGAAGCTGCTGCTAGCTGACAGAGGAGAGTCCGTCATGTGACTGGACTGGAGCGGCCTTAGAATAGGTAAGTATGTGGAACTTTCTTCCACAGGGTAGTTAGTATAGGTGTTAAAGGGTGGTGGTAGGCACTTTAATAATAGTTCGTATAAGCCCGGAATTCCACTTTAAATCAAGTGCAGAAAGAATTAAACACCAGGGCTGTAGTTTTGTGCCCATGTGCCTCACTCAAGAGCTCATAGTCAATTTCCCCACCTTTGTATACTCAGATCACTAATCTCCTGGTATCTCATGGATTACCTGCCAAGCGGCCAGCCATAGTTGGTTCGAATCTCGGCCACTTTGGCAGGAACCAACTGAGATTCGAACTGTATATGGGCAGGCTGAATGTACCAATTTGATCAATCAAGGCAATTTAGGTATAACCAGCCTGCCGAATTCACATCAGATTATCAGTAGGGGCTGCTATAGCTGCTAGCAATAATCACTGTCTTCTCGCGGAGGGGCAGCATACAATTGCTCGCCAGGAGGGATTCCCCTGTCAGAGCGGTTTGTGCTAATGGGGGAATTGTGCGAATGTCTCTCCTGTAACCTGTGGTTGCAGGAAAGAAATTTGCACCAGCTATGGCCTGCCTAAGGAAGAAGGCCGAAGTATGACGGCTCTCTACAACCTGTCCCTATGGACTGGAAGACACTGAGATGTTGTGGTAAATACAGGACCTTTGAAACTCTTCTCCCTGTCCCATTACGTATGCAGGGGCACACACTTCGCAATCTGCTTTAGAACTTTGCACATTTGTCACCTCAAAAATACTTACAATAAAATAGTTTTTCCTGTTTAAAATATTTGAAAGAAATTTGACAACCATATAGTCATCATCATAGCTGTATTTGCAACACAAACTGTTTATTCCAAAAACATTTGTGACACATTCTTGTAGGTATGATATTTACCATTGAGGCCTCATACACACTGGATATTTTTAACGCGGCTTTTTCCTGTCTCTAAATACCCCTGCATGTTAGCCTATGTGTCCATAAATACAGGCATTTTGGGGAGTTTAGAGGCAGAAAATAAAAATCCACTGCCAATGCGTCCAGGAGCAGAAGAGTTTTGGTAGAAAAATCACTTGATGTGTGAAAATGTTAAGGCTAGGCGTGTTTAGTGCTTGAGTGTTAATTCATTTCAATTGCCAGAATAAATTATTATTCTGTCCAATGAAATGAACACCCAAGTGCTTGATGCGCTTAAACGCGTTACTTTTACAAGCATTAAGCGTTTTTTTTTTTCTGCCAAAACTCTGCTGCCAGGAGAAAAGGAGTCTAGGAAAATTAGCAAAATGTCCTGTGTGCATGAGGCCTAAGCCACAACCCAGAGATCACATATTATATCAGTCATACTTTATCTAATTTTTACTGAACGTCAATCCGTCTGTGTAGACGGTATAGAGGGGAACTGTTAGGCTGTGAACAAGAAAAAAAACTTAGCAAAATAAGTTTTTATAATATTGAAGTATAAAACAATCAATGATGGTAATCTCCAAACAAAAAGACATTTAAATATCAATATAAATGTGGGATTACACTAATACCTCAAAATGGACATAGATTAGTGCTCTTAGAGCTAAAACAAATGGATTTATACAGTACTAAAATGTAAAATGTGTCCCATACACTTTGCAATGTTTAAAAAATGTGTTGCAAAACGTCTGATATAATCCAAGTGTTAATGAATTAAAAGACACAAACATTAAACCAACATTGCTAATAATAGACTTGCAGATTAGTGCCGCAGACTGAAAAAGAAAATCCTGTTCTTTCACAGTCCTGGGGTATTGTGTGTCTGGATTGGAAATAGGGCAGTGCATGTGGGGGTTGTTATCCTTTGGAAATGCCCATTTCTACAATGCTTGCAGGACCTAAAAGTATACAAAATGCCCAGATTAACACAAGTATTTACTGTACAAACATCCTTCTGCCTCTAGCAGGGCTGCTGTCACGTTTGCTCACTCCTCTTCTAGGTGGTGTAAGAACACACTAGGATTTACTTGGAT
Organism: Aquarana catesbeiana; assembly: GCF_042186555.1. Classification (NCBI taxonomy): domain Eukaryota; kingdom Metazoa; phylum Chordata; class Amphibia; order Anura; family Ranidae; genus Aquarana; species Aquarana catesbeiana. The sequence goes on along the minus strand of NC_133326.1, from coordinate 87,233,799 downwards.
GGAACCCCCAGATCAGCTATATACAGTTCTGTTACAAAGAACCATATACACACGACATCAAAGAACTTCTAACCAGTACAAACTGGGTAAAAACGTCTGGGATACACATTCTCTTTCTGATACATTTTAGCCTCAATATGCTAAGATAAAAAAGCAGAAAAACATTCACTAAGCGAGCCAGCCACTGGCTCGGCATTTATCAATACAAATGAAAACTTAGTCAAAGAAAAAGTTTAAACACAAACACTTTCGGTTCCCTTTGCTGCATCACCGCATAAACCTCTAGCAGAGAAAACATCTAAAAATAAAACAAGATTTGCCTTAACAATATATGTCTATGCATATACACACACAAAATAAATAAATAATTATATATATATATATATATATATATATATATATATATATATATACACACACACACATATACACACACAAACCTTCTTAAAATCTTTTCCTAGCCATTATCGCTAAACCTGCCAAAATAAACAGAACTGCATTTATTCTTTGGGCACAAACTCTGCAATATAAATATTTTCTAATTTGAACTGATGCATTTTTATATTAAATACATGTTCAAATAGATATAAAAACAGTACCTTTTTGGTAAATTATATAGATAATCCTATTTACAATGTTTAATTTGTTTACCAGGTGGGCTGAATCTACCATTTGTTTACAAGCTGGTTCTGACCTATGCCAGACACATGCTACACATTTCCAGGCCAGGAATCTCGGTATGGTAGGAGCCCCCTTAGAAGCCTGGAAATACTTAATGAGATCAAAGCATCCCCCCCCCCTCCCTCTTCCTTAACTCCTACCATCAGAACAAAGAAAAGAGCATATTTTAAACTTCTCAATTAGTCATATTTCTTGAATAATATCTCCACAGCTAATTCAATTTTAGTGCCACGAACAATAGTTTTTTTGTGTCCCTCTTTTTAAGTATGTTCAAATGACATGAAATTAGAGATTTGTATTTAATTACATAAAGCTTGCATACTGGAACATCCAGTGCTCTCACATGAGTTCTCTGTTCACCCACCAAGGTTGCCCGTAGTAGATACACACAGATGTTTCACCGAGAATGATGGTTCTCAACACATCTGTATGTTCTGAGACAGGATCTGCAGTGATCTCAGCAGCATGTGTGTTACCCGTACACAAGCAATAATAGTCAGGTTCCCCTTTTCTCCTCAGAAAAGAGAAGTAACTATGCCTTTCGGCACTGAAAATCACTCTGTAGGATAAAAGACACAGATCATCACAAACAACTTCCTAACTGCAAGCAGTGCTTGTAACGACTGGGCCGTGTAGGATCACTCTTTGGTCAGAGCCTTGTCAGAAATGCTGGATATATTACAGCACACCAAAGTCAAAAAAAAGTTTTAACTGGATAAAAGCAAAAGAAGAAACTGTCCCAATATAAAAGATCAGAAGAGACATAAATCACACAGAGGGGAAGAAAGCAAAAAAAATCAGTGCAATACATTGTAAGACCGTGATCTGAGCACTGCCTGGATGGTATTAAAACTGATTTGATTGGAAGCAGATGGAATAACATTACAACCCTGCTGGTGAACCTCAAAGTCTAAACAGGAAACAGGAATCTTACTGGCTAGAAAGCGCTGTTTTCTTAATCATTCCCAGAAATTCACATACTCTTTTTTTTTTTTTTTTTTTTTTTCCCCCAATCAGAAGCACCATTCCTTTTCCTCTTCTACAAACTATTTAATACAAAGTATCCTAAACACATTTTATCATGTATAACACCAAGTAGTTATGTTTTAACTGACATAGTATTGAAAAGCCAATACAAAGTCAATTAACAACACTACAAGCAGAACAAAAACATTCACTAACTCACTTTCTACACAACCCATCCCGAAAGCATCAAACATTGCATAACAAATATAAAAACTGTACCTATGTCTGAAAGAAAATGAGATAAAAGATTTCAGAGTTCAGAACTGAGCTTAGCAGGATGCATTGAACAAAAACACACACACAAAAAAAAAAAGTCATCTTACCGTTTTGCCATTATAATAGTACATTAAAGAATTACTGCCCACTCCAGGCACAGGGTACGCACAATACATGTTGTTACAAAAGATGTTCTATGTAGCAGTTAAAGTGCACTTCTTCAATCCCAGGAATACATCCACCCGATCAAACCGTAATTCCACCAGTACTACGCTTACACAGGCGACACATGGATCTACTCAGAAGAAACTTATGCAAAGCAGGGCTAAACCATCCCACACAGAAAAAGAGGGAGGGTAACATACAGTAATCTCTTTCAGCCTTGCTCACACCCACACTTGTGCGGTGGTAATGCTTCCAGGAAAGCTTTCCTTTAGAATGAATACAACGTTTCACAATGTCAAAGTTCTTTTCACTTTAGTATAGAGAGGGCTAGGCCAGTCTATAGTGTGTGCACAAATATTAGTGACTACGGGGATGTAGATGGCTAAATCACTGCCTTGTTAATCTCTCTCTTTTTAATTAAATTTTAGCACTTGTGGCAGCTGGGATGTAGCATGTTCTAGAACTGCAACACTACCATCTGCTAGAGTCTGACCGAGCCACCAGCCCTTCCACAACCAAACACCAACACTCATATGATTATTGCCAGCAACAGATTTCATGTGTTCTCTATGATATGAGGAGCCGTGCTCCCAAACATGTTATAGTACACTGACAATGATTCCTGTACGCTATGCTACAACAAGAAGTACAATACCTGAAACTATTTACAAAAAGATTTTTATTTACAAGCTAAACAGTCCAGAACAAAATATAATGTTTATTTTCATTAACGTTTGAATGAAACAACTCAATACAAAGCAGAAATGTATTAATGAATAAATCCCACCCTGCATGCCTTCATTTAATTCTGGAGGGGATTGGATTGTCCCTTTCATAGTACAATGCAGTATATACTGCATGGAGCGATGCCTTATGCCACTTACTGTATTTATCGTTGTATAACACGCACCCCAATTTTAGGAGGGAAGTTTAAGGAAAAAAAAACTTACATTTTAACTAAAGAACTTTAAAGCAAAATTAGGGTCACAGCTCATCAATGCAGCCTGTTCAGTGCCCATCTGCAGCCTCACCTTTCCCATCATTGCAGCCTTGCCAGTGTTGGATTATCCCTGTCTCAGAGGGAAAAGGAGGAGCGAGCGCCGCTGAATTACACAGAGCCGCAATCTCTTGTGTACCTGGCACTCCGTCACTTACAGCCCTGCTCATATGATAGACAGAACAGTGGCCCAATACGGGGCCAGGAGGCGTGGCTGTGCAGGGATCGGTGTATAAACACACACACCCATGATTTCCCCCTGATTTTAAGGGGAAAAAAGTGAATTTTATATGCTGATAAATACGGTAATTAAAAATAGGATGTGGTTGTAAACCTCAGTCATGGAATCTGAGCAAAGTACATACATCTGCAGTGTTTACTTATCTTTCGCCAAAGCTCTAAGTGTTGTTTATATCTGGAGAAGAAGAGAGCGACGGTTTTGTAAAAAAAAAAAAAAAAAAAAATCCAAAAATGTAAAAGAAAAAAAAAATCTTCCTCAGGTTAGGCCGATATATCTGCATATTTTTGGCAAAAAAAAATGCAATAAGCATATTATTGATTGACTTGCGAAAAAGTTATAGCATCTACAAAATAGGGGATAGATTTATGGCAATTTTATAATTTCTTTTTTTTTTTTTTTTTACTAGTAATGGCAGCAAAGTGCGATTTTTAGCGGAACTGTGACATTGCGGTGGACAGATCAGATACTTTTTTGGGACCATTGACATTTAATACAGCAATCAGTGCTATAAAAATGCACTGATTATTGTGTAAATGTCATTGGCAGGGAAGGGGTTAACACCTGGGAAGCTATCAAGGGGTGTTTCTAACTGTGGGGGGAGTGTACTGACTGAGGAGGAGACATATCGCCTTTTCTAATCACTAGGAACAGCAGATCTGTCTCTCCTCCCATCAGAACAGGGATCTATCTGTTTACATTGACAGATCCCCATTCTGTCTCTCGTGCCTGCGATCGCAGGTGGCTGGTGGTCCCCCTCCATGCGGCGGGCATGCGCGCGCACCTGCTATCGCCCTTAAAAGGTGGCGACGTACACCTACGGCAATTTGCGGGAACATGCCGACCTGCCGAAGTATAATGACGGCAGCTGGTCGTGGTAATCTTCTATAAAGCCCAAAACTTTAAAATTATCACTTGTAGTGGAGCTGTGTCCAAACTGCAAGGGTTAACAGTTCATTTAAGACTAGCAGGCATGGAATAGAATATTAACTTAACCAAACCTCCATGCTGCTACTAAACTTGTTCCGCAGTCGTCTTTTTCCCCCATTCTCCATTTGAGCCCTGAAAGTCATCAAGACTGATGCAGGGTCCATGGCCCTGCATTGGATGTGATGATGCAGAGGGCCAGACAACCACTGGGAGCACGGGGAAGTGGTGCTTGCTAGGGGAGCAGTGGATCAGGTAAGAAAGTGCTCTTACATTCATACAGAAAAAGCAAGCAGTTAACCTTTGTAGTGGGGGCGCAGCAAATGCTGAGTGTGTTAGCACTTTGCTTTGAGGTGCTGGATACAGTATGAATGTCTCAAGATCATTGAAGGTGAGCGTAGCCGCCCTCAAAAAGGAAGTGAAGCAACACCTTTAGAAATGAACTATTTATATATACAGAATTGTGGGTGATCAAAACAGTGCATCATCAGTCCAGGAGAAGGTTAGCAATATATACACAATCACACGTGCACACATATATATATATATATATATATATATATACACACACACACATATATATATATATATATATATATATATATATATATACACATATATACATATATATATATAAATAAAATACACTGTTTTGATCGCCCATAATTCAGTATATTTAAAAAGTATTTAAAAAGTATATATATACTTTTTATATAGCACCCTAGCACCATGTTCTAGGGTGCTATGTAGCACAGGTATGCAACGGGAGGGGCATTGGGATGCCGTTTAAAAAGCACTGTGGTAAGGTAGCCCGTAGTAGGCCACCAATGCACCACTACATGGATTTTAATGTACCTGCAGCATTTTTTCAGCATAGTACAGCACAACGCATAGATGGTTCTTCTCTATGTGTTGTAGTGCATTCGCTTGGAACTGGCACTGGGGTGCTGTTCCAAATGAAAAATAGCCCAATGCACTGGGCAACTTACAAATAAAAAAATAGATTTTTTATTGTTAAATCTTTCTCTCCCCAACTGACTGCAGAAAAGTAAAATCTTCTTGAAAACTGGATACGTGGGTGTGGAGATTCCTCTGGTCATATCATATAGTGGTGCAGGATAGTAATTGTCCAAGAGGGATCTAAATTCTGTAAGTGCATTCATATTACAAGCAGGTAAGCAAAGTACAAGTAAGCAATGGTTTGTATACAAGGCCAAATAAAGTATTTCAGCTAATCCTCAGAAGTGCTACATTATATAAGCTGTGTAAAGTCTAAATGCAGGTTCACATATGTGTCCGCTAATGTCCATTTTTTTTTTTTTTTGTAATAACTGTTGAAGGACATGGATATGCATTGGGCTGACATTAATTTTTGGTTTGACCAATGGAGATTGATTTCATGCAGTGACATCATTGTTGTAAACTTTGGAAGGATCTACTTCCAGGGCTGACAATGCATAAACACACATTAAAATGCACTATACGTGTGTTTTTATGTTCTTTCCTAGACTTCAATGAGCCTGAAAATGCTTGAAATTGCATTGAAAACGGGCATGCCTCATTTTTACAATAATTGTGAACAAGCGCATTAGATTCAAAGTATTTATTAAACTGCATTTTAGTGTTTTTCAAAGTGCATGTAAAAGTGCATAAATGCCTTTAGTTCTTGATCACACCTTTGCACTCTAACGCATGAATTATATAGCAAAACAACAGATGTGTCATAAGACATAATGTTATTCAATGAGGCTGCTAAGAGCTCGGAAATTTGGTTTGAAAAATGAGACAAGTCTTCTTCACTACAACAAATGTTAAATTGGAGCTCCACGCAAAACGGGAAGCTCCACTTGTTCGCACCCTCCCCCCTCCACATTTGGCACTTTGTGGGGGGTGGATGGAGCAGGTGCCTGCTCCCACTTTCGGGTAAAATTGATCTACATGCATTTCCTACTGCTCCTCATACCCCGCTGCCTTCTGGGACACACGCTGGTCCCAGAAGATGGTGGCACTATTCAGAAAGCGCAGCGTGACTCACACATGTGCAATAGGAAACCAGCTGTGAAGCCAGAAGCTAGACACTGCCGACGCTTGCACCCAAAGATGATTGACAAATCAGCTCGGGGTGCTGACATCGCGGGATCCCTGGACAGGTAAGCGTTTTTTTATTAAAAGTCAGCAGCTACAGTATTTGTAGCTGCTGACTTTTTTTTTTTTCCCCCCAGAATGGAGCTCCTCTTTAAAAATACTAAAAGCTAAACATGGATGGAAGTGGACATGGACAGATGTCAACCTGGTCTTACAGACAGTCTGATAAATGACAAGCAAAAAGTGGTCATGTACTACTACAACTTCCACCCAATATTTTTATTGGGCATATTTACTTGAACAGTTCTTTAAAGAGTAACTCCACTTTTGGTGAGAAAAAAAAAAAACATTCCCCTCTGGGCGATCTATGTACATTGCAAGGATTTTAACAAACTTTGTTGCAGATTCCTAACTTTTGCTATTCTTAAGAAATAGCTGTCCGTTTATCTGTGTCCAAGTGCAAAGTGAATAAAATGGGAGTGGTTTTATAATTATCAGTCAGCTGCGGCACCTGCAGGGCTCTAAAGGGGAAAGTGACAGGGTCTGCATCTCTTTAGACATGATTTTCCTTAACCACTTAAGGACCAAGCCTCTTTCTGAGATTTGTTGTTTACAAGTTAAAAACAGTTTTTTTTTGCTAGAAAATTACTTAGAACCCCCAAACAATATACATTATTTTTTTCTAACACCCTAGAGAATAAAATGCCGGTCGTTGCGATACTTTGTCACACCGTATTTGCACAGCGGTCTTACAAGCGCAATTTTTTTGGGAAAAAATACTTTTTTGAATTAAAAAATAAGATAACAGTAAAGGTTGCCCATTTTTTTTTATATTGTGAAAGATAACGTTAAGCCGAGTAAATTGATACCCAACATGTCACGCTTCAAAATTGCGCCCGCTCGTGGAATGGCGACAAACTTTTACCCTTAAAAATCTCCATAGGCGACGTTTAAAAAATTCTACAGGTTGCATGTTTTGAGTTACAGAGGAGGTCCCACTTTACCGATTGTGGCGATACCTCACGTGTGTGGTTTGAACACAGTTTTCATAGGCGGGCGCTACTCACGTATGCATTCGCTTCTGCACGCGAGCTCGGGACGGGGTGCGTTTAAAAAAAAAAATTCTTATTTATTTTACCTTTTATGTTTTATTTTTACACTGTTCTTAAAAAAAAAAAAAAATTGTGTCACTTTTATTCCTATTACAAGGAATGTAAACATCCCTTGTAATAGAAAAAATACATGACAGGACCTCTTAAATATGAGATCTGGGGTCAAAAAGATCTCAGATCTCATATTTACACTAAAATGCAATCATAAAAAAATAAAAATTGTAATTTGAAAAAAAAAAAATTAAAAATGGCCCATTAAGAGCTATGGGCGGGAGTGACGTTTTGACGTCGCTTCTGCCCTGCAATGGTATGGAGACGGGTGGGGGCCATCTTCCCCTCACTCGTCTCCATACCCAGGAAGGACAAGCATCCGATTGCCTCCGCTGCTACCAACGGCTCTGGTAAGTGGTGGAGGGCACCGGAGCGCGGCAGGAGGGGGCCCTCTCCCGCCACCGATAAAAGTGATCTTGCAGCGAATACCCGCAGAGACCACTCATATCAGAAAGCGGATCGCCGGCCGAAGAAGAGGATACCGGGCTTATGGCAGCAAGCTGCTGCTATAACAAACATATCCCTCTTCAAAGTTAGGACGTATATCGGCATGTGGGGGTCCGAAAGTGGTTAAGGAGTATCTCACCAAAAATAAAAAATTTTTTGCCAGGAATGCCAAAAATCTGACTTATATCTTAGTGCAGACTTCTGGGAAAATCAGTGAGCCAATCATACAAGCAGGAAATGACATATTTGGGGGCGTTCTGCACATCATCTGTGTATAGAACACCTCCAGGTGGCCATATGGCATTTTACAGAAATTTACAGCACTGCAGATTGAAAAGGAAAGGTAATTTTTAATAACATTCAAATACAATAGGACTTGTGTCTCAATTGTATATAATATATACAGTATATTTTTAATGGTTACTATTTAATGGTTTACATTTGCATTTTTTTCACGGTGCTCCCTATTTAACACAATACAATGCACAGAAATGATTTTCAAAACAATGGCAAGCATGAGGTTTGGTTTGATGCAATATGATAAATTGGGGAGATCTATCCAATATTGATGGGCAGAACTCGCCCAGAAATACAAAATTCTTGTTTGTGGGATTGACACTATTTTTCCCAGAGGACTACTCAGAGCAAGAAGAAAAATTAGAGGGATGTTCTGCAATAAGAATTTCATTGTTAATCTAATTTCTAAGGGCCAGTTCACATATAATGCAGTGATCAGCATTTTTCCGCACTGGAAGTACTTCAATCACTGCTAGGACACACAGAAAAAATAGTTTTCTCTGTCCTATTCACATTGAAACGCACCCCAGTGGTGCAGGCATGCTAAATTTTACTGCAGCACACAGGACAGGATTGCAGTCCACTGTACAGCAGCGCAGCACATGGCTTAGCTATACAGTGACATGTAGACAATGTCACTTTGTACACTTCAAACTAGGTTGATTTAAAAAAAAAAAAAAAAGGGGGGGGGGGGGGATGGGGGACGGTGTGATGTGTTGAAACGTCAGATCACTGCAGCCATTTACACCTGAGCGTAGCGTTTTTGAGTGCTTCTAACGGCGTATTGATGCACGCTTCTTCGGGTATATTTGCACGTTTCCATGCAGCGTTGTCCGGCGTTTTAGAGCTTTGCCATTTTTTTTTTTATTAGCAAATAGGAAAAATGATCATCTGTTTCATCATTTGTTGCTATGTTGTTAGATTTTGTCATCTGCTTCCTGCTCCAAAAATGCCCAAATCTGCCCGATTCGCGCAACAAAAAAGGGTCCAGAACTTGTTTGAGCTCAAGGCGGATGGGTTCAGGTGACTTGGAGTGGAGATGTGAACCATCTCCATAGAGAATAATGGATTTTTTTCCCTCAAGTGTTTTGTAGCTTGAGGCTTTAAGCTACAAAACGCTCAGGTGTGAATGGGCTCTAAAGCGCTGTTGTCCAGGGCAGTGTGAACAGGCCCCAAAGATCTTCATGGCTAAAATGAAGCTCCTTTAGATATTACAGGAGCTCAAGTGCACAAAGACCCCCCCATCAGCAGTCAGAGCAAATTCTTCAGAGAGAGGCACGATTCTGAATGTTTGCGAAAATCTCTGTAATATATAGTTTATTTGGACGGTATTTTTTTTTCTTCTGAACAAAAGTGGAGATCCACTTTAACACATGGGAAGGGATCCCTTTTCTTTTGGAATGTAAATTTCTGGTTAATGAAAAGCAAACCAGCTAAAATATGAAAATGAGCCCCAGAGTACGGGTATAATATTCACTATGCAAGTTACATAGGGAAAGGTAAAACTTGACTGGATACAAAGACCAATCCAATCCTACACGTACATCCTCACCACCACCCACCTTCATTTGCTTCAGTATCCATAGATCATGGCACTGCAGATTCATTTTTCATAAGAACCACCAAGTCATTTCATTTTTAGGTTACATAAGAAAATATAGAATTTTCAAGCATTCTCAAAACCTATGCATAATCTTTTTTTTTTTTTTTTTTTTTTATTGCTTTTGGCAGGTCTGTTGTCACATGTCTACACATTAAAAAAGGCGCACATCAATGCACTACAGATGTAAACTTACAGCATTAAAATAATGGCTAACCTGTGCACAAAAACACACACATCTATTCTCTCACATCGTGTGTGTGTATATATGTATATATATATATATATATATATATATATATATATATATATATATATATATATATATATATACATATATATATACATATACACACACACACATACACATATACATACATACACACACACATATATATCTATTCTCTCACTCTCTCTCAGTGTGTGTATATGTATATATAGATAAGAGACACAGACAGACATATTTTATATATAATTTTTTTTTCCCCCCACATAACATACATATAATAATCTTCATGAAAGAATATGAACTTCAAGTGCTCATGTTTTCATAATTTTCCTTCTATATATTTCTTAATACAAAACAAATATTTTAAGCTGCCTACAAAGAAGTAGGAGCAATTTCCTCTGCCCTGCACAATAAGGTCAGGGTTAATCTCTTGACCAGCCTGACACATTAAATCAGCTGGAAACCGGTTTGACTTTTTAAACTTTTTTTCAGACAGTATGTCATCAGCAAAAGTAGCAATGAACTGACCTGCACTGCCTAACCTGAATTGTTTCCATTCACAACCCAACACTGTGCGGCTCAACAAACTGTGTGTTTCTCTGAACACAAACAGATTACATGGTCTGACGCACGGGGATCTGATGTCTAATTACAGATGGAAGACTCTTAACTTGCTTACAGTCCCGGGTGGGCGGTGTACAAGGTAGCAGTTAGGAATGAAATAATATTGAGCGCAACTCCCAGCAAAATATATTCTTTATGAAATCATGACTTTTCATCACCTTATTCTGCTCATATAAAAACACAGAAAAGTACATCGTATCACGTTAAAAAATGTTTACCATTCCTCTTCTAGCAAACCAGCACTCCATTTCACACTTCCAAAAGTAAATATCCAGGATTAACCTTACTGCACACATTGTACAATCTGCTTTACATTTACCAGTTGGAGTTGATTTACTTAAACTGGAGAATGCAAAATTTGGTGCAACTCTGCATAGAAACCAATCAGCTTCCATGTTTTTTTTTTTTTTGGTCAAAGCTTAAAGTGTTACTAAACCCAAGACCCTGCATTCACTATATCTGGTCTTTCACTGTACACATAATATGGAAATGCAATTATTTTAGTAAATATAAACAAATAGTTTTTCTCATCAGCAGTATATAGCAGTCTTGTGACTTCTAGCAGTGCCTGGTTAAAGCTTGTAGAAGAAGTTTTCATAATATACTGGCTGACCTATCAGGATGCAGTACCCCGGACCCTCTGTCTGGACAGTGCTGATTGGCCCTGTGCTGATCACATGTACTCTCCTAAAAAAACAAAAAACAAAACACCTCTTCTCTAGCAATACACCCCAAACTGAGCATGTGCAGCCCGACTCCATTTACTGCGTCTTATCCGGACAAGAAGGGGAGGATCTGTGCATACAGGCTCAAGCAACCTTTTTACACAATGCAGAGGATTAACCCCTTAGGTTCTACAGTGAGTATAACCAGCATGCTTTACTGCAGAACAAAAAACCTTATGCCTTTAGAACCACTTTAAGGCTTCCTAGGACAAACCCTTTTTTACAGTGAAATAGAAGGTTTTGAGGTTTTTAATTATTTTGTAATAAACAATAAGTTTTATCTTTAATTTTGTGCATCTCAGTGCCTATGAAGTCCAGTACCAAATTTTTCCAATATTATCTTCTTTACAGTGGGTGTAGTCTTCCTGCCTCCCTCAGGAATTTGTATGTGCCACACATTTATCTCTACACTTTATGACGAAGCCCAGCCAACTATTATTTTACTCTCCAAGGACACTACCTCAGTGACCCATAAGAGTACTATCTGTAGACATTGGAACTGCATTTTGAAAGGCTTAGACAAAGTGAACCAACAAACTAAGGCAGGCCATACATGGTGCAAATTTCTTTCCTACAACAGACAGTGTTGATGCGTGTATGCCTCCTGCCAAGCCATGGTCTTCTCCCGGCGGTGGCGTGTGTTGGAGGGGGGATGGGAGAAGCTGTCTCTACCGGGAGAAGACCGTGATTATTGCTAGCAGCTTTACCAGCCGCTATCGGTAATCACAAGTAAAAATGCAGCAGGCTGGTTGTACCCAGGTTGATCGACTTGGAACATTCAGCCTGCCCATACACAGTTCGATCTTGGCCGGTTACTGCTGAACCAGCAGAGATTCTAACTGTCTATGGCCGACATAAGGGCCTGTGTTGGTAGGTTTCTGTTTGTTTTAGACAGGTTTTGCATCCCTATACAAATCGTCTATGGGCATACATAACCCACTGGAAGCAGGTCAAATGTTAGGTCACCTGCAGGTTGAATGCACCCGTCAACAAATCGTGAATGATCTCAGAAGCATCTCAACTAACGTCAAATGGATGCCATTGACAGACCCAAAGCCTGTCATAAAAATATAAATCAGAGTGGGGATCAGCAAAGGCCTTTCTGGTTACTAAAGTTAACAGCAAGCAGTCAGCTTCAGCAAATGATAATCCCTACATTTAGTCAAAATAAAGGAAAAATCAGCACAAGGGACATTTTAAACCACTGTACCCCCTGTGCTGCTGGCTCCTGCTTTCCTTGAAATCTTCAGGTGTGATGAGATTAATAGAACTGAGGGAGCTGCGAGACAATGACTGATCAGGAGTGCCTGACTATGTACACCCTTTCTGCCCAGCTCCACTGACTGTGAATCTGCCATTTACCGGTCAAATGCCATCATTTTAGTGGGCAGTACTGAATGACATGCAGTAGTAATATAACATAAGGAGGCAGCACCTAATTTCCACTTGGACAGAAGTGGAGGCCCCATATTCAGCTCATTCTAGATCCCTAATGGCAAAAGTTTTGTAAACCTCTAGAATAAAGTCTGAGATTGCATGGTCTTTAACAACATTTTGCATGGACTGAATTTGATCTGGTAGAGAGATTTGTTCAAATGGCCAGTGGTTTGACCAAAATGGTTGACGTATTTAAGAAATCGTGGAGATGCATACAGCTAGAAGTTTCTACAAATACATTTCTAAAGGGCTGAGTGTCTATAAATTCAAGGCTAATTTCTCAACCAATGTGATGTATCTCATGTAATAAAGGCAGACATGTTTGAAGTCCAGCCTTTGGATCATTTTGACTCCCTCCATAGATAAAGTAGTGTAACCACAAAAGGGACAGAAAGTGACATTAAATCCGGGTACACACTGAGTTTTTTTTTACGTTCAATTCACTGTCAGCTCAGGACGGAGCCGCTGTACTATCCAAGGATAGTATAGTGATCTCCCCCGCTGAGCTATTGTGTTCTGACAGGGGGACGTCCCCCCCGCCAGAAGACTCCGTTTAGCGCTCTCCGCCACTGAGTGTGCTGATCGTGAGTCGGTCGGCTGCTGGTTTTCCGGCTTCCGTTGGACAAGGTGGCATACACACAGGCCGATGGTTGGCCTCTTTCTTTCTTTTTTTTTTTTTTTATAAACCTTCCAATGTCTCCCGATTTTCAGCCTGTTTGTACGCGGCTTAAGGCTAGGTTCACACTAATGCGATGCATTTTGAATAACACGTTTTTTTAATGCGATTTTAAGGAGCCCATCCAGTGCCAAAATCGCACCACACCAAAAATGCATAGGACCCTTTTTAAAATCTCATCACATTCACACTGCATATACATAAACAGCCTCTATAGAGAATCAGCTTATTTCACTTCATGTGTTCTAGAACACATCCGAAATCACATCAGTGTGAACCAGGGCTTACAAATGCATACTTGTAATAGCAAATGATCTGCTGCAGATAAACTACCTTTCAATTTCAAATGTCTTTACCACCAGACTATGAATTTAAAAGAGATACAAATGTTAACAGTTAGAAATGTTTGCACATGAATGAACAATCGCCGTGTTCTTTTTTTAATACCTACTACTCATTACTCTTCTAAAAGAAGCACAAAGCCAACAATTGTATTGTGAATACACAAGGGTTAACGTTTCCAAACGGCAAGTTCTATCTGAATTACTCTTCAGAACTGCAACGAAAATCAATTGTCATGTAAGCTTACTGTCACTAAAGAGTATTAAATTCCATCCCCACTAAACTCAACCAGCAAACCTCAAGCACTCAGGAAGACTAAATTATTCATATAATCCTAGACTGCCATTTACTAGGCCTTGATGCTTCCAGTATAATCAAAACAAATAGTCTATCCAGACCCACAAAGCAATGCAGGAGAGAGTAGGAGTTTAGCTACCACGTTCCAGTGTAAGGATATAATTATCTAGAAGACCACAGAACATTAATATAATCACACTAAAAATACAACATACATGTCTAATTTCCTACTTATGAAGATCTGTAAAAGCCTTATTCTCAGCATTACCAAAGTGTGCCCAATTTTAACGCTAAAGGCATAAACAAGGCCTGCAGGTTGGAAAAAAGTTAGAGGGTATGGAAATGTACAAAAGTTACATCCTCCTTCTTCCAATAAGCATTGTCATTGGGATAGAAAGTGATGGGAAATTCAAAATGTTAGTAATGTCAGCAGAGTTAGAGGTGGGGACCTGGGACACCTGTTCCTATGACAACTCTGAGATTTCCTCTTATTGCCTGTTGTGTCTCGAGGACAGGAAGTAAATGGAAATCTAGCAGGCATCAAAATATACCCCTTCTCTACTCTATACCACAAACACGGAGCAGATGGTGATGAATGCAGTTAAAGAGGAAGTAAAACATAATGGGCATAATTTGTACCTATAGGTAAGCCTATAATAAGGCTTACCTATAGGTACTGTAAATATCTCCTAAACGTCTGCCGTTCCTTTAGATACCTGTGCCATGAATGACAGCTCCCCACGCATGCGTGGGAGTGACGTCATTGCGGCTCCGGCCTGTCACAGAGCCAGAGCAACGGACCCGGAAGGAAGATGGGAGAAGATAGACGCTGCCTCCGGCAATTACATTGCATCGCTGGAAGGCTTCGTTTTCAGGTAGGTTTCACATAATGTGCTTGTATGTGATGCATACTAGCACATTAAGCGTTTACCTTGCAGGTCCTAAAAGAAGAAATAAAAAAAACAACCACCAGTTTACCACAACTTTAAAGAAAACCTATGAGAGAAATTGTAGGGTGCTACTGCTAAACACCTGAAAATGTTAGTTGACTGACTGTTTTGCTGACCCAAGTGGCTGGTAGGAGCTTGTTAAGGAAAATCTTAACACTTAAAACCACTGCCTCTGTTTATTTTTTTTGCCATCTGTGAACAGTTGAAAAAAGTTCCTCCTTTAATCTACTCAAAAAACAAAAAGTTTTGGCTACACATAAATTTTCATTGTGACAAGGAGCTGTAAAGCACATCCATAGGAAGCATAACCTACATACCTAATGAGTAAATATGTCTGTCTCCCATGCACATTTATCATTACAAACTACACAGAAAAACATTAAAGTGAAAAACTTTACTCTCTCAATCAACATTGATTATATTTAATCCTCATGCTGCTAGCATTAGTAAATAGAAACGTATTTGTTTTTACATTTCTACAGTTACTTCCTTGTTTCTTGCCTAGGCTTCTTCAGGGGGGGGGGGGGGGGGAGGATGGGTTTTCTCAGCTAAGCTCACTCTCCTGCCTGCATGCTTGAGCTAAGGGCAGATGGATTCCAGGAAGTAAATGTTACATGATTTTATTTGCCCTCACCAAAGATGGCCACAACCAGAAATGCTAGGAGTGTGTTTTTCAAAGGGATTTCTTAACAAAATAAAGCATAGAGACATGGCTAGAAGGGGGAGTTTGCTTTGAATATTACAAATTTATATTTTTGGTTTGTGGTGCTCAGATGCAGTGAAGATCCACTTTAACACATTTATATGACAACATCAGTCTCATCTCTTTTACACTCAACACTCTGTTGAGGGCAAGATGGAGGCAATATGTGGTGCTAATAATGTGGATTGTATGGGCACAATTTGCCTTCTGTTGTCAGGTTACCCCATTAACCCTTTATCTGTGGGCGGCACAGTGGTGTAGTGGGTAGCACTCTCGCCTAGCAGAAAGAAGGGTCGCTGGTTCGAATCCCAACCACGACACTACCTGCCTGGAGTTTGCATGTTCTCCCTGTGCCTGCGTGGGTTTCCTCCAGTTTCCTCCCACACTCCAAAGACATACTGGTAGGTTAATTGGATCCTGTCTAAATTGTCCCTAGTATGTATGAATGTGAGTTAGGGACCTTAGATTGTAAGCTCCTTGAGGGTAGGGACTGATGTGAATGTACAATGTATATGTAAAGTGCTGCGTAAATTGACGGCGCTATATAAGTACCTGAAATAAATAAATCTGTGGTGCAGGACCAGAAAAAACACATTCAGGACAACCAGTGAGGAGCACAGAGGAGAGGTCTGATGCCTCCTCTGTGCAGTGAACCTGGAAGTGCTCTGCTCTGAGAACATACAGGTTTCACAGCTGACAGTAGGCTGTACCCATGTAAACAGATCAAGTACTTTCTGTTAAGACAAACTTCAGAGGAGACATTAGGGGGTCTAATAGATATCTCCAATAAAAAGGACTGGCCACCTGCACAATGCCATCACATAGGGGCAGTCAAGAAAAAAAAAAAAAAAAAAGTTTATTAATATATTTATATACGAGTGTTTTATTTCTGGGTTGACCCAAAATGTCAACTATATGGAATTTCAGCAGATCTACCCTTTGTTTTTTTTCCCAAGCTCTTACTGATGCCATTTTTCTATTGTTTATGATGTGCTCTGGTAAAACCTTACCATTATACTTCACTGCTATTATTGCTCCTTCTCATAATGAAAATCTATGTCGGCCAACCAACCAGAACTACATGCTCAACACCTTATCCCAATAGTTTTAAAGAGCAGGTTGTGTGATTTCAATGACTAATCTTCCTCAAGTGGTTAATCTCTATATTTAATAAAACATATGAAAAGCAGTCATTTAGAAATGAGCAAATCTCATTAAAACCTAACTTGGGTAAACACAGAAATACCAAAAATTTTGCTTGCTTAAAAACACACATTTTACTGTACTTTTGCTCAACAAATAAAATAACAATGGATTCCTTGATAGGACCCCAGTATACCTAGCAGTTTCCTTATCCATATGCAGGACATTAGGATTCTTATCATTACACTCAAAACAATCCAAAGTAAAAAGAACTGCTGGCTGGGAACTAGCTACTAGGCTGTTGCAATTTTCATAATTAACCTGCAGATGGTGCTATTATCCAAACACTAATGAAAATGCAGCAAAACAATAACACTTCTACTTATTAAATAGTATGTACTGGAACCAAAATAAACAGTTCCTAACCAAGCATAATTTTAGGAACTTGTATCATGTAAGTAAATAAAGTCACAAGGTGGCGGTTTTGCCTAATATCATTTACATTTGTGTTGCTGGCCTCCAAATTACATCTTTGTTAATTTTTTTAAGTGCACAAATCTTAAGTGATCTGTCAGAAGAAAATGACAACCAACTCCATTTATAGCAAAACACTGTCAGAGGGCTTAACAGCTAGACAAAAAGAACTAAATGAAAGGCAGAACCTTAAACAAAGCTATTGTTACAAATAAAACAACATGGCTGAGAAGAACTGAGGCCAAATTATGACCACATTTCTGATTTAAATGACTGTCCCTTGGTAATATAAATAAATGTACTATGTGAACTGTTGTAGTTTAAATGTATTCCTGAACCATGGTCATGCACTGCTGCATGATGGGAAAGTGATTGAATGATTTAATCTAGCATTGTGCCGATATTAAGCATTTGCACTAGTACTTGAAAAAAGGAGAGATCCCCCTTCAGTAGGGCTTTAAAGGCCAAATACACTGATGTAATATGAAAAAATTGTTTATTGAATATACATAAACGTTTGCGATCAACTAGAATGATAGATATTAAAAAACATCAAAAATTCTTACAAAGCGTACATATATATAAAGAAAACAAAGACAAAGAACTACAATTTACATGAAAAAAAATAACAAAAGATAATAATACTCCAGTAGATAGTAATCCCCGGTACCCGACTGTCCCAATGGGGGTGCAGATGAACACCAACCAAGCAGTAATATGGTCGTCTCTGCAGTGCCTGCTCAGAGGCACTGCAGAGCGGGGGTGACGCTAACCATATAGACCTGTTCAAGCATATTTGGATGACTGATGGAGATAAGGATTTTTTGGTGCTATCCACTTACCTGGAGCCTTTTTGAAAGCCCTCATTAGCTAACTTCCTAATTTTCCACACAGCGGACACTGTTTAGCTAAATTGCTGGAAATCAGTTGCTGTTGCCCACTTGATCAACAACACTTGGGAACTTTTTGTTTCACGACCATATTACTGCTTGGTTGGCGTCTATCTGCACCCCCATTGGGACAGTGATGAAGATGTTTAATCAGAAACTCGTCGGGTACCGGGGATTACCATCTACTGGAGAGTATTATTTTCTCTTTGTCATTTGTTCATGTAAATTGTTGTTCTTTGTCTTTGTTGTTTTCTTTATATATATGTACACTTTGTAAGAATTTTTGATGTTTTTTAATAGCTATCATTCTAGTTGATAGCAAACTTTTATGTATATTCAATAAACTATTTTTTCATATTACATCAGTGTATGTGGCCTTTAACCACTTCCTGACTGGCTCATGTACATATACGTTGCGTTTCTGGTTAAACACCTTCGTCAGGGAATATAGGATAGAGGCAGATATAGTCATAAATTGTTTTTACTCATGTAAAGTGATTCCATAAAGAAAATCAGTGAGGCAAGTGTCCCAATGGGGGTGCAGATGGACGACAATCAAGCAGTAATATGGTTGTGAAACAAAAAGTTCCCAAGTGTTGTTGATCAAGTGGGCAACAGCAACCGATTTCCAACAATTTAGCTAAACAGTGTCCGCTGTGTGGAAAATAAGGAAGGTAGCTAATGAGAGCTTTCAAAAAGGCTCCGGGTAAGTGGATAACACCAAAAAAATCCTTATCTCCATCAGTCATCCAAATATGCTTGAACAGGTCTATATGGTTAGCGTCACCCCCGCTCTGCAGTGCTTCTGTGTAGGCAATGCAGAGACGACCATATTGCTGCTTGGTTGGTGTTCATCTGCACCCCCATTGGGACAGTCGGGTACCGGGGATTACTATCTACTGGAGAGTATTATTATCTTTTTGTCATTTTTTTCATGTAAATTGTTGTTCTTTGTCTTTGTTTTCCTTATATATATGTACACTTTGTAAGAATTTTTGATGTTTTTTTAATATCGATCATTCAAGTTGATCGCAAACTTTTATGTATATTCAATAAACAATTTTTTCCTATTACATCAGTGTATGTGGCCTTTAAAGTCCCACTGAAGGGGGATCTCTCCTTTTTTCATCATATCCTAGGGATGTGGCTACTGCACTGTGTCAACCTGATATGGTGAAACCCTCTTTTTTGCTTGCACTAGTACTTGTGCAAATGCTCCAATACTAAAACTGATACCTTCAAGTCCGCAGACTGTAACCGCTGCTGCCTTCAAAACGAGTTGACATATGTGCGGGGGCCAGTTTCAGTGTGATTTGTAAAAGAGTCTGACGCTATTTCGTTCAGCGGTTTAGGTGTGAATTTTTAAAGTGTAGGACAGTTGAAATTGCACCTGAACTGGACTAAAAAAAAATCGTACAGGACTCTTTTTAAACATCGCACAGCGACCGGCTGGTTTGGGTCACGTCATGCAAATTGGATGCTGTTCAAAACGCAATCTATAATATCATAATAAAATAAACAGAACCACATAAAATGTATTTAGTATTAGATTAATATATTAGCTCATTTAATAATATGAAACATGACACTAAAAATAGGTAATTGGTATCGGAGAAATAGTTCCTCGGTTTTAAAAAAATTGGTATTGGTGGAGCCCCAATTTAATCTAATTATAAAATATTAGCCTCAACTCCTAGCAATTCAGAAAAATATAAGATTTATTAGGCATACAGCCAACAAAAAGTAAATAAAGCGTACAGCCAGTTTTTACATATAGTAAAAAGAACTCATTATTTTGCTTGTGGAAAGTACATATCTCAAATATATTTCTCAGCAGCCGTGAAATAATCTTTAATGCCACCATGTATACAAAATGCATTTCTACATTCTACACAGTGCGTAAGCAATATGTCCAGCTTTCATTGTGGATCAATGGACAGTTTGAGCAGCTGGTGTCTATCTCTGGCAGTGCAGCATTCTCTGTATCTTAAATTTTTCCACTGCTGCACAAATTTCCATGCCTTCATTTTACACATCAAGAACAGTAATGTAAGTAATAATCCAAATTCAGCACTGAAAAAATGAATATGAGGGGATGAGAAGTCTGTATATATATTCACCTATTCACCCTGTGATACCGCAGTCTCTACTTGGACTTCCTTACTCAATACTGATGTGTTAACTTGTAGACAGTGGCATCATCAGAAATGAAATGAGTCTATGCGCTTCCATGCTTTGGATGCTCCTTCATTTCTAATACAATATTTCTGTTAATCTAGCAGAAATCAGCCGACTACAGTGTACAGTCTATCCCGAATTAGACACAACAGTTAAAATGTAAATTGCTAAACTATTTTTAGCTGATGGAAAAGAAAGAAAAAAAAAATATTCCTGGCCTAGGGAAAATGATTTGAAGCATTGTGTTCATTTTGTTTATCAAGCAGCTATTCAGCCTCTAGTGGGGCCCAAGTGCTTATGCAAGCAAAAGCTTTTAAGAGAGCCTGCAGCTGCAGTCCTGGCTTCCAGGTAGACTGCAGGTTCGGAGCACAGCTGCCCTGAGCTCTACAAACCATTTTAGCTCCATCTGGAAGCAAGGTCAGAAACCATTTTCAAACCCAAAATTTTGTCTTAGCAGAAAGCAATATTCACACAAATACCAGAACTTTGTAATCAAGCCATACCACCAATCCTTGTGCAGTGCTTATACTCATGCAATTGCGTTACTGACTACAGAGGATGTTGCATTGAAATCAAACTGCTCTGAGTTATTACTCATCCAATTGCACCTGCGCCCAAGTGTTAAGTACTGCCAAATAAAAGCCCTCCATCCATTTACACAACAAAGAGATGTACCCCGCAAGGCAGCAGAGCTCTCCCTCTCCCTCCCCTCTCATTTGTTCTAAACCACAAGAAGGGGGGGGGGTGGGGGTGCAGAGCAGAAAGGGAAAAAAAAAAAAAAAAAAAAAACACTTCCTTCAGCGTGCAGGGATTTTCACTTCACGTGGATTTTAAATGCGGATTCATTTACAAACAATTTTCCTTCTTTAAAGAATAAAGCATATTTAATACCACAAAACACCCCTATAGCAATAGATTATCACAGCCATTAATGATTTTTTTTCTCTCCACCAAAACCCTCGCAACCTTTTTCATCAAAGCCCTTTATTCTCTAAGGATATATTTTCGAGCAAAGAGGGATCAACAAACTAGTTGCTTGAAAGCCTTCCTGATGCTAGGCTGAAGTTAGGAAAGGCTTAATGAAAGCTTTAAAATCCACCAGGGTTTCACACTGAACATCTGACTTGGTGATTTATGCATATTAATAACCTCAGTCCTACTGAGGCAAGCTGAGCCGTACGTGTCCTCCGAATCTTAATGTCTTCAGCTCCATTGGGATTATTACAAATGTAAATTTCGAAGATTCTTGGCTATTAATCTCTGTCTGTCCTCCTGCTCAGCAACATAATGACTAATTAAACATCAAAAGACCTGTACAGGAGATCTTCTTTGACAGCTCCTTGGCCCTGTTCTCCTCCCATGAGAGGAATTCAAATGACAGGGACGAGGGGACCAGAGCATATGACCGTGCTACAAATCACTGCCGCAAATCTAAAGACTAAACATCAAACGTAGGTTGGAACCTAATGAAGCTCTACTATTGATCAAGGCAGCCAGTTTATGGTCACCGTTGAAAACCTGTTTAAATAATGATTTGTATGACCCCTGTACACAGCTCTACCAGTCTAATTTATTTCCAGTAATCAGATAAACAATGCAGACAGTACTTACAGAAGAAGGCAAGCCAGGAGGAACCTTTCTTATTTTCTTTGTTTGTACAGGATCTGCATGTAGACAAGAAAAATATGTGGATCAGTCTTGGATTGAGGCAGTAAAAAGTTAATCAGACATGTTTCTTATATCTTAGGTAGAGATATGGAAGATTGTTTATTTTTCACTTTAGATAAGCATACAATAACCTAAATAATCATACAAAACCATAACACATTTGTTTTATTTACATCAAGTGTTTAACTGTTTATAGTATAGAAAGTTTTATTTTTACTCATGAGTACTAATTTTCAACATCCTTGTTCTGCATTTTTCACACAATATTAAACACGGTAATAACCCTTCCTATATGTGTATATTTGTGGATGATGAATTAAAATAGCATTTCGCCCTGGTTTACACTGCAGCAACGTGGCAAGCGACTTGAAGTGTCTGTACTACTTTTGGCGATGTCGGGGTGCAATTTTAATAGACATCTGTGCAGAAACCTCTGAAATCGCCCCCGAAATTGGGACTGACATGCAGGAATGAAATCGTGCAAGTTCAGCTGAACTCGTACCATTTCATTCCTGCTGTCACAGTGAACCTGGGCTTAAAAAGTGACCTCAAAGTCTGTATACTTAACACATTTTATCTAGCATCACTTGAGAGGAAAAAGAGACTGCGATCCAAGAGATGGACGGGTTTTGGTTTCAATTTGGAATCTGTTGCTCCTTAATTATAGAACCTGTTGCTGAGCCAAACAGTTAAAGAATAAAGTCAATGTTTTGCTTGGCAGTTCTACAGCAATACTCTCAATTCTAGACATCACTGTAATGTCAGCTATGACACCATTTTTCTCAAAAAGATTTTAAATCCTTACATATACCAAGGGAAGTAGCTGGTCTCAGGTAATACACAGATGAACAAATCCATCCAAATAAGTTGTACATGTTTATCTGCAGCCGTCTCTTCTCTACATCTGTTTAAAGTCCAGAATTTACACAGCTTTTCAGAGCTTTCAGACACAGAGGGGAGGGATCTGATATCTCACACTGCACAACTCAAAGTGGAGAGCTGAGTGTAATCTGCGACCTGAGTGGAGGGAAAGGGACACACAAACCCACACCCCCTCCCCCCAAGTCCAGGGATTTTGTAGGATAAGAGTCAGGGAAATGGTTAACCATTTATAACAACAAGCAGGTGCTAATGATCATCAATTTCATATGTAGGTTTAAACACAGTCAGTAACTGAAACAGAAACAGCTTAACACAGGGTGAGGAACGGCCAAATCTCCTACTAAGGTCAGATTGCAGAAGACAGTTTCATGTCCCAGTTCATACAACATAGCAAGACTTTGCACAGCAACAAGACACAGCAATGTCTCTCCCAGGCAAATATTTCAAAGCAGACTGGGGTTTCAAAATGTGCTGTTCAAGCTCTTTTGAAGGAGCACAAAAACAGTCATTGTTTGAGGACCATAAACGCAGTGATCGGCCAAAGAAACTTAATGCAGCAGATGAAAGACACATCATGCTTATTTCCCTTCAACATCAGAAGATGTCCAGCAATCCCATCAGCACAGAACTGGTGGAAACCAGTGGGACCCAGGTACACTAATCTACTGTCCGGAGAAGTCTGGCCAGAAGCGGTCTTCATGTAAGAATTGCAGCCAAAAAGCCATACCTCTGACATGGAAACAAGGCTAAGCAACTCAACTATGCTCTATGGAAACAGTGGTATAAATACTTAGTTTCCTGGGCTTGAATCAATATGACAGATTGAACTAGACTAATGGGAGAGCATTGCACATGCATGCTGGATTAGAGAATAGTGACTTATAAGACTTGCAGAGAGAGCTGGAACACAGTACAACCTAATTGTAACGGCATGCCTGCAGATATAGACAGGTCATAAATTACAGGTAAGATCACAAATCCTTAAAACAAAAAATGAATCCATTAAATTAATATTTCTCAGGGAAATTCTACTTCTGACAAAATGATCAATATTCAGACAGAAACTTGTTTATTTTTAAATGGGCAATATTAAAAAAAAATAGAGGGGCAAAAATGTGCTAAATTACATGGGATGAAACATTACAAAAACTAAACACAGCTGTTATTTAAAGTAATAGAGAGAATGAAAGCATTCTGCAACAGGCAGAAAAACAATCAATCTAGTTTAAGTATCAGGAGGGTTCATTCACATCTTTTAACTAGATAAGATTTACACTGATATCAATTTCGGCATTTAGCACTAAGCACGAAGTTAGCATGATGTAGAATTTTTATTTCAATAGACCCTCAATGAATGTACATCCATGGTTCATCGCACAGCAAGGCATTGTGCGTTTGTTTACTATGGTGTGTGTTGTGTTGCACTGAGGTGCTGGTGCGTCTGTTTTGGCCAGGTATGCACTTCAGGATGCACACACATTATATAATTACAGTGTGCCATGCTGCGCGTCATACCATGAGCTTTAAAGTGCGCCAATGTAGTCTAAATGCCCTTCAGTCAAACTGAGCAATCTCCTGAACAACACATACTTCTACAGGTATTTTTACCCCAGATTATTAAATACCAATTCACACACACTAAAAGATTTCACAATGTAACATTCTACACTTTGTAGTTCTGTTCATCCTCATAATTTAAACTAGATGACATTTTACACAGTCTAAAACACACAGAGCTCACTGTGTAATATTTACTAGCAGCTCACCTTTAAGCCAAACCTGATTATATAATATTCTTTCTAAAGACCCTATTAATATGAATGACCTTACATGTATTATCTCTAAGCTTTCCTTTTTTCTTGCTCTCAAAACAAGGACAGTGATTTAATCACAGCTTTTATTTTAAAGCAGTGAAACATTTAGCACATCAAAGAATTGAAATATACATTGTCTACTATTTTAACGCATTTATTTTAGACACAACAGCAAACTGTTTCCTTCCAAAACGATACAATTCCCCACCCCACCTATTTAACAGTAAATATGGGTAGCACTCTGAAGCAAATCATACACAGGCAGTTGTCTAGGTCCAAAATGACTTTTCTCTATAACTTTGTGACCCCTCAGTGCCGCAAATGTACGCAAAGGGGTTGTTTAAAGGATACGTTCATCTTTCCGAACATTTTTGATCCGTATTTAGGGCGTAACATGTTCAGCATCCTCCCATAAACCCCCCCCCCCGCGCGCCAGCAGGGATCCTCTCCCCACACCAGATGTCAAAATTTGAAAACAAAGTGGTTGTGGCAGAGTCTGTCCACACAGCTGCATCATTCATTCACAGAGTTCCATGAATGAATTAACTATAAGTACTGTCTGCCACTGCAGCAGACAGCTTGTACTTCCCAATGAGTTGGAAGGGCGCTGCTGAGCGCTTTCATAGTTCATTATTTGTCCTGCTCTCCAGTAATTGTCTGCCCAGACGGAAGGTACAGGCAGACAGCTATAGTGAAGGACTGCAGGAGCCTGAAACTGCACCCATGATTTTCTGACTGCAGGTGCAATGCTCCGCAGGCTTGGTAAAAAAAAAAAATGTGAACTTTTTTTTACCTGCAAAAAAACTGCAGTTATTTTTTTTAAAAAAGGGAACGTATCCTTTAAATTGGAGAACAGAATCATCGCTCATTGCTGTAAGATATTTTCTAACAGGTTAGAAAAGCTCTGCAAACCATAACAAGCTCACTCTTTGATTGTAGTTTTGATTATAGTTATTACAGGTCACTGTAAAAATGTTCAAAAAATTCAATGCAATATGGCAACCTGGAGGCGTTCTGTACACTGCTGGTGTATAGAATGCCCCCAGAAATGTAATTTCCTGCTTGTGTGATTGGCTCACTGATTATCTTAGATGTTTGTATTAAGATTCAAGTAAAAGATTAGGTGTCCCCTGCAATAGTAATTACATTTCTAGTGTGATACTCCCTATGGGTTAACTACTTCTTAAAGGGATGCAGACACTGCTGCTTTTCTCATCAGAACATTGAGATTTCACCAGATGGTTATAATGAACAGACCCCTGCAGGAATCAGTCTGGAAAAGAATACAAACCACTTTTTTCTACATAACAGAACAAGATAGAAATCTGCTGGTATTGTGTTGAACTTTTAAAGCGCAGAGCAGAGTTTACGTCTTTTTTTTTTTTAAACTTTATTGAAATGTCACTAATTTCTCACAGCAAGAAACAAAGCTGTGGGTGAGCTGTGGTGTGGGACAGAAAAATGCAGACAGGGGGCAGATTTCTGCTCCATACCTCACCACAGGCTGCGTTCAAGTGTGGATAGGGTACATAGCAAACAATTGTTTCCTGTGTGCCCTTGTGAAGACTGGCATTTTTCTAGTGCCGAAAAGGGCAGGTCACCGCACAAGTGTGAACAAGCCCTAAAAGAGGATGCTGCCAACTTAAATCACTCACTAATGTGTTAAAATCACCTACGTAGTTTAACAACTGCAAGTAAACCTTTAAACCAACAGAAATAAAAGCACTAGTAGCTTGATATACCCTCATTCACCAGTTTCCACTGGCCTGGTATTCTAAGGCTGCAAACACACTGGAAATGTAGGCATTGTAACGGCAGGATTCTTCTAATTCTTGCTGCGGCTGTGAGTGGCTAGGTGCAGCTGCCAACCCTGTCCATGATGATGGGTCGGTGGTGGCCATAGCTATTCACGGCTGCCCGCCAAGCCAGCGATTAGTTCTGGTGACTGAGGCTGGATTCACACAAAGTGTGAACTAAAGCTCCTAACGAGGTGGTTAGAAGCACACAAAGTGCATCCAGCAGAGATCACCACGGGTAATCACTGGCTGTGTTTAAAGCTATGAGTAGCTGCGGCCGCTGGCGACCTGTCATTATAGGTGGCCATACACAACAGCAGCAGGAATCTTAAGATTTATGCTGCTGCAATTCGTAACAGCCTTAAATCACCAAGGTGAATGTAGCCTAAGTGGTCTTCAGTGATACTAATTGATGATATCGCCGGGTATCAATTCAAGCCAGGAAACGTGTACAGGCCTCATCATTCCATTACAGTCACAATACCTCCTCTATCTGGCATATTAGAGCTACCACGCAGAGGAGCATGGGATTATTAAAATATATTTTTTTCTTAACAGAATTTTAGGTTGGAACAGCATATCATTTTTTTCATTTTTTTTTTTTACCATTGTACAGTACGTTTCACTTAAAGAAATGTAGGTTTTAGGTTGGAACAGCACCTTAGGGTACCATTTATAAATAAAAGAATCAGGCCATTTCGCTTCACCAAATCTTAGTGAATATTCACTTAATTTTCATTACATTTTTGGGGGGTTATTTATAAAAAAGCAAAGGCAATACTATAGATATGAATTTTTAGCAAGTCATGGTAAGTGAACTTGATGGGAAAGTTGAGGGTTTGTAATTTGCCACAGTTGAGTCAGCTTACCTTTATATTCTACAATTTTGTAAACATTTTTTATGTGCCCCCCAAACTGATCTACC
Source organism: Aquarana catesbeiana (assembly GCF_042186555.1). Classification (NCBI taxonomy): domain Eukaryota; kingdom Metazoa; phylum Chordata; class Amphibia; order Anura; family Ranidae; genus Aquarana; species Aquarana catesbeiana. Next base: position 87,206,204 of record NC_133326.1, on the reverse strand, counting down.
TCATTAGAAACTTTAGTGAACTGCGGTGCTGTTCATTTTAAATGACACCCCAAAGAACTGCACTGCACCCCAACTTACTATTACACACTACTGTGTGCTGTGGTGCACTGCGCAACAAGAACAGCAAATGTGACTGGGTCCCTAGTCTGAATTTAAACTGTTGTGTTGTGGTAACTATGAATTACCACAACATTTTCAACAATAAAAATATAAACTTTACTAACCCAGAGCGGGTGTATCCTGCAAGGGCCTTCGGCGTGAACTTGATGCGGAGAACGGATAATATGGGCTTCCTGGTTTTCCTGAGTTTGGAAGCTGCCCTGAACTCCCAAGTCCAATATCGGTTCGAACCAGGCTAGTCTGAAAAGCACAGAGAAAAAAAAAAAAAAAAAAGATTGTTCACAATTTGCAGTGCTCTATCAAGGTGTAAACTAAAGTACACACACACACACACACACACACACACACACACACACACACACACACACAAACCATTTTAACAATTAAAGCATCCATTTCTTTTTTTTTTTTATATCAGAAAACTGCAATTATACACTGCAGGTTTTGAACTAACAAATCGAAAGTATTAGGTGTTTCAAGGGTGAGAACTGGCCATTTTGCTCTGATATTTAGAAAAAGCATTCTTTTATTTTGCATGGCTTTTTGAGTCAAAACATATGTAAACCTAAAAACAAGAAATCCATTCATATTGCAATGTACTAATCCTTAGATGTGGTTCCTGCATTAGTTTTTTTTTTACCTGGAAATCCTGTGAATAACACTCTTTTTGTCCCCTTCGTGTCTGCACTAATTTCTCTATTATATCAATGGAGGGCAGCCATGGTTGTCAAACAGGCTGCGCATCAAACAGGTCTGCTTTTGTTCATCTCTATTACATGGTGGTTTGATTGGATTAGTAGTTACACAAAGATATGCTTCTTTGTGCTTCCATTAGGTTCACAGAAGTGACAAGGATGATGCATTGCTCCCATAGTCAACAGGTATATTTTTTCCTTGCTGAAAAAGTCCTTAAAGTGATAACTAATGCAGCCACCACACCTAAGGCCTGGTAAGCTGCAGCATACCATTTTTTGTTTTTGAGTTTAGACACACCTTAATACTCTGGAGCAGTTGGCATAAAAAAAAACAAACAAACAAAAAAACGTGGAACTGCATTCATTTTATGGTTGCTAGTGCAGTTTTTTAAAGAAAAAAAATCTTTATTACTGCAAAGCAGCTGGCACCAAAAATCCATCACTTTTTAGGAGGAATGAAGTAGTGTTTTAATAAGGCTATCAAATTTCTTCACGCTCGTATAATGGTAAACGCTTTATTTTTATTTTGTAAAGGGAATATACAGCAACTTAATGTTTTAAAGATAGGGAGAAAGGGAGATAAAACTGCTACCTGTCTCTACCTATAATGTATACTTATCTATGTATAAAAGGAAAAACAGAATTGTTTATCATATACACAGAACCAGCTCTGCAGTGCTGCAGAATAGTGCTTTACAATAAATTTCTATGAAACCGTTAAACCACTGAAAACAATATATACACACAAAATATAAAGTAGTTATTTTATTAAACTAAAAGATAACTGTACAGTGGTCCTTTAGCATGATCCCATGATGACAGATATATGTACTCTGGCTCGGTGTGTGAATGAACTACAAGCCCTGACATCCTTTGCAGCTGTCAGCTTGTAGTTCTCTAACTACCATGGCGGTGTGGAGCGCTGTTGTAGTTCATAGATTCTCCCTGTTAGTATATCTGCTTGCCTGTACGGGATGTATGGGCACACAGATACACTGACAGATCTACAGGAGACCTCCACGACACCAGTGATCGACTGATCATTGGTGCAATGCTTTGCAGGCTCCAAAAAAAATGCACATTTTTTTTGTTAGCTGCAAAAAAATGTGCATTTATTAATTTTTTAAAAACGTGAACTTATCCTTTAAGGAAGCAGTGAATAGTCCCTTGAAATAAACAAATAAAAGGCCATAAGAGCAGGTGCAGAATGAAACCCAACATCTTCACTTACAATTATCCATAATCAACAGTTTGATAAAAAAAACAATAAAAAGTATGAAAATACAATTAATGCGAGGTACAAAATGCTCATGTATTTGGCAGTTTATATTATATAAATACATCTAGAACCTAAGCAATACAAAGCTCTGTAAGAATAATCCTCTATGAAGGATAGATTACTGCTGACAGAATACAGAACACTCAATTCCTAGGGGGGGATTCTGTCCCGCGTTAGTAAATTGCCTAAATCACCATGACACCTGTCAAAGTACCCACTCCTAAGCTGATGTCGTCTAGCAGACAAGACTAGACTGGACTGTTACTAAGAGCTAAAGACGGACATGTGAAAGGGGTTTTACCAAAGCATGGAATACAAAAATACATTTTTTAATTTTAATTGTGAACTTACTTTTAACTGGATGTTTATTATTATAAAAACAACAGGTTTCCCGAATATACAAACTTTGAAAATAAAAATCTAAAGGGCGATGGTTTTCACCACTACTATAACAAAACCGGAAAAAAAAAAAAAAAAGAGATATCACACAGAAACCACAATTCATATTGCATCCTGGAATCAAGCTTTAACAACTATAGATTAGTGTACATACAATTACACATCAACTATTTTTTTACATATAAATCAGAGGTGTGTCTACAAGTCAAGAGCTCTATCAGTGTATAACCCAAAAGGTATAAATGTATGTTGAGCACCCTGCGCTAACGTTGATGCTTTTAATGAACACATTTACTGCATCTACTGAGGCCAAATGTACACAGCCAAAGCATGTCACTTGCATTTCAAATACTAAACACATAATAATCCTAAACAAGTGTAAAAGCTGGTCATACACATACAGATTCTTTCATCCAAGCTACACAGCACAAATTAACGCATCTCCTGCCGCAGCCATTGCCAGCCCGACAGCTTGCAAAATACCTCAACAGCACCTGCATTTGACTGGATGCAGCTGCTGTTCAGTCGAAAATCTAAATTCGAACAGTGAATTGTAAACTTAAAGTCTTTAGACTGGAACTACTTTTGTTACAGTTAATGGAAGTCCGTCCAAATACTAAAATGTGTTTTACCGAACTTCATCAAAATTAATAATAGAATGACAGAAAGTGATGAGAAAATTGTAAAATCCAATATTTTACAGTAGTCAGTAAAAGAGTAGAGGGGGGATCTTCCAATGGTAACACTTATGCTCAGGGGCACACAGAGGGGATGCCTGTTAAGCCTCTGGGACAGGAAGTCCATGCAAACCAGTCAAACAAGACATCGCAAATAAAAAAAATACATACACACTATATATATATATATATATATATATATATATATATATATATATATATATATATATATATATATATATATATATATATATATATATATATATATATATTTTCCGCCAGCAAAAGTCCGATGGAGCATACACACGGTCGGAATTTCCGACCAAAAGCTCACATAGGACTTTTGCTGGCGGAATTTCCAATCGCCTGTATGGGGCATTAGTCTGCTTGTCTTCAGCAAACTGTTTGCGGGCTTTCTTGTGCATCATCTTTAGAAGAGGCTTCCTTCTGGGGCGACAGTAATGCAGACCAATTTAATGCAGCGTGCGGCGTATGGTTTGAGCACTGACAGGCTGACCCCCAACCCCTTCAACATCTGCGGCAATGCTGGCAGCACTCATACATCTATTTCCCAAAGACAACCTCTGGATAGGAGGCTGAGCACATGCACGCAACATCTTTGGTTGACCATGGCGAGGCCTGTTCTGAGTGGAACCTGTATGGTCTTGGCCAACGTGCTGCAGCTCAGTTTCAGGGTCTTGGCAATCTTCTTATAGCCTAGGCCATCTTAATGTTAAGCAAGAATTATTTTTTTCCAGATACTCAGAGAGTTCTTTGCCATGAGGTGCCATGTTGAATTTCCAGTGACCAGTATGACAGAGTGAGAGCGATAACGCCAATTTAAACACACCTGCTCCCCATTAACACCTGAGACCTTGTAATACTAACGAGTCACATGACACCGAGGAGTGAAAATGGCTAATTGGGCCCAATTTGAACATTTTCCCTCAGGGGTGTACTCACTTTTGTTGCCAGCGGTTTACACATTAATGGCTGTGTGTTGAGTTATTTTGAGGGAACAGCAAATTTACACTGTTATACAAGCTGTACACTCACTACTTTACATTATATCAAAGTGTCATTTCTTCAGTGTTGTCACATGAAAGGATAGAATAAAATATTTACAAAAATGTGAGGGATGTACTCACTTTTGGGAGATACTGTATAATTCTGCTGCACCTGTAGGGCTTTAATGGGGAAAGTTGCAGGGTCTGAATTCCTTTAGACATTATTTCCCTTTGGTAGCATCTCACCAAAAATGTAATTTTGTTGCAGGGGATGCCCAAACTTTGACTTGTATCAAGCAGACTTCTGGGGAAAATCAGTAAGCCAATCACATACGCAGGAAATTGAATTTCTGAGGGGGCGTTCTGTACATCATCTGTGTACACAATGCTTCCAGGTTGCCATATTGCATTCTATAGAAAACTACAGCACTGCAGATTAAAGTGGGATTCCGGCCACCTAAAAAAAAATTTTAAAGTCAGCAGCTACAAACACTGTAGCTGCTGACTTTAAATAAGTAGACTTACCTGTCCTGGGAGCCCGCGATGTCGGCCGCCTGGGGCTGACCCGCCCCTTGGCTCTCGGGTCCCGGCACCGCCATCCTAGGTAAGGGAAATAGGCAGTGGAGCCTTGCGGCTTCACTGCCAGTTTCCTGCGGCGCGGCTATCTGTGAATGGCCCCGTGGTGTTCTGGAAACACACACAGTTCCCAGAAGACAATGGGGCCGCTCACCGAGGAGAAGAACACGCTGCGGAATAGGAAGAGGCAGATTAGGAAGACTGCCTAGCAACAAGGGTTTAGGTAAAAAAAATTTTTTTTCCAAATGTTTATTTTTTAATTTTTCTAGGATTTTTGGTGGCATTTATTTTCCAGGGTGGCCCTCCACTTTAAAAAGGAAAGGTAATTTTTAATAAAATTCAACTACAATATGACTTGTGTCACAAATTGTATATACTGCACTACAATTTTTTTTTTCATTTGCTTTTTCTTCTTCCAACGAAAGGGGACGACCCTTTAAATATCAAGAAACAGACAACATACTACTGATATTTTACCAAGAGAAAAAAAAAAAAAAAACTTTAGGCAACACCATTTGTATTATCTTGCTTGAGAGCTTGGGCCGTGTACAATCTGTCAAGTACATTTTCCACACTGCCAAGGTCTGCAGTCTTTTCAAAGACCAAAATCAATGCTATTAATCCATTCTAGTGATTTATCTGCTCATTTAAACCAACTAAGAGATATTATTGATTATAAATGATCCTGACTTCAGGGCTCCTACAGGAAAGAATATATAGATACCCAAGAGATTGTGCTTGCTGTGAAAAATGTAAGTATCTATTTCTATTAGCATCATTTTACCCATCTGTACAAAGTAACAAGTCAGAAAAGAAATATAGAAGCATTTTAAAATGCTGTTGTTGGTTTAATTAAAGTGGGACGTTGTAGCCAAGCTTTCTTCTTGAAAAAGGTTATGGTCTCTGTCAGGTTTCTGTGTCTTTTTGGAGAGATATTTCCTCATCTGGAGACACAAGAGTAGCTGGCCGATGGACGAATCTCTCGCTATGGATATTGTATTCAGTGGCTGACTGAATGCGACTGTTTGGATGAAAATGTTCTGCCTGATGACTTTTTTTTAATTGAAGGATGTCAAGTATGAGGGGGCTACAGCAGCCGGGAGTGTGTTTCAAACAACCCGATAGATGACACAGTGGCAGCGAATAGGTTAAGGGAGTATGGGCTGAGATAACCCATGTCAACAGGATTGTCACCTCTGTTATAATGAATATATATTGCATCCACACAACAGTATGCAACTGAACCAAACTTGAAGCAAGGACTTAACTACTCCCAAACAGCTGGTGCTGATGAGGGTTTTAGGTGGCTGGAGGTGACAAGGTTACTTTAGGCAGGCAGTAGAAACAGACTGGAGATCAATGTGGTGCTTCACAAACTAACATCAGTAGGGTGGTGCTTCCTCCAGGCTAAACGGCGGGAATGTGAGTGCGAGAAATTTGCGTTACTCCAACCAGCGGATGTTGTCAGCTCTCCGTCCCTCAGCCCCAACTCTTACCACAGTAAAGCCTGCAGTGGAAGGAAATTTGAAAGGTGTATTAACAGCGTAAACCGTAGCTCCAGGTGCTTTGGCCAAAGTGGCTTTACTTACAAAGTAAGTCTTCAGGGTTACACCTGGGGCTGTGCCACAGCTCTGGACGTGGAAAGTGCTCATAATTGAAAATAACTATTATGCAGTGCCCAAGGCACACTCCAGGCTAGCCTTGTCCAGTCCACAGGAGTCCAGGTATGGCCTCCAAAGCTAGGATGAGGAAATTCCAATTCAGATAGCTGCTATATGGAGACCAGCTCAAGCAGCAGTGTAGCTAGGAATCTTAACTGAAGTCTTAGAGGAAAAAATCTACCAAGACTAGAAAAGAAGACTTTTTTTTAGTAGAGCTGAAGAAAGGTGTTCACCCTCATAGGACAGGACTTTAGCAAACAAACAAAAAAGGCATGCTGAACTAGGAGGGGTTAAATGGGGATGGGGGTTGGCTTACAATTTTTCTGTTTGCCAGTGTCAAAAACATCCTGCAGGTGATAGTATAACCCAAATGTATTCCTGGGTCCCTCTATGGACAAAAGAGAAAAGGGCTTTCAATTGTATATTTACCAGAGCAAAAGGAAAGCAAACAAAAGAAGGTCCTCAGTTGACATACTTTAATAACTAAACTACTGTTTATATGACATTAGGCTTTTTCTAGGAAAATAGGCTGGCATTTCAAAACATAGGTGCATATTTATTAAGCAGGGAATGTGACATTCACTAAACATTCAGAGGTTGTTCATGATTCCATACATGCACCAGGAAGAAACACCCGCAGTGAATAAAGGGTAAATGTCACGTTCATTGCTTTATAAATTCTTCTATAATGCTTGTGCCTTTTAACAGTAAAACAAGAAAAGAAAAATGCCAAGCTAAAATTTTTCCCTGTTGCTAATGCTTTTAAGTACGAATATTGTAAAAAATATTGCACCTTGATAAATGCAGTTAGTTTCTGTAATGGTAACATTATGGCACATAAACACTGCCAGTGCTTGCTAAGCAGTTGCAGAAACAAATACACCTATCAAGCAAATGTAAAAGTAACAAAAAAAAAAAAAAAAAAAAAGGAAGGCCTCATTTACTTTTTGTGTAGTTCTGAACAGATCAATGCAGGCTCATCGCTGGGGCACCAAAAAAAAAAAAAAACACCTTTATATGCCCTGTTCACACCACAGTGCTGCCTTGATGTAGACTGCAAAGCACCAGACTTCAGCTCATGTCACCATCGGTCACAGCAGAGGAGCTGTGGCGCATATGAATGAATGAAAAGTCGTTTGTGACATTTCAATAAAGAAAGAACAAAATGTAAACAGTCTCTTGTGATGTAACACTGCAGAGCACCGCCCCTCACTGCTTGTACTTAACAGACACAGACAAGTGTGGAGTGGACCAGCACTGACCTTCAGAAACACTCCTGGCAATGCTAAGGGTCTAACACTCTTGTGGAAAAAACAAACAAAAAAAAAAACACCCTGAATACTAGTGAAAATACAAATATGGAATGAATTAATTCCATACAAACACCAAAATCTTTTTCACAATAAAAATGGTCCTGTCACATAAGGTAACACATTTGTAAATGGTAAAGGCTGTTTGATGAAAGATTCTTTCACTGCTTTATAAATATGCCCCTTTGTGTCCATAGTTTCATCTAAAGCCATGAGTAAAAAGTCACCTAACTTGCCTGACCTGCATATATCCAGACTGCTCAGGCTTACCGCAGAGCAGCTCAATTTACCGTGATGCAATAAATTCCAAGCATTTGCCACTTCCATAACTCTGCATGTTCAGGACAGGGGTGAGCTATACCGCTTAAAATGCTTCATTAGCAGCTGAGTAACAGCAAAATCTTCTCCCTCTAGTTAGGGTTTCTAAAAAAGCAATGTACATCGAAAACGCTGTCCAAGGATTTTAAAATTTAGGATTTTTTTTTTTCATTATAATTTAAATCTTTCTAACAATGAAACTCTATGGATAAGACAGCAATTATGAGCATGTTGTTTAAACGATCTGATACTAAGGATCTCATTAGATGGCAAAGTGAAATACAGTTGTTACAATTTCTAGAACAAAAGGATTTTGAATGAGTAATCAATAGCAACTGGCAGAAAATGAGACGTTAATTATGATCCTCTCTAGTGTTTTGTCTCAGACAAGGTTTCATTAAATGCTTTGTGCTAACCTGTAAGTATTGGAGCCCTCCTGTATACATCTGATCATTGCTGCTTTCTGTAACCACACAATAACGCATGTATATGTGTTTTGCATTTCCATTCGGTCACTGTAACCATGAGCATCACTACTAAGTCAGATATAGAGATATTTCCGCATTTGATAAAGCCTGAAATTATAATTATCTGCACATGAAGCATGCTGCAAATTTAAGAAGATAATGACAGTCATCCATCAAATACATCTTGTCAGTGTAATCAGACTAATCTCACAAGAGAGACAGTATGGCAAACACAAGCCAGGGTACCAAGTTCTCTATTTGCTCAATATAGGAAACAGATGCTTGGCACAAGTTACTTATACCCATTGCTTACTTTGAATTCAAATGCATATAAAACCAGATCATGGGATCCTTCTTGTTTATTCTACAAATGTTACATCTGTGTTCTAATATGTTCGTGTATGGAGAATACGGAAAAACAATCTTATGGTTTTTTTTTATGCTCTGTGACACAATACTTCTAGTGTCTTTCCCATATCTGCAAAAGTGCCACAGCAATTACGGGGTGATCCACGCTCCCGATTAAATTTGTATATCTATTAAAATGCAATAAGACCGCAACTATTATAGCTGGAGGATTAATACTCCAGAGTCCACAGGAAAAGGATCTAGAAATATGGCAAAAAGAACTCATCACAGGACATACAAATCATACAACAGGCCAGTGGCTGATTCTGCTTTGATCTTGAACTAAGTTGACCCATTTGACATAGCAAATCAGCAAGTCTTAAGCTGGCCATACATAGATCGAAACTTGGTTGGTTTAGCAGGGACCGAATGCCAATCTAAGTATGATCTAAAAAGAAAAAACCACCATCAACTCACTAAAATCTAAACACTGTACCGCTCAGTGTATGAGCAGGTGCAGCGTCCCTAGAATTGCTGACTCACCAATACTGGTGAGGTCTCCGTAACTCCAAAAAACTAAATCAAATTAAGGATACAAGGGGTAAGAGCCCCCTGAAAAATAAAGTTACAGGCGGACCAAGCAGCTTGTTCAGGGAATTTATTACATATAAAATATTGTTTGACAAAAACTGGGTAACCCACCACCAACACCTAGACTAAATTTAAAGAGACTTTGTCTAAATAAGTAGCAGCTGCATCACGCTACGCATCAAGTACAAACCATGCACACACAATGTATTCATTTCATCAATGGGGCAAAAAAAAGGGGAGAAATTGTAGATAACACATAAGTCTTGGTGACAGGCACCATCAGGATATATAGGCAGTTCCTACCACCTAAAGCCACCAAAGCCCCCAGCTGGGGGGGTGTGTGTGTGAAAGAAGACATGAGCACCATACAGTGGTCTACACCTCGAGTCTGTGTGGAGCAAGGTACACAGCCATGGAAAAATAGCCTGCTGGTCAATAGTCACTGCGTGGCATAACGTGGGTATATTGGTCACAGAATGTCAGTTCCTCAGAGCTAATTGCTCAAAACAGGCCATCAAGTCAGGTGTGTCAAAATATGCAGGTAACCCATGTGGTTGGAAGTGTCTGTAGAACATAACTAGGCACTGAAAAGGGAAATAGACAATCAAGGACCATTAGGTCCGATCACCCGACCATATGACAGGAATATCTTATGACGGGTAGTTGTCCCGGTTAAAGCCTGCCTGGTGATAAACGGCTTGGAGCGTGAAACTCGTGGGTCCACCCGCTGTAGCGTCTTGGCGCTGTAACGCTGTGTCAGTGTCATCCTAGGTGCTTTCACAAAAATGGCTCCCGCTGTCCTCATGGAATGCATAACGCCTGCGCGAGCGTGTTCAGATGCGTCATCCGTGACTGCTGTGGTGACGTAGCTGACATGTTTCACCCAATCACGTGGGCTTTATCAAAGCTACTTATTTAGACAACGTTGTCTTTTTAAATTTAGTCAAGGTGGTGGGTTACCCAGTTTTTGTCAAACAATATTTTATATGTAATAAATTCCCTGAACAAGCTGCTTGGTCCGCCTGTAACTTTCTATTTTAGGGGGCTCTTACCCCTTGTATCTTTAATTTGACTACGTATGATCTAGCTGGTTGATCAATTGACTTTTGTACAACCAGCCTGTTGGGTTTTTCCCCAAACGATCAGTGCTAATCACTGATTTCTACCAACGGGGAAGTCTCCCCACAGGCAGAACAAAATTTTGCAGTGGGAGGATTCCCCTATGTGTGGATGGGGAAATAAGCTCTTTTTTTTTTTTTTTTTTTTTTTGGTTAAGCCACTGGCTTAACCAAAAAAATGATGAATTGTGTGTGGCCTCTGCCTTAATGTGTACCTCTCACTGAAGAGAGAAGGAAGGTAAGAAAGGTAAAAGTTCTATGTCAGCTTATTTAGTATATTTTATTTTTATTTATTTATTTCAGGTACTTATATAGCGCCGTCAATTTATACAGCGCTTTACATATACATTATACATTCACAATACAAAAGTCAGCAGAACCCACCCCATCCAGTAAAATCCTGCATTCGTTTACAGCTCTGTGCAGACACCAGTATATGTTTGCAATGAGAAAGCAGATTTAGACGTTTTTTAGACGTGGTTTTACAGCCATGTTTTATTGTAAGTTTTTTCTTTTTATAACCCATCTACACTCCTGCAGTCAGTAGAACAGTCAGAAGTGCCAGTCTGATCTCATCTTCCCATCCTAACCAATAACTGGTTGAAAAAATAAAGATTAACTCCAGCTAAATAAACAGCTGAAATGTACACATTACAGCAGAACTAAACTCTCCCAATATCTATTTCCAATCTTTATACTGATAGCCTTAGTAAATAGATAGGAACATATTATATATTTACTTATTTTAAACTTGGGGCTCTGTCAGATAAGCACACCATCCTTGCTACATGCCTGGGCTAAGGGCAGATGGGTTTTAGGAAGTAAATGCTACTCAAAGCATCTGCCTTTTCTCAAGATGGCCACAGTTAAAAATGTTAGGAGATGTCTTTCAACGTGATCTTTCTTCTGGAGCAAATGAGTCATGTTAAAGGAGAGTTTAAATAATATAAATCAAAAAGCATGACAACAATGGGAAAAATTCCGGGCCTCAATATCTATCAGACGATATTTATAATTGGAAACATATCCGCCCCCCCCCCCTTTTGTTTCCCTTATGGGATCTTGTGTGGTATATCCCCCCCCCTTTTTTTTCCCTTATGGGATCTTGTGGTAGTGTATATGTAAGGGGTATAAAGATACCCATATTGGTATGAATGGGAAGAAATATGAGTGCTTTAGATAGAAATAGAACTGGAAAATTAAAAGATAGGAGATATGAATTATCTCAAACTAGATATATAAAGCGTTACCCAATTTTGTATATGCGTATGATGTATGTGTATGTATTTGTATAAGTGTTTTTTTTTTTTAATTAATAAAAAAGAGATTGAATGCAAAGTGATATTTCTACAAAATAAAGCATGGATAGATGGGAGAATTTGCTTTAAATATTAAAAATTAAATTGCGTTTTCAGTGCTAAAATGTTTGTTACCCCAACACTTCATTATTCCTAATGTGTGCCTGCTGTACCATGTACTGCATGACAAAGTATCCTATTCTCTTTGTACTGCTTCTTTGCTGTGAAATCCCTGGTGTTCCTTTGCTTTCCTATGAAAAACTGACCACACTAAGCAAGAGAGCACACTGTGGTCAGTTCTCTACCTATGCTGGGAAATCAGTGTACTCTCCTCCAATAATCATACTTGTCCTGACACTCGACCGCTGCACAGTCATTCACTGGCAAGCTCAGTGTGCTGGACCCCCTCCCAGCTCTTATGCAGCTGAGAACAGCGGGAATGTGATCACTTATAAAAAAGGGAAAAAGGATATTTGTAATGTATTTTTATATCTATACAAAAATGTTTTGCCATTCATTTCTATTATAAACTGAACAGATTATTTTACAAGGTGATCCTTTACAATCACTGATCTCCAATCGCGGTGCTCCACCCAAAGAAGGAAGCTCTGCTTGTTCGCACCCTCCTCCCCCACCACTGCCACATTTGCCACTTTTTTTTTGGGGGGGGGGGGGGGGGGTTCAGGGGGTACCTGGTCTTGACAGACGCCATATCCAGCCCCTCCTCCTTACCCCCGCTGCCTTCTGGGACCTGTGTGTGTGCCGACAGATCAGTGGGACGCAGCATCGGAGAAGGGTCGTCGGCTGGAGCAGCGGCAAACGAAGAAAAACACCAGACAAAGAAGACAGAAGAAGAGCGGAAGAAGAAGCAGGGGGAGAAGGAGAAGACTAGAGGATGAAGAAGCGGGAGAAGATGGAGGAAGACCGGAGGAAGAAGATTTTTAATAAAAAAGACTTGCCAAAAACCATTTACTGTATTTAACACTACACTACTTTTTTTTATTAGTGAACGGGTAGAGGTACAATGTACCTCATACTCATTCACATGGGGGGGCAGGATCTGGGGGCCCCCTTGTTAAAGGGGGCTTCCAGATTCCGATAAGCCCCCCACCCGCAAACCCAGACAACCACCGGGAAAGGGTTGTCGGGAAGAAGTCCTTATCTCCATCAACATGGGGCAAGGTGCTTTGGGGTGGGGGGCGCAGAGCCCCCCCTGCCCCAAATCACCCATCCCCCCCATGTTGAGGGCATGCGGCCTGGTATGGATCGGGGGGGGGGGGGGCGCACTTGCTCGTCCCGTCCCTTTCCTGACCTGCCGGGCTGCATGGGGTCCGATATGGATTTTGGGGGAACCCCCACGCTATTTTTTTTTAAAATTTTGGTTTGTGGGGGTCCCCTCTGAATCCATATTAGACCCAAGGGCTTGGTATGGACCTGGGGGGGGAACCCCACGCCGTTTCCGTTTTTTTCTCTCAATTTTCTTTTAGCCGCCAATTTTTTTTTATATTCAGTGGGAAGCCCTCTGACAACTGATGACTCATCGGTTGTTAAGGATGCGGCGGCCGGCTTCCTGGCCCCCTCCTTAGCAACCAGCTATATATAGTGTTAAAAAAAAAACCACAAAAACACAAAACGCAAATCGCGGTAAAAACGCGTTTCCAAAAACACGGCAAGCAGCACAAAAAGCACTGTGAATCGAGCCTCAAAGGCCAGCTCACACAACACAATTCTCTTTAATGCACTATTTTTGTTTGGTTTTGTTAGGCAGCCTACTCATTTTGAATGGGCTGTCCACTACCTCTACGCAATGGAAATTGCTTTATTACTTTTTTTTCTTTACCGTAGCACAACACAATGCAAAGAGCAACCGGGTGCAATTAACAATAGATAAAACCAAAATGGCAACACACATATACAGCGCATTGGTGTGCATTGTAGTGGGAACAAGCCTAAACTGGTTTACTAGCCAAATGATTCGCCATTAAATTCACAAATCTGGGCAATTCGAACAGAAAACATAGTTAAAAATGCATAAGAGATTTTCTTTAATGAAAATCTTATATCAAAACAAACGGTGGCTCTAAAGACATAGAGGGCTATATGTATATGCAAATCTTGACTTATGCCACCAAACCTGACCATGGACCCCTCTCTCACCACTTCTCATGGATTTGTTAATTTCTTCGACTAAAACATTTTAGTCGACTAAAACAATTGAGATGACTAAAACAACAACTAAAACTAAAATGCCATTTTAGTCAAGACTAAAACTAAATTGAAATTTGATGTAAAAATTAACACTGGTCTGTAGTGCATGTTCATACCTCAATAACATAAATAACATATTCGATTTTTTACTCCAGCAGTATATAATGAGTTTAGAAATTGTAGAGAAATGCTTAAATAATGCATTTTAATTTAACTACACCCATTAGATTTTAGATGACTAAAATTATTTTTAGTCGACAAATGATTTTAGTCGACTAAAATGTCCTAGCGATTTAGTCGACTAAATATGGCTAAAACTAAAACGATTGCAGGAGACTAAAATGGGACTAAAACTAAAATACCATTTTAGTCCTAAGACTAAAACTAAATCGAAATTTGCTGCCAAAATTAAAACTGGTGGCTGCCCAAGGGGAGAGGACGGAGTACCAACAATGGCTGGGCCATGGGAGCGGTGGGATGGGGTGATGTCATGGCTAAAGGAATTCCGGGTCATTTTCTAGCACCCCAAGCACACAGGGGAGCTGCAGCTGCTGAAACACATGACCAGACTGGGATTAAAAGAATAATGAAAAAAGGTAAATTATACCGCTCTGTTTTATACAAGGTATACAGAACAACAACAAAAAAAATAGATGCAGCCTTTACGATCACTAACTGTATTCCATCAGTAAACATATGGTGCCAGGACATGTCAACTCTTTACCGGAGAATGGACAAATATGGACAAACCTGCTTGTATTAATAAGTATAAAATATTACAAGCTCATTCTGAAAGCAGCCAGATGAAAATGGTAATTATTGGCAACTGATATGGCAATAAACCAAAATGAGACTTCACTAAAAGAAAACTTGGTCTTTGAATGTACTTCAATGGTAGCAATATGCTAAAAAGAGTTCAGGAATGTCATATTGCAGTGATGGGGAACCTTGGCACCCCAGATGTTTTGGAACTACATTTTCCATGATGCTCAACTACACTGCAGAGTGCATGATCATCATGGGAAATGTAGTTCCAAAACATCTGGGGTGCCAAGGTTCGCTATCACTGTCATATTGGAACAATGAGATGAAACATTAAATGAATTGGGAAGAAGAAATGCATTTAATCAGTTGGCAAAAGACATATTTACCAACCTTTAAGTAGGTGTTACTAATAGGAATCTGTTCCAAAGCAAAATACCAGTGAAAAGCCTCAGAGTTGCCATCCATTATTTCCTGGGCTGCATACTAGTTACAGCTTAGTAACATTACTTGCAGTGAAGACAAACAAGCACAACTTTAATACTCCATTATTAATAAACTCAATTAACCATTAACACCCTGCTACAGTGAGAATATCCTCTCAAAGCCACCATTATTGACTCAAGCGCTAGATTGTTATTAAAGTGGAACTAAAGCTGTAAGTGAAAATACCCACCACCAAGTAATATATAAAAGAAAAAATACATTAAATTAAAAGAATAAAAAAAAAAAAAAAAAACACACCATACCCTTCCCGTAGTTGTCTAGCCAGGCTGGTGACATCACAGGAACTGCCTCAGCAAACAGTTAATTCTCCAGGTCTGAGTAGTGCTCACATATTCAGTCCTGTAGTACTATGAGCCCAGGTTACACTATAAAAATGTGCACTCCTTTTTCTTGCACATGGAGTTGAGTGCTCCATGCACAAAGTGCCCAATGTGTTCACAAAAAAACATTACCAAATGGTTTCTCTCAGCCACCAGATTTAAACCTACCATGTAGGTTTGAATGTGATCATTAATGCAGGTGAGGGGGAAAGGCTTCAGAAAGTACACTTCCATAGACCCGGTAAGGTGGTATGTGTGTGCTGTCCCTGCAAGTTGATATGAAAGAATTTAGGTAAACTGAGTAAACTTGTACTTGTTGCACTGGAAGAATGCGCGATTTCAAAGTGCTGTTGTGTAAATGACAAATCGCGGAACTCACATTTGAGATGCCATTCATCTGAATGACACCTAAAATCGTGATGTGTGTCTGCTGCCACTGTCACACAATAAATTGCGCTGCAATCGCAGCAGCCTGCATCACGTGAAGCTTGTCGCCCAAAAAAAGTTCAGGCGCTACTTATGGGTGACATGCTTCACACGGTGTGGGTGGCCGCAATTGCAGCGCGATTTATCATGCGACAATCGTAGCAAACATGCACCGCGATTTTAGGTGCCATTCAAATGAATGGCATCTCAAATGGGAGTCCCGCGATTTGTCATTTACACATCGGAGCTTTGAAATCGCGGGCAGAATCGCGGCAAATCTGCCCGCAATGCAAAACGTTGAAGTGTGAATGCTGCCTTAAAGCCTAAGTTTACAAAATAAACAAAAGTGATATTACTTCCCATCAATGCAATGTGTCCCTTTGTGATGCTGCATCCAGGGTAGAAATTTTCCTCTTCTGAACCCTCTACCCCCATCACTGTAATCTGCCAGTTTGGCAAGGGTTAATAGAATTAAAGGAGCTGTGCCAAGCACTTAAGAGTGCCTGACTTTGCCTCTGCTTTCTTCCCAGCTCCTCCATTCATTGAAGCCATACTACAGCTTATATCAATTAAAATTAATCAATGAATGGAGAGAGGGGGGACCTTTCAATCAGCCTCCTGGCCTCCATTCATATATCAAGTTTTATTCACAGAAGCTGCAATAATGGTTTTTAATGAATGGAGGAGCTGGGTGTAAAGGACGGGCATAGTTGAACACTGTTGAGCAGTGCCTGTCACTGTTCCCTTAGTACTATTAACCTGTGCCCTCCTTGAAGATTACAGAGATGGGGCTGGGTTGGGGAAGGAATCAGAGGATTATTTTTTCTGCTAAACCCAGGACACAGCAGCAGTAAGGGAAACATCGTATTGAAGGGAAGTAATAACACTTGTGCGGATTCTTTATTTAATTAAACTAAAAAAAATTCAAATTAAAAAAAAACAAAAAAAAAGGGGAGGAAGATTTTTGCAAAACCAGGGGACAGCAGCACAGTGCAATCCCAAATGTGATTCAGTTGCAAAGAATCGCATGACAATAGAAATTACATTGTATTCAATGGTGCCCGTTCACATCAACGCAACTCAGAACGACGTGGTTTTGGAAGAGGGTCCTGTGCCACTTTGGTACAATTCCAGTGTAATTCTGGCCCTATAGAATATGCAAACCACATCCAAAACGCAACCAAGTCATGCTACATAATTGCACTGAAAATCGGATCAAACTGCAGCTGCAGTAGTGCGACTCGAGGCCGAGGTCACTCTGGACAGAAAGCTGCTCCCTGGACCTCCTCCTATCTCTGGGTTAGGAAATGGCTTTTCATAGCTTCCTTTTCTGATTTCTCTAACACCAATTTTCCTGCGCTTAAATTAATTCTTCAGAAGAAACATTCTAATCATTCGGAAAATAGTTGCTGGATTGCTTAGAAACACTTTGGAAGAAATATCCTACAAGCACATGAAAAATTATTTGACAAAAAATAATCAGACTGTGACTACCTTAGTCTGGAATGAGACAGGTTTAAACAAGCAAGACCACAGTTTATTTCTGCTGAATGCTCTATGAATTCTAACATGTCTTTGGTATTACAAAGAAAAAGAGACACATTGCTAGTGAATGCGTACTGCATAGCAGCATAAATAAAAATAATATCAGCACAAACTTGGTATTACAAAATGAAGGAATGTTTGTTATGGTTGGTACTACTTCACACATCAGCTCCTTAGTGCCATTCACCCGACCTGCACACAAACCACAACACGGTTTCCTACCATTACAGCAAACCTACACATCGGATACCTGCATTTACTTTCTTTTTGATGAAAGCGGAAGTTTGGGTGTGCTTGACAAAGGACATAAGTAAACTCAGACAGACTGCTGACCTGTGGATATCAGCATATACACTATTTTACAAAAAGTATTGGGACACCTGCCTTTACACGCACAGAAGCTTTAATGGCATCCCAGTCTTAGTCCGTAGGGTTCAATATTGAGTTGGCCCACCCTTTGCAGCTAACAGCTTTAACTCATTCTTCCAGAAGCGCATTTGTGAGGTCAGGCACTGATGTTGGATGAGAAGGCCTGGCTCGCAGTCTCCACTCTAATTCATCCCAAAAGTTTTCTATTGGGTTGAGGTCAGTACTCCGTGCAGGCCAGTCAAGTTCCTCCATCCCAAACTCGCTCATCCATGTCTTTATGGACCTTGCTTTGTGCACTGGTGTGCAGTCATGTTGGAACAGGAAGAGGCCATCCCCAAACTGTTCCCACAAAGTTGAGAGCATGAAATTGTCCAAAATATCTTGGTATGCTGACTCCTTAAAATCTCCCTTCACTGGAACTAAGGGGCCAAGCCCAACCCCTGAAAAATAACCCCACACCATAATCCCCCCTCCACCAAATGATTTGGACCATTGCACCAAGCAAGGTCCATAATAAAGACATGGATGACTGAGTTTGGGGTGGAAGAACGTGACTGACCTCAACCTGACAGAACAACTTTGGGATGAATTAGAGCGGAGACTGCAAGCCAGGCCTTCTTGTCCAACATCAGTGCTTGACCTCCAGGGCCACTGAAAAGCCAGTACAACCGGCCCTGTTGTACCGAGCCCGGCATCCTCAGCTCAGCAGGAGGGGTCCGGGCAATCTCAAAGAGTGCAACATAAAAAATGTATTACACCCCCCACCCCGCTGCTCGTATTACCTTTTAGGGGGGGTGTATTTTCTTATTTTCTGTGCCCCTCCTCTCTGATGTGTGCTGGTGAGAGACTGGGAGAGGAGGGACTTTTTTTTTTTCATTTTCGGGCGCATTCTGCGCTGGCTCTGCATGGTGGCCTGGGCTTGCCTTCCCTGGTGGGGTGATCTATCTTCCTCCACTCCCCATTCCGTAGTGGAGCCCAAGAGGGGAGCAGACTAGAGAGGCTGTGAGGCGGGCGGTGGCGGCAGGCACAAGCAGCTCAGCTGACAGTGTCCAGGCAGAGGCAGGAACAGAGAAGAAGCGGTTTGTGAGGCTGCCTTCAACACAGGTGTATTTAGTGTTTAGGGTGAATATACACTATTATACACTATATTATACACTATACACAGGTGTGTTTAGTGTGAATATACAATGTACTGTAGTACATTGTCTGCAGGCAACACATTATGGCATGGATGGTAATCGTATCATGTCCACCGCAATATCGCAGTCCTGCTATAAGTCTCTGATCGCCGCCATTACTAATTAAAAATAAATAAAAATATCCCATAGTTTGTAGACGCGATAACTTTTTGCGCAAACCAATATACGCTTATTGGGATTTTTTTTTTTACCAAAAACGTAGCAGAACACATATTGGCCTAAATTGATGAAGAAATTAGATTTTTTTTATCTTGGATGTGTTTTATAGCAGAAAGTAAAAAATTTTGTTTTTTCCTCACAAAATTGTCAGTCGTTTTTTTGTTTATAGCACAAAAAAAAAAAAAAAAAAAAAAAAAAAAAAAAACTAAAGAGGTATCCAAACAGCACCAAAAGAAAGCTCTATTTGTTGGGGAAAAAAAGGACATTCATTTTATTTGTGTACAGCATCACACAACCGCGCAATAGTCAGTTAAAGTAATGCAGTGCCGTATCGTAAAAAATGGGCTGGTCATGAAGGGGGGTAAATCATTCGGAGGGCAAGTGGCCTGCCTGTGTTGCTGTTTGTTATCAAGGCTTCTTTCACATGGGGCAAAATCGGCTTGTTCATCGGGGATCTGTCCGCTGATCTCTCGCTGAGCGGAGTGGGCAGATGATAGGCCTGTGTCCACTCAGCTTATGCAGAGCTGACGCGGACACAGCCCACTCCGCTCTAAGGGTGGCTGGTGTAAACAAACCGGATCGAAGGTAGGCGGGTGTAAATAGACACAAGTCTGTTTAGATCCATCGCTCTATAGTAGTGAATGGAGGGTCAGACAATGTCCACCTGAAAAATGGACAGGCGGACCTGATCAGACCTGTCATGTGACCCCCCCCCCCCCCCCAACCTTTTCCCTTTAACTGCTTGCCACCCACCTTCAGCACATTTATTTACTGCGGCAGGATGACACGTGCAGGCTGGATCACATACATGTACGTCATCCAGCCTTTCTGGGTTAGGGATGCACGTTCATTGCCCCTTTGTTTCAAGGCAGGGTCTGAGGCGGAGCCAGGGGTGGGGTTGAGGGTGGGGCTGAAGGGGGCCACACCAGGTAGGCTGTACGGAGCCCCATGATTTTTATCAACGGCCCTGCTGACCTCACAAATGCGCATCTGGAAGAACGATCAAACATTCCCATAGACACGCTCCTAAACCTTGTGGACAGCCTTCGCAGAAGAGTTGAAGCTGTTATAGCTGCAAAGGGTGGGCCAACTCAATATTGAACCCTACGGACTAAGACTGGGATGCCATTAAAGTTCATGTGCTTCCTGATCTGTGATTAGGACTCACAATGTATGGGCAGTGTTAGTGGGTTCAATATGTTTCAATGAGGCTTAGAAACCTTTATTTCTATGTGGTAACTGAGTAATGAGATTCTTGTCCTCAAGTTTCTAATGTGCATTACTACATGTGTAGGTGCTTAGTTGTTTAAATTTTTGTTTAGTTTACAGCTGTTTGATATTCCCGATAGCTGGGGAACTGTCTAAAGATTTACCCTATTACAATAATTTTCAAAATACAATTGACTCTTTTATATTGTCACACATTATGTTAGAAAGTTATTGGTATACGTATACTGTATATTATCTGTACCATGTTTCTATTGTATTCCTTGTGTTGAAAATATCAATAAAACAGTTAAAAATAAAAAAGTTAATAATGTGCATGTAAAGGCAGGCTTTCCAATACTTTTGGCAATATAGTGTATATGTAAATGAAGACTATGATAATACTTTAGAGTGGACCTAGTACCAGATATATTTTGGGGAGGAGAAAGGATGGGTAAATGAACATGCCATTGTCCAATCACAAAATGTGATTCTGTGGAAAGAACACAAGACATTTTATGAATAGTCAAGGTGGAGAGCAACACACCATCATCACTGTATTATCTCCAAAACTGTAAAGTTGACATACACTGAAAAAAACATTCCTCCTCCCAGGCTTTACAAAAAACATTCCTCCTCCCAGGCTTTACAAAAAACATTCCTCCTCCCAGCCTTTACAGTGTGGATGAACAAGTACTGTTGCAATGAAAATACCCTAGCAGTAGGTGCATCTAATTGGATACAGCCACTGTTTCACTGAATGTTTTCTAGCTAGCTCCTTTCAACAAAAGTCTATTGAATAAAATTACTTTCAAATTACTGTCCCGACTTTGGGGGCGATTTCAGAGACATCTATGCGGGTTTCTACACAGACACAGTCTATTGAAATCGCACCCTGAAGTCGCCAAAAGTAGTACCGAAACTACTTTTGGGAATCGGTGCGGTGCCACGCCAATTTGGGAGGTGCCATTAGTGGCAATAGCCACTGATTTGGCATACATTAGTTTCAACATCGGAACTCTTAGACCCTGTTCACACAGCTCAGAAAACGCTCAAAAAACTAAATCCAAGTAATTTCAATGGCCCCTGTTCACATTTGAGCGTTTTGTCACCTGTAGCAAAACGCCTGTCGCTCTAAAAAGTATATGAGCTACTTATTAGGCAGATTTGTCCCCTATAGACTTTAAAGGAAAATGCTTGGACAGTGAGAAATGAGCATTTGTTTCAAACATTTTTTCAGGCGTTTTCAGTAGCTCTCCTTCCCTTTTCTAGCATCACTCCACACCTTATACAGGTTTCCATTGGCTACAGCAAAAATGCCCAAATAAAAAACACCTGTAAAAACAACAATATTTGCAAATCTGCCTAAAAAATAAAAAAAATGCTCAAAACCGCCTGAACGCTTGATAAACACATGAAAAAAACACGGAAAATGCTCAGTTCAGGTATGAATGTAGGCTTAACTGACGCAGCACTACCCACACATTGTACATCCATCATTACAGGTGATTTATTTTTGCATCGCAAATGTCCTAAAACATCACACCCCCCCCAGAGTTCAGCTTTAATGGAGGCAGACTGTATGTGCCATTTAAATAAACTACTATCAATTTTCAATATTTAAATGCTTTTCACATCATCACTGCTTTAATCACAAAAGTAATGTGCCAATGTAATGCAATGCACAGTACACACATAGGTGGCTATTTAACAGAGGCACATCGCTACTGAAACAGAATAACTCTACAGCGGTGGTGCATCTAATGGTGGCCGGGGGACACACACCAGTCAAGTCGCCCCGTGGTGACCCCGCTAACTGTGGTACCAATGTATTGTCACTAAGGTTTATTTTATCCTTACAGATATACATTTCATTCTGTGTTGCAATTGGCATCAATAATAAAAAAAAATGTTTATGCTGCAACAAAATTTACCACAAAAAATTGTTTTTATTGCTAATCTCAACAAGACTATCACATGCAGCCTTTACAAAGGAGTCTAGGGCTGTATTAAAACTACCTCTAAAATCTGACTGGCTGTCAACCACTACTTTATAGCTTGCCCTATGTTCCATTTGCATTTCTGATAAACTAAAGCTATACCCAAGATTACTGAAGATGTTATTTTAAAGCAGCTTCCTCACACCCAAACCTAGATTTAAAAAAAAAAATGTACTTCTTGTCTATTTGGTCTGGTTCCTAGAAAGAAGCTTCTTTGATAATGTGCATGGTGTGTAGCAAAACATCTATTTGCTTGCAATAAATAATTTGCTGAGAACATCAATACTCATCTTGCATTCCAAATTTAGGCAGGCTGTAGACAGTGTGAATTTTACATGATTGTCCCATCAACACAGACAGACAGTGCTGACAGAGGAATCCCTCCTGTCAAGACATTGTATTGTCCCAGTGAAGAGAGGGGGGGGGGGAGCTGTCCCTGCCGGAGAAGACAGTGATTGTTGCTAGCTGCTGTAGCAGCTGCTAGCAATAATCGTAAGTAAAATCCTGCAGGCTGGTTGTACCAAAGTTGATCGCTTCAGCCTGCCTATACATAGTTTGAATCTCAGCCGGTTCAGCAGAAACTGTCTATGACTGGCCTTAAGTTTTAAACTTTTATATCACAGGTTTTTTTAAAATTGGCGTGATGTTTAAGTAGTCATAAGGGCCCTTTCACACTGGGGCGGTGGTGCAGGCGCTATTGCGCTAATAGCGCCTGCAAACCGACCCGAAAGTGCCGCTGCTTTGTATCCAGTGTGAAGGCCCCGAGGGCTTTCACACTGGAGCGGTACGCTAACAGGACGGGAAAAAAAGTCCTGCTAGCAGCATCTTCAGAGCGGTGAAGGAGCGGAGTATATACCGCTCCTGCCCATTGAAATGGGACAGCGCGGCTATACCGCTGGCAAAGTTTTTAACCCTTTCTCGGCCGCTAGCGGGGGGTAAAAAAATAGCGGTGCTTTACCGCCGACGCCGCCCCCACTCCAGTGTGAAAGGGCCCTAAGTGAATTAGGAGAAACACAGATTCATCAATATTTGATCTCTAATACCTGCTTGTCTAAACGGTCTATAATCTTCAAAATTTAGAAATCCAAGCAAATTTGAATGGACAAAATTGTGTGCAAATGTTCAATTTACCCATTATTCAGTACAGGCATGACCCGTGCATTTTTTTTTTTTTGTTTGTTTTTTTTTTAAATATTGATTCTTTTAAGAAAAAAAAAAGTTATACAAAATAAATAAAATGTTTCTGTATAATTACTGTATAGCAGGTATGAGATGCCAGACAACCCAAAAAAACAAAGCAGTCACTTGCTAGTTCACCCATGAATGATTTGGTTGTAACTTTGCCTACAGCTTCCAAGAGTGATCAGCTTATGCCTATAATGTAGGTAAAGTAAGAATCATGTGCTGCCAGAGATTACTTCCTTCAGATAATGCTATTTACTTGGCTATCTCTGGCTATATTATTATGGGCTGCTATTCTGTAATTAACATGCAACAGATGAGGTCAGAACTCCTGATGTACATATCTGTCCCAGTTCAGTGATACCAAGACCCCTTTCACAATGAGGCACTATTAAACTGCCTATAAAACGGCAAGCGCTTTTGAGGAATTAGCAGTGCACTTTTTTTTAAAAGTCACATGACTCATAAAACTGCTGCAATGACCATTTTGAAGCGCTTTTCAGGCGCTTCCCATTCATTTTAAACGGAGAGGGGTGCTTTTAAAGGGTTTTTTTTTAGCACTCCAAACATGCTCCAAAGATGCTACTTGCAGGAATTTTTTCACCTCCCCATCAGCACACCGCCCCGGTGTGAAAACATCCATTGATTTGAATGGGAAGCAGTTTACGGGGCTTTTCAGGCACTTTATTTAAACACAAAAGCGCTTGAAAAACTTCTTAGTGTGAAAGGGGTCTAAAAGTACTGAAGCTAATAGATCAGTGTGACAGTTCAGCAGCTGCCATTTTTAAGAGGATAAATATATGGGAGCTGCCAAACCTTTTTTTTTGCTGAGTCACTAACATGTGACAAGTATGCAGGAACTTTCTCTAGTTCACTGGCTGCATGCTTGTTAAAAGTTTAGTAACAAACTAGGCAATGAAGGCAGGATAAGGATGATATGCCAAGGCAGGATAAGGATGACAAGCCTCAAGCCTGCATTAAAAAAACGTTAACGTGGTAATGTTCAATTGCTTGGTAACACAAATTGCTAATCAGCCAATCACATAGCAGCAACTCAATCCATTTAGGCATCTAGACGTGGTGAAGACAACTTGCTGAAGTTCAAACCGAACATCAGAATGGGGAAGAAAGAGGATTTAAGTGACTTTGAACGTGGCATGGTTGGTGCCAGAAGGGCTGGTCTAAATATTTCAAAAACTCCTGATCTACTGGTATTTTCATGCTTAACCATCTCTAGGGTTTACAGAGAATGGTCAGAAAAAGAGAAAATATCCAGTTAGTAGCAGTTGTGTGGACAAGAATGCCTTATTGATATCAGAGGAGAATGGGCAGACTGGTTTGAGATGATAGAAAGGCAACAGTAACTCAAATAAGCAACCCTTACAACCAAGGTATGCAGAATGCCATCTCTAAACATACAACACATCAAAACCTTAAAACAGATGGGCTACAGCAGCAGAAGACCACACCGGGTGCTACTCTTGTCAGCTAAGAGGAGGAAACTGGGGCTGCAATCCGCACAGGTTCACCAAAATCGGACAATAGAAGATTGGAAAAACGTTGCCTGGTCTGATGAGTCTCGATTTCAGCTGCAACATTCAGATGTTAGGGTCAGAATTCAGTGCCAACATGAAAGCATGGATCCATCCTGCCTTGTATCAACACATCAGGCTGGTGGTGATGTAATGGTGTGGGGGATTTTTTTCTTGGCACATTTTGTGCCCCTTAGTACCAATTGAGCACTGTTTGTTTAAACATCACGACCTACCTGAGTATTGTTGCTGACCATGTCCATCCCTTTATGACTACAGTGTCCCCATCTTCTGATGGCTCCTTCCAGCAGGATAATGCACCAGGTCACAAAGCTCAAATCATCTCACCACTGGTTTCTTTAACATGACAATGAGTTCACTGTACTCCAATAGCCTCCACAGTCACCAGATCTCCATCCAATAGAGTACCCTTGGGATATGGTTGAACGGAAGATTTGCATCATTGATGTGCAGCTGACAAATCTGCAGCAACCGCGTGATGCTATCATGTCAGTATGAACTAAAATATCTGAGAAATATTTCCAAAACCTTGTTGAATTCATGCCATAAAGAATTAAGGCAGTTCTGAAGGTAAAATGGGGTCTAGCCTGGTACTCGCAAGATGTACCTAATAAAGTTAGTGTATATGGTAGTCAAATAGTATGAATACAGAATGCTTAAAATAAGACAAATTTGTGACAAACAATTAACACTTACTTGACAACCAGACACTGCAGAATCTCGGCCGTATAGTGGAAAAGGTCCTCGGTCAGCTGTTTTACCTATAAAAGTTAAAATAAAAGTTAAGAGAAATACTTCTCGCCTAAGTACAAGTACCAATGCAATCCAATAATCTGGTGTATCCTCTATAGGTATTTGGCAAATTAACACAATGTTTTGGCAAACAAAAAAGTATAAATCATCACTAATAAGAAGAAAAATGTACCATTAATTATTCCCTCACTGCACCTCAGAGCAAAACCTGCCATTTGGAATCATTAATTATTAGGAAACAATTAGTACCTGAAACTTTTACAAGGCCTAAATTTGCATCCCAAGTCAGGAGCTACAGAAATCCTGCATTAAAGGAGAAGTACAGCCATAGCTTGTTAGGCTGTACTTTTCTGGTGGATCACAGGCGTGCAGTTCGTTCTGCATTACTGTGACCCATTTTCAGCCGACAGTGGGCTGAAGCCTGCTGTCAGCTGACGTCACAGAGCTGGTCCAGGCTGTTCAGCCTCTCCCGCCCCCTCTACAGCCAAGTGCTCCAGTGAGCACGGGGGGGTTGTTGGGCAAAGAAGAGAGCCAATGACTGACCGTCTCCGGCTCACTGTTCATAGAGCTTAGAGTACAGAGTGATCAGTGGTATTTGATCGCTCGGTTCTCAGTCTTAGAGCCGGAGGGGGACCTATGCTGCATCCAGCAAGGCAAGTATGATTCTTGATAGAAAAAAAAAACTTCTCTTAACTTAAAAAGTGTAGGGAATCTACAAGTAGTTATGTGAGCATAAGATGCAGGGGGTTTATCTATATATACGGGAAATATTAAAAAAAAAAAAAAAAGAAAACACACTTTCCTATATATATTCAGTCACCCCCTTTCGCTGTTTTAGGAGATCAGAAGGTCAACTGCAATAGCAACTGTGCCACCACCAGCAACTTAATCTAGCAGTTTTCAAATCTATAGCAGTTGTATGATTTTAGATTTAGGAATCATACATAGATGAGTGTGATAACAATGAACATCCATTTCTGCTGTCCTCCAAGTGCTTGCTAGCAATAACCGCACAGTGGATGGACTTGTCAATTTTCTTAGCTTTGTGTTGCACCGAAACGTAACAAGCACTGCAGTATTGTCACACAGTGATGCTGCCATTTCCATCCCTCCCCTCTGGTGACCTCAATGATAAAGGAACAGTTCAGTGATACAAATACTGCATGTTGGAAGCCTAGAACATTTTACTACAAGCAGAAGCACAGGTTTTGTTAATATAACCCAAACCTCAGCATACTCTAAAATTAGAAGTAGTTTGCTAAAACTATTTGAACAGCTTGCACTAACTAGACCTTCTGCTAACGCTACATTTTATAGTATGTCCTGACCACTAGTTGCAGCATCACAATTATACGACGTTAAATGCACGGGAAATATATTTTTAAGTCACAGACGTGAGGCTGAAAGCAAATTTGCGACTGGGCAGAATTACTCGAAGTAGCATGAATCAAGCTGTTCACATTACTCAGCATCAGCATTTCCTCAAACTAAAAATGAGACTTGTACATAAAATGATAAACAACGTTGGCCAGAGCATGACAGCTACTGAAAAGATTTCAAAACAAATACACTTGCAACAGTAATTTATAGATACGTAGACATTAACAAACAAGATGATTTATGCATTAGATGCTAGTGAGAGGAGTGCAGAAAAGAAAGGTTATGTACAGTATATTTGCCAAATGTATATATAGAATAAATCTCATATCTTAAAAGAACCAAGAACAAAGGAGTACTTCTAGTCCGCAACAAAGTATATTCCAAAGCAAGAGACTATTGTGTTCTGTTCATTCATAATGACCACAAAAAGGGTTAACATTTTATAGTGACCAATTCACAAGGCAATACGGAGTATAAATCTATGACTAACCTACCTGAGATGATCAGTTTAAAAAAAGAGTAACATATTTTATAAATACCAACATTTATAGAACATTGGTAAGATCTAATCTCTTGGAGTACATCATTACCTTACTGTGTTTTTAAACCTTATCAAAGTTCACCATCACAGGAGTGAGTTCTCAACTCTGAGCTCCTGCATGAGGGGGAGAAAGAGCATGTGAAGGGGGGGTTTGAACACCCCTGAGATGGTAAAGGTGAACCGTAACAGCTGGGCCTCTCTTAGCAACGTTCTGGGAGTTTTTAGGTCAGGCTTCATAAGGAATATAAATGGCTTACACCTATACCAAACGCATTTTTCACCTTTAGTCAAAGCTACAGACACCCCTTATCTGCATAGGCACTTTTTAGATAAAGAGCCCTTTCACACTGGGGCGGTTTGCAGGCGCTATTGCGCTAATAATAGCGCCTGCAAACCGACCCAAAAGTGCCGCTGCTGTGTATCCAGTGTGAAAGCCCCGAGGTATTTAACCCTTTCTCGGCCGCTAGCGGGGGGTAAAACCGCCCCGCTAGCGGCCGCATACCGACGGTAAAACGCCGCTAATAATAGCGGCGTTTTACCGCCGACGCCGCCCCCCGCCCCAGTGTGAAAGGGCTCAAAGGGAAACTGAAAGAGAATTTGTTACAAAGCAAAAAAAAAAAAAAAAAAACCATTTTGATAAGGTCTGAAAATGTAAGGTTGTTTTCATTACATTCTTCTAAAGCAGGGATCTCCAAACTTTCTAAAAAAGGGCCAGTTTACTGTCCTTCAGACTTTAGGGGGGCTAGACTGTGGCCACTGGGAGTAAAAATTGTCCTGAAGTCAGTGGGAGTAAACATTGCATCTTTAGAATTAGTGGGAGGAATAGTGCACCATCGTTGGTGTCAGCGGGAGGAATAGTGCACCATCGTTGGTGTCAGCGGGAGGAATAGTGCACCATCTTTGGTGTCAGCGGGAGGAATAGTGCACCATCGTTGGTGTCAGCGGGAGGAATAGTGCCCTGTTGTTGATGTCAGTAACATGAATTATGCCCCATTGTTGGCGTCTGTGGTAGGAATAGTGTTGTCTTGCATCAGTGGGAGGAAAAAAGCCCCAAGGGCCAGGTAAAGCCAAGCAAAGGGTCTGCATCTGACCCCAAGGCAGCACTTTGGAGACCACTGTTCTAAGCAACCGCTGCCAGAAAAGGTAAACCATCACCAGCAACTCACTTTTCCTGGATTAAATAGTACATATTACTTGCTCTTTTAAACTGGCCATATATTGAAATAATTTTATCCAGTTCCAAAGGATCCCGCTGAAACTTGCTCAGTGGGTGGCCACTATGGTTACCTACGGTCCAACATGCCTTGACTGAAAAATCGGAGGAGTGGGGAAAAAAAAAATTCCAACCATCAGTGTAAAAAAACAAAAACCTTACTATCAGTGTATGGCCAGCTTTACTTATTGGAATCTGAACAGAAATAAAACGATCATTGTTTGGCTGGCGTTGCCTGAAGTCTGTGCTACACATTTCTGCAGCTAGGGTTACAAAACCCAGGCTGAAAGTAGAATTCAATTCAATCTGAATTAGCAGTGTAAAATAAATAGACAAATATACACCTGGACTTGGCTGTGCCTACTTCAAAGTGCGCTTATTCTGAAACCACTCAGATATAAAACACTGATGTTCCTGATGCCATAGCTCTTATATTGCCATTAAAAGCCAAGTTTAATAAAATCTAGGTGACCAAGTGAATTGTATTTTTGGCCGTTTAATCTCCCACTGCTAAAGCTGGCTATATGCTAAGATTTATTTTCATTCAGCCTACAGCTGAACAATAAAAACCAAAACAGATTCCAGTATATACAGTGAGTATGGTTGACTCTGCAGTCTGTTGGTGGGGGAATTCCTCCCCGCTGCGCTATTGTATTCTGACAGCTGGAGGTTTCCCCACCATCACAATACAATGATCACTGCTGGCTATAACCAGCAGCAGTGATCATACAGAAAAAAAGATAAAATAAATCGGACAAGCTGGTTGTACTGAATTTGATAGATCAACTTCCGTACAATCAGCCTGCTTATAGATAGACTGAAATTCGGCCAGTTCCAGCTGAACTGGATGATTTTGGATCCATCTATGGCCAGCTTAAAGCCAGGTACACACTACAGTTTTTTTTTGGTTGCACATAAAAAAAAAAAAAAAAAAAAAAAAATCATGACAGCTCCGGTCGGGAGCCGCTGTACTAACCACGCGAGGATAGTCCAGCGATCTCCCCCCGCTGAGCTGCTGTGTACTGACAGGGCCAGAATACTTTGATCAGCGCTCTCCACAACTGGCTAATAGCGCTGATCAGGAGTCGGTCAGATGCTGGTTTTCAAGCATGCACGTCCGACAGAAGCCGGCCGAACGTCTGGCTTCTGTCGGAAAGACCAACATACACACAGGCAAAATGTTGGCTGGTATTTTTTGTACCGGCAAATGCCTCCCGACATTCTGCCCGTGTGTACGGGGCTTTAAGATCCCTTCAAACGTTTGCAACACAATATGCTTCAAACAACACTTAAAAATGCCCATAAAACTATTTGGAATCTCTGCTAACATGGATGGGGCCTTATCACTTATCATTTTGGTGGGAAGATAAGAAAAGCTGGTGATCTTACTGATAAATCAAAGAATGCAGGAGTTTAAAGCATCAAGATAAAAATATCTTTGGATAAGTAATCAGATTCCAATGTAAACAATAAACTAAACTGTTTTCAGGTGTGAGATGAAAGGCCAAGTCATTGAAAGACAGTGGCCTGAAGCCCATTCACAGTCCCCAGAACAGATAAACAGATAAAGAGTAGGCTGGGATTAAACATGTTCTGATTTGCATCTAAAACAGATAAGGACTGCAAAGCAGAGAATGCGTTCAGTAACGACCACCTATAAACCACTGAAGGGGAAAAAATTCTATAAAAAAAGGTATACACACTGGCAGTACAAAACGTGTGTGAATATATATATATATATATATATATATATATATATATATATATATATATATATATATATATATATATATATATATACACATACATACACACACACACATTATATATATATATATATCTCAGATATGAATTTATGAATTCCAGGTATTATGAATGAAACATGGAGGTCAATACTAACTTAATGCTAGTTTCCTGGCGCTTATGCTGACCAATGTTCTGATTCACCAACTTAAGTATGCAGATCAGAAAAAGTTAGATGTTACACTGCATAGTATTTTCCAGTATTTGTCAAGTTCTGAAGACAAAGAATCAGCACAAAACACCAGCAGAAATCATGTTTAGGTGGTTGTACACCTTTTTTTTTTTTTTTATCTAAAAGTTGCAATGGTTTTGAACAGAGCAACCTTCTCCACCACTCCTCTTCTCCGAGTGCCCACTCCTGAGCCAGGCTGTGTGTATCTATAGACATACACAGTGCAGCTCAGCCCCATCCCCCTGCTCCCTCCTCACAGGATTTGATTAACAGTAGCAGGAGCCAATGGCCATACAGGTAAAAGGTGAGAACAGCTCCTGCAGACAGGATAGCACTGGATCGAGAGAAGACTCAGGCAAGTGTTTAAAAAGGGGAGGGGGCTGGGGAGCTGCTATTGAAAAGATTTTTACCTTAGTGCAGAGACTGCAAAAGATGTATTAAAGAAAAAAAAAACAAAAAAAACCAAACAAACAAACAAAAAAACACCTTTTTCCTTTAGAAACAATTAGAAACACTTGAAAGTTTATTTTATAGTGGATGCAACATGAGGAAAGTATACAAAAAACACCAAACTAGGTGGGAAAGAGCCAAAAACAGGAAGAAGAATCCCATCTGTAGCTCTGCCATGTAACATGTGATGTCATTTCCATAGGAGGTGCTTAGGAAAGGGACACTACTGGTAAAGATAGGCCAGCACCTGGACAAATTACTTTCCCGAATACTCAGCATGTAACTTTGTAGTGGCAATGCGGCAAAAAAAAAATCCTGAAATACCCATGCAATACAGTTTGAATCCCAACCACGACACTACCTGCCTGGACTTTGCATGTTCTCGCTGTGCCTGCGTGGGTTTCCTCCGGGTACTCCGGTTTCCTCCCACACTCCTAAGACATGCTGGTAGGTTAGCTGGCTCCTGTCTAAATTGGCCCTAGTATGTGTATGTATGAATGAGTTAGGTACCTTAGGGCCCTTAGATTGTAAGCTGCTTGAGGACAGGGCCTGATGTAAATGAACAATTTAAATACATATATATGTATGTATGCGTGAAGCACTGTGTAAGTACCTGTAATAACTAAATACTGTTGCTGCTGTAGTTCGACTATGGTTCCAATATAGAATCAATATTGAGATTAAGGTTTAAAAAAAAAAAAAACTCACATAACTATGAAAAGGTGCAAAAATGTAAGCCACGAAACAAACCTAAAATAACAGCAGTCAGAAAATGACTATTATGTACAATATGAATGACTTCCTTTCTTCTTCAAACATAAGTGTTATTGGCCAATACTGGTGCCAAGCATGCTGCTTGCTACAGTGAAAATGTTTAAAACAACAACAAGCACAGCTGCTGGACTTGCTGCACCCTCCCCTCCTGTTCTTTCCATGCCAAATTACTCACTCGACTATAAACGATAAGGCAGCAACAGAAGAAAATGGCAAGTGCAAGCAAGATTAGCGATAAACCAGAGGATCCCTACAGAGGTCAGTGATTAGCAGGTCCCTTGTTGTAATCACTCTTCTAACCTAGTCCTTATCTCATCACATTCTTCATCTTAACCCAGTGCAGTCATTTTGTCACAGGCAGAAGCCTCCAATCAATAAAGTTGGAGGCTAGCAACTGAAGTAATCTCAGTCTGCTAGTGATTAGAGTTAAGCTAACTCGTCCAAATTGAATTTGTTTTCTATTTTACGAAAAACAATGAGAATAGGAAAAAAATGTGTTAAGAAAAGTAACTGCATGTAAAATATATGTGCTAAAGAATAAAGATGATCATTAAAACATTTTCAAGCACCCACTGTATATTCACATTTGCAGAACTATGACATTTTCAATTATTATGCACTAGGAGTAAACAAATTTGTAATGTTGTTTCCCTTTCTGGACAGCCTATGAAGTTCAGGCAAAGAAAATGCATTGAAGGAATAGGGATTGTTGAAAAGTGTATAAAAAGAAAAATCATTGGGACCCATTTGTATGCAATACCAAAAAAGGTAGGTAAAAAAAAAAATTGGCATTTCAGCTGTAATTTTACTGACAAACACCCCCCCCCCCCCTTAAGCTGCAAAGGCAGTTAGATGACGTTGTAAACACACTACAGCCATAATGCTTTGCAGTACTGTCACCAAACGTCATCCATTCAACTGAACCATGCTGCAGCACCCTTCGGCTGTGTGCAATGCATGCAGTGGTGTTGAGGGTTTTACAGGAATCTGGCAGTGAAGAGGTAGTATATTTCCTCCTCACAGCCAGTCAAACACCTCTGACAAGCAATCCACCATATTTCACATTTTTAGAGAGGTGGCAAGGTCTGCTGCAAGTGTAAACTCAGCCTAATGCCGCGTACACACGGTCGGACTTTACGGCGGACTTTGCCCGGCGGATTTTTCGACGTACTTTCCGACGGACTTTGTGAATGAACGGACTTGCCTACACACAATCCACCAAAGTTCGTCGAATTCGTACGTGATGACGTACGACCGGACTAAAACAAGGAAGTTCATAGCCAGTAGCCAATAGCTGCCCTAGCGTGCCTTTTTGTCCGTCGAACTAGCATACAGACGAGCGGACTTTTCGACCGGACTCGATTTCAACGGATAAATTTTAAACAAGTTTAAAATCTAAGTCCGTCCAACTTTTGAGAAAACAAAGTCCGCTGGAGCCCACACACATCGAATTGTCCGACGAAATCCAGTCCGCCGGGCAAAGTCCGCCGTAAAGTCCGCTCGTGTGTACGCGGCATTAGGCTCCATTCACAGCAATGTATTTTTACATGCTTTCTGCAGACACGCAGGACATTTTTTCTTTAACATGGGTTCCTATGGAACACGTTCACATGAATGCACTTTTATGCTTCTGTGTTTTTTGGAAAGAGTCAGGGACTTTTTTTTAAAAGCAAAACAGTGCTTTTTTGCATTTTTGGTTCAATAGACTATAAAGAAAAAGCTCCAGAAAAGCAAGTAATGTTTTTACCTCGATTTTGCTGCATTTTGCGATTTTTCATGTGGTCAACAAACTTGCCAAAAAAAAAAAAAAAAATCCACAACAAAACGCAAATCACAACAAAAACGTGACAAAATCCCGCAAAAAGCAATGCAGAAACGCTCAAATGCAACATGCATAGATGTGAATCAAGCCTAAAAGCAGTTAGAAAGGTCAGGGATGGCTTGCTGTAAAACTCTTACTGCTTGTTAGGAATATGTACAGTATCTCACAAAAGTGAGTACACCCCTCACATTTTTGTAAATATTTTATTATATCTTTTCATGTGACAACACTGAAGAAATGACACTTTGCTACAATGTAAAGTATTGAGTGTACAGCTTGTATAACAGTGTAAATTTGCTGTCCCCTCAAAATAACTCAACACACAGCCATTAATGTCTAAACCGCTGCCAACAAAAAGTGAGTACACCCCTAAGTGAAAATGTCCAAATTGAGCCCAAAGTGTCAATATTTTGTGTGGCCGCCATTATTTTCCAGCACTGCCTTAACCCTCTTGGGCACGGAATTCACCAGAGCTTCACAGGTTGCCAATGGAGTCCTCTTGCTCTCCTCCATGACAACATCACGGATCTGGTGGATATGAGAGACCTTGCACTCCTCCACCTTCCATTTGAGGATGCCCCACAGATGCTCAATAGGGTTTAGGTCTGGAGACATGCTTGGCTAGTCCATCACCTTTACCCTCAGCTTCTTTAGCAAGGCAGTGGTCGACTTGGAGGTGTGTTTGGGGTCGTTATGTTGGAATACTGCCCTGCAACCCAGTCTCTGAAGGGAGGGGATCATGCTCTGCTTCAGTATGTCACAGTACATGTTGGCATTCATGGTTCCATCAATGAACTGTAACTCCCCAGTGCCGGCAGCACTCATGCAGCCACAGACCATGACACTCCCACCACCATCATGTTGACTTTAGGCAAGACACACTTGTCTTTGTACTCCTCACCTGGTTGCCGCCACACACGCTTGACACCATCTGAATCAAATAGGTTCATCTTGGTCTCATCAGACCACAGGACATGGTTCCAGTAATCCATGTCCTTGGTCTGCTTGTCTTCAGCAAACTGTTTGCAGGCTTTCTTGTGCACCATCTTTAGAAGAGGCTTCCTTCTGACATGACAGCCATGCAGACCAATTTGATGCAGTGTGCGGCATATGGTCTGAGCACTGACAGGCTGACCCCCCACTCCTTCAACAATGCTGGCAGCACTCATATGTCTATTTCCCAAAGACAACCTCTGGATAGGACGCTGAGCACGTGCACTCAAATTCTTTGGTCGACCATGGCGAGGCCTGTTCTGGGTGGAACCTGTCCTGTTAAACCGATGTATGGTCTTGGCCACCGTGCTGCAGCTCAGATTCAGGGTCTTGGCAATCTTCTTATAGTCTAGGCCATCTTTATGTAGAGCAACAATTCCTTTTTTTCAGATCCTCAGAGTGTTCTTTTCTTTGTAGAGCTGCACGATTAATTTTTAAGAATCGAAATCGCAATTCTTTTCCCTTCCCGATCTTCAAAACAGCATGTCACAATTTTTTCTAAGTGCAGAGAGTTCTCACAGCTGAAAAAGAAAATCCAGGCAGCCTGCCAAGTTTTATCACAACATGGCTGGATAAGCAAACAAAATAACTTTTCTTCTTAGCTCAAAGGAATGGACTTCTGTGTGTAGGTGAGGGCAGTTTAATCACTTAAACACTAAACCTTTTTTCTGGCACTAGCTTCTTACAAATTAAAAATCAATATTTATTGCTAGAAAATTAGCAAAGACCCTAGAGAATAAAATAGTGGTTGTTGCAATATTTTATGTCACACTGTATTTATGCAGCGGTCTTTCAAATGCATTTAAAAAAAAAAAAAAAAAAAACACTTTAATGAATTAAAGAAACGAAACAGTAAAGTTTTTCCAATATTTTTAGATAATGTGAAAGATGATTTAATGCCGCGAGAATCGTGATCTATATTCTGAGCAAAAAAAAAAAAAAAAAAAATCGCAATTCTCATTTTAGCGAGAATCGTGCAGCTCTAGTTCTTTGCCATGAGGTGCCATGTTGAACTTCCAGTGGTCAGTATGAGAGAGAGAGAGAGAACACCAAATTTAACACACCTGCTCCCCATTCACACCTGAGACCTTGTAACACTAACAAGTCACATGACACTGGGGAGTGTGTCTAATTGGGCCCAGTTTGGACATTTTCACTTAGGGGTGTGCTCACTTTTGTTGCCAGAGATTTAGACTAAGGATGAGCTCCAGCGTGTTTGCATGCTGCACGTGCAGAGCCCACCTGCAAGTCGGCACGGTGCAGCGCTAATCACAGGCAGTGAGACATTTCCGGATCTCTGCAGCCGCACATCGGGAAATGTCTCACTGCCTGTGATTAGCGCTGCGCCGAGTTCCTGGCGAGCTCTTCACGTGCAGCATGCGAACACGCCGGAGCTCATCCTTAGTTTAGACATTAATGGCTGTGTGTTGAGTTATTTTGAGGGGACAGCAAATTTACACTGTTATACAAGCTGTACACTCAATACTTTACATTGTAGCAAAGTGACATTTCTTCAGAGTTGTCACACGAAAAGATATAATAAAATATTTACAAAAAATGTGAGGGGTGTACTCACTTTTGTGAGATAACATTAAATAAAAAGTTTAATGTTCATAAAATGTTTTGCAGTCAGTTCACCAAATGATAATGCAGCTCAATGCAATGTTTTTATTAACATGTGCCTGTAACTGTTATGGTTGCTAAACTTAAATCATAAATGAAGCGGAAGCACATAGACACCAGGCCTATAGAGAGTCTGTCCCCTCTATCATGTATTTCATTTAATAACAATGTCCATAGTAAAGAAAATTAAACCAAAAAAATTTAAAAAGCTGGGTACACACTGAAGGTAATTGTCATTCTATCAGCAGGTTGAATGAAAAAAAACACCTCAAAACTCCTGCATCCACACAAGTGATGTAAACTCATGGATCTCTACCGCTTCGGCTGATCGAAAGGTGGTTTTTCCAGCAAGACTGTTTGACAGAAGCTGGTCTAACGACTGACTTCTGTTGAACAGAGATGGATACACACAGATTGACATTTGGCTGGTTCCTGCCATGCGCATCCACGAGTGTATCTCTGTTTTTGGGCTTCCCAGTAGCCCTGGTACCTTGGTGTCATGCTATTGTGCAAGCTACAAAATGAGCAAATCCCCTTCCTCCTCCTCCTAAGCTTCTTTCTTTCTCCACCAATGTGTTGGACATCACCAATAGAGAGAAGGTATGGGTGAGTCAAGCCTCAACATTCTTAAAGCGGTTGTATACCCGCTGAAATTTTTTTTTTTTTACCCCTGTAAAGCAAAAGGCATAATGAGCTAGTATGCACCGCATACTAGCTCATTATGAAATACTTACCTTAGAACGAGGCGTCGGTATCTTACCTGGTCCACGCCGAGGGAGCTGTCATGTTGCCTCGGCGTGTCTTCCGGGTATCGCGGTTCCAGCGCTGTGAGTGGCTTGAGCCGCGATGTCGTCACGTCCGCGCGGGAGATTTCTTACCCGGCAAGGTCCGGCAGTTGCCGGGCCTTCAGCCAAGAATCCCCTGTGCGCATGCGCCACTGCAGTCAGCGGCTCATAGCAAGGGGAATATCTCCTAAACCGTACAGGTTTAGGAGATATTTTTTTTTACCTACAGGTAAGCCTTATTATAGGCTTACCTGTAGGTAAAAGTGTAAAAAAAGAATATACAACCACTTTAATTGAAGTCAGAATTTGCATACAATTAGATCATGGGTAAAGTGACAGGTATGTGCAACAACCTTCAGGTTCTTTCTATTCATTTAGGAAGCCAGAATAGCCATTATAACATACATGCAGAATTACTTTCAAAATTTGTGTTAAATCAGGTAAACTGGACCTTTAAAAAGAAGTATACCTTAAGAACATTGTCATAAAATCCTCAGCATGATAGTGTTTCATTGTGTAAGGCCTATGAGACATGAACACATGATCTATTTTAAGGCCAGCATCGGAAGTCACTGAAGCTTTATAGAGGGAACTGTTCATTTCCCACATGAATAGAATATCCATTCTTTGAGTCACAGTTTCCATGACACTAAAAAACAAACATTCATCAGGAAAAACGTAGGTTTTGATGGCTAACGCAGCTGTAGCTTATGTATTCCAGTGGGTCTTAGCCTCTGACCACTTTTCAGTATTGCAGCAGACAGCACAGAAGAACCTTTTGTAAGCCGTATCATTTCATATCAACATGTTTCACAATTAAAGCTAAATTCGGGGCTAGTTACCAATTGTCACCCATACTTCCTGTCCCTATACAAATGTTAAATGGGCACATCTTTTTTGCAATCAATATATTTAATGAATAAATTACCTTCATAATCTGTAACGTCATGGCTTCAAATATGAAATTTCAGCTATGCCCGGACACAAGGAGGCAGAAGTAGGAAAGAGCCAAGCCTTACTTTCTATCACAGCCGCTAAAACAAACTACAAATCACGGGATGCATTGGGAATTGTAGCAGCAATGGGCATGAATGAGCCAAGCAATGGTTGGGATTGTGGGTGGGTTGTGGAATAAGCCTTAAGGGCCGTACACACGTGCCGAATATTGGGTGGTATTGCCCGGTTCAATAGAAACTAGCTGATATTCCGCCTGTGTGTACGGCAGCAGGTCCAACTTCTGTCAAAGGGGCATGACCAAAAAAGGTCTGCCAATCCACATCCGATCAGCCATTGGTTGAGAGTGCTGATCGGCAGACCAATGACAGAGCGCTGACCTGTGTGTTCTGGCAGGGAGGCTCTCCCCCCTGTCACAACACAATAGTTCAGCGAGGAGATCGCTGTACTAACATCAGATAGTTTGTACAGGATCTCCTTCCGAGCTCTTCATGTTTTTTTTGTTGCTCAGCCCACTAGGTTGAACAAAAACAAACAAAAAAAATAAGATAGTGTGTACCAGGCTTAAGTGTGCCTGTCGTTGCTGGGTGGGACTGTCATAACGCTGGGTGTGTCAACCCAGGAGTCTCCTAGACCAGTGATGGCGAACCTTGGCACCCCAGGTGTTTTGGAACTACATTACCCATGATGCTCAACTACACTGCAGTGTGCATGAGTATCATGGCAAATGTAGTTCAAAAACATCAGGGGTGCCAAGGTTCGCCATCACTGTCCTATACTGTCCAAAATGCAAAGTGGGTGGGCAGGGCAGACTGGGGAGTAGAAAATCTTTTGACAAAATTTGATTGAGCAATCGACTTTTGTCAAGCAGGCAGGGACACCCTCGGTTGGAAATACAGAAAATGCCTCTGAACCAACTTAGTTTCTATACTAAATGATTGTCAGTTGCATAAAGCTACAAGTTCAAAGAACTTCCCAACTACAACCAAGCACTACATTTACAAGGGAACTGAGATTTCTCGCTGCTCACACAGAAGCACACTAAAGCCAATTTTGAGCAAGAGGTCAAAAATCCAAAATAGTTTTGGCCAGATACTGTAGGTGTTGATGGGTGGGGGAAACATCTGAATTTTAGCAAGTTTTTCTTTTACCTCCTTTGGCCATTTCCACTTTATAGCAACAACACTGGAATTAAAATGATTTCAACCAGGAATCTATTGTTTATCTATGCAGAATAGCCCAAAATATGATGTGAAGTAGATATTTGCCAGCACACCATGGATTGACACAAAGTAGCGTCCAAACGGATTATTTATTGTATGATCACAACACAAGGAGAGTGCAATGTTTCAGAGTCACGCAGGACCCCCTTCGTCAGGCATGGTAAAATTCAGAGGCATGCCTGACGAAGGGGACCTGCGTGACTCCAAAACATTGCACTCTCCTTGTGTTGCAATCATGCAATAAATAATCTGTTTGGACGCTACTTTGTGTCGATCCATGGTGTGCTGGGAAAATATCTACTTGAACCAGTATCCAGCTGGTTGTTGCTGCAGCACCCAAACGTTGAGAGCTTATCCAGGAACGTGTGCGATAGGAATATGAAGTATTACAAAATATGATGTGGACGCAACTGTACAC
Source organism: Aquarana catesbeiana (assembly GCF_042186555.1). Classification (NCBI taxonomy): domain Eukaryota; kingdom Metazoa; phylum Chordata; class Amphibia; order Anura; family Ranidae; genus Aquarana; species Aquarana catesbeiana. The sequence goes on along the minus strand of NC_133326.1, from coordinate 87,166,000 downwards.
GGGTCTCATATTTAAAAATAAATACTTGTGTCACAAATATATTGTTGTTTTGAATAAACATCCCAAATACACCCATCTTTATCCCAAGTTGCAACACACAATTTCCGTCAGAAAACCCGATCGTGTATACGAGGCTTTAGGCAGTCCCTCAGAGAATAGTGGCCTTTTCTTTGACATCTGAACACTACACAGTTTCAGTTCTCTAGTCCTGTCCAATCCGGTGTATTGTAGACTGTCTGTCAATCAGTATGACAGTTCAAATATATTTTGGCCCAAAGCAACTAATGGCCTGTACACACGATCCGAAAATCGGACAAAAAATAACGCTTTTGACGCAATGGTACGATAATGGGATCTTTAGTACAGAGCCTTCGAAAGCCAATCATGACAATTCATCTGTTATTATTCGACCGGACAAGCACGAAAATGTTCCTCGTACGATACCAGATTGTACGATTTTCATTTAGTCAGTACAGTTGTCGTCTGAAAATACAATACAAATACATTACAACACATGACATAACTTCCAATTATTTTTTCTGTTGTACGAGAATTTTAGGTGGCTTATTAACCTATTCAATTTCTACTTGCGACTATTAAGCAAAAAAAGTCTTACGATCTGTCAAACGATATTCGGATCGTGTGTAGGGGCCATTAAGCTGACCATATACTGGTAGATTTCCATACGAATGCTTGTACAAAAAAACCTCATCAGTATGTTAACTAATGCAAACAGAGACTTGACGAATGTCTTTCTAAAGTACTTCAAGATTTAATTTGCTTTTACGAAAAATTTTGTAATAAATCTTAATTTCCCAAACAACAACATACATTATTAGAAATTCAAACAAAAATTTTTGAGCCAAAATCCTTCAAGTTAATTGGCAGCTTAAGGAAGGTGCTCTGCATTAAGTTTGGGGACTGGGACTTAAATTGTTTTACAGAAGGTGACAGGTACTTTGGCATCATGATAATGACTGTAAAAAAAGTGCACTGGTGGGCCATAAATCTTCGTGGGCCCAGAAACCTAGATTTAAGCCTGGTACATACAATGAGATTATTGGACGAATGATCGTCCTTTTTTTTTTTTTGTTGCATGCCAATCTCATATTGAAAATTAAGAGATTACTAAAGTTATGAAAATTCTCGTACGACAGAATAAAAATTCAGAAGTGATGTAATGTGTTGAAGTGTATTTGTATAGTATTTTCGAACGACAACTGTACTGATGAAATGAAAATAGTATGATCTGGCATCGTACGAGAAAAAGTTTCCTGCTTGTCCCATCGTATAATTTTACATGAATTGTCGTGATCGGCTCCTAACAGCTGTATACTAATGATCAGATTATCTTGCGATCGCTTCGAAAGCAGTATTTCAGATGATTTTCTGATTATGCGTATGGTCCTTACGGGCCCTTTCAAACTGCTTGTTGACTAAAGGGAAGTAAAAATGCATATGCATTTTTGCCACATTTTCTGGACTCCTGACTACAAGCATGCCTCTGAGAAACTTGGAAATGTGATTAAAAAATAAAAAAAAGCACCAAAAACTCACAATTGCGTTTATGTGTTTTCTATTCATTTCAATAGGGAGGCACGTTTTGATGCAGTTTTTAACCACCTCCTGCCCTATAGCCGAAAGATGGCTACAGTGCAGGCCATAATAGGTGGCTAAGTACGTCCTCCCGAGAATGTGTTGCATGTGCGCCCCCTGCAGGGTGCGCGCGGCACGCTCTGTGATCAGCGAGTCAGACTTGATCCGATCCCGGCCCCTTACAACATAAATCAGCTGTCGGCCAATGACAGATGATAACGTGATGTAAACAGAAGATCGTTTTTTTCCCCTCACGCTAACAGCATGAGGAGGAAAAAAAAAGCCGAATTAGCAGCTTCTGTCAAAGGGACATCGGTCCTGATCACGGAGAGGCACTGCGGCTACGCAGTGCCCACCAGTGTCGCCCACAAGTGCCCATCAATCCAGCCTATCAGTGCCATATCATCAGCACACATCAGTGAGGGAGAAAAATTACCTCTTTAAATATTTTTATAACAAACTATGAAACTATTTTTTTTTCAAAATTTTCGATCTTTTGTTTTCTTAGCAAAAGATAAAAAACCCAGCAGTGGTTAAATACCACCAAAAGAAAGCTCGATTTGTGTGAAACAAATTATAAAAATGTAATTTGGGTATAGTGTTGCATGACCGCACATGCATGCAGGAATTTTAAAAATGCATCATACTGGTGTTTGGAGTTCCATAGGATTTAAAAGGGATACATTTTTATTCCAGCTTTTTTTTTACCCCAAAAACACATTAACCTCCCTGGCGGTTTTCCCGAGTGTGGCTCGGGGTTAAATTTCAGTCCCATTAGCGGTAACCCCGAGCCACACTCGGGATCGCATTGCAGGATCCTGGGGCAGCGTTACTTACCTTGTCCCCGGGATCCTGCGATGTCCCCCGCAGTGTCCGAGGGCTCCGTCCTCCTCCGAAGCCTCTCCGTGCCAGGCTCCGTTCCCTGCGAGCGGCGCGACGCACGGGGGCGGAGCCTGGCGGCAAATTAAAAAAAAATGTCAAAATCATAACACATACAGTACTGTAATCTTACAGATTACAGTACTGTATGAAATTATTTCACATCCCTTTTGTCCCCAGTGCTCTGGCCCATGCCCTGCATGCAGTTTTACATGATATACACTGTTCTTTCTGCCTGGAAACTGGAGATTGTCCATAGCAACCAAAAAGTGTCCCTTTACGTCAAAAGTGGCTTTAGACCAGCTAGAAAACAGCAATAGTAAATTAGAACACTTGCAGAATTGAGCGATAGTGAATTGTGGGGAAATTTATTTTATTACTATTTTTTTTAATTTTTTTTAATTATTTATTTTTATTTATTATATTATAATTTATGTTTTTGTGTTTCAAACTTTATCATACTCGGGATATCTACTAGACTCTGGTTTGGACAGATTTAAATGTGTTATTGTTAAGATTTACAGACCTACAATATAAAACGCCAAATTTCCATGCAAAATAATTGTACCGCTTTCAGCACCTAAAATCCGAAATAATCATACCGCCAGGGAGGTTAAAAGCACATCAACGTGAAAGGGCCATTTAGTCATCAAGTGAAAACCCTTCCTACAGTTTCTTTCCTTCATGTACCTGCTTTGAGTTACAGCTGCTTTTGCCATTTTGTGAGGCTAAGCTGCTGTTACCAAGCAGCACAACGCAATTTTATTTTCCCACTTGCTTGCAATGAAAGCTGTGTAGCAGCATACAGGATTGAAAATATTTTCCCAACATTTATATGCAGTCACCTGTGATTTCAAATTGCTTGCAGCAACATCTACAGTTGCAAATCAGTATTTTTTTTTTTTTTTTTAACTGTTAAGATACAATGATGAGGTTAAAGGATGATTACATGGCATTCTTCTACTTTATTTAAACAGCCAACTGAAGAAGAAAAACATTCTGCTGTTTTGTAAGCAACGAGGATAATAAGGTATGGGAAAAGCAAATGTAATATTGAAGTAATTGTTAACATTAATGGTTTAAATCATATATATCCAACCGTTAGTGCTTGAATATACAGCAAACCTCTGCTTAAATATTCTAGCCAGCTGAAACCTAGGAAACATTTGGGTCTCTATACTTCTGTGCAAATCGGAGCTTACAATCTTTTTTCAATGTTTCTGTTGCTGGATTAATAGGTTCAGAATAAGTTTTGTCATTGCAATAATATGGATAAAGAATAACAAAAACCTGATATAATGTTCTCTTTAAACTTTACTATCCCACAAATGTGCTTTTTACTAATTAGAAAACACAAAATAAAAAGAAAAGTAGCTGTATAATGTAAAGTAAATCCATCTGGATAGTTGCTGCATTCTGTACTATAAACCTATGATCCCCAACCACAGTGAGTTATAGTAAAGCTGCAGGCAATATCATCTCCATATAGCACAATCCATTATCCCTGTCAAGTTAATGTTCCATGTTCAGCCATATGGCATGGGTGCATATTCAACAAAGGAAATTCCTTAAACTTGTTATAATCAGCACTCGCAGTCATCCAAAAAACTGACATAAACAGCTTTATTGTGTTTTGTGCATTTCAGTTAATATCCATGACAAAAACAGGAAGCCGGGCAGGAAAAGGAGGAGGAACATGGGGGAGTCTAGCTAAAAAACCAAGCCGATAAAGTACACTTCACACAATTAGCCAACATTCTCCCAAGCAAGTGACTTTCAATTACAATAAACACTGCCTAGCAGACAATGAAGTGCAGGGCCCAGTGCATAAAGCATGAACTTTATATACCATGCTCCAGATTCAAACATTTATACTGTACATTATTTATGTCAGCATTGTTTACACTGCCATAAAATAGTCAGAAATATTGCGCGTCAAGAGTTTGTGCAAACGTGTTGAGTTTACAAACAAAACACTGTGCTGATTCTTTCGAATTACAAAATTGTGACATGGCAAATTTGCGCTGCGAAAATTAACCTCCCTGGTGACTGTCAGCTTTCATCAAAATGAGGCTTATTTGTGATGTAACTGTAAATGTTGTTATTGCCCATGAGACTGAGTGAAACCACAAGATCTACAGGAAATAAAACAGCCCGCTAAATTTAAAAATTATTTATAAAATCAAAATATTTTTTTCCTAAACTAACCCAAGCATTCCTTTTCCATATGCCTCAACATGAGAAAACGACAGATTCAAAGACCATTCATTTACTGTTAGAATCCAACCATGAAGTATCTGTTATAAATGGATTTTGTCAAGTCTTCCTGGCACAAAAGGGGTTAAATGCAGAGACCTCCATTACCTGGCACAGACTGTGGTGGAAGGCTTCAGTCAAGGTACAAGTAGAGCAGAACTTCATTTCAGCCCCCGCAGTGACAACAATAAAATGCTGAGAAAACACACTATCAAATCCTGAACTCAGCATCAATTTCTGTTAATTACAGCCTTGTCAGCAACGTGATTATTCAAACAGCTCATGCAAATGTTAATGAGTCCTTATTTGCATATTTATTTTTTCCTTTGTTGAAATGCCATTGATTATTACATTCTACAATGATGAATGCAGCTACTGATGTGCTCTGATGTGTAATTAGTCATTAGGTGCAATGAATAGATCAATTATGAAAAAGGACGAAGATTAAGAAATATCAAACAAGACCGCCCAGTATCACCATACTGTACCCTTGGCTACCATGTGTATGATATGTATCTGTAATAAATAATTCCTTCCATCAATAAAAGGCATGGAGGCAAGAACCAGCAATGTAATTCCCTTATGTAAATCAAACAATTTTTTTCCTGCCTTTCCATACCACAAGCTAATGCCAGCACTTTACATCATCCTTGATTTAACTCTGCCTCCCAGGGCTTCCCTGTAGATCGAGTCTCCAGCTTCCTCGCTGGAAGAAAATATTTTCATTCCATGCTCTGAGAAGGAAGACTGGAACAGCTTCCTTAACTGCTTACTTTAACCATCCAGCAAGCACTTGCTATTTGCTGTAGAAAAAAAAAAAAAAAAAAAAAAAAAGAAAAAGCACATTACTGCAGACCAGATGGGAACATTCCACATGACCAAACCAATCAATCACCTCGGTGGGGCGCAGGTGCAGCACAGCCGTGTAGCAACACACCATTTCACAGTCTATCGGGCACAAACACATGGTCACCAATCAATGGCACCCTAAGGACCTCAGAGGGGGGAGGCTCTCTCGAGTCTTACTGGTCCATGCCTGATGACTTCATAATCACACATCATTTCATTCACTGGAGGATACAAACTAGCATTCTAATAACCTTCCACTAAAAACCGGCATGTTGTGCATATTAATAGAGTACTGTTTATAACCGCCTTTACGCGTCGGCTGAAACATAGCGTGCAAGTTAACAGACAACCTGAAGCTAAAAACTTCCTTCTGTCTGAGGAAGGATATTCCATTCAGTAAGAGATCAAGGATAACATTATTCATTGTGCCACATCAAAGTCTCCTTGTTGTACACGTATCTTTCACAAAACAAATTCTGAACAATGAAAAGGAGGAAAGATAAAGAGGAGTGCTGAGGGGAAATATGGAAATTGTCATCTCTGATTTAGATGCATCACAGATCAGATCATGTACTGAAATGATAGGACAGCAAACTGCAAAAACAAAACAAAAAATACCAAGTAAAACGTCTAAGATGCCCTTTAAAACTTTCTTTAGGAAGTGATTTTATGACCAGAAGGTAAAATGTAACCACTTCAATACAGGGCACCATCACCCCCCTCCTGCCCAGGACAATCTTCAGCTTTCAGCGCTGCCGCACTTTGAATGACAATTGCGCGGTTATGCAATACTGTAACCCAAACTAAAATTGTATAATTTTTTCACACAAAAAGAGCCCTTCTGTTGGTATTTAATCACCACTGTCTTTGCAGAATAAAAAAAAAAAAAAAAACCTTAAAATTAAAATAAAAAAAAAAAAACAAATTTTTCATCGTTTGTTAAAAATTTTGCAAATAAAAAAAAATATCTTTCTTCATAAATTTAGGCAAAAATGTATTCTGTTCAATTTTCTTGATGAAAATAACTGAAATCAATGTATATTATTGAGTCTGTAGGAAAGTTGTACAGTCCACAAACTATTGTATATATATATATATATATATATATATATATATATATATATATATATATATATATATATATATATATATATATATAAAAACTGATCAATCCTGATGGATGGTCTCATTTCTTAAGGCCCTCAAACACCAAAACAGTACAAATACCCCCCAAATGACCCATTTTTGGAAAGTAGACAGTCCAAGGTATTTAGTAAAAGGCATGGAGAGTTTTTTTGAAGTTGTAATTTTCTGTGACAGTTTTTTGGAAAATGAAGAACAGAAAAAATATGTTTTTTTTTCACAATTTTGTATCTTTACATGCTGTCACCAGTGCAGTACAGCATCATCATAACTGGTGTGGTGTTTGTCAGGGACACTGAATGGTGAAAAAGATCATTTTTTTTTTTTTGAACACACTGTGACCAGAGCAATACAGTTTTACCATAGATGCGTTCTGGGAGGACATTGTATTGCAATAGGCTGGGTGGGAAGGGGTTAAAGTTTAAAGGGGTTGTAACGATTCGTGTTTTTTCATCTTAATGCGTCCTATGCATTAGGGTGAAAAAACACCTGGCAGTGTCCGGCCCCCCAGCCACCCCGTTTTACTTACCTGAGCCCTGGAACTTGACCTGGCATGGACGCGCTGTCTCTCTGCCCGGGGGTTCTCGGCTCTTGATTGGATAGATTGATAGCAGCGCAGCCATTGGCTCCCACTGCTGTCAATCAAATCCAATGACACAGTCGCCGGGGGTGGGGCCGAGTCACACATTTGGCAGCTATGGACACCGAATACTGGACTCGGGAGTGTGCCCGGAAGGTAACCCCCTCGGGAGAGCACTTCTTCTCCTAGGGGGTTATCTGCTGTGGGGAGGAGCTGCCGAGGGACCCCAGAAGACGAAGATCGGGGCCACTCTGTGCAAAACGAGCTGCACAGTGGAAGTATTATATGTTTGTTATTTAAAAAAAAAAAATGAACCCTTACAATCACTTTGACTCCACTTCCGTGGGAACAAAAATGAGCAAAAAAAAAAAAAAAGTATATAGAGAGTATACAATTGCGACACAAGTCATATTGTAATTGAATGGTATTAAAAATGACGTTTCCTTTTCAATTTGCAGTTCTACAATTTTCTGTAAAATGTAATATGTCTACCTGGAGCTGTTCTGTACGCAGATGTTGTACAGAACACTCCCCGGAAATATAATTTTCTGCTTGTGTGATTGGCTCACCAATTTTCCCAGAAGTCTAAACACTAAGATACAAATTCAATTTTTGGCATCCCTGCAACACAAATCATTTTTGGCAGGATACCCCCAAAGGGAAATCACATGTGAAGGGATGCAGACCATGCCACTTTCCACAGATCCCTACAGGTGCAGCAGCTGATTGACAATTATAAAACCACTGCCATACAGATTCACTCAGCACATTGACACAAACAGCTATTTCTTCAGAACAACAAGAGGTAGGAATCTGCAGCAAAGTTTGTTAACATTTTTGCAATGCACACAGATCACCAAGAGGGGAATGTTTTTTTTCTCAACAAAAGTGGAGTTATTTTAATTATTTGTGCCTGCACTGCAAGGGTTAACTGCTCCTTTAGCCTAGGGGAGAGTTTCCTCATTTGACTTACCCGATCCTCCACACTTCAATGTTGGACTGTCCCTTAGCGTCCTCACATCCAATGCAAGACTATGGAACCTGCATTGGTCTTGATGTTGCCAGGACCTTAAACCGCCAAAGCATGTGGGAGAAGACGTTGTGGGGACCAGTCAAGCACCAGGTAAGTAGAACTTCTGTGTCTCCTACATCCAAATGAGCAATTAACCCTTGCAGTGTGGGTGCAATTCGACTGCAAAGGGGAAAACTTTTGGTGTTACCAAAGTTGGGTTTTCAGGTATAGCAATCCAAATCCCAAAAAAGATATTTTAAATGGAGAATCCACAAAGCCAGAAAACAGCTTGCCCCTAGCTATATTTCCTCTGCTTAGAAGCTTATCAAGAATAAAAATCAAAGTTTATTTCCCAAAGCTAAAACATATCCAGGAGATCATAGTGCTTTTAATTTGTGCAACAATTTTCAAATAAACCATTTGATCGTATTGCGTGACAATACTAGTGTGCAATATACAGGTGGCTTCCTGCACAGAATATCTTGTAATTCAGAGGTCTGCAGCATACCTGAGGAAAACACAAATATATTTTCACATGTACAGCAACAAGGAAACGAAACCCCAAAAAACAGTCCTCCTGCAGCTTCCAGAATTTTGCCATTCCGGCAATTACAAATTTCAGCAGCAGTGCCACCTACTGGTGAAATTAAGAATTATAAGAAACGTGTAGCTGTACAGTACAATATTTTTTACACAACACATTAATTCTGAAGTTTAATCTGCCTATATATATTTTTTTCTTCTCTGGTTCCCCCTCCCTTTTCCCACTTTCTGTCCTCATAAACATGCTAGGGAAATTTTTTTTAATAAAACCTTTACATTCTTATTATATGCCTTATATTCGTTCCATCACTAAGTCTCTGTGCAATGCAGGCAGATTAGAGATGGTGGGAGGGACCAGCAGGTTTCTGTACATAGGCGAGAGCTACAAGATGCTAGACACCATGCCTGGGACAGAGGCAGGCTCCATCTAACGTTCTGCAGGCTTACCTTAAAGTGGTTTTAAACCCTTACATATACCCAGTGAAGTGACTGGCCTCAGGTGATACACAGAGATGAAACAAATACTCCTACATAAGTTGTACCTGTTTATATGCAGTCTCCTCTTCTCTATATCCATTTAAAGTCCAGAAATTATAAAGCATGTTTGAGCGCTCAGAAAAAAGGGGGTGGAGAGCTGAAGTTACACACTGCAGAGCTCAGTGAGGAGAGCTCAGAGCTGATCGGAGGGAAGGGACATATTCCCCTTCCACACATCAAAAAAGGAACAGAGCTGAGGCTGGAGCTCCTTCCCCTGTCACCAATTTTCCACTTGGTGTCAGGAAAACTTGTCAGAAGTGACTCATGCTTATAGCAGAGGAACAAAGCAGCAGACAAATTACATTTAATTGGGCTCTTAATTGAGACAAGTACACACTATAGAACAGTGGATCACAACTCCTGTCCTTAGGACCCACTAACAGGCCAGGTTTTATGTATTACCTTGGGGAGATGCAGACTAGAATACTGCAATCACTGAGCAGCAAATGATACCTGTAAGTATTACAGTTATCTTGCAAACCTGGCCTGTTAGTGGGTCCTGAGGACAGGAGTTGAGAACCACTGCTATTGAGGGACACTTTGTTCATATTTCATGTCTGAGGTTTACAACTACTTTAAGTCTTGCTGTGCAACTGTGCAAGACTGAAGGCAAAGCTGAAGTTCGGTGTTAAAGTAGCCTTGTCAAAGATCAAACTAAAGCCTCGCACACACTAGTCTTTTTTTTTTTTTCCCCATTCAGCCTTGCTGAGTTGAACAAAAAAAAAAAAAACAAACAGTTCAGGGGGAGCCACTGTACTAACAATCCAATGTTAGTACAGCGACCTCCCCTACTGTTCTGTTAGGTGGACTCTCCAGTCAGTGCTCTCAGCCATTGGTTGAGAGGGCTGATCGGGAGCCGATCGGCAGACCTTTTTCAGTCATGCCCCTTGGACAGAAGCCGGCTTCTGTCAGACCACCTCCAGTACACAGGAGCCAAAATGTCAGGAGGTTCCTATTGAACCGGCCGATGCTGTGCCAGAAAATGCAACCCGTGTACATTGGGCTTAAACACAAAAAGAAAAACAAGAGATTAACTTAGGTGAAAGCCACAAATGACCAAATCATTCAATCACAGAGTAACGTCCCATACCCTCCCCCACCCTCCAAGTTCCCGGTCTGTTCAACTAGGAATGTCTGGGATAAGCATAACTTCAGCCTATATTATTGGATCTACTGTCATGATTTTAATTGAATGTAATTTCTGCTTATACAGTTTGTCATTGTATTCAGTTGCATACAAATAGGTTAATTCGGCACACTGGATGAGGCTATATAAAGAAAATTATGGGGATGGGGACTGGTACATAGGGCAAGGATTCAAATATTCAAGTCCATTACATATTGTCCATGTTAATTGTTAGAAATGCTTTCCCAAAAGGCTGCCAGCTTACAGGTAGAAGTAGCTCTGGAACTTAAAAACAGGGACAAAGCAGCGCTTTCTAAGTGTAGCAATTAGATCATTTAATTAAAAATCATAATGGAAACTCTCACAAACGAGCGATAACAAACAGCATGGGTATCAATATTATCCGCGCCGTCCCGGAAATGTAGCACCTCCCCGCTGACTCCGTACCCGGAAATGACAACACCCCGCCGTGGTTCCTGTGCAACGCTGATCCATGTCCCAGCTTTCCAGGAATGCTGGGCTCCACCAGTGTAACTGGACACAAGACAGCCATACGGATGTTCCAGCCAGCGACACCAGGCAGTCCCGGGACGCCGCGGATAATCTTCATACCCATGCTGTTTGTTATCGCTCATTTGTGAGTGTTTCCATTATGATTTTTAACTATTAAATGATCTAATTGCTACACTTAGAAAGCGCTGCTTTGTCCCCGTTTTCATCGTATTCAGTTGGATTTAGGTTGTTGACATGTTTAAGGGCCGGTTCACACCACCACATGCACATTTACAGGCAGTGCATTTTTGACAGCCCATTCATATCAGCTGCCACAGTGTGTGATAACACCGAGGGATTCATCAGACGGAGAAAAAAGCTACTGGTAAAAAGCTACTTCCAGTCAGGTCTGGAGCTGCTCCTGTTATTTCAGTTGTTGGAATGACAATGCTTAGTTGACTTTTACTTTTTTTTTTTTTACATGACTTTATGGTATTCTTCACACCATAAATGTGGACCTGCTTTGGACAACACAGTCCCAACATACAGCATGGACAAGGTAAAAAGTCTGATTCTCTATAGTGTCAGTTCACACCAATGTGCTGTGTTGATATGCCCAAACAGGCAGCATTATGCCAACGTGCGTAAAAGCGATGTTTCTGAACAGAAAGAAAAGCATAAAAATCGCAACAAGCGTAAAACCAACACAGTGGGTGCACACCATTGACACAGAACTGTCACACACAATGCAGTATGAACCTACCCTTGCAAGCAAACTAAGCTGTCCAGCAAAAGCGGAAGTTACGAGGGTTGGAACAAATCATATAACAATTCTGGGGTATCTTACACTGGTCAGCTTCTATTCATATTGCTCACATTTTTTTTCTGAAAGGAAAAAAAAAGTGCTTAGGTAACTGCTTCAATAGTGTTAGTTGGACTTAAATTTGTTGCTTACTTAAATTCAAAAAAACGTATGGAAAACTAGCCCATCTATGAACATTTTGTGCACAGGGTGTCATTAGCATGGCGATTTCACTGCAAAAAAATGGTGTTGTCACCCTAATAAAGGAAGTAGAATGAACAGATCTGGCAGGAATGGCGTCCTTTGTGACATCTCAGTTTTAGTGAACTAGACATAGGCTTGCCATAGATGATACGATTCACTCAACTGCCCCATCACCACAGTTAGCGTTGATGGGGAAAAGCCTCCCCCTGCACTACTGTATTCTGCCAGTGAAGGGTATGGGGAGCATTCCCGGCCAGCAGAATACAATGGTTACTGCTAGCGGCCATGAGCAATTGATCAACTTGGGAAGAATCAGCCTGCCCATACGTGGCTAGTCCCTGCTGAATCAGCAGAGAGATTTCAGCCGTCTATGGCTTGTTTTAGAATTTGCTGATATCTGTCAACTGACAAAGTCACTAAAGTAGCTGGCCTAAATGCCGCCAATGTATATTTGTTTGTTTATCCAAATACAGTCTAGCCTGATGTATCCTCTGAACATCACTGGTTGATTTAATGAAATGAATCAAACATTAAGCCCAACTCCAGGAATAAGAATAAAAAAAAACGATGGAGTGTCCCTGCCACATTCTAGCATTTTTAATACCTTTTGAAGCAAGAATTTTATTTTCGCCTTAGTGTGTCATACCTATTCTTTGCAGGCGCTTTTTCTTGGTGCTGGGGACTTGTAATCCAGCACCCCATCTGTGCCTACTCTGACCAGTCCCCCTCACACCAACATCCCCATTCCAGCCCACTTTTTGGATCATGAGAGAACCCCTCTGCTGGACAGCCGACCACATCATACATGTGGTGGCGTGAACACCAGGGGAAGCCCACTTCCTGAGTATGACAAAGAAGATTCAGCACCCGAAAGTGGGGGACAGCAGCCTGGAGAGTATCTTTAAGATTACCTTAAACGTAGACACTACGTGTGGCCAATAAACACAAATTTAAACTTTCAATGGCACACGGGAATTACTAAGGCCGCCAACCAGGGGAGGACTATTCCTCCAGTTTCCTCCCACAATGCAAAGACATGCTGGTAAGTTAATCGCTCCTTTCCAAATTGGCCCTAGTATAAGTGCATATATGTATGTATGAATGTGTGAGTTAGGAACTTTAGATTGTAAGCTCTGTGAGGGCAAGGACTGATGTGAATGTACAATATATAAAGTGCTGCATAAATTGTCAGCGCTATATAAATACCCAAAATAAAATATTTGCGAATGCCAAAATTTGCTGTAGAAACTGAAAAAAAAAAGACACCAAATACAGGCAAGTTATACATTTTAGAGTGGATTCTGTCTACTTTAAGTTATAACGTGCCTTCATTGGTAAAAACACACATCTGCCTTTACCAAGCAGTCTATTAAATAAAGTGCTTGAAGAACACTACAGTACAGTTTTACTGAACAAAGCTAATAGTCTGTGTTGATTTTATGTTCGCATAATGACCTTCACACAGAGATGTATAACAAAACATCTTAAAAGTAGAGCACAGAAGATAGAATAAAATGCTTCTGGCTGATCAAATTCTTGCCAAGAAAACTGACAAATAAGAAGTGACAAGAAGAGAGGCCACCCTTTGGGATGTGTAAGGTTCTTCTGTGAGGGCATGGTTTGCAAAAGGAATCTTTCCAGTGACCTTACTACTCAATGAAAAGAAACCTAAAAGAAAAATATGAGCTGTGAAAAAAGGGCTAAAAACCATGCAATCCTGTTAATTTTGAAACCAACTAAGACTAGTACCAGCATATAAAAACTGAGTGACACAGAAAATAAATAACTCAGGTTTTCCTGCTGAGGATTGGATACTGACATACAAAAAGTTACAGATGGGTGGGACCTGTGTCCCTCAATGGTCTCCAAAAAAAGGACTTAATGGCGAGTACAAAAATCATATTTCCTTCCTCATCCATTGAGGGAAACAGGAAGGTGTTAAGTTTTGGGACAGAGGTGGGCAACAGCAAACAGTCACGAACAGGGCCAATAAGAAGAACTGGGGACTGCTGAAGCTTAGGAGCCACCTGAAGGGCCAACACACGAATCTTACACTGCCCACCTGGAAAAGGGAATAAACTAACCAGACAATGAGAATATGGGGAACTACAGGTGATGCCCAAGGACTAACAGAAATGTAACTTAACCAATGAAGAAAGGTCTCACCACAACACCAGCCACAGACCACAGTGTTCATGAAGCTGGTCAACCTGAGCCAACCAGACGGGTGGAACGAACAACAATCTTCTGACAGGAAAAAGATCGGCAGGCTGAACTATGGTCAATGAGGCAAGGTCCATCTTTTGAGCCTGCAAAGCAAGGAAAAGCCTAGACTCGGGTGTGTAGATCCTCCTAAGTCCTGGAGCATATCCCTGCTGCTGCCAGAGGGTCTTATACCAGGAAACTAGTTTGTTCAGCATACAGACAGCGTATAGCACCACAGAGCCTAACTGCAAAAAATTATCCTTCCAAAGACCGAATTGCAAAATAACGGACACAAGGTTGTGTCACAGTCCGAACCCAAACTCCCCTGTTGTCCAATGGTATTAGTGTTAAAAAGTACTAGAGGCAAAACTTTAGTTTTGGACAGAGTGGAGGTGGTTTAGAACAACTGTCAGGTTTTTACTGCTGTCTGTGCCCCCATTAGGGAGATCCACCCTCGCAATTTGTGTTGTTAACCATTATCATTGAAAGTAAAAGAAACAAAAAAAAAAAACCCCAAATCTTGGGTTGTCCCTAGAAAAGTAAGGGAAAATCTTCCAATTGGGACACTAGTTCTGGTACCCTGGGGGTCCCCCAAAGGATTACCTGAATTTGCAGGGAGTTCCTCTCACTTTGTTTAAGCTATGGGACAAGAAAGGAAGTGCTATCTCCCCCGATGGGACAAAGATGGCAAAAAATAAACTGCCAGGGGAAACGAGTCTCCTATACTCAATCTAAAATAAAAAAAAAGTTTTGCCTATAGTTCTACTTTAAGAGACCTGTTCAGGCAATAATCCCGCAAGGCAGGTGGATCCACCCCTTCTGATGCTCCAGAATGTAGATTAGAAGATTAAAGTTCTCCAATGATAAGAACTTCCAGAAGGTGGGAACAATCTCCTTCACCAAACCCCAGATGACTGGACCACCAGATCAGCACTACCAGTTCCGCAGGGGTAGGCCGATGTCTGCTTAGAGACTTGAGCCACAACAGTAGAGGAAAGGATGACCTAAGCAGAGACTAGAGTAAGGGAAGCACACTTTGGGGAGGATGACCACTCAACCCATGATCCTCCTGCAACAGCAAACTGGTAACACCCTGACCAAGGACATGGGGAGGATTATGTGAGCAGCCTGAAAAATATTTGACGTCAGCATTGTATTTATTTTTACAGAAACTAATTTATGAGGCAGAAAAATTTGAAATCTTTAGTAGACAGAAAGTTCAGAATTTTTGCAAAATAGTTTAGGAGCATTGGTTTTTAATTAGACCTATATGCACCTACCACGCATGATACGGCAATGAGTTGATACCCTTCAGCGGTCACAATATTCGTAGCAGACATCCAATAATGCCAAGGAAAGCACAAGACAAAAAATGACTCCTGGCAGTATGCACACAATCCTACACCACCAGAAAAAAATCATTTTCTTAATGCTACTAACTGCTTGCATATTTGGTTTTCATTTCTATCATCAATCTCACAAGATATGTTTGTAGACTATGAACAGCTGGACACCTACAGCGAGTGTTAGCAAATATTTCTGTGCATATTTTGACAACTAACAATCTCTAAAGGGAAAATCAGTATTATCATTAGCTCCATCCTTCTGTGCCAAGAATAATGTGAATCATGCCATCCCCATTTCCAAAATTCTTTATGATTGATTATTCAAGTGTAAATGATCCTACTTTAGTGCCATGTTCATTCTACTACCAAGAATGTGGAGTGAAAATGAGACATTCACTAAGAGCTAGACTGTAAATAACACATAATGTTATGACCATTATAGACAGGCACATAACTAAATAACTCAGGGTGTGTGTGGGGCAAACATGTTCTCTATTCAATGACTCCTATACAGGTTGCACAGAGTTATCTTGAATGGCAACAACTCAAATACTTGTGAATGATATATGCAAGTATATAAATTGTATAAAGGGATGAGCCAAGAGTCACCATGGCAACACGGATGATTCCTGGCACCTTCATTTATTATATCGACGTGACTTGCCTGAATTGGGGTTTAGAATGGAACTTTCTCAGTCTGATCATAGCCACAAAATCGTTGGCTGACCTAAAGCAACCTTGTCATGAAAAGTTTAAAGTGTATTTCCACTTTCAATGCAAAATTGGGATAACACCTACTTTGTTCCCTGTTCAAATACCATTGCATTAATTTAAAACTAAAAATATTAAAAATTGCTGCCTACTTTTTTTTACATGCTCTTCTTTGGAGAACTCCAGGACTGAAAAGAATCCTACTTCAATTTGAGGGGGCTGGAGAGTTTGGTTTGTAGGGTATGTAGTGTGCTGGCAAACCCCATTATCACTTGTAAACTAGATGTGCAGGACCATCCTAAAAGGTTAAAAAATCTAAACGATTGGGTGGTGCAGTGTATGTTAATGCACTTAAAAAAAACCTTCGAGTTTGTCCCCTATATCCATATTGCCATCTATTCAGTAGAAGCTGCCCATAGTTTCCTGCATATAAACTTGCTCCAAAGAATCAACTAAAAAAGTAAAAAAGAAAAAAAAAGTTATTTTAGGTACGTTGTGAGAGTAGGAACAGGAACATAACAAGGTTTCTCAAATTTTACTGCATAAAGGTTGTAAGCATCGGAACAAAAAATCTTCTCCAAGCAATGTTCAGCAACATGGGCAGTGGAAAAAAGGTGGGGTCGCCCCCCTGTCAGAACACAATTGCACAGCAGCGGAGATAACTGTACTAACATCGAATGGTTAGTACAGCGGCTCTTCCTGAGCTGTCAGTTTTTTTTTTTTTCCCATTCAGCCCTGCTGGTCCAAAAATTGTTTTCGTTTTTGAAAACAAAACTGCAGTATGTATATGCTATTCTTGCAGGTCCATTCATGCCTAAGCAGTCTAGTGCAGTGCGTCAACACACGTGTTATCATGCATCGTGCAAAGGCCACCAACTTAAAAGTTCACCTTTTATTAAAAAAATTAAAATAACAACAACACTTTTTTTTTTGCAGCTAACACAATGTGTATTTACTATTTTTTTTCTTAGGAGCCTGTAAAGCATTGCACTCGTGATCCGCAGATTTGGGTGCAATACCAGACTCCTGCAGACCATCGGTGTAGCGGTCTGCTCGTACCACAGAAGGTAAACATGTCCCCGAAGATGACCTTATCCTTTAAATGGGCTGCCAAGTCACCAAAACGGACCAAAAATTAATAGAAACAATTTATTTAATTCAAGAGACCACTGTGCATTGCAAAGGAAGAGTACTACAAACATGCTAACGTGTATATGATGCATTGCAATGAAACATGTTAATGTACCAAAATGGATAGATGTGAATGAGCCCAAGCATATCTGCTCACAAAACCAAAAATGTAATATTACACCTCACAGCTTAAAAGAAAACTACTGCAGCTACCACATCTAAGACTCTTTTTAAGTTTTTTTCACCTGGTGATCCTGCAATAAAAACACCTAGTCCTAGGGTGAAAAAAAAAAAACAAAAAAAACAAAAAAAAAAAAAAAAAAACTTACTATAACTTAGTAGTATAGTATAATAAAAGCATTATGCTATGACAATTTTTGGGTGACATGCGTCCTGCAATGCGGGTTGCTGCGATTGCAGCACGTTTTATTGTGCGATAATCGTGGCAGACACGCACCGCGATTTGAGGTGTCGTTCAAATAAATGGCATCTCAAATACGCATTCCGCGTTTTGTCATTCTCAGCTCAGCGCTGTCAAAGCGCAGGCAGATCTGCCAAAGATTCAGATTGCTGTAGTGTGAATGCAGCCTTAATGTGGAACTTTAGTCAGAAAATGAAGTCCTGCTGGAGCACTTCAGGCTGGTCCGTTTTGCAAGTATAGCTATGCAAAGCATTAAAAATAAGTGCCTATGCAGTTTAAAATGCAGTAATACACGGTCTCACCCTGCTCTACACATGCTCAGTTGCTCTCTTCTGCTGAATTTGTAGAAACCGATCTGCTGACAGCCTTAAAGTGGTTCTAAAGTCAGAAGGTTTTTTTATCTTAATGCAAAAAAACCTTCTGTGTACAGCAGCCCCCCCCCCCCAATAGTTACCTGAGCCCTCTCTCGGTCCAGCGATGTTGGATGAGAGCCTCGCCTGTCTGGGGACTCGCCCTCACTGGCGGAGACAGAAGCGGGCACTGTTGGCTCCCGCTGCTGTTATAGGCAGGGAGCCAATGAGAGAGAGAGGGGTTGGGCAGAGCCACGGCTCCGTGTCTGAATAGACACACAGAGCAGTGGCTCAGCTCAGGGGAACTCATAGCAAGCTGCTTGCTGTGGGGGCACTCAGCAGGAGGAAGGGACCAGAGAAGAGGAGGATCTGGGCTTTTCTGTGCAAAACCAACTGCACAGGGCAGGTAAGTATAACATGTTTTTTTTTTTTGTTTTTTTTTTCGTTCAGAAATAAGAGACTTTAGTATCACTTTAAAGTGGAATTAAATCCGCCTGTCCTTTACAGCCAAGGAAGCTGCTTCTGTTTGATCAGCAACTGCCATGGTGCTGCACATGTGATCAGTTATGACACCAGCCATTACAGCATTTGACAATTTGGTTGAGGACACAAGCCAAATGTGACAGTAAGCAATCCCGGCATTCCAGGAATGTAACCGTTTTTTTAAACCGTTAAAATCGATGGATTTAGTTGTGGTTTATGAACTTTTATTTACTGCTGTTCAGGGGTTCTGGACTTCAGTATAATGGCAGCCACCAGCAAGAAGAAACAGGAGGCAGTTTATTTTGGTAGCATTATTGTGGAAAGTATGTTGCCTGCGAAAAAAACATTATTTTTATCAAGTTTTTATGGGTAAAGTTCTGATTTAAGTTGAGCTAAAGCAACCTTGCAATGACCATAACTGTCACTTATCTTTATCAAATTCATTCTAAATGTGAATAAAAAAAAAAAAAATTATTGGAACCAGCATACTTTTCGTAAGTTTTCTCCATGCAAGAGGGGGTAAAAAAATAAATATTAAAGCAGATTAAATAAAAAAGGGCCACTCACATCCATTGTTATTTTTTTTTCTTAAGCATAATCTGTTTGCAATAACAAACATTTTAATTACTTTGCAGGTCGCTAAGCAACTGCCTCGGGGACAGTTAAATTACTAGCAACAAAATAAAAAGTGAAGGCAAAAAAAAGAAGCTGTCCGTCTTCTTTTCTCAGAAGCTTTTTTGTGAGTCTCTTTTATGCCCAGGATAAAAAGGTTTCATAGCGATGACCCTACACACTAGTACAGCTATTCACTTATAATTAATCATAAGGAAATCCTGCTTAATGCAACAATAGGATATTTAAAGACCATTAAAAAAAAATTACACATTTAAAAAAAAAAAAAAGTATTTGACATATAAAAGTATAAAGATATTTACAAATCCGATGGCCGATATTACACCCTATTTTACCTACCCCAAGTAGATAATCATCACATCACCCAAGGGTGGAACTGAATAAGTAATGTTCTTAGAAATTGTAGTAATGTTCTTATTGAATTGTACTTGTACTGTCTGCCCTAATGTTGTTGTAAAGCGCTGCGTAAACTGTCGGCGCTATATAAATCCTGTATAATAATAATAATAATAAAGCACCCAAATATCATCAAAGGTGTACAGTTCAGACAAAACCAGTCCATGTCTAGAAAGGCTAAATTCTGTCCAACTATTCATTTACAGAAAATTCTTCTCAAAAAAATTCTCAAACTAAAAAATAGATAAACAACCATAAACAAATGATGAACATATAGATGGCCATGTCATTCAGTAAAAGGACATTTCCCAGAAAGTTATTTATATTTGCTTTAACCAACAATTTACGGAGATAATTTCACGCTAATTCTCAGTGGGTCTAGGAGTTTAAAATGATCACAATTACATGTACACCTGAGCAAGGCCAGCAAGCAATTATTGTTTTAACTGTGAACAAGCTCTGTCCTGTTGTGAACCTGAGGTTGATAACATGTTTTAAAGTGACATTTAGGAATTTAAACGGTGTTGCGATTGTTAAATTGTTCTGTTCTCCGCACCTCAGAGTTTGCAAATTGAGGTTTCTGAAAGCATGTAATTACAAGATAGAAATGAAACAAACATTTGCTTTCATTCAATTTTATACATTTAAAGATGATAAAGTAACGCACACCTGCTCCCTCAGTCGCTCTGCTTTTCACCTGACTTAACACCACGCGATGGTATCCTCACAGCGTTGAGGGCAGGAAGATGGCCTACTGAGATGGCTTTTCTGAACAGCTGCACTAGATGCCGGCAGCAGCAGAGAGCGATAAAAAGATCATCAAGGCAGGCACCTGTGACCTGCAAACACTATCTACCACATTCCTCATCAGAAGGAAAGCTTGGCTATTCCCTCTTATGCAGCTGTTAACTAGAACATGGCAAAACCCCCTAGAACATAAAAAGTGTTTAACAATTATAGAACAAAAAAAGAAAGGGGGGGGGTGTTCAATTACTAGATGATGCATGTTCTATTTTTTTTCCATCCATGCATTAACTAGGCAGAGAAAAGCCCAGCTATATAGACGGCTGTACCCCTACTGTTTATCAGTATCTCACCTAACATTCTTCATCACCAAAAAGACTGATTTTACACTGAAAGCACCAGCCTGTAGCACCACTTTTCAGCCAGTAACGGGGCGATTTTTAACCCCAAAAAAAGGGTTAAAAACTCCCATTTTGCAGTGCTTTCAAAACGATTTTCAGGCACTGCCCATTCATTCCAATGGGCAGGGAATTTTGGGAGAGCTAAATACAGCACTCCCAATCCACCCCAAAGATGCTGCTTGCAGGGCTTTCAGAATGTCTCACAAGCGCACCGCCCCAGTGCGAAAAGTCACACTGAAATGAATGGGAAGCGGTTTTACAGGCGGTCTAACACTCAATATAGAAGACAAAATGAGGTAGACCAGAGTCTCTCAAGCTTTTGTGCATGCAAGTCATATACAAACAGAAGTTAGTAAGTTTCAATAATGAAAAGGAAAAAGAAGTCTGTGAAAAAAAATAGTTTCTGACTTTACAAATAAAAGAGACTGCTGCAGGTCTTCAGAAAGATGGGTACTTTAATGGCTCATTCACACGAGCATTTGAAACGCCATGATTAGATGCACACAGCTTGTATTTTTGTACGCAACTAAAGACAGCAATATGGTCATCAATGAAGCCATACACATCTGTGTCTGCAAGTGAAAATGAGCGCTGTGTTTAGCAGCCTTACAAGTGAAAATGAGCGCTGTGTTTAGCGGCCTTACAAGTGAAAATGAGCGATGTGTTTAGCGGCCTTACAAGTGAAAATGAGCACTGTGTTTAGCGGCCTTACAAGTGAAAATGAGCACTGTGTTTAGCGGCCTTACAAGTGAAAATGAGCACTGTGTTTAGCGGCCTATACTGCGGCATCCAGAGCCACACAGATCTGTAGCTTTCACAGGCATCTACAAAAAAACATAAGTGAACGCAGGCACAGACATTCCAATAGTTTTATGTGTCTAAACGCTGTATTTAAAGGCAAATACTTTAGACCTGTATTTTACACAGTATCTTTTGCTAGCTCCTAAATAAATAATGCATATGCCCATCGGAATAGGGTCCTAAAGCCAATTACCTAGAGATTGCCGAAAAAACAAAAAAAAAAAACACAACACGAGTCATTGGCTCCAATTACATAATTTGATTTCTAATGCTAAATCAGTAGCATACAAAAATCATTAGCCTGAAAAAATAAAAATTAGAAAAAATTTTTGAATGAAGCCATCCAAAATAACAAGCACATGGTGGTTATAAGCCTGAACAAGGCCACAACATTTACATATTCTGAAGCAGCCCTTCTCAAATCGGGGTGCCACGGCATACTGGTTGAAAAAGGCTATGAGATCCAACCAAACTGTACATTGGCAGAGCAGGAGGCAGGAGCCCAATTGGGACAGTAAAGTGAAAGCACTCTAAATATGGGTCTAACGTGTAACATGCTCTTAAAGGTGAACTTCACCTCTAAAAATTGACTGAGCTAGGTGGAAAATTGTTTGGGTACTCAGACAACCAAAAGGTGCTATAGCTGCTTCAATACAATAGGTGTGCACCCCAAAGCTCAAACACATATGTGTGTGCATGTGTATGTATACTAACGATGTCAGTAGAGCAGCGGACGGTGTCATTAGGGCAGAGACTGGTGTCACTAGGCTAGTGGATGGTATCAGTAGTTTATTTTTTTATTATTTTATTTTTTACTATTTTATTTTTTTTAACTATTTTCTTTAGGAGCCCTGTTAGGGGGCTTTGGTGAAATATCAGGAGTCTAAACAGAGGGAATCTGCGCCACACAGGGTGATTAGGGTGTGCCAAGGCACACCCTGTGCGCACACCTATGTTCAATACAATAGTCGGTCAATGAAGATTCCTTCATCCTCATTAGCTGAGAGAAAGCCAATTTGTGTATGGTTATCCTTCAAAAATTCTTATTTTCCTGGAACTGATATTTGATTTGTTCCCATTACCCCGATGTCTCTAAATAGCTTATCTGCTCATAAAGCTTTGCCACTTTGCAGGAGAAATGCTTGCATAAGTTCTATCAGAGTTGCGACAAATTCATATACACCTTACAGACAAGTACATGAATCTATTGCAAGTTCTACCTTCTGTCATACTACAGCAACACAGATATCTAGGATACGCTTAATGAATTCTAGGATTTATTTTGTTATCACAATGGCTGCATTCTAAGAACTAAGACTTCGGAGCTCATTTCCCAGACAGGAGTTAAGTGAAAGCGAAAATTAGTAATACATTCCTGCACAGTCCTTGGTTAGATTTTACCTAAGCATTGTCCAGTTACCAGAGGCCGAATCCCTTGCACTTAGTGGTATCAGAGCGAAGCCTTCTTGGTTTTGAAAATCACAGCAAAAAGGTGCACACTAATAAAACTTCTATCTTTGCAGCATGCTTTACCTTCACAACGTCATCAAGCAGTACTTTGTTAAACTAGTGTTACTATGCATGGTCAGTCTAGTGAAGAATAAAAATATCCTCCATCTCCAGCCACAGAAAAATGGGGAACAGGAAAAATCGAGAGATTGCCATTTTCTGCTTATTAAAATAGGATAAAACTATTCAAGACACTATGCTCATCTTTGCTACTAGTACCAAGAATCCTAAATGATTTATATGTTTTGGCATCGCAAACCAATATAACTTCACCTAAATTTAAAGATTTCCTTTAAGCAACTTTACTAATGGCATTTATACAAGTTAGATGCAATAATTACACCTTCCGGCGTTCTTGGATAGCCGACTTCATGATACATTTGCTCACACTCAGCATGTCCAAACAGGATAATCTGTCAACAGCACAGAACACTATCTAAGTACTTAATAGATTAATAAAATAGAAACTGCCTAAAAAGAACATATTTGTTGTTCTTGACAAAAGCAAGTTAGAAATAAAACAACATAAAAAAAAAAAAGTAATGTGCGAAAAGGATAAAAACAAAACCCAAATATGGTCAGCCATCACCAGCAAGCCGAAACACTAACATATCAACTTTGAACTGCCTTATGACCTGTGATGAAGCTCTGACAGAATTATACTGAAAACATAATGGATGAGGACATTTTCATTAAAATTGCAGCTTGTAGGTTTCCCCCGAAGACCAGCTCTACTATGCAATAAATAAGCTCTCATGCGAGTCACAGGGAAAAAAAAAAAAATAACACTTTCTTTTCATTTTCTTTTTTTTAATTTCTATTTTATGCATGTTTTATAGAAACCATTCAGAAGCTGAAAAAAAAATGGTACCATTAGCTGGCATGCCATTTCACTCTACAGTGGTCAGGTGTGCTGGTCGAATACTCCCCTGCCCATTTTATGACAGGGATCTGCTGCAGGCTAGAACAGATAAGTATTTCACAAACATGGATTAGTATGATTGGCTGAGGCTGAAAAATGTTCTCTCTAGTAGTTGAATATCAATAATATGCCATGAATTTTATTAGCTTACAGGCTTTGCAGGATTGTAAACAAGCTGAAGACAATAAATATAACACTAATAGATATGCTGGTTATAAGTTTCATGCAGATACACTTCTAATGATTGCTAGGGAGATCATACATGCTCAGAGGGATGAAATCAACTTGTAACATATGAGAATATCTATTAAAGTTTAAAAGCATCATAATTAATGCGACAAAAAGAGAAAGAAAAAGAATGCGAACTCTAAATAGTGCCACTTAAAGAAAATCACAGCTATGGTCAAAACTCAAAAAGGGACTTTTATAGTAGGATGTCCTTATAATAATCTGTTTGATGCTAATTGCTTACCCGTGTGCCAGCGGATTGCACGTTTTTCATCTTGGCTAAAAGCAAAGTCCCTATCTCTATGCCTCTGAATCAACAGGATCATTCTGGAATTCATTAGTTGGAAACACGAGAGATGAGCTACATAATAGCTTTGCTGCATGCACAGCACACTTCAAAAATAACTAAATGAATATGGAAATGCATCTTTCTGTGGCAAATTGTTCATTATTGAATCATTATCAACCCTTGTTAGAATTTTCGCTCTCTTCTGGTATGTACAAGATCATTAAAGTGTTTAAGAGCTCCATCATGAAAGACAGTGACACTTTATAATCCACTATCTCTTCAGGCAAATACGCTTATGGCTGAGCATAATACTCAAAATAACAACATCCTCTTGACGTATAATTCCTCCTGTTTTAGTAATGATTCTTTTAAGTGCTAACAGCAGCAGTGAAATATGAGGGCGAAGTCTGCACATGTTAACACATTCAATTCCTACCAATGCTTACATGAATTCGGCAAAGACAAATGCAGCGATATTCCTAATGCCAATCATTTGGCAAAGTATATTTAGAAAGGTCAAATTCCTATTTTACCTCCCATGTTAATGACTAGGAAAAGTCTGCACTAGATAAGTTACGGTAATTGATTTTTAAATTATTTAATCTGCTGCAAGCTTGTTTTGGTCACTCAATATACCAAGTTAAAGGCAACTTGCATGTTTCAGAAGGTGCAACAGCAGTCTTCATACATCTCTCAGGACAGGTTTCCTTTGAGGGCTCGTCCACCACCATAAAGTGCACTCGAGTGAATGCACTTTTTTTGGACGATCCCATGAGTTGTGCTTTAGGGCAGCCCATTCATTTTAATGAGTTTTTTTTTTTAGCAGTAATAAACCCTCAGTGTAACACTGCTATTTCTTTAACGTATCTATGGTCCAAATGTAAAATAATTTATTCATATCTACACTGTATTTTAAATATTTCTAGCCTACTATTTATTTGAACAATTTTAAAGTTTGAAAACTTATCTTGAATTCTGGAACATGTATTTGCTGTGCCCTATTCACCATTTCAGAGCCTGTCTTCTGAACTACAGAGATGATGAGAGGAGGTGTTTCAAACGGCGGAGTCTGTACAGGAACTACTGCTTGCAGGCAGCAAGGTACTATGGGATACATAGTCCTTAGAAATTGAAAGTAAAGAGCAGTTGTGGAAAGAGATGGACCAAACTCACAACATGGAAGGCAATTTCTCAAATAAGCTTATATTGTTGTCCATACTTAGGCCCGGCCAGTCACAGTTCGACTCTCGGCTGGTTCAGCACGAACCGTTAATGGGCAGGCTGAATGTATCAAGTTGATTGATCAATCAAACTGAGCAAACCAGCCTGGCCATATTCTCTTGCAATTATCGCTAGCAGCAGCTATAGCCGCTAGCAAAAATCACTGTCTTCTCCCAGCGAGGGCGGCTTGCACCCACCCCCCCTTGTCAGGATGGGACTAAGAATGTGCTGAAAAAGCTACTGGTGCTGTTTCAATTGTTACCGGGGTATTATGTCTGCTGTCTTGTATGTTGTTAATTATTAAAAACTGATAAAAAAAAAAAAAAAAAAAAAAGGAAGCCTATACAGTATTTAAATCCCAAAAAAGGAGTATTGTTTTTATTGCAATTACAATGCTGATGTTGTAAAATGAAAATGAATGCTGTTACCACGCAGATTTCCTTTAGGAACCATGCAACTGGTAGCCAATCTAGATTTTTTTTTCTTTTCCTTTGCGTCCTAGATTTACTTTTTTTTTTTTTTTTTTTAGTAGTTATGTTTTTCTCTTGCCTACATTCTACTCTTTAGTGCTTCCCTGAACTTCCAGTCAGAGTGCATACCCTGAGCACATCACATCTAATAACCATACTAACCCAGGACTACATGTCCAAGGATTCCTGGTGTGCTGCACATGCCCCTTGCATTCTGCCCCGGCTAGAAGCATGCACGTCAGGGTGGCTCCGGGGGAGACTCCGCAAGACAAAAAAGTCACTATATGTGAAAGTTCTACACACAGACTTTTAAAGGCACAATATGCTGGAAAGGTCACACAAGAAAGGAGAAAGGAGACAATGATGTAAGGTATGGTGCTACATAATGCATATACAGTCTTTTTATGTGTGTGTATACTAGGGATATGCCTAAAAGGAGAAGACAGTATTGTGACAGATGAGCTCAACATTGCGCTGCTTCTCCTTTCACTATCCAGTCACAGCCAGACAAGGCTATGCTGTGTGTCAGATCTGTGCAAATCTCAGAACTGCATGGCCAGAGATACAACTCTTTTAGCAGGTAAAACCACTTTCATATATGTATTTTATTGGTTTTCCTGGATTTAAACGTTAGCTTTTGATTATGCTGTTAGAAGGGTAATTTATTTTACTTACTTGAGCCTTTAAGTATAAATAAAATATTTCTATTTTTTACTATGGAGCCAAGGCAAACAAGTGAGGCTATGTGATTCATATGAGGCTATAAGAGGCTAAAGGATTCATAATCAGAATTAGTGGGCTGTTGCATGCAAATGCAAGGCTGCACAATTTGTACTTTAGCTGCAGTCCTTATCCAGTGAAATACAAACATACATCTTGCCACACTATCTTTAGCTCAGGTTATTGGCCCTCCAATTCTACATTACAGCAGCCTTCAGGTTGATATTGCATTCAAGCACCATTTGTACTGACATTTCATTCATAACTTTGTGTATCCATGACCTGTGAAACTACTTCTTTCTGCCAAGTACCACCCACATAAACTTGTCGTCACAGCAGAAACGCACCCTAAAATGACATACATAGAGGGTAGTTACTGAAGCGTTACTACCAATGAAGTAGATGTTTACATTCGAAGTACCAAAGCCCTTATGTCAATGCAGCCAATTATCTGCGCTGTTGCATTTAATAGGTGCTCCTGCAGTGTTGACACTATAAGGATTTTTACATATGGCCAGAATTTTGTAGCTCAGTACTTTGGGAAAGTGAGGCCCCTTTCTATAGGATAAAACATTTTTACTAAAAGGTTGTGTTTTAATATTTGTCTGAAATTAACACAAAACTAAATCCAACAAATAATTTCCCAAAACACTTACTAGTGTGTTGGCTCTCAACCAAACTGTCAAGCCATCAAATAGCTGTCCTTTACAGCCAATGAATTTGTTCCCTTTAGGTGTGCTAGAAAATATAACACGGTAAGGCCTCATACACACTGGACCTTAAAATAACGTTATAAAAACCTCAGTAGCATTGCAGTGAGTTTTCAACTTTTTTCAATAGCATTTTTTAGTGTTTATTAGCGTTTTTCCATGGTAGTGTTTTTTTTTTTTTTTTTGAAGAAAAAAATTTTTTTTTTTCAATGGATCAAAAACGTTAAACGCTGGTGAGCGATGTTTTTGAGCGTTTATCAGCATTAGAGCGTTTTTACAGCTGAAAAACATCTCTCAGAACCCACTAGTTTTGTTTTTTTTTTACTGCTCAAAAACATCACTGCCCAAAACTGCTGATAAGAGCCTATGTGTGCATGGACACATAGGATAACATGATGGAGAGTTTCATGACTGTAGAAAAAAACGTCTACAGCCAAAAACAGCTGCTGTAAAAACGTCAAAAAACGTCCAGTGTGCATGAGGCCTAAAAGTTTTGGTAACACTATAGTATGCACATTTGCCTTCACTAAAACTGGAGCACTCAGAATCTGGTGCAGCTATGTATAGTAACCAATCAGCTTCTAACTTGTATAATTAAACTGGATGTAAACCCAATGTCATCCTTTCTAAACTACTGCCATAGGGGTTATCTATAAGGATATACATGCCTCCTGCATGTATCTTTACCTGTCAAATGTCTCCCCTCTGTCTGTTATGAGAGACGAAAAACTGCAGATTCTGTGGGCGGGTCTGTTGTCTGGAGCTCGGTGGGTGGAGTCGTGATGTCAGTAGACTCCCCGCCCACCTCTACACTCCCCTTATCAATATGTATTTTCTCCTGTGTATTTCTAACACTAAACTTCTGCTATGATCTCCAACATCCAGTGAAAAGACAGGAAAGTAACCACATGACTTCAGCATGCCAAATCATGCTGAGGTGTGGAACAGCCAATCCTTGCAGAGCTGCTGAAGAAAGGAGTGGGGGTGGGAATGAAAAAGTAATGCATGTCTTAGGTTAGTGCACGAGATGTAAATCACCTGTCACTCACAGCAAGGGGAGGATTTGACAAAGTTTTTCTCTGTTTGTCAAGTTTTATCTCACTGAATAAAAGAGGATTACTCAGAGCTGGATTAACTCTGTGGCAAGACTGGGCTCAAATGATAGTAAATCTTATACTCTACATTATGACATAAAAAAAAAAAAAAATTTAAAAAAATGGGGGGTTTACAACCATTTTAAGCTTTGACAATACAATCTGAAAGCGGATTGTTTCTATGCACATCTGCACTAGGTCTTGCACTCTCAAGTTTTAGTAAATCCCCCATTTGGTGCTCCTAATTGAGACAAGTCCACTGTTTAGAAGACTATGCTTTGTTCATATTTCATGTCTGAGGTTTACAACCATTTTATTGCATTCTAAGGTAAAAAAAAAACTTTTATGTGGAGCTCAGAGACAACCCCCCCCCCCCCCCTTTTATACCTACATGAGCACATTCTCAATGCAGCATTGTGCTTTAGAGAAGAAGAGGATCGGGGCTGCTCTGTGCAAAACCATTGCACAGAGCAGGCATGTGTAACTTGTTTGATTTTTTTTTTCCAAGGAGAAGTATGGCCAAAGCTATTTTTGGATGTACTTCTCCTGTAGGTCACAGGCATTCTGCACTCCTGTGACCCATTTTCAGTTGACAGCCAGAGGATTCCCACATCCACCTCAAATGTGTGGATGGAAGAATCAGTTATTTTATTTATTTTTTGTTCTTCTCTTCTGACTTGCCAGCTTTAGTTTTAAAAATATTCAAAAAGCTAACAAATTGTAGTCGTTCAGCCACAACACTGCAAAATAGGTTAACTCTATATAAACGCAAGGATAACCTACTATAAATAACGGTTCTTGCGTATTAGTGACTGAAATGTCAGCAATCTCCATGACGTTACCTTAGTAGACACAAACGTCTTGAAAAAAGATTAACAAAACATATACAAAGCAGGAAGATTTCCAAAAGAAATTGCAGACCACCAGGATTTGGATTTAGCTAATCCACTTAGATTACCATGGCTGCGTCTTAAAGGGACAATGCAGAGACAGCAAAATAGGTCACACTGAAAACAATAAAATAGCTTACAATAAGAATAAAGACTAGAGAACAGCTTACATTAAATTGTAAAATACGTATGTCCATGTTTCATGTTACCTATTAGCAAATGGGTATATTGGTGATGATAAAAGTTTTACTAATGAGAACCTATCATTGTGTCATTGAGACTGCTGATTGTTTTTTACCCCTACATGTTTAAGGACGGTGTTTATTTTGATCTTCTGCTTCTAAGTAAAGCGGCCCATACATTGATCGTTTTATTTTTACATTCAACCAGCCGATTGAATTGAATGAAAATTATATATATTAAAAAAAAAGATCCAATTCCCCATCCACACATTCAAGGTGGCTGATGGAATCCCCCCCCCCCCCCCCCCCCGGCATTATATTTTGACAGCGGGGAGCCTTCCCCACCATCAAAACACAATGATAGGTGTTGCCGGCTATAGTCGTAGCACTGATCATTTGGGAACACAAGTTGATCAAAAGAATCGTAAAAAATAAACTAAAGGTTATTTTGGGGCATACAAATGCAATAAATTACCCAACATGTCAAACCTTATATTTGCGTGCATCCATGAAATAGTATCAAACTTCAGTATCCTATATGTTCTATAGGCAATGCTTTAAAAGCCCCTACAGGTCATCAGTTTAGCGTTAGAGGAAGTCTAGTGGTAGAATTATTGCTCTCACTCTGGTGTGTGCGGCGATATGTAACATGTGTATCACAACAATCGATATTCTGTGTGTAGGCGCCCCCAGCATATGCGTTTATGTCTGTACATGCATGTATGTGGCGGGCCTCAAAAATTTTTTTTTGGGCGGGATTTTTTGTGCAATTTTTTTAGCCAAAAAGTCCCTAGTATGATGATTTTTTTTTTTTAGCGACAGGTTCGCTTTAATGAGACATCCACGTCAAAAACACTTTGGATGTCTCGCCTATGCTCCAATAAACCGAATGCAGTGCAGATCGGGGAAAGTGAAATGGGGACCTGGAAGTGAAGTTTTACATGTTGATTCCAGGTAAGCAAGAAGAAAGGGAGAAGAGAGGATGCACATCGGCTCAGTTCTCTCCCCCTCTACCGGTGCTAGTGAAGACCGGGATGCATCGCGGGGGGTGGGGTGTGTAAAACCCCCTGCTGTCACTGTTGGCTCCATACAAAGTACGTATCTCACGGTTTCTGGACTAATTACTAATCGAAACAAACGTACAGCTTGTGGCATCACAGGGAAGACAGAACTGCTCAACATCATAAATGTCCAAGGTTAGTGAATCAAAAGTGCTGAAGGCTTTGGATCAGCTTAATGAGGGAACTAGAATTTTCAAAAGCCAAAAAGTATTTTCTTAGGATAACTGCCTTTGGTAAAGCTGTTCTTTAATTCACCCCACCCTGCAGAGTGCTGTTTAGATACTTATATAAAGAACTGATCCAGTGATGTGTGTGATGCAGTCCTGCCTGAGGCTGAGCAGCATTCGAAAAACAACATTTCTGGCCAGTTCCTCTGCAGACCGCTACCTCAGTCACTCCTATGGGACAGCTATACTCACAGCCGCCTCTAGCAGTCTTGCAGAGTACAGACATCCCATAGGAATAAACAGGACTGCATTACGCAGGGTGATGAGAAGCCAGAGGTTTTCTTTGCCAGGTCAGTATGACGACGTGTGGGCAGGGGCGCAAAGCAAACATCACTGGACTGGGGCTGAAGGTAAGCTACTAAGTGGGCTGCAATCCGGGAGGAGAGGGGAAGTAGAAGTGAAATTGTCCTTTCAGGGACCTCGCAGACACAGATTACAGTTTAACATCACTATCACTTGCGCAAACTGTGCCAAAAGACATCATAAAATGATTAGAATGTGTTTACTCATCCTGCCTCTCTGAAGTCTTTGGCCAATCTTTAGTTTAGGAACTATGAAGGAGACAATGAGCCCAGGTGCACACTTATGCGGTGCGGGACACCGCATGTAATTTGCAAAGGAATCACAGCACATTCCTGTGTGAATTACATGCAGTGTCTCTGGGGTGCGATTTGAGCCATGGATTTGTATTGCTCAAATTGCGCTGCATTCGCACCAAACTCGTGCAGGACCCTTTTTTTGTCCGCACCAGAATCAGATTGCATGGGTGTTCACACCAATGTGTTCTGATTCTGCAAATTACACTGCGTTTTGCAAACTGATTTCGGGTTGTCATTAGCTTAAACATTCACTCCACAATCGGTTTGCATGAATGGGTTGCAATTTTGATGCAGTGCGGAATACGGAGCAATTTCGCTGTGAATTCGCAACAACATCTAATGTGAACCGAGGCTGAAGGAAAGATTTCAACAAGCAGCAGCAGTCTGCAGGTAATGGAATACACCCCATTACGTGTAACAGTGTTTGGTGCTGTATTAAAAAAAAAAAAAAAGACAAACTTCAGCTTTAATTTAACCTGTGTTTTTATACCGACCCAAAGTTTAGTTAACAAACTTACAGTGTGGATGTCCAAGCCAGATCAAAATAACCAACAGTGCTAGCTCTACATATTGAGGCAAGGAGGTAACGTCTACCAGACCAGTCAGAACAGAATATATACAACAAAAAACATGATTGAAAAGTAAAAGCACTTAAATATTTTTAATGCAAATTCAGCTTTATATAGCAAGGCTTTCCAGGCACTGCTTCCCACAAGAAATTCAAATGGGACACTGGCCTTATCCATAAACAGACAGGGGGTGGGGGGTTTGAAAGGACAAATATTTCTGGCATTAATATAAAAAAACACTTGTGTATGCACAAAGTTAGTACATACCTACAAACATAAAAGTAACTTCCAATGCAAAAAACAAGCAAATTAAATGAAAATATCTAATGCCCTCATGTGTGTGCAACATGCAGACACAAAGGGATCAAACTGTCTCCCAAGAAAAGCGGCTTTGAGGGGTGGTTGCTCCAAAGCATTACCTACTTACCCATCAGATTTGAGTTCATGAAAGGTGTCGGGGACAATCCTTCATGGGGCCCTAATCGACTGTCATTCAAGTGCTCACTGTAATGAGGGCTGTCTGCAAAACCCTAGGGAAAAAGGAGAACACAGCATTAAGCAGATTATGTGGCAGCCTTGCTAATTGAGTGTAATGACACTACTAATTCATGTATAGAGTTGTAATTGGCCACTGTCATGATAAAGTTAGCTTTTAGCCTTGGAGGCCATCAAGATCATATTCGCACATACATCCAACACCACACGATTTTAGTTTGTATATACACTGTGAATAAAGGATGAACAAACGCAACTGTTAAATAAGCGTGTTAAAAACTTGTTCTGTAAAGTCTAAGGAAATAAATCACCAAAGAAGTAATTAAACAAATATCCAAAAGGTTCAGTAGGCCTCATGCACACTGGATGTTTTTACAGCTGCTAGGGGATTCAGGTGGGTTTTTTTCCTGCCTCTAAACTCCCCTGCATGTTAGCCTATGTGTCCATGCACACATTGGCTTTTAGCAGCATTTAGGCCTGATTTTCACCTATGCAAGTTGCAGTTTGCATATTACAGATGCAGTTTGTGTTTTTCAATACATGTTTTTGATCCATTGAAGTCTATGGAACCAAAAACCAGAAAAACGTCCTTGGCCCTTTCAATAAAATGCACAGATGTGTACTACATCCATAGGAAATCATGTTAAATGGACCGTAGTGTGTTTCTGCAAAACTGAAAATTCACTAAAAAATGCATAGGTGTGAACCAGGCCTAAGCGGCAGGGGCTTTTTGAGGCAGGAAAAAAATCTTTGGGCACAAAAACACGCTGGACGCTACTAAAAGCTACTAAATGGGGACATGACCGGAAGTCGACCTGCATGGACGCTTGAGCTCTTAGCTCTCTCATAGCCCACAGCCCCACGGCCTCTTAAGGGGACTTTCTGCACCCGTACATGGGTGGATCCAGGAGAAACCGCTCCACCAAAGCACAGGAATCAACCCAACCTCCTCCCGGTGCTTCCACAACCTTCCGGGGCTACTTTTCGCCGCCACCCAGTGGGACAAGATGGCGCCAGCTGCCTTCACCTCCTCTATGCGGTCTCCACCACAGCAAGCTTTCCAAGCTCCAGCCCATCCGCGGAGCATACCAGAGTCTGCATGGCTGGCACCCAGGATGCAACCATCCCCGATGGACACAGTGAGTCACCCCCAGCAGCCGGCCTCCCAGGTGGTGGCACCACACGAGACACAGCCCACTCCACTGGGCCTAACCCCCGCCTCGTACACACAGTGTACAGACACCTTCCCGTGGCTGCTGCACACAGCTTCAGACCGCAGGGGGTCCCAGCTCTCATTCTCCTTCAGAGGATTTCCCACCCCTACCAGGCCCCATGCACACGCAGAGCCCCAGGGGAGACTCACGCCACGCCTATTCCCACCATGCTTCTGCCTCCCCCAAATCACAGACGATCCCGCTCCAGGGACTCCGGATCTTCTGGGAGGGGTGCAGACTTCACTGCTACTTACGCCCAGGGAGTCAGCTCTCCGGGTTCTCGTCCATACAGGGGACCCAATGAGGCAGCCCTCCTCTCCGTTCCTAGACGACGGCTTGGAGTGACCCATGTGACCCCCAAATGAGGCCCAAAACGTAGGCCCAAAGCACCCCCCCCCTCACTTCTTACCGCCGCAGAAGGCGGTGGACTCCTACCACCAGATGCACCCCTCCTGGCAATCATATTTCCAAGCCATACCAACCAAAGAGGACTTCAAACAACTCACTGAGGATGTTAAATCCACTTGTCATGCAGAAATTCAAATAATACATGCTAACTTCAAACAATTAACAGAATGGTGATGGCAGAGGAGGAAATACAAGAAACTAAGTTGGCAGTACACCGCACTCAACTAAAAGGTGCAGACCATCGCATACTGCTGAGAGACATGCAGCACCATGCTGAGGACCTGGACAACCGGGAGTGCAGGAACAATATCCAAGTCAGGGGCCTGCCTAAATCGGAGGGCCCAGAAGACCTGCAAATCACCCTGCGAACCCTATTCAACAACCTTCTGGGAGAACCCCCGGACAAACACATTGAAATGGATAGAGCACACTGTGCCCTGTGCCCCTAAACCCTGTGATGTCATTTACAGAGTTTACTCTTACCCTCTGAAAGAGGACATCATGCACAAGGCCCGCTCTATCGGCAAAGTAGTCTTTGACAACGAACTGGTACAGTTATACCCGGACCTCTCTTGGATTACCCTGCAAAAGCACAGAATCCTCCAACCCCTTCTCTCGCTGTAGGAAGAAGACATCGTGTACCGCTGGGGATTCCCTTTCAGCCTCGCAGCAAGATGACAAGGACAATCTGCCATGCTACGCAATCCGGAAGACCTGGAAGCTTTTTGTGAAGTTCTGGGGATTCCTGTCCCCCAACTCCAGGAATGGGACCTGGTGGCCACCCTACCGCCCACAGTATGGCAGAAGGTCCCACCAGCTAAACGTTCCCGGGGTCCAGATACTCCCCCCGTAAAGCTGCCAAACAAAAAAATGGCTGACTGAAGCAGGGCATCCCCACTTGGCACACCTGCCTATGGTCCACACCCCCCCCCCCCCCGGTTGACATTCCTGGCCCACCCTACAGCCTTACACACAGCCCCCTTAGGCCCCTGTTTTACCCTTCTTTAGCTCAATGGGCATATGTCGATAGAGATTTGAGAGTGGTTACCCTTCTAATCACTAGACCCCCCTTGGTTTACCCCCTAGAGTTCCTTAGATACTTTGTTGACTTTTAATAATTATCACTGCGGTAATAAATGTCTCCCCACGGCCTGTTTCCTACTCCATATAGGAACTTAGTTGGCCCTGTACATCACAGGCTATACAGAGCTTATTCACAATGTTAGCTTTGCCTACTGTATTTAGTATGGATCTACCTCTTTCTTCTCCCTCTTTCTCCTCTACTGGCTCATCATATGCTCCTAGCAACCATCCGGATCCTCTCCAGGAGATGGCGCACTCCCGGCCACCGCACCACGGCATCCAACCAGCTGGACCAGATTGCTTTTAAGTTTTCATATACCCATCACCATGGCTAAGGTTATGTCATTAAATGTTCATGGCCTAAATTCCAACAGGAAAGGACATCTGGCGCTTAGGGAGTTCAGGCAGTCGGGGGCAGATATCATCCTGATTCAGGAGACCCACTTCAATAAGGGGGACCCCTTCACATTCTCTTCTAGGCAAACGGGCTGGTGTAGCCATTCAAATGTGGATCCCCCGTTTACATGCTCTGAGTCTTTCATTGACCCGCGAGGACACTATATTATCCTGCGCGGACAATGGCAGGCGCAGACAGTTACATTTGCACCCTCTATGCCCCGAACGTCCACCAGATTAATTTTCTAACAAAAGTGTTTGCACGCCTCTTCTGAACACCCAACAAATTCTTAATAGTAGGCGGGGACTTTAACCTATCCCACTCCTCGGTGCTTGACCGCCACGTGGTGAACCCTAGGGATTCGCACACCGGAGCCTCTAGAGACTCAAAACTCTGGTCACATCACTAGGTGCTATGCCCTATTTGACTCCTGGCGGGTTCTCCACCCCAGGGATCGGCAGTACATGTTTTATTCTGTCCCCCATCGCATACATTCACAAACTGACTACCTCTTTGTTATTAATGACACATTACGCATCTCCTGCGCTGCACAGATTCTCCCGATCTCCTGGTTGGACCATGCCCCCATCCTGCTGACACTGGACTTAGGTGCCCCTAATCGCAAACCATGTCACTGGCAGCTGAACGCCTTCCTCTTACATCTCCCCCCCAAAACGAAATTAGAATACACACTGAAACTCTACTTCACCGGGAACACCACCCCTGACATATCCTCTTCCACTCTTTGGGAAGCCCATAAGGCAGTTCTTCAGGGTTGCTGCATTGCGCTAGCTTCAGCCATTAAAAAGACGCGAGAGCCACCAAATCAAGCCACCAAATCACAAGCTGAGAGGGAACTTGGGGCCTTAGAACTTCAACTACAAACCTCCCCATCCCTACGCCTACTCAAAAAAATCATCCGTCTCCGTATGACTCTTAAAGACCTGGCACTAGGCCAAGTAGAAAAGAACCTGACTAGACTAAAACAACTGTACTATGATAAGGGTAACAAAGCCCACTCTCTATTAGCTCAGAAATTGGCTGAACGCTCTGAACATCCGCTGACATCCGATGACATCAGTCTCCGCTATGCTCAGTTTCTGATGACGGAGGAAAACCCTATTTTTCCATCCGTCTGCGGATTGGATGAAGACTGTCTGTTTTCATCCGATCCCCCGATAGAGGAAAGCGGAGATCTGACCGGTCCGTTTCTGCTCAGTGTGCAGAGATAGACTAGTCATCCGCCGCCTCAGCGGGGATCAACGGAGCGATCCCCGCTGAGCAAGCGGATGTCCAAAAACGGATCCTCCTGCGATCCGCCCATGTGAAAGGGGCCTTAAAGTGATTGCAAAGTCTCTTTTTTTTTTTTAAACAAAAAATGTTATACTTACCTGTTCTGTGCAGTGGTTTTGCAGAGAGTAGCCCCAATCCTCCTCTTCTCCAGTTCCTCTTTGGCTCTCCAGGCCCCTCCCTTCTGTCGAGTGCCCTCACAAAAAGCAGCTTGCTATGGCCAGACCCCGAGAGGAGTCACAGCTCCATGTGTCCATTCAGACACAGAGCCCTGACCCGGCCCCGTCCCCTCTCCCCCTGATTGGCTAACTGACTTTGATTGGCAGCCACAGGAGCCAATGGCGCCGCTGCTGTGTCTCAGCCAATCAGGACGAGAGTCCCGGATGGCTAAGGCGCTCGTGGACATCGCTGGAGAAAGATGGGGCTCAAGTAAGTAATTAGGGGTTGCTGGGGAGGCTGCTACACACAGAAGGTTTATCTTAAGAAGATCTTAAGTTTTTTTATAAAAAAGGCATGGAGATAAAAAACCTTCTGCCTTTACAACTCTTAAGCAAGCTGACATCAGGCTTCAGTATGCTGTCAGCAAACTGCAGTGCTACTTGAACTTGTTAAACCCTACTGGCAGCTTGTTAAAAAGGTAAAAACAAAAAGGTCTAAAAAAATATGAGTGATGCCATTGCCAATAGATTGAGCATGCTAGCTGCCTGGCTGTCTGACTTAAAAGGCATGTTTCACCTTGCTCTATGGAGCGGCGGATGTCAGTGGACAAGTCCACTGATACCCACCACCATCCGATCCGATCTGCCACAAACAGATGGATGGGGGACCTGTACCCCATCCGTCTGACGGATTGGATGGAAACGGACAAGCAGTGAGTTTCCAATCTGATTGTCCCACAGAGGAGAGTGGGACTGTGCCAGTGTCTGCTTTGCATAGCAAAGCAAACCTGTCATCCGCCTGCTCAGCGGGGATCGGCGGACAGATCCCCTGCTTAGCAAGCAAATCCCGCTTCACGGAAGCGCCCGTGTGAAAGGGGCCTTAAAGGGATTGTAAAGGCAGAAGGTGCGGGGCTCTCCCTCCTGATTGGCTGAAACACAGCAGAACCATTGGTTCCCACTGCTGTCAAACTCAGTTAGCCAATCAGGAGAGAGAGAGCGGGGGCGGG
This sequence comes from Aquarana catesbeiana, assembly GCF_042186555.1. Taxonomy (NCBI): domain Eukaryota; kingdom Metazoa; phylum Chordata; class Amphibia; order Anura; family Ranidae; genus Aquarana; species Aquarana catesbeiana. Next base: position 87,127,616 of record NC_133326.1, on the reverse strand, counting down.
GCCGAACCGCAGCTCCGTGTCTGAATGTATACACGGAGCTGTGGCTTGGCTTGGATGTCCCCATAGCAAGCTGACGTCTGTGGGGGTACAGGAGGGAGGGGCCAGGTCCAGCCAGTGGCTTGAGAAGAGGAGGATCTGGTCTGCCCTGTGCAAAACCACTGCACAGAGCAGGCAAGTATAACATGTTTGTTATTTTACTAGAAAAAAAAAAAAAAAAAAAGACTTTACAATACAATTACTTTAACCTTTAGCATGTCCTTAAAGGCTTTTTAATAAAAGAAAAAAAATGGTTATACTTTGCTGCTCTGTGCAATGATATATTGCCCAGAAAGGTTCCTTTCCTCATCTTCTGGCAGTCCCCAGCTGGCTAAGGAAGCATCTGTGCATGTTCCAAAATCGGGCTGACACACTGGTAAGCCATACTCAAAGGAGTTTGACTGCCCCCAGTTTCTCCTCTGACACCAGGAAGAGAGGGAGGCAGTCCTGGAGTTGGAGACAGCACTGGATTGATGACAATAAGACAGGTAAGTGGTTATGGGCAGGTAGGGGTAGAACAGATAATGGGGCATTTTTACCTTACTGCAGATGTAATAAGGTAAAAAAAAAAAAAAAAGTTTAGACTTTAGAACCATTTTAAACCTGTATTAAACCTCCAAAAGCAAACATCATATTGCAGCTTAATATTTCTTATATGTGATGACTGCATTAGTTTTCATCTTTTGGGTTTAATAACACTTTAAGCTCCCACCATAACAAGCTTTGACACTTTCTGATAGTGGTGACTACCTTTGTTTGCTACTTACATACAGCTTTAAGGCAAACCAAGGAAAAAATAAAACTAAAAAAACTCAAAGCGGCAGCCAGTAGCTGAAAGCAGATGTAATCCAGCTGCTATGTTTTATAATTTAGCTTGCCAAGAGATTGCTTTAAAGCGGTATTAAAACCAAAACCACAAATATAAAATATATTGCAACTTACCAATCATGTTGTGGCTGCATTAGTTTTCTGTGTTTAGGCTTTTTAATCCCCTCGGTTTCCTCATGGTGATCTGTCCAGTAACACCTTCTGTATTGGAGTGCCCCCTTTCCGGATAAATGAGCACAGGGGGCACAGCATACAGCAGCCCTGGCAGTTTGGGGGTGGGGGTATAGTGTTAAATGTACTAGCATGTTTAAATACACTAACAAATTAAAGCCAAAGTCCAGCTCACGAGTTCTAATCGTTTACAGCAAACAGTTATTTCCTTTTCGGAAAAAAGTTTTACATGAATAAATAAAAGCTGATCATTGCAAACACCCATGCCAGTGTTAAAGGGTTTGTCACACCCCATACACTGATACATGAGAAAGTAAGCTTGTTCTTTTGAAATACAGTTACCAGGTGAAAGCCTAAAAAAGAAAACTAAAGCAGCCATCACACCTAAGAATTAGTAAGCTGCAATATAATAAACGTTTGCTTTTGGATTTAATGCTGCTTAAAAGTATACTGCACACTGTTATAAGTACTGCATATAAAAAAAAGTACCTAAACATTTGGACAACTATACAGGCCAATTTACTAGCATGGTTTAAGGACAGAGAAATATGACATGATGTTCAACTGCATAGATATGTCGGTGTGCACCGGACAGTACTTTTGTAAATTGTATGCACACTTCGATGGGTGTTTATGGACAAACAATACTTTGACATCTGTCAGATGGAAGGGAGGAAAGTTCTACGTCAATTAACATTCATAGCCAGCATGCAGGAGCCATAAACTCAATCGCTAAACGTTTATCACTTTTCAGCCCATAGGCCAAGAGTCTTGATAACATTCAGATGAATATATCTATTCTGGCTGGAATGGAGTGAAACCGACCACAGGCATTGTATTCACAGGCTACAAAAATAACCGACCACATGGCTACACTGTGTGCTGCTGCTTCTACAAGGTAGGTTTGTGGAGATGCAAATGTCTCAAACTGATCTACAGCCCTATTTGCAAGTTATAAATTGGATGACACAGAAGAGTGATGGACATGAAGACAGAATCACTGTGACATTTACAACTTGATCATGAATGCAAAAGATCTCCTCTGGTAACCAATGCTGCAGATTCGCATATCAAAAAAGCAGCCTAAAGCAGCAGCTGCAAAGGAAAGCAAGCAATTTCCAGCCCAGGTTAAAGGCGTTTACACCAACTGTTGAATTTTGAGAAAAGCAAAAAAGATTGTCGTCTGTATCAAAGTTATTAAAATGATTCTAAAGCAGAGGTATGCAACCTTTTGAGCATAGTGTGTCAAAAAATATTTTCAAAGAGTGCCAGCTACATAAAAAAACTTCACACTCAAAAACATTTTTTTTTTTTTTAGAATGTTAATGCTGTAAACGGCATAAATAATAGTAACATATTATTGAGCTTTTAGAGGTCAATGGCAAGTGGTAAATTAAATGATAACTGGTACCCTTACTCAGCTGGCATATTCATTTCAGTTATACAGTTAGAAATAAAGTGTGAGTTGATAATGGTCAACCTAATAGAGTTCTCTCAAATCTGCCCCAATTCCTGCACTCCCACACCTCAGATCACCCCAATTCCTGCACTCCCACACCTCAGATCACCCCAAATCCTGCACTCCCACACCGCAGATCACCCCAATTCCTGCACTCCCACACCGCAGATCACCCCAATTCCTGCACTCCCACACCTCAGATCACCCCAAATCCTGCACTCCCACACCGCAGATCACCCCAATTCCTGCACTCCCACACCTCAGATCACCCCAATTCCTGCACTCCCACACCTCAGATCACCCCAATTCCTGCACTCCCACACCTCAGATCACCCCAATTCCTGCACTCCCACACCTCAGATCACCCCAATTCCTGCACTTCCACACCTCAGATCACCCCAATTCCTGCACTCCCACACCTCAGATCACCCCAATTCCTGCACTCCCACACCTCAGATCACCCCAATTCCTGCACTCCCACACCTCAGATCACCCCAATTCCTGCACTCCCATACCTCAGATCAACCCAATTCCTGCTCTCACACCCCTCAATTCCTGTACTTTCACACCTCAGATCATCCCAAATCCTACACCTTCACACCTCAGGTCACCCCAATTCCTGCACTCCCACACCTCAGGTCACCCCAATTCCTGCACTCATACACCTCAATTCCTGCTCCTTCACACCTTAGATCATCCCAAATCCTACACCTTCACACCTCAGATCACCCCAATTTTTTAAACTTCACACCTCAGATCTCCCCAATCCCTGCCTCATCACACCTCAGAGGACCCTAATTCCTGCACCGTCACACCTTAAATCAGCCCAATTCCTGCAATTTTAAATGAGTAATTGTCACAAGCTGGTTAAATACCATCAGACTTAACGCCAGGGCCAGATCTAGCCTGTCTGATGTAAGGGTACAGTAAAAAAAAAAATGTCAGGGGGCAGAAGATCAGTGGTCAGCAGGGCAGAGGACAAGGGTCAGCAGAGCACAAGGGCCAGCAAGGGAGATGATGGGGTCAACAGGATGGAGGACAGTGGTCTGCAGGGCAAAAGATGGGTGGTCAGCAAAATGGAGAAGAGTGGTCAGTAGAGCGGAGCACAGGGGTCACCAGGGCAGAGAAGAGGGGCCAGTAGGGCAGATTATGGTGATGATTAATGAGGAGGAAGGGGTGGTTGGGTTATGTATTATGGTGATGGTGATGACCCCCAATGGTAGACACAATTCATCTCACAAGACACAAATGATGGGGCACTATTCTGAGGGGCCAGTAGGGCAGGGGCCAATAGGGTGGAATATAGGGGTCAGCAGGGCAGAAGGCAAAGGTCACTGCTAGCAGGGCACTCAGTAGAGTTCCTCGTCTCTGCACAGCTGAGATCCGATTCTCTTACAAACACAGCCTTCACCTGCACGGGTGTGTAGCCGGCTACTGCTCCGATCTGAGTCTCACGGATCAGAACAGAAGAATAGCAGGCAGCTAAATATGTAGCGGGGATCAACGTGGCCATGCTTCCTTCACGTGCCATCATGAATGTGGCTGCGTGCCATGTCTGGCACGCATGCCAGGGGTTGCCGACCCCTGTTCTAAAGCCTAAAAATGTAACCATTTTCAAGGTCAATATGTATATGTATTCATAGGTTTCTCTATTGACATAATAAAAACGTTGTTTAACAAAAAAATAAAAAATTAACCACCTCAGCTCCGGAAGGTTTTACTCCCTTCATGACCAGGGCATTTTTTTGCTATTCAGCACTGCGCTACTTTAACTGGTAATTGTTCGGTCATGCAATGCTGTACATAAATGTTTTCATTTTTTTCACACAAATAAGAACTTTCTTTGGTGGTATTTGATCACCACTGGGTTTTTTATTTTTTGCCAAATAAATTTTTTATTTTTTGGCTACATGTCTTTGATAAGAAAAAAAAATCCAATCAGTGTTCTAGAGTTATAGAGTCCATAAACTACGGTACATATTTGAAAATTGATCAATCCTGATGTACTGATGGCCTAATTTCTTGAGGCCCTTAAAATGCTAGGACAGTACAAATACCCCCCAAATTACCTCTTTTTGGAAAGTAGACAGTCCAAGCTTTTTAGTAAGGCCCCTTTCACACTGGGGAGGTAGGGGGCGTCGGCGGTAAAACAGCGCTATATTTAGCGCTGTTTTACCGCGGTATTCAGCCGCTAGAGGTGCGGTTTTAACCCCCCCGCTGGCGGCCGAAAAAGGGTTAAAACCCCTCGTATAGCACGGCTATAGCCGCGGTATAGCCGCGCTGTCCCATTGATTTCAATGGGCAGGAGCGGTGAATACACCGCTCCTTCACCGCTCCAAAGAAGCGGCTGACAGGAGATTTTTTCTTCTCCTGCCAGCGCACCGCTTCAGTGTGAAAGCCCTCGGGCTTTCACACTGAACAAACAGCGGAGGCTGTTTAGGGGCGGTTTGCAGGCGCTATTTTTAGCGCAATAATGCCTGCAAACTGCCCCAGTGTGAAAGGGGTCTAAGAGTCACGGCGAGTTTTTGTAAGTTGTAATTTATCACAATTTTTTGGAAAGTTAATTTTATTTTTTACATACTGTTACCAGTACAGTGTCATCATATAATTGGTGTTTTGGTGAGCACGAACTCTGACTGACTGTAGGGTTAAAAAAAAAAAAAAAAATACATTTAATTTCACACTTTTCTTCTTTTTTTTTCAGTTTTACGATTTTTAATAATTTGTCTTTTTACATACTTTCATCGGAGTAGTTCAGTATCACCATAATAATACTGTAATTCTCTGAGGGGATGATCTATTACACTTTGTTGGCTGTTACAATGATTAACACTGTAAGGCTCCATTCACACCAGCGTTTTGAATTGCGGGCAGATTTTGCCACAATTTGAAAGCACCGATGTATGAATGACAAATAATGGCATCTCAAATGCGAGTCCCGCTAATTTAAATGACACCTAAAATTGCGGTGCGATTGTCCCGCGATAAATTGTGTGACTGCGGCAACCCGCACTGCAGAAAGCATGTTGCCCCAAAAAAGTTCAGGAGCTACTCGCTATCGCGCGACAATCGCAACAGACCTGCACCACGGTTTTAGGTGCCATTCAAATAATTGGCATCTCAAAATGCAAATCCCACGATTTGTCATTCACACATCAGTTCTTTTTTAAATCGCGGCAAATATGCCTGCGATACAAAACGCTGAAGTGTGAATGGAGCCTAACAGAAAAGTTTTCACTGTCATGAATGGGTTACATGTGATAGCTGTGGGCCAATCCTAGCATAGGAAACACAGCTGTTATGAATAAATTAATAACAGTTTTGTTGACATTGTAATTGCATAGTGATCAGATGATCATCAGGCTGCAGGATCTGCAATCCCATGTCCGGTGGACACAGCAGTCACAGGAACAGTGTGTTGTGTGCCCCTAACCTGAAGCAGGCTAGATCACATACATGTATTTGATCCAGCCTGCATATGCCGGCCGCCCGCAGTAAAAGTACTGGAAAGTGCTTAATGCATTCCTTTTGTAAAAAAAAAAAAAAAAATGTTCCAGTACCTGTATCTCTCACACCCCTCTATACTTACCGCACTCGATCAGTGCTGTGTCCATCTGTGGCAGCTCTCCCTACTCTCACAGGCTTTGCTGAGGTAGTGGGAGACAGGCTCCAGCTGCTGCCAGTCAAATCCTGTGATGAGGGAGCGGGGGGTGGGGCCAAGCCACGCAGTGTCTATGGGCACACAAGGCCCGCCTCGGAATCGAGCAGACAGGTGCACGCCACCATAGGAAGCAGTATTCTATGGTGGCACACCTAGAGAAGGATCCAGGAGCACCAGCAGGGGACCCCAGAAGAGAAGGATCAGGGTCACACAGGTAAGTATAACATGTTTATTTAAAAAAAAAAAAAAAAAATCTTTACAATATCTTTAAGCTTGCATTTCTTTTCGACTATATTCCAGAACATAAGGGTAAATGTAGTATTGTACCCAAAACTGCAAGGAAGCAGTTTTCGTCCCAGTCAGACTGATGAAAGCATAGGCAATCCATTAGCTAGAAAAGATATTAGCGGACTGCAAATTCGGCCCTCACTTCCGATTATAGTTGCATTCCAGGCACGAATACTTTAATTTAAATATATTACGCAACAGCCACAAAGGATTTAAATCTACTACAGTGAGGGAAAAAAGTATTTGATGCCATGCTGATTTGGTACATTTGCCCACTGACAAAGAAATGATCAGTCTATAATTTTAATGGTGGGTTTATTTTAACAGTGAGAGACAGAACAAAAATATCCAAAAAAACGCATTTCAAAAAAAGTTATAAACTGATTTGCATTTCAATGAGTGAAATAAGTATTTGATCCCCTATCAGCAAGATTTCTGGCTCCCATGTGTCTTCTATACAGGTAACGAGCTCAGATTAGGAGCACTCTCTTAAAGGGAGTGCTCCCAATCTCAGCTTGTTACCTGTATAAAAGACACCTGTCCACAGAAGCAAGCAATCAATCAGATTCCAATCTCTCCACGATGGCAAAGACCAAAGAGCTGTCCAAAGATGTCGGGGACAAGATTGTAGACCTACACAAGGCTGGAATGGGCTACAAGACCATTGCTAAGCAGCTTGCTGAGAGGGTTACAGCAGTTGGTGCGATTATTTGCAGATGGAAGACACACAAAATAACTGTCAATCTCCCTCTGTCTGGGGCTCCATGCAAGATCTCACCTTGTGGAGTTTCAATGATCATGAGAAAAGTGAGGAATCAGCTGAGAACTACACAGGAGAATCTGGTCAATGATCTCAAGGCAGCTGGTAACACATTACGCCGTAAAGGGCTGAAATCCTGCAGCGCCCCGCAAGGTCCCCCTGCTCAAAAAAGCCCATGTATAGGCCCCATCTGAAGTTTGCTAATTAACATTTGAATGATTCAGAGGAGAACTGGGTGAAAGTGTTGTGGTCAGACAAACTCTAGCTCTTTGGCATCAACTCAACTCGCCGTGTTTGGAGGAGGAATGCTGCCTATGACCCCAAGAACACCATCCCCACCGTCAAACATGGGGGTGGAAACATTATGCTTTGGGGGTGTTTTTCTACTAGGGGGACAGGACAACTTCCCTGCAGCAAAGGAACCATGGACGGGGCCCATGTACCATCAAATCTTGGGTGAGAACCACCTTCACTCAGCCAGAGCATTGAAAATGGGTCCTGGATGGGCATGACAATGACCCAAAACACACAGCCAAGGCAACAAAGGAGTAGCTCAAGAAGAAGCATATTAAGGTCCCGGAGTAGCTTAGCCAGTCTCCAGACCTTAATCCCATGGAAAATATGTGGAGGGAGCTGAAGGTTCGAGCTACCAAACGTCAACCTCGGAACCTTAATGACTTGGAGAGGATATGCAAAGAGGAGTGGGACAAAATCCCTCCTGAGATGTGTGCAAACCTGGTGGCCAACTACAAGAAATGTCTGACCTCTGTGATTGCTGACAAGGGTTTTGCCACCAAGTACTAAGTCATATTTTGTAAAGGGGTCAAATACTTATTTCACTCATTAAAATGCAAATACATTTTTAACTTTTTTGAAATGCGTTTTTCTGGATTTTTTTGTTATTCTGTCTCTCACTGTTAAAATAAACCTGCCATTAAAATTATAGACTGATCATTTCTTTGTCAGTGGACAAACATACAAAATCAGCAGGGGAGCAATTTTTTTTTCCCTCACTGTATGTGTGTACCAAATGTCTTTGCATATAGTACCTTGTAAATGTAGAAGTCACAGCCTGTGCAGAGAGCAGATCTGGGTGAGGGGCCCAGCAGGCCCACGTTGCCTGAAAAAATCTACAAGGGGGCATATACAAGACTAGTCCCCCTCTATAAATTGAAAGCAGCGGTGACAAGTCTATTGTATTACAGGAAGCTCCTACACACAAAGGTTCACACTGCATTAATGCAGAGATCTGGTAGAAACACACAAAGACACTTGTGTGATGGGAAAATCAGATGAAAAATACTGCTTTTGAACCGATCGTATGATAATCTGATGGTTAATACACAGCTTTTGAGAGCCGATCACGACATTTCATATTATCCGAAGGGACAAACCCAAAACTTTTTCTCGTACAATACAGAATCATTTGATTTTCATTTCATCAGTACAGTTTTCGTCCAAAAAAATTGAAAGAGCAAGACCACGCTTGCTCGAAACGAAAGAATGCAATACAGTACAATACATCACTTCTGAAGTTGTATTCTGTCGTACGAGAATTTTCCTAAGTTGAGTAACCTCTTTATTTTCAATATGAGACTAGCATGCAAAAAATAAATAAATAAAATGTAAAAAAAGCACGATCATTTGTCCGATATTATCATTGTGTGTACGAGGCTTAAGATTCACATGAGAATAATAGGCCTCTTGTATTTTAACATTTGCTTATCTCCGAGTCCTATATTAAGCTGGGCATTCACGCCCCCTGCCTTCTACAAATATGCATGATCTCATGGTGCATATATAAATGTTTGTAAAGTGTTTGTTGGAGTTGCAAGGACCGGTGGGACAGAGCTTTGGGCTGGGTCAACAAGCTTGCTTTTGACACCTGCTTGAGGTGCTTCTGAGATTTAGAATTTACTGAAAAGTGTATTTGACCTGCAGCTGACCTCCTTTTGACCTGCTTCAAGCTGCTTTTTTATTCTTTTGCCTCACCTAAACGCGGCAGCTTTTAAACTCTGCTAAAAGCCTGTGTGTACATGGACACATGGAAATGGCTTTTATGGAGTTGAGTTCAGAAGCTATGGCAAAAAAATGCCAAAAGCTCCTAAACTCAAGTTTAGGAGCTGCCAATCTACATGAAGCCTTAGGCAGGCGATACATGGGTCGAATTTCGTAACAATTTTCTTTAGAAAATCCTAAGAATTTTCGTTCGTACTTCGCACCATTAGTGGGCTGCAGCAACAGCAGATTTTCGTGCGGCCATCGAATTTGAGTAATCAAACATGATGGAAATTTTTTGAAAAACTAACAATTTACTAATCAATCGTGCGAGAAATGTACATCGAAAAAGAAATGCGCATGTGCAAGAAAAGAAAATTCCCAGAAAGAAAAGAAGATTCCCAGCCACGAAAATTCTTTTCTGTAGCAACATGGTTGGTGGAGTTTCGAAATCAATGGTAGCACCATTGGATCACAAAACGAACTAATGGTGACCTCCAGTGTCAGGGAGAACTGACATCCATCTTCACAGCGTGGGTTACTAGGCATAGTGGGTGTGGTATAGATAAAGTTGGGCGCCAGACACTTTGAGAATGCAAAAAGAGATTTATGATCTCTTAACAGAACTGGGGAGAGAGGGTTAGGGCCTTAACACCCTTGGGGAGATGCAAAATACTTGGCAGACTCAGACAAAAATAGGAATAGAAGAACAGCTATACAGTTCAAGGGCCTTTAAGCTGAATTGCAGCAAACTGCATCTGTAGACCCCTGCACCTTCTATAGCAACTGATCTGGTAACTTCAACTTCAATACAGATCACAACTCACAGGAATAGGATCCAGTTGTAGATCCTGTCACTAAGCTCCCAGTCTCTCACTAAACTCTTAAGATCCCAGCTGCCACTGGATCCCTTGAGCTCCTTCAAAACTATCCTGCTGTAGCTTCCAAGTGTCACTCGCACTGTCACGCTGGGTCCCTGACTTGGCTCTTCAGCTAACCTGCTGAATACTCGGCAAGTGTCACCCACACTGTTCCGCTGGGTCCCTAGCTTGACTCTGCTGAAGCTTTCCCAACTTTTTTTACTGTCCCCGGCTAGTGAAAAAGGCTGCTCTGGTACTTCTTCAGTCGACCACAGAACCTGGCCTCTAAAAACAGGAGAGATTGTCCCCTGCTGGCGGCTGTGTCCCCTTTACCTCTGACTCTGGTTCTCGCGTGCCTCTGGTGACAGAAGTGGTCGTCTCTGACGGCAACTGCTTTCCATCACCTGTGGCAACTACTTAGTTCTCCAGCTGGCAGAAACCCCTGCAACTTGGTTGGGCTCCAAGCCTGAAGCCCCAACCTCGCGCTGCTTGCTTCCAACCTGGATAGGCCTCAGACCGCCAGCAGCCAGGTACTCCCTGATAGGCCTCAGGCCGGGAGCTTTTCAATGTCACCATGCAGGTGGCACCTGACCCCTCACGAATAAATAGGCTCCCCCAGCAAGAAACCCCTGCCAATTGGCTGAGACAAGCCATCCACTCCTAGTCCGGATTTACCAAGCCCTTGTCAATCTAACACCACCTAGTGACAGAAGAGAGCAGTGCATCCAAACCTCATTTAAGAAAAAGGTCAGTGGATCTCCCCAACAATCGGGCAGGCTGGTTATCGCCGAGTAAACTAAATTTGTTAGTAACCCTGCCTAATACCAGGGGGCTACATAAACAAAAAAAGACCGTCAGTTTTGGGAAAAAAAAAAAAAAAAAAACACTTTACTTTTTGCTATAATAAATATCCAAAGAAAAAATTCATCAGTTTAGGCCAATATGTATTCTTCTACATATTTTTGGTAAAAAAATAAAATAAAATCGCAAGCAGCGTATATTGATAGGTTTGCACAACATTTATAGCGTCTACAAAATAGGGGATAGATTTATGGTATTTTTATTATTTTTATTACCTAGTAATGGCGGTGATCAGTGATTTTTAGCGGGACTGCAACGTTCAGATCGGACACTTTTGACATTTTTTTGGGACCAGTGACATTTATACAGCGATCAGTGCTAAAAAAAAAAAAAAAAAAAAAAAAAAAAAGGCACTGATTACTGTATAAAGGTGTTCCCTGGGAGGAGTTCCTAACTGTGGGGGGACTGATGGAGTACAGAGAGATCGCTGTTCCTAACCACTAGGACCAGACGATCACTCTGTACTTCCCTGTCAGAACGGGGTTCTGTTTATTTACATTGACAGATCCCCATTCTGGCTCTCTGTAGAGCGATCGCGGGTGGCCGGCGGACATCGCGGCCACCGGCCATATGCTTCAGCTCTCCCGCCGTGCAGCCGGCATGCGCGCCTGCTAAGCTGTAAAAAGGACCAACGTACAGCTACAGCGATTCTCTGGAAAGAGCCGACCTGCCACAGTATAATGATGGCGGCTGGTCGGCAAGTGGTTAATTGAACAGGCTGAAGTTAGAGACTGATTGGTTTCTATGCAGAAGCTGCACCAGATTTTGCAATCTCCAGTTTTAGTAAATCAACCTTTATGTGTTCTCGTGTGTTGCGTTAACATGGGTTGTAAAGTATGTTTACAGACATAAATAAATGAAGGATCCCTCAAGCAATTTAGGGTAATTTTACTAAACTAGAGCATTTAAGAAAAGCAAAGTCACAAAGTGTTAGCACCATTCAGTGTATTATAGGTTAAATAAAAAGGTTGTATACATCAGAATACCTGACCTATGCGTATCGCAGAGATGCGCACGGAGCCTCAGATGTGAACAGGGGCTATTGAAATAAATGGGGTTTGGCTTGTTGAGCGTTTTAGAGCTATGAGCATCAGTCACACTTGAGCCATGCGGGAACCAGCGCAATTCCTGTGCGGGTTCCCACATTGCATCTCACTTGCAGACAGTTCACACTGCCCTCTGGGAACCGCTGCAGGTGTCAATGTAAAGTTAATGACACCCCCAAAATGGTTCGCAGATAGCAGCACGAAATGTGAAATCAGACAGGAATGGGATCACATGGGTGTGAACACCCATGCGATCGAATTCCAGTGCAGACCAAAAAAAGGGTCCTGCACCATTTTGGTGTGACTGAAGTTTGTATGGCTGAATTTGCATCGCACAGACATCGCATGTGATGTGCACAGCAATGCAGTGTGAATCACATGTGATGGCTGGCATCGCACTAGTGTGAACCCAGCTTAAAGCAGAAAATCACTCGGGTGTTAACAGGGCCATCCAAGATCCTAAAAGTCTTGCAAGAAATGTAGAAAAACACAACTGAATTATTAAAATGTTAGACTTTATTCACACTTCATTAGACAATAGGGATTGCTGAACCAGGAGTGTGCAAGTCTGATGACTGTTGTCAGCGTTCTTGTGGTATACCAGACTAAGGCTAACTATATGAGACATTCAGGACTGCAGGATTTCAAGACAGAAGCCAGATCAAAACTCCCACGCCAAGTGACTAATAACACCCTCAGATCGGAAGTAATCTCCTTAGGCTTCTGCCATCTACAAGAGAAAAACCGCGTAGCCTTAAGCATTTCAAGCACAGAAATCTGAAAATGTTAAGCAGTTTTGTCCAACAAGGGATAACACTTAAATTCATAATAAAGGTCGTCATGGCCAAGCTCAAATAGCTTTACATGTAAACATTTGCTGGACATAGAAATTATCTAAAATTAAAAAGTTGCTAAACCCTGGACCCTGCATTCCCTATATCTGGTCTCCCACAGTACACAGAAATGCAATCATTTTAGTAAATGTAAACTGTTAAATACTTTTTCTCATCAGCAGCATATAGCAGTCTTATGACTTCTATCAGTTTCTGGTTTCAGCTTGAAGGAGGAGTTTTCATTCTGCTCTGACTGTCCTAGGAGGCTGCAGGACTCCTGACCCTCTGTCTGGACTCAACCCCCCCCAATCCAATCAGGCCAGATGGAGGGGTATTGAACCCCTTAAAGTTTGTTTTTGACGGATCGGATCAAAGGTAGCTCAGTGTAAACAGACACAAATATGTTTACTTCCAACTGCCTAAATCAGGTCCGCCTAAAAAAAAAAACAAGCAAGTGGACCCGATCGGACCTCTCACATGAAAGGGGCCTTGGAAGTAGAGAAGTAGTGAAACTCTTCAGTGACTCCTATTGCAGTCTATGGCAATGGCATAGATATTCACCTTTTCTGTTTGTCCTGGGGACTATTTTCACCAGAACAGTTATTGGTGGGTAATTCAAAATGTCAAGTTTAAGGTAAATGGGGGAAATCTTAAAAAAAAAAAAAAAAAAAAAAAAAAAAAATTCTCCTGGTGGCAATCAAGAAGGATTTCCTCTTACTTTGGGTTGATCTTACTTTCTGTGGTGTTCCTGGGACTGGAGAAACAGGAAAAACTCTCCCAGATGAAAAGAAAAAAAAATCACTGGGGATTTATCAACTGTTTATACTATCCAAAGCTAATAATAAATAAAATAAAACCCCACAGGTAACTGCGGCTGTAATACAAATATCAAATGATTTGATAAAATAAAAAATAAAAAGATACAAATATATATATAAGTATTTTCCAAACAATCATTTTAAGATTTGCAACACAGCTGTTTGGCCATCTGTAATATGATTTTTGTCTTTTGTTCTATGCGTATTGTAGCCTACAGCTAACATACCAGTGGTTGTGAAGTCCTTACCATTTTCTAGTTGTACATAAACTGTTCCTTAGCATTTCAGCAATTTGGTGTTAAAAAAAAAAATGACATCTGCCAAAAATGTGCAAGACAACATTCTATAGTAGTCGAGAATAACTTCACTACAAGTCAAACATAACGCAACAATTTTGTCCCATGCTGATGTCCTCATCAAGTTGTATATTTTAAGAATACGAGAAAACTGCGGCCCTTGGGTGGTCTGTGACCAAGCATTACCATAAGAGAAATTGTGTATTTAGATTGACCACTAATAAACACATCTGCTGCTGCAGATGGTTTTAGTACTAACTACATAATGCCAGAGCCAACAAAAGCTTCATGTGAAGATAACCACATAAAAATCTAAAAGGAATCAATGGCACAACAATTGAGACACATTTAACATGGAGTAGCTGTAATTATTATATAACATGTACAATAGACATTCCCCTCTAAACTACTGCTATTAACCCTAATTTAGGGCTACAATACAAAATAAAACTGGCAATACCTTAAAGTAACCCCCCGTTCTCCCAATACATTGGAAAGTAGCAGCAGGAATATACTGTAGGAACCTACCCACTTTTTGTCCAGTGTATTCAGGTCACACATTGCTTAAAGTGATTGTAAACCCTGTTACACCACTTTTACCTACAGGTAAGCCTATAATAAGGCTTACCTGTAGGTACTGTGAATATTTACTAAACTTTCGGTTTAGGAGATAGTCACTGTATCCGCATGTACTGACGTCATCGGCACATGCTCACTGAAGAAACGGCCAGCTTGTGCCATTTCTTCAGGAGACATTCTGTGACAGGTGGCTCCCGTGAATCCGGAAATCACTCCAGTCAGAGCGGTGTGCGGGAATGCTGCAACAGCTTCGAGCTAAGGTAAGTATTTCATAATCAGCTAGTATGCAATGCATACTAGCTGATTATGCCTTTGTCTTGCAGGTTTTTTTTGAGTTTACAACTTCTTTAAGATAATTAAAATAAAGCTCACTGTATTAATGGAGTGAAATTAAAAGTGATAGACAGCCACGTAATAACTACTGGAATAGGTGGCAATACTGGCCTGACACCTGTTAAATGTCAGTTGCTATGCATTCTTGTACTTTGCTTACTACATCATTTACTAACCAAGTCATCAAAACATTACGTTTATTACAATGTAAATTTTAGACAAATATTTTTAAATTGAATCTTAAAGGTTACGGCTGGATTATGGTGCCAAACCCAGAGTGCTTGCGCCTCTATATAATATAAAAAAAATAAATAAAAATAAATGTCAGCAATGAAGTCTACATTTCTAGCCTCACCACTAGGTTTCCAAAATCTGTAGATTACAGTTCCTAAAAACTTGTACCGTGCTGAAGTATGGGGTATTGTGTGTCCCGCATTTGACAGCTAGCAGCACACACTGACAGATGGGGCTGTCATTTACAGCTCTGTGCTTCATTAAAAAAAAAATGGGAAAAAAAAACAGTAAGGTTTCTGATTGTGGGATTGGCATAACAGCTATGGCATGGTGATCACACGGGATTTGCTGGAAAATAAATTTCTCAGTTGTCGGTCAAGATTTTTATTCTGTGTCTACAGTAAGGGTATACAGAAAAAAAAACAAAAAAAAAAAAAAAACAAAACATTTTTTTTAAAAAGGAGACCATCACAATGTTAAAAAAAAAGAAAAAAAGAAGGATGAAACAAAAGTCTCTTTTTATCCATTTGAAAGTTTAACATAATAAATAGGGTACAGTTATTTCAAAAATCAGTGTACTAAATGAAGTATATTTACATAAAACAATGTTTGGGTAGGTAAATTAGTCAGAGCTGCAGTTAAAGTAATCAATGCATATGGATGTGGTTTAAAGTCCAACTCCAGGAAAATTACAATTCCCCCGAAGCAGTGGGAACAATACTGTAAGGGTTTATTGCCAGTTTAGTCTAAGGGTGGAGGATTTCCGAATAATATTTGCCTTGTGGCTCACTCTGCCTTCACCTAGAGTTGCTCCGTTGCAGCCCAATATATTACATGAAAACATTGATGTTCCACCTACAGACCGGAGCTTTGGGTTAATGACGGAAACGCAGAGAGGAATCAGGCAAGTAAAACAATGTCTTTTGTAATCCCTAGACCCTTCAATTTCCTTGCTAAATATTTATCATTTAACGTCCTCCAGGTAGTTTAACCAAAAAATAAGCCTGCCTCCCTGAGGCATTACCACCAGAGCACCCTGAATTTGGTATACTGCTGGAGACAGTGGTGCTGATGTCACCATATCAGCACTGCTCTCCTACAACAGCCAAGCCTTCACAGACCTGAAAAGAGAAGCAGTTCTGCATCACATGGCTAGCCTGAAGACCCCAGCAGGCCATATCTCCATACCCCATTCCCCCAACTTTCACCACCCCTGCAGCCCCCCTTCGCACCAAACCTTCCTCCTCCTCCTCCTCCTCATCTCCTCCCCCCCCCCCCCCCAAGCTCCATTCCCTACACCCATCGCACTAAATCCTCCTCCTCCTTACAGATCTGTGTGTGGCAGGCACACTGAATTGGGATTCTTCCCCCATCGATCATTAGCATGCAGCAACAGGTTAGTAGTAAAATACCAATAACCAAATTTTAGTACAATTTTGATTTATTTATTATGCCCCTCCTACACAACATTTCTGAATGCCAATAGACATACATATTGATTTTATCTTAATGTTTACTTTTATTGTATTTACTTTTATTTTTTTGGCAATGTGTTTATATATTGAGACTCATTTATAGCATCTTATAGAATCTGATTATCATATTTAGACCAATTATTTTCTGTACAGCGCTTATAGGATTTATTTGATTGCATTTTAATTTTATAAGACTTTTGACATACATCTATCTAAACTATGTTTTTAGCTTCCACCTTTCCAGTTCTACATATTAACATTGCTCTATATCTAGCTACCTATCTATACACACCATATCTCACAAAAGTAAGTACACCCCTCGCATTTATGTAAATATTTTATTCCATCTTTTCATGTGACAACACTGAAGAAATGACACTTTGCTAGAACGTAAAGTAGTGAGTGTACAGCTTGTATAACAGTGTAAATTTGCTGTCCCCTCAAAATAACTTAAAAGAGAAGTATGGGTTTGTTTTTTTTTGTTTTTTTAATTCATACTTACCTAGGTGGATGGAGCATCAGACCGATGCTGCAGCTGTCCCCCACCGTCTCTGCACTGAGAACTGACCCACCAAACATCACCGATGTTCTCACAGATCCCCCAGAGGAAAGCTCCTGTCAGTCAGCGTCTCTCTGCATCTCCACGCTCACTGCAGCGCTGAGCTGTGGCGGGGCGGGAGAGGCTGCCATCAATTAAGGCAGCTGGCGGATTCAGACTTGGAAGTCGGGATGACACACTGCCTCAACTGATGGCAGTGACGTCAGCAGAGAGCGGACTTCAGACCATTCTCTGCTGAAAACGGGTCACAGGAGTGCAAAACTGATTGCACTCCTGTGACCCATAGGAGAAGCCCAGTCTAAAAAGCTCAGGCTGGACTTCTCCTTTAACACACAGTCATTGATGTCTAAACTGCTGGCAAAAAGTGAGTACACCCTTAAGTGAAAATGTCCAAATTGAGCCCAATTAGCCATTTTCCCTCCCCCGGTGTCATGTTGTGACTCGTTAGTGTTACAAGTTCTCAGGTGTGAATGGGGAGCAGTTATTGCTCTCACTCTCGCATACCGATCACTGGAAGTACAACATGGCACCTCATGGCAAAGAACTCTCTGAGGATC
This sequence comes from Aquarana catesbeiana, assembly GCF_042186555.1. Lineage (NCBI taxonomy): Eukaryota > Metazoa > Chordata > Amphibia > Anura > Ranidae > Aquarana > Aquarana catesbeiana. Next base: position 87,109,964 of record NC_133326.1, on the reverse strand, counting down.
TGAAAAAAATAATAGTTGCTCTACATAAAGATGGCCTAGGCTATAAGAAGATTGGCAAGACCCTGAAACTGAGCTGCAGCATGTGTCCAAGACCATACAGCGGTTTAACAGGACAGGTTCCGCTCAGAACAGGCCTCGCCATGCTCGACCAAAGAAGTTGAGTGCACGTGCTCAGCATCATAGAGGTTGTCTTTGGGAATAGACCTATGAGTGCTGCCAGCATTGCTGCAGAGGTTGAAGGGGTAGGGTGTCAGCCTGTCAGTGCTCAGACCATACGCCGTACACTGCATCAAATTTGTCTGCATGGCTGTCGTCCCAGAAGGAAGCCTCTTCTAAAGATTATGCATAAGAAAGCCCGCAAACAGTTTGCTGAAGACAAGCAGACCAAGGACATGGATTACTGGAAGCATATCTTGTGGTCTGATGAGACCAAGATAAACTTATTTGGTTCAGATGTTGTCAAGCGTGTGTGGCGGCAACCAGGTGAGGAGTACAAACAGTGTCTTGACTACAGTCAAGCATGGTGGTGGGAGTGTCATGGTCTGGGGCTGCATGAGTGCTGCTGGCACTGGGTATCTACAGTTCATTGAGGGAACCATGAATGCCAACATGCACTGTGACATACTGAAGCAGAGCATGATCCAATCCTTTCGGAGAATGGGCCGCGGGGCAGTATTCCAACACCATAACGACCCCAAACACACCTCCAAGATGACCACTGCCTTGCTTAAGAAGCTGAGGGTAAAGGTGATGGGCTGGCCAAGCATGTCTCTAGACCTAAACCTTATTGAGCATCTGTGGGGCATCCTCAAACAGAAGGTGGAGGGGCACAAGGTCTCTAAAATCCACCAGCTACATGACGTTGTCATGAAGGAGTGGAAGAGAACTTCAGTGGCAACCTGTGAAGCTCTGGTGAACTCCATGTCCAAGAGGGTTAAGGCAGTGCTGGAAAATAATAGTGGCCACACAAAATATTGACACTTAGTGCCCAATTTGGACATTTTCACTTAGGGGTGTACTCACTTTTGTTGCCAGGGGTTTAGACATTAATGGCTGTGTGTTGAATTATTTTGAGGGGGCAGCAAATTTACACTGTTATACAAGCTGTACACTCACTACTTTACATTGTAGCAAAGTGTAATTTCTTCAGTGTTGTCACATGAAAAGATATAATAAAATATTTCCAAAAATGTGAGGGGTGTACTCACTTTGGGAGACTGTACATATCTATATATCCAGTTGTACTGCGGCAGGTTGGCAAGGCTGCGCGAATCGCCGTCGTTGTACGTCAGCTCTTAAAGAAGGCTGAAGGAAGCACGTGTGCCGCGTCCCCTGAGCCGGTGGCTGGCGGCCGCAATGTCCGCCGGCCACCCGCGATCGCTCCTCACAGAGACAGAATGGGGATCTGTCAATGTAAACAGATGGATTCCCGTTCTGTCAGGGAAGTAGAGAAAGATCTGCTGTTCCTAGTAATCAGGAACAGCTTTCTCTCTCTACTCCGTCAGTCCCAACCCCCCCCCCCCTTTAGAAACACTTCCCTAGGACACATTTAACCCTTTGATCGCTCCCTAGTGTTAACCCCTTTCCTGCCAGTGACATTTATACAGTAATCAGTGGATATTTTTAGCTCTGATCGCTGTATAAATGTCACTGGTCCCAAGAGTGTGTCAAGTGTCTGATCTGTCCGCCGTAATGTCGCAGTTCTGATAAAAGTCGCAGAACCCTGCCATTACTAGTAAAAATAATAATAAAAATGCCAGAAATCTATCCCCTATTTTGTAGACTCTAACTTTTGTGCCAACCAATCAATATACGCTTATTGTGATATTTTTTTTTACCAAAAATATGTAGAATACATATTGGCCTAAACTGATGAAGAAATTTTTTTTTCTGGGATATTTATTATAGCAAAAAGTAAAAAATATTGCTTTTTTCAAAACTGCATAAAATAAAAACCACAGAGGTGATCAAATACCACCAAAAGAAAGCTCTATTTGTGGGAACAAAATGACATAAATTTTGACTGGGTACAACATCGCACGACTGCGCAATTGTCAGTTAAAGCAACGCAGTGTCGTATCACAAAAAATGGCCTGGTCATTAACGGGGCAACTCCTTCCGGTCCTTAAGTGGTTAAAGCAGTATTGAACTCAAAAATAAAAATGTAATATACTGCAATCCTTACCTATCTTTAAAGGAGTTGTAAAGGCAGAAGTTTTTTTTTATCTTAATGCATTCCATAAATTAGGATAAAAAACCCTTTGTGTATAGCAGCCACCCCAGCACCCCCCTAATTACTTACCTGAGCCCCCTCTCTCTCCAGCGATGTCCACGAATGTTTAAGCCATTCGGGATACTCCTCCTGATTGGGTGAGGCACAGCAGCAGTGCCATTGGCTCCTTGCGGCTGTCAAAGTTGGTCAGCCTATCAGGGGAGAGAGGGGGTGGGCCGGGTCAGGACTCTGTGTCTGAATGGACACACGGAGCTGTGACTCAGCTCCAGTGCCCCCATAGGAAGCTGCTGACTGTGGGGGCACTTGATTGGAGGGAGGGGCCAGGAACAACAAAGAGCGACATGAGAAGAGGGGGATCCGGGCTGCTCAGTGCAAAACCAACGGCACAGAGGAGGTAAATATATCATTTGTTTTTTGTTTTTTAAAAACAAGACTTTACAATCACTTTAAAATGTGGTGATTGCATTTGTTTTTTTTTAGGCTTTTATCAACTTGCAATCAAGCCAGTACCAAATTTCTTTTGTTAGGGTGGCTCCTCTATATTGGGGAACAAAGGAATCCCCCTTGTACAGCAGCATTGTCTGGAGAGGGTAATGTTGGATGGACTAATGGATTCAGATAGTCATTGATACTTTAAAAAGTCCAACACATTTAAACCTAATTCAAGCAAGTTGAGACACTGTAAAAATCTACATAAAACCATTTTATTTGCAATAGAAAACATATCAAATGTTTAAACTGAGAAAATGGTCATTTTAAGAAAAAAATAGGGCAATTTTAAAATTGATGCAGCAACAAGTCACAAAAAAAAAAGTTGAAACAGGGCAACAAAAAGCTAGCAAAGTACAACCCCAATTCCAAAAATGTTGGGACAGGGCCATGTTTACCATGGTGCAGCATCCCCTCTTAGAACACTCTAAACATCTGGGATCTGAGGGGACCAGTTGCTGGAGTTTTGGGAGAGGAATGTTGTCCAATTCTTGTTCGAGTATATGCTGTCCTAAAAACCTGGATTTACAGTATCTTTCAGCATTTATGGTGCCTTTCAGATATGCAAGTTGGCCAGTCCATACACATTAATGCATCCCCATAGCATCAGAGATGCAGGCTTTTGAACTGAGCACCTCTTCACATTAGTCCAGGGGACGCAAGCGCTCATGGTTTCCAAAAAAAATGTCAAATTTTGATTTGTCTAACCACAGAGAAGTTTTCAACAGACCATTTTAAATCAGCTTTGGCCCAGAGAAGATGGTTGAGTTTCTGGCTCAGCTTCTTTGCATTAAAGAGCAATAAGTAATATTTTTAGATGGTGCAGCGAACTGTGTTCACAGACACTGATTTTTGAAAGTATACCTGAGCCCATGCAGTGATGTCTTTCACAGAATCATGCCTGTTTTTAATGCAGTGCCATCTGAGGGCCCCAAGATCATGGGCATCCAAATATTACGTTTTGGCCTTGTCCCTTGTGCACAGAGATTTCCCCAGATTCTGAGAATCTTTTCAACTATACACTGTAGATGATATATTTAAAGTCTTTACAATTTGATGTTGAGGAACATTGTACTGAAATTGTTCCTCAATTTTTTGATGCAGATTTTCACTGATTGGTAAACCTCTCCCAATCTTTACTTCTGAGACACTGACTATCTAAGATGCCCTTTTTTATCCAATCAGGTTACTGACCTGTTGCCAATTAATCAAATTAGTTGTAAAATGTTCTTCCAGCTCTTCCATGTAAGGCCCCTTTCACACGATCGGACTCTTCAGGTCCGCCTGTCAGTTTTAATGGCGGACCTGAACGGGCGCTCCATGTTAGCCTATGGAGTGACGGATGTCAGAGGAGACATGTCCACTGACATCCGCCCCGTCCGATCCACTAAAAGCAGACGGATGGCCCTATGTCCAGGTCCGTCGCTGGCGGATCGGATTGGGTGAGATCTGATGATAACGGACATGCCGTCCATTTTCGTCCGATCCCACCATAGGCGGCAGCGGAGATCAACGGACAGATCTCCCGCTGAGCCGGCGGACCAAGGCGGGCTCCCTGGAAACGGAGTCCGCCTCGTGTAAATGAGGGCTTACTACCACTTACTTTGCCAGCTTTTTGTTGCCCTGTCCCGACTTTGAGACGTATTGCTGCCATCGAGTTCAACATTTTTTTTTTTCTTCTTAAATGGAACATTTTCTCAGTTTAAACATCTTATATGTTTTCTATTGTACATAAAATATGGGTTTATAGGATTTGCAAATCATTGCAAAGTTTTTATGTAGAGTTTACACAGCTTCCCAACTTTCTGAAATTTGGGTTGACCACTGTAAAAATATTAAATGGTTTGTCTGAACCCTTTCACTTCCACTTTTGCTGCACAGTTTGGTCCGTTAACTGATGAAAGCTTCAGGATCTGGGGTCCGTAGGGATGGCCCTGGACCTGTAAAGCATCCTGAGGCTGACTAAACTCATTGCACCAAGTTCTGAGGTGAGCAACCAAGAGGAATCCAGTGCCTGAAACTTTAAAGGCTATACCCACATTATGGGGTCTGGGTGCAGTTCCCAAGATTTTACAGAGGTATCACCAATCCAGGTTGCACTGCTTCTATTGTATAGTATTATAAGACAGTCAGGAGTTTGATTGACGAGTTGATTGAAGAGTTAAGTAAAATAAGAAACTAGTTAAAAGAAGAGTGACTCCTTCATAAAGGAGAACAGGAATATCACCACTGGATACTGAAGATACTGAAAAAAACCCGGGGACTCTTGAAGTAGGTTTATAGAAAGGATACCCAGCAAAGTGTCCTTCTAATGTTTGCCAGTGCCAAGTGACCTGAAGGTACCAACCTATAACTCTATACTATACTAAGACTATAAAGACCAAGCCTGTATCCTGTACTGTACAATTAAGATATAACAGCAGGATAAACAGGCAAAAAATTAAGTAACATGGGGATGCAGGAAAACAGACTGCTTTAATTATGTTAATGACAGACTGAATCATGTACAGTGCGTATTTTTTTTTTACTTTTCTTTTTTAATTTTAACCCCTTTGTCTGGAGTTCAGCTATACCAATTTACTGCAACACAAGACAAGACTTTTGGGCATTTAAAAAGAAAAATATAGCTGGCCATACATGGATCAAAATTTGGCCTGCTCAGCAGGGACCAGCCGAATCTCGATCCACGTATGGGCAGGCTGGTTGTACACAAGTCGATCTGTTGACTAAAAAATGGATTATTGTATGGCCACCTTTAAATATTGAAATTTCATATAATAATAGGTCAAAATTAGTGGCAATTTATTTGGACAGATTTTGCAAAAACCGATACACGAAAGAAGGCCTAAACCTTAAACAATATTACATCATTGGACCACGAGTAAGAGCCATTAATAAAAAAAATAGAACATAAAAAGGGGAATCCTTTGCAATATGCTCATAGCTTTCTAATGTATGCATTGAAAGGTAATGCACACTGTTCATCCTGATTTTTATACATTATATATTGCCCCACTGAAGACATATTTAGAATATCAAGTACAAAACACACACTTACCCTTGAAGATTCATAAGATGGGCTCATCTGATTGCCAGTTCCCCATGATGAAGTACCAGATCTTTCATCTATGCCTACAAATTATGAAAAATAGTTAGTTTTTTGTAGGCAATACATAAAAAAAAAAAAAAAAAAAAAAAAAAAAAAAGTTACCCTTGAAAACTAAACAAGAAAGAACAGCTTTACCCAGTATCAATATACAGGCCATTTAAGGTGGTTGGTGGGTTTAGTGAAAGTTCAATTTAAGGAGTGCAGCAAAAGCAACAGGCTTGACCACTTTCCACCTATTGCAAAATGATGTCCCAGCAGGACTTTTGTCATTCCAGGTGGATGTCGTATGATGTCCTCTCGGAACATGCCTTGCTGTGGGCGCTGTCACCAGCAGCGTCCAGATACCGCGGATGACAGATCACTGTACTGGCCCGCTGCCGGTACTATGAAATCTCTGTGACCAATCACAGTAGATCACATGACAGTGGTGAACAATGGAAGGCTTCCTTTAATGCCATCCATCATGTACAATTGTGTTGCTAGCTGCGATCGGTCACAGTGATGACATGGTACAGACAGGGCCAATCACAGCCCATCTGTACCATGTGATTAGCTGTGGCCAATCAAAACAAACCACAACAATACTCACTGAATGAATCAGCTTCATTCAATAAAAATGCTTGCTTACATCAATAAAGTTCATTAGTATAAAGCAATCAATGTGTAAAAAATAAATATATATTCTTATCACTTCTCTAGAGTACTATGGTAACACTGTATGGCTCTGGTTACATTTTTTTTTAAAACACAAAGTAACAAAAAAAATACAAATTTTGTACTTACTGTCACCAGTGTAAGTGATCACCGCCACACCAGTTATGTGATGATGCTGTACTGCACTGGTGACAGTATGCAAAAAAAATATTATTTGCGAAAAACACAATTTATTTAAAATTTCTTAATTTGTGACAAAAGTGTGACAAAAAATTCCAACTTCAAAAAAGTTGCCATGCAACGAAATACCTTGGACTGTCTACTTTCCAAAAAGGGGTCATTTGGCCGATATCTTTACTGTCCTGGTGTTTTCAGGCCTTAACCACTTAAGGACCGAGCCTCTTTCTGAAATTTGTTGTTTACAAGTTAAAAACAGTTTTTTTTTGCTAGAAAATTATTTAGAAAAAAAATATAATGTTTGGGGGTTCTAACACCCTAGAAAATATAATGGCGGTCGTTGCAATACTTTGTCACACCGTATTTGCACAGCTTTCTTACAAGCGCACTTTTTTGGGGGGGACACACTTTTTTTAATTAAAAAATAAAACAGTAAAGTTAACCCAATTCTTTTTATATTGTGAAAGATGTTACACCGAGTAAATTGATGCCAAACATGTCACGCTTCGAAATTGCTCCCGCTCGTGGAATGGCAACAAACTTTTACCCTTAAAAATCTCCATAGGCGACGATAAAAAAAATTCTACAGGTTGCATGTTTTGAGTTACAGAGAAGGTCTACAATTATTACTCTCACTGTACCGATCACAGCGATACCTCACATGTGTAGTTTGAACACAGTTTTCATATGTGGGCGGTGCTCACATATGTGTTCGCTTCTGCCCGCGAGCTCGGCTAAAAAAAATTTTTTTCTTATTATTTATTTTACCTTTTATTTTTACACTGCTCTTTTAAAAAAAAAAAAAACTAAAAAAATAAAAAATGGTGTCACTTTTATTCCTATTGCAAGGAATGTAAACATCCCTTGTAATAGAAAAAAAAAAGTATGACAGGACCTCCTAAATATGAGATCTGGGGTCAAAGACCTCCGATCTCATATTTACACTAAAATGCAATTTAAAAAAAAAAAAAAAATGTTGCTTTAAGAGCTATAGGCAGAAGTGACGTTTTGATGTCGCTTCCACCCTGCAATGGTATGAAGATGGGTGGGGACCATCTTCCCCTCACTTGTCTCCATACCAAGCCAGGAAGAGGACCCGATCGCCTCTGCCGCTACCGACGGCTCGGGTAAGCGACAGAGGGCACCGGAGAGCGACGGATGGGGGGGGCCTCTCCCGCCGTCAATAAAAGTGAACTCACAGCGAATCTGCCGCAGAGACCACTTTTATCTGAAACTGGACCGCTCACTGAAGAAGAGGATATTGGGGTTATGGTAGCCAGCTGATGCCATAACAGCGCTATCCCCTTTAAAGCGCCAATGTATATCGGCATGAGCCGGTCCGGAAGTGGTTAAGAAATTACAGGCATTGATTAATTTTCAGCTATATATACCATAGTAAAGTGTATTGTAGTTGTACTGTCTACCCTCAAGTTGTAAAGCGCTGCATAAACAGTCAGCACTATATAAATCCTGTATTATTATTGTTATAATATTATTATTATTATTATTATTAATAATAATAATAAATGTTTGTGAACTTGTACTCGGGTTTGCTACAGACTAAATAATAAAAAACTGGATTTGGGTTATTTTCACCAAAGAAATGTATTAGAATACATTTTGGCTTAAATTTTTGAAGAAAGAAGATTTGCAAAATTTTATAACAAATGATGGTGAATAATTACCACCAAAAGAAAGTTCTATTTGTGTAAAAAAAAAAAAAAGAAAAACAAATCTCATAAAAATTTCAAAAGTGTGACAGAGCTGAAATCTGAAATACGGCCTAGACAGGAAGGGGTTGAAAGTGCCCAGTATTGAAGACAAAAAAAAAAACACCGCACACAATTTTTGTATTTTGATTTGAGCACCAGAAATGCTGTACTGTTTGTACTGTTGCCATAAGTTACTAAGCATGTCTCATGAAGAAATAAGAATACAACCTTCAGATAATATAATTGAGCAAGATTGTCATCTTAAACCTGGCAAATCAATACATCTAGAATCCACTTAGAATTTTATAACCCTTTTACTGCCACAATTTAACACATACAGTGAAACAAAACCACTTCCAGCTGACCGGTTCAGTAGTATGCCTTACTTAAGTTGGATTTCCCCTGCTCTAAAGAGTTCCGCCTGGGGGAAAAAAAAAAATTGAAAGTCAACAGCTACAAATACTGTAGCTGCTGACTTTTGATATTTGAACACTTACCTGTCCAGGGGGCCCGCAATGTCGGCACTCCAGTCGATTTTCGAATTGGCTGTCTGGTGCTGTCGCCGCCATCTCCACTAAGGGAAAGTGCGCCTTCTAATTGGCCCGGCGGCGGAGGAAGGAGGAGAGGGGCAAACTTCTGAGGGACGGCGCCGCAGTGCCAACTCCCAGAAGTGGGGACGAGAACATGTCAAAAACAGGTCCCCTTTCCCTCTTCCTCCCGTGAAAGGTGCCAAAGTGGCACCGGAGGGGGGGGGGGATGGGGGGTCAGGGAGCAAATAAGCGGAGGTTCCACTTTTCAGAGGAACTTCACTTTAAGCTCATGGCCACTTCAGTGACCGCTTCAATAGCTGTGGAAAAATGAAAAAACTGAAAAAGGTCTCATTCAACCTCCTGGCTGTGTAGTAAAGCGTAATGCATCAAAATCAGGTTAAAAGCCAAAGACTGCAAGTCTGAATCATACGATAGGTTGTAAAGGCTCTGGCTTTGGATCAGAGATGGTAACAAGGGCCTCGGACACACAAATAGCTGAAGTTCTGCTAAGGCCAGAATTTGATTCGGCAATGCAGAGCTTCTGCTAGCAGACTACTCCATTAAATGGGCATAGGCTATATCAGTCTACGCAAGAGGCTTTGCAGACACATTGTGGGTCTCTGGCCCACTCAGCAGAGCTTTAGAAGCTGCTGATGGAGATGATCTTATAGACATAAGGGTCCAGGATCCAGGTTACATGCATCGGTTCCATCTGGGTATACCGGTGAATTGCCTCAAGAAACAGTAGGCGAATGAGGGAAAATGTCACCGCCATAGTGGGACAGTCATTAGGGAGTGCCTGAAAAAACATGCTGTACCACTTAGCAGAACATCTACTAGGCCCAAAGTAAAGCAAGGCCTTGTGTACTCACATATCCAAGCAGTTAATACTGGTGACTGGGTTCAAGGTGGTCGGAGGGTACTAAGACACTGTAGGTGGGCAGTGGAAACAAGATCAGAAATTGGATGAACTACAATTTGCTTCAAGCAGCAGTGAAAGGCACTTCTTCCAAGCATAATGGTAGGAAAAGTGTAAGCAGCCGCCATACAAACATATATTTGAAATTAAGCCTTTATTATTTTTTTGGCAATAACACGGTGTGGGCGGATTTCTGCAAGTCACAGACTGTGTCCCGCCCCTCCAGTCTGCGTCTAAGAATAAGAGGGAGGTGAATCAAGATTAATATTCCACCCCCATTGTGTTTACCTGGTTAGTGGGCATGGAGGAGGGGGGGGCTGTCATTTACCACTGCGCATACGCCCACAAGTGAGACTCTAAAGTCACATGGGATGATCAGATGTGATAGATAAGAAATGCTCAGGGTAGAAAATACACTGAAAATGGAGCATGTGCAGAGTTGCCTCAACAGCTTCAAAATCCCTAGCTGAATTGGGAACATGGACAGAAGGTGGAGATAGAAAGCAGCAGGATCAACCAGGTTTTTAGCAGAAAACTAATCTCATAGTGGCTGAGTGAATACGAACAACATGTGATACATCATTTATTGATAGTTTTTTATGATGTGGATTTAGTGACCCTAAGCTTTTTTTATTCTTTGCCAGTGCCCTAACCTCCTGATGGTGGCAGTACAACCCAACTGCCTCAAATTATATACAATGCCTGTGTACCTCAAATGCATAATAAATGAGATTTTAAGCATATTGCCTTACCCTAACCTAAAGCATACATTAAATGTTACTTAAAAAGCTTCAAAACCTGAAATACAACAATGTTTTCCACTCAGAGAAGCACAGATTACAAACACACAATCAATTGAATTTTAAGGGAAAAACAGACAAGAAAAAAAAACAAACAAAAAACACGACAATGTACAATATATGTTTACCAGCTGTTACATGTGGATTAAATAAGAATTTCTAACCTAACAAAATCTAATTTCTCTGTTACACCAGCTATTGTAGGTAGGAATTTCTATTTTATCCTCTGCTTTTCTCTATTAGATTTGTTTCAGGAATGAATATATTGCTTTATGATTAAAAAAGTTTGTGCAGCAAAGATGGGCGCGTGAACACATTCAAATTTTACTTCAATCTTGCAACATGCAAAAAATATTTGCATATGACTCAACCATATACAATTTGGCAGAATGTTAAAACCAAATGAATGCCTCCTGCGCTTGAGTGTGGTATTTAGATACTATAGACTCTTGCCTCTTAATGTTCCATTCTTGAACCGAATAAAAGCTCCACACTTTGCTGTGATTTGGGTAGTCAGTATGCTGAAACAGTGAACAAAAAGAGGGCACAGCAGCCTAGTGCATTATATTTATATAACATTTATTAATAAAACTGAGTACATATTATACTCGCAAACCGATGTGTGTACAAGCTCATCTGAACACATCCAGGAACAGAATGCTAGAACTCCTGCATATCCTCTCATCACAAGATGGAGCTGCCTGGTCTGGACAGCTGACACTTTGAGAGACATACCCTTATTATCAGAGCCAAGAGACCTGCAACTTCTAGTTATTTTACTAAAACAGTGCACCTGGAACGTATTCACAGCACTTCACTTTTTCCACATTTTTGTTATGTTATAACCTTATTCCAAAATGGATTAAATTCATTATTTTCCTCAAAAAAAAAAAAAAAAAAAAAATCTACAACCAATACCCCATAATGACAATGTGAAAAAAAGTTTTAAATCTTTGAAAATGTATTAAAAAAAATCCCATGTACGCAAGTATTCACAGCCTTTGCTCAGTACTTTGTTGAAGCACCTTTGGCACCAATGACAGCCTCAAGTCTTTTTGAGTATGATGCTACAAGCTTGGCACACCCATTTTTGGGCAATTTCTTCCATTATTCTTTGCAGGACCTCTCAAGCTCTATCAGGATGGATGGGGAGCGTTGGTGCACAGCCATTTTCAGATGTCTACAGAGATGTTCAATCAGGTTCAAATCCGGGCTCTGGCTGGGCCACTTGAGGACATTCACAGAGTTGTCCCATACCCACTCCTTTGTTATCTTGGCTGTGTTGCTTAGGGTCATTGTGCTGTTGGAGGATAAACCTTCGCCCCAGTCTGAGATCGAGTGTGTTCTGGAGTAGGTTCATTAAGGAGGTCTCTCTACATTGCTGAATTCTTTCCCTGTATCCTGACTAGTCTCCCAGTTCCTGCCGCTGAAAAACATCCCCACAGCATGATGCTGCCACCACCATGCTTCACTGTAGGGATAGTATTGGCCAGGTGATGAGTGGTGCCTGGTTTCCTCCAGACATGACACTTGCCATTCAGGCCAAAGTTTTCAATCTTTGAAAAAGGGTTTGGGTAGTGAAAAACCGGAGACGGGCACCACATCCCTAGAAATAGATAATTTCAAGGATACAGGAAGTGGGACTTTTAAGATGCCAATTGAATAAACCATATATTATTTTTTAAAATATGAATTTTATTTGAACAATATAGGTTTAAAAAATACATTTAATAATCAATTATATACATTTCATACACCATTGCAGCCGTACTCAACGTGGTTCGCTCAAAAGGAGCTTACTGCAATTGTACAATTGATTATTGAATGTATTTTTTAAACATTATTTAAATAAAATTCATATTTAAAAAAAAATATATATATATTGTTTATTCAATTGGCACCTTAAAAGTCCCACTTCCTGTATCCTTGAAATTATCGAGTTCAATCTTTGTTTCATCAGACCAGAGAAATTTGTTTCTCATGGTCAGAGTCCTTCAGGTGCCTTTTGGCAAACTCAGGCAGGCTGTCATGTTCCTTTTACTGAGGAGTGACTTCCATCTGGCCACTCTAATATACAGGCCTGATTAGTGGGGTGCTGCAGAGATGGTTGTCCTTCTGCAAGGTTCTGCTCCCGCCACAGAGAACTGCTGGAGCTCTTTCAAATATACCTTTGGGTTCTTGGTCACCTGCCTAAGACCCTTCTCCACCGATCGCTCAGTTTGGCCGAGCAGCCCGCTCTAGGAAGAGTCCTAGTGGTTCCAAACTTCTTCCATCTACGGAAGATGGAGGCCACTGTGCTGATTGGGATTTAAAATACGGCAGAAACTTTTTTACCCTTCTCCAGATCTGTGTCTCACTACAATCCTACAGACAATTCCTTCAACTTCATGGCTTGGTTTGTGCTCTGACATGCACTGTTAACTGTGGGACCTTATATAGAGACAGGTGTTTACTAGAGCTGCACGATTCTGGCTAAAATTAGAATTATGATTTTTTTGCTTACAATAAAGATCACGATTCTCGCGGCGTAACATCTTTCACATTATACAAAAAAATTGGGCTAACTTTACTCTTTAGTAATTTTTAAAATTCACTGAAGTGTATTTTTTTCCCAAAAACTGTGTTTGAAAGACTGTTGCGCAAATACAGTGTGACATAAAATATTGCAATGACCGCCATTTTATTCTCTAGGGCAGGGATCTCAAACTGGTGGCCCTCCAGCTATTACGAAACTACAAGTCCCATCATGCCTCTGCCTGTGGTAGTCATGCTTGTAACTGTCAGACTTGCAATGCTTCATGGGACTTGTAGTTTTGCAACAGCTTGAGGGCTGCCAGTTTGTGACCCCTGCTCTAGGGTCTCTGCTAAAAATATTATATATTTGGGGGTTCCAAGTAATTTTCTAGCAAAAAATACTGATTTGAACTTGTAAGCAACAAGTGTCAGAAAAAGGCTTTAAGTGGTTAAACTGAACTCATTTACAGACCAAAGTCCATACCTTTGATCTGAAAGAACCAATGATACAATGTTTATAGTTATCTCAGCATGGAGCAATGTTGATTAACATTTGCCTTTTTTTTTTTTTTTTTTTTTGAGAGCTCTAAGCAGAGAACGGCTCTGTACTTGTTACATAGAATCGTGGAAATTCTGGATTGAGATCGTAAGGGGAGGGGGGGGGGGGGGCTGTGAATCGAGATTGTTTTTTGTTTTTTTGTTTTTTTTTTAGATCGTGCAGCTCTAGTGTGTGCCTTTCCAAATCATTGCCAATCAATTGAATTTACCACAGGTGGACTCCAATCAATTTGTAGAAACATCTCAAGGATGATCAGTGGAAACAGGTTCCACCTGAGCTCAATTTTGAGTGTCATGGCAAAAGCCATGAATACTTATGTACATGTGATTTTTTTCGTTTTTTATTTTTAATAAATTTGCAAAGATTTCAAACTTTTTTCACGTTGTCATTATGGAGTATTGTTTGTAGAATTTTGAGGAAAATAATAAAATGTAATCCATTTTGGAATAGGGCTGCAACATAGAATTTAGAAAAAGTGAAGCGCTGTGAATATTTTCCTGGATGCAATGTATTAGTAAAATAACTAGAAGTTGCAGGTCTCTTGGCTCTGAAGAAAAGGGTATGTCTCTCAAAATGTCAGCTGGGGATATAGCATCAACCAGATTAGTTATGTACGATGGTGTGTATCCCATGCCCTGCAGGTTGCTGCTTCTTGTAAAAAATTCTTCCTTCTGATCATTTTTTACAAATTAGTTCCCTTTTGTGTCACCATTGTCTGTGCACCCTTGTCATATAACAGTGTTAAAAGGGTAACAGGTGCAGGATAGATGGTGAGTAAAAAAAACACCATAAAAGCTTGACAGGGGCTTTAACACCCATCTATAAACACTTGGTTACATACATAGTTGGTAAGGTTGAACAAAGACAACAGTCCATCCAATTCAACCTGTGTTGGTGTGTGTAGAAAATCAATTCTATGTACATTGTTTTCGCTAAGAGGCACGTCCAAGAGTCTTTTAAAACTATCTATACTTCCTGCCAACGCCACTGATTGTGGAAGAGAGTTCCACATCCTTACCGCCCGGACAGTAGTGACAAAATTCCCTATGCAGTTTAAGGTTAAACCACTTGTCTTATAGTCTCGTGTGGCCCTGTGTCTTCTTACACTCCCTGGGACGGAGAAGTTTCATATTTGGGCTAGTATCATCGAGATATTTGTATAGCGCTATCATTCTCCTCTCAAGTGTCTCTTTTCCAGGGAAAATAAATTTAGCGCTTGTATTCATTCCTCATAATTGAGGTCCTCCAGTCCCCATATTAATTTAGTTGCCCTTCTCTGGACTCTCTCCAGCACATCCTTTCTGATGACTGGTGACCAGAACTGGACGGAATAGTCCAGAGTCTTAAAAGTGACAGCTTTATCTCTGGAGTAAATGCCCTTTGTTTGCAGCAGCTTGACACTGCATGCTATTGCTTAGTCTGTCTTCTACTAGGACCCCCAGAACTTTCTCCAACCTGGAATCCTTTAGGGCAGACATCACGAAATAGTGGCCCGCCCACTAAATTTGTCCCCAGCCTCCTCCGCTATTGTTAAAGTAGAGAGGAGCAGACGGTGGGAGGCGGGACAATTCTGGATTGGGAGCGGGACCAGCACGGCGTGGAGAGCGGTAGTTGCCTGTCACGTTAATTGGGAGGGGATTGGCTGCTAGGAAGTGGTCCTAGCAGCCAGTCACCAGTTGATAATATGAAAAGTCAACCGGGCAGATCCCGCGCCCCGCCCAGTGCTGCTGTGCCTTAAGTTTAGAATTGTCCCGCCTCCTGCTCTCTGCTCTGTGAAAAGTAGGAGAGTGAAGGGAGGAAAATACATGAAGCTGTGAAGGAGGGGGAATGGGGGGCAGTGCTGTGTGGGGGGTCATGTAAAGGGGTCAATACTGTGTGGGGGTGATATGTGAAGGGGTCAATACTGTATGGGGGGGGGATATGTGAAGGGGGCAATACTGTGTGGGGGTGATATGTGAAGGGGTCAATACTGTATGGGGGTGATATGTGAAGGGGGCAATACTGTGTGGGGGTGATATGTGAAGGGGGCAATACTGTGTGGGGTGATATGTGAAGGGTAGCAGTGCTGTGGTGGGGAAGATATGAAGGGGACCAGGAGCTGCGCACAAAATGAGGTGCTGCACAGAAAACGTGCAGGGGTGCCACTGACTCTTAAAATGCACTGAAATGCAGTTTCCATGCGGCTGCATTTTTAAAAAGGTGCCAGGACCTTTTCCCAGCAGAAAACACAGGCACATCAGCCCATTCAAATGAATGGACTGTCATGCCTGCACCTGGGCAGTGATGTAAAGAATGAGTCATCGCACAAAAATTCGGAGCTCGGGTGGAAGAAAATTTTACTAATCGGACCTCCATGAATTTTAATTCAATACCCCTGCTCTAGGGGTTCTCCCCGTAATGAATAACTTGCATTTATATTTTTACCCCCCAAGTGCATTACCTTACATTTATCAATGTTAAACTTCATTTGCCATCCAGTTGCCCACTCCATTAATTTATTCAGGTCCTCTTAAATTATATCTTTATCCAGTGGTGGCTGGTGAAGTTTTAGGATGGGGGGCGCCAGACCCAGTCCTTCCTTTTTGATCCCTCCCACTTCCCATAAGCCCCACCCCTTATAGAATCCACCCACTCCGTCCCCTGTATTCCACCCATAGTGTCAGGAGTATGCAGCCCCGGGATCACAGATCAGGAGTATCTATACCCTGCTGTGATGTCATTGCCCTACTTATTTTTGTGTCGTCAGCAAAAACTTATAAGAGAAGTGTGGTTTTATTTTTTTTAAATAAACAAACATTCATATAAGTAGATGCAGCATGAGACCAATGCTACACCTATACCGCCTCGAAGACAAAAGAACTGAGCTAATAACCACTTTAGCTTCTGGAAGGATTTACCCCCTTAATGACCAGGCCATTTTTTGCGATATAGCACTGCGTCGCTTTAACTGACAATTTCACGGTCGTGTGAAGTTGTACCCGAAACAAAATTGAGGTCCTTTTTTGTGCCACAAATAGAGCTTTCTTTTGGTGGTATTTGATCACCTCTGCGTTTTTTAATTTTTGCGCTATAAACAAAAAAGGAATGACAATTTTGAAAAAAATTATATTTTTTTACTTTCTGCTATAATACATATCCCAAAAAATGTATATATTAAAAAATTTATCAGTTTAGGCCAATATGTATTCTGCTACATATTTATAAAAAAAAAAAAAAAAAATCGCAATTAGCGGTAAAGTGTTCCCTAGGGAGGTGCTTTCTAACTGTCAAGGGATGGGCTCACTGGGAGTAGAGAGAGATTGCTGTTCCTGATCACTAGGAACAGCAGATCTCTCTCTTGGGATCCGCTTTGTTTACACATAAAGTCCGCCAGACCCACTGACGAGTGCACGCTGTATCAAATGCACGGACCGACGTACAGGTACGTCAGTTCGTGCAGCTGGGCCGCCCTGCCGCAGTATATGTGTGGTGGGTGGTCCGGAAGTGGTTAACCACTTGCTGCCCGCCCGCCGTCATATGATGGCAGGACGGTGCAGCTGTTGTTCTGGGGCACCGTCATATGACGGCGCAGCCTTCCAGGCAGCCCAGGGGCAGCATCGCTCGGGTCCCGGTGCGCGTGCCCGCGATGTCCGCCGGGCACCAGCAATTGCCCAGTAACCGAGCAGGACTGTGAATCTGTGTGTCTGTAAACACACAGATCCACGTCCTGTCAGATAGGAGGAGACCGATGGTGTGTTCCTTGTACAGAGGAACACCGATCGGTCTCCTCCCCTTGTGAGTCCCCTCCCCCCCACAGTTAGAATCACTCCCTAGCAACATATTTAACCCTACAGCGCCCCCTCCTTGTTAACACCTTAATTGCCAGTCACATTTATACAGTAATCAATGCATTTTTATAGCGCGGATCACTGTATAAATGTGAATGGTCCCAAAAATGTGTCAAAATTGTCCGATGTGTCCGCCGCAATATCGCAGTCACGATCAAAATCGCAGATCGCCGCCATTACTAGTAAAAAAAAAAAAAGTAACAATAAAAATGCTATAAATCTATCCCCTTATTTTGTAGACGCTATAACTTTTGCGCAAACCAATAAATATATGCTTGTTGCTATATTTTTTACCAAAAATATGTAGAATACGTATCGGCCTAAACTGAGGAAAAAAATTTTAAAAAAAAAAATTGGGATATTTATTATAGCAAAAAGTAAAAAATATTGTGTTTTTTTCAAACTTGTCACTCTTGTTTTGTTTATAGCACAAGAAATAAAAACCGCAGAGGTAATCAAGTACCACCAAAAGAAAGCTCTATTAGTGGGGAAAAAATGATAAAAATTTCATTTGGGTACAGTGTTGTATGACCGCGCAATTGTTATTCAAAGTGCGACAGCGCTGAAAGCTGAAAATTGACTTGGGCAGGAAGGGGGTGAAAATGCCCTGTATGGAAGTAGCTAAAGATCGCTGATTGCTCTGTTCTCAGGTCCACTCTGAGTGCAGAGTGGTGATTGGAAGTAACAACTCTCTGCATCTCAATTACTCACTGGAGCAATAGACGGAGGAAGGGGCGGGAGCAGTTGGGCTCAGGCTCTCAGCAGCTCACTGGAAGGCTGAGCCAAGCTGCTGGTCAGCCATCTGGGTGGATCCCGACATTAAAGTCAGGGTCCCTTCAGAGTCTGGATCAGCTGAGTGATGCGCTTTGGCCCTACTGCTCCTTTAAAATGCCTGTTAATGATATCGGCCACACAGGGAAAACAGAGTTAGGTACCTGGTAACTCTTTTTCTGAGAAGTCTTCCAGGGCAGCATCTGAGAGATAGGCTCCTCCTACCTAAGAACAGGAAACACAATTGTCCACCATTATAAAAGTTAGTTATACCTGTATGCCTCAGTATTCATAAAGTACCGACGGAACCCCAGGTAACCTAAATGCCTTGATGCTGATTAGAACTGACAATTAGGGTTGGAACGAGTGTTGCCCTGGAAGACTTCTCAGAAAAAGAGTTACCAGGTACCTGTTTTCTCTCAATCGTCTTCGTCTTCTGAGAGGATGTAGCAAGCAATACCTTCTAAAAGTGGGGATAGGACCTGTAGCACTTTTCGACCAAAGTTTAGATCCTGACTGAACAGGTAGTCGGTTTGGTAATGCCTAACAAAGGTTTTGAAGCTCAACCATGTCGCTGCCCTGCAGATCTGCTTCAGCGTTGCCCCTGCTCTTTCTGCAACCGAGGAAGCCCAAGCCCTGGTAGAGTGAGCTTTGATCCCACCTCCTGTGGTTCCGGAGGAAACACGAACTGAGGCATACAGGTATGACTATCTTACTACAATGGTGGATAATTACGTTTCCCGTTCTTAGGTAGGAGAGGAGCCTAGCTCTCAGATGCTGCCCTGGAAGACGACTGAGAGAAAGCATTAGTTTTTAAATTGTGAGTAGCAGGACTAACATAGACCCAATGTGTAATGCAATGTGAATTTAAGGGTAATAAAAAAAAAAAAAAATTACACAGAATGAAATTCCCTTATGTGGCACCTATCTGTAGTTTCTCCATGTCAATAACATATTTTTTTCTAACACACCTAATTATGACCAACTACTAAATTTTATATTATCCATGTACACTAATCAAATTGAAAACTGCATATGCTGGTTTGCAAAAACATTACAATGTCTGAATGGACACACAGACCAGTGGCTATGTTTGGGTGCCCTCATAGCAAGCTGCTTGCTGTGGGGGCACTCAGCAAAAGGGAGGGGCCAGGAGCATTGGCGAGGGACCCAAGAAGAGGAGGATCCGGGCTGCTCTGCACAAGATCACTGCGCAGAGCAGGTAAGTATGCATGCGCAGTAGGAAAAAGGCTGTAAAGGCTTCACTTCCCGATTCCCTTACTGAAGATGCAGGTGCCTCCACCCAGAGCCGAGTGAAGGGTCGGCTTTGGGTGAGGACATCGCGGGAGCAGTGGACAAGTAAGTGTCCTTATTTTAAAAATCAGCAGCTGCAGTATTCGTAGCCTCTGACTTAAAGGGGTTGTAAAGGCAATTTAAAAAAAAAAAAAAATAAATAACAAACATATTATACTTACCTCCACTGTGAAGCTAGTTTTGCACAGAGTGACCCCGAACCTGGTCTTCTGGGTAAAACCGGGGGGTGGGGGGGGTGGGGGGGGGGGCTATAGTCAGATGTTTTTTCACCTTAATGCATAGGATACATTAAGGTGAAAGAATGCAAACCTTTACAACCCCTTTAATTTTTTTTTTGGAGGCTGAACTCTTTAATATCACTTTCTGGTAAAAATGTACCTTTTGACTTTGGAATCACTTTTAATTGGTCTGTTCATTAAAGAAGTTCTTCATAGTGTGCAGCAACTAGTATTTTTAAAAGGCTAAAACAAAGGCAAACAATATGTCTTTGCTTTTTAATTAGTTTGGTAAAAACCTAGGTTTTTTTCTGCAGAATAACGGTTGCCTAATAAGATGTGTATGTAAAAATACTGGTAAAATAAAGGGACACATAACAAGGATGTCAGTAAGTTGCCAGTCTATTACTATGCATGGCACATGTGAGGGGAAATGAAAGGTTACCATAATGGCTCGCACATGAGTTATTTTAATGGGTAATATCTACATCCACTGGATGTTTATTAAACACAGCTTTCTCTTGTTCTCCCAACTGTAGCTGCTTGATTTAGAACTAGCAAAGGATTTCATATGGGAACACAGTGCTTACAGTAGAACTACACTGCATCTGAGCGCCACAAACCAAAAACGCCATTTACTTAATTTTTAATATTCAAAAGCAAACTCCCCCATCCATGTCTCCATGCATTATTTTGCTAAGAAATCACTTTGAAAAACATCCTCTAGTATTTCTAGCCGTGGCAATCTTGAGTAATGGCACACGATTCATGTAGTATTTACTTCCTTGAATGCATCTGCCCTTAGCTCAGACATGCGGGCAGGAGGATGTGAGAAAGCCCAAATCACTTAAAAGTGACCAACAGAAGCATATACATGTAGCAGCTTTTTTGAGCATTCTCTGTCACTGCTTTCTGGGCATTCACTGAACACATAGGGCACCTTAAATCAAGCACCACTTGGTACACCATTTCAGCCACAGCATATTTCAGTCTTCCATAGACTTTGAAAAGCTGCTGGCACTCGGGAATACTAAAATACCAGAACTGTACGTATAGGAGCTAAATACTCCGGGTGTAGGGGGGCCAAATAAGGCTGAAGCCCACACCTCCCATCTTCTACATATGCCTATTGGCCAGAGAGACAGCTCATCGTAATACTAGGGCAATACAAATGTGGTGGGGCAGGGTACCTCTTGGTGTCTAAAGCTGACCATATACTGTATGAATTTCCAGGGGAATGAGCCAAAATTTACTCAGTGGGTGGCCTAGTCAGCCGCCTCCCACCCGACATCCCTCAACTGAAAAATCGAGGGAGCTAGGTGGAAAGTTGTCGCACGAAAAAAGTGGCTGCATCCAATCAGACAAAGGCAATTGTTCGGGTGTTTTGACAACCAGCTGTCAAAATACAATAGATGCAGTGGTAGATTTGTCTATCCGTGCTGTAAATCTTGGAGGGAGGAACCCTTTAGAATTTGTCGTACAGCCTACAGGCTGAACGAAAAAAAAAATGCCATCAGTGTATGGCCAGCTGAAGTTCTTAAGGGGAACTCAAGTTCTTCTTGGACAGGATACAGATGGGTTAGAACCTACGTCATGATTTTATTGTTGTCTGTGTCCCTGGTTTTCCAGTGATGGTGATAACACAGTAAGTGATGAGAAAGTCCCCCTGACAGGAACATAGACAAAAAAAAAAAAAAACTGACAAAGATCCAAACATTCCACATGCTCCTCAAAACTAAAATATACGCACATGTACTCCACCATCATGCTTAGCTCCCAGACATATTTTTGAATTACATACAGCAGGGCTCAAAATTTCAAGCTCTGCGCTAGTAGCCAGGCATTAAGGGTTACTCATCACCAGTTGCCCCACCCATTCCGCCCCTAACCACGCCCTCAAATTATCTCATGAAATTACACCTAAGCGCCGGTTCACATTAGAAGCGGCACGACTTTCAGGTCGCCTCACAGAGGCGACCTGCACACGACTGCCGCGGCGACTTGCAAGACGACTTCTGTATAGAAGTCTATGCAAGTCGCCCCCAAAGTAGTACAGGAACCTTTCTTCTAAGTCGGAGCGACTTGCGTCACTCCGATTAGAACGGTTCCATTGTACAGAACGGGAGGCGACTTGTCAGGCAGCTAGGTCGCCTGACAAGTCGCCCCCGTGTGAACCGGCTCTAAATGTTTTATGCAGAAGTTACAAAAATAAAAATATTAACAACAACTTGACCAGTGCCCACCACTGCAGCGCAACCAGTGCCCACCACTGCAGCGCAACCAGTGCCCACCACTGCAGCGCAACCAGTGCAGAGGAAGAGAGAGTGGAGGAAGAGGAGAGTGGCCGGATCACAGAGCGGGGATTGCCCGCTGTAGCAGCTTTCATTTGAATTGCTGTGCGCTTGCCATCACATACAGTCCCACCTCATTGCCTGGCTACTTTGATGATTTCACACATCCCGGCATTGGACCGGTGTTCTGTCTATCAAAGTAGCTGGGCAAGGAGGTGGGACTGTATGTGATGGCGAGCGCACAGCAATTCAAATGAAAGCTGCTACAGGGGGCAATCCCCGGCTCTGTGATCCGGCTGGCCGCTCTCCACTTCCTTCACTCTCTTCCACTGGGTGAATGGCTCCCATTCAACCCTTCCTGCCAGCGGTGCTCACTACCCACCCCCCCCACGGCAGTCCACATTCTGCACTCCTGTGACCCATTTTCAGCAGACGGCAGGCTGAAGCCCGCTGATGTCACAGAGCTGGTCCAGGCTGGGGAAAGATTGTGACAATATGGTGGGGATCCACCCACAACCCTGGAGCGGCATGTGGCCAGCCGCTGCCACCCCCTCCACAGTCCAGCACTCCAGAGTGAGCGTGCGGGGGGGGGGGGTGTATCAGAACAGAGATCAGGTGGGGAAGAGAAGAAGCATCGGACTGATACAGGATCGTCCTAGGCAATTATGAATTTTGGAAAAAAAAAATTAAACAAAAAAACAAAATTAATAAACAAAACTTCTATTGCTTTCTGTGCCACCATTTAGGTGATTCACCCTCTGTTTGTCCTGCTTACCCATTATCATTAAAAGTGAAAAGAAAATCCCAAATTTTGGGTTGTCCCCAGAAAAGTAATAGAGGGGAAATTTTCCAATGGGGATACTATTTCTGGTGACCTGGGGGCCCTAAGAGTGTCACTAAACCCACATCATAAACTATCAAATGCTTCATTACATTCTGTTCAAACTCATACTGTCACCATGACATTAGATCTTCACCTTCTGTCCATGTCTCCAATTCAGCTAGGGATTTTGCAAAGCAGTGTTGGCAGCTCTGCACATGCTCAGTTTTCAATGAGTTTCTATGCTGAGCATTTCCTACCTATCACATCTGAACAGCCCATGTGACTAGAGTGACACATGTGGGTGTATACACAGTGGTCTATGACAGCTCACTCTCCCCCCCCCCCCCTCTCCTCCATGCCCACTAACACGATCGGGCGGGATATTACATGTAGATTGGTTGAGGCTTCACCTCACTAACTCCAAGACACAGACTGAAATCCACCCACACCATGCGATTACCAAAAAACAATAGATTTGATTTCAAAATAATTATATATATATATATATATATATATATATATATATATATATATATATATATATATATATATATATATATATATATATATATACACATACAGTTTATTGATATTCATTTTACTAAATTTACTGTATTCCTAAGGCTGTTTTTTTTATTTTGAACATGTGACCAGCAGCAGAGGACTAGAATGCAGGGAAAGATCTGGGTCATGTGACAGCTGTATATCGATTGGGGGGGGGGGGGTTTTAAAGAAAAATTTTTTTTTAATAACTACAGTGCCATCATTGATATATCGAAATAGAAAGGACAAATGTAAATTATACAGCGCATGTTTAGTACCACTTTAATTTGCATGGATTGCCTCTCACTTCCCGTTTGGCTATGGGGCAGGAAGTGAAGGTAAATCTCCCCAATGGGATAAAGATGGCAAAAATAAACCTTATAGGGGTATAACCCTCCCGTACTGTATCCAAAATGAAAAATAAAAAATTTTGCCTATAGTTCTACATTAAAGAACACTTATGTCATTGTCATAAATTGTGTGAATATTCGCTACAATTATCCAATAACAAAAAGCATAGGAACCGGAAATTGCTTTTCACACAATGAATAATTGAAGTAAATATCTGACAAATTACTGAGAAAATTCCTAGTAAATCAGCCTCACAAACTTTGGGAAAAGAATAAAGTTAAAAAAAAAACAGTATGAAACAAAAAACGTATAAACCTAGCTCTGCCGTAATAGCAGTTACATTTTGCAGTTCTCACCCACAATAACAACCTTTTAAAACGGACAATGCTGTATAGAAAAACCAGTACGTCGCTCACATCTTCTACCACTGAGTGAACACTAGTGAGATTAAAATGTCTGACGCAAGCACACCACGCATCAACTATGCTCTGTTGTTCAACAAACATTAGTCTGAGTGTTGTGAAAAGGTTAAAAATAGAAAAATCATTCAAAGACCTCTGGCCTGGGGTTCTGGTCAAACAGAGTGCAGCCTCACACAAGCGTGAAATGCTGTATTGTTCAAAAATAATGCTCAATTATTTTTGCTTGAAAAAGGGAGTGACCTTTTTTTAGTGTTTTTATTAGAGGTTGCCAAAATTAGCTCATTTACATGCAACTCTTGTCAGTAAGAACTTTTCATCAGCATTCTTCTGGCTTAAGCAGCACATTTTGTTATTTGAGAATTGACAAATAACCACAAAAATGAAACAAAATCACTTTAATTAAGTTGCTATTCTGCAACATCAAAATGATAAAAAAAAAAAAAAAATACTGCATAGAACATGAAAGAAAAATGTGAACGTTAATCAGAACACAAAAACAAAATACAAACTAAGTTTTGTCTTTAGGCAACTTAAATGGAATGTATAAGTTTGATACATCACTGTGGTCAAGACTTTAAAAATAAAAAAATGACATCCTGATAATTTCTGCTGAATTTGGCTGAGATTCAGGCCATGGGTGGCCCTGCAAGCACCACCAAGCTCAATAAAAGTTGGTTTGAAAATCATCTGAACGGGGAGGAAAATTGGCAGAAAAATGATTGCATCCTATCAAATGTAGTCGCTGTATTCCGGCAGCCTTTCACTGGTGCTGCGGCTGCCTGATTTCAATAGCCAGCAGTGCAGAAATAACTTATCCTTCATTAGAGGGCTAAGAACTAGTTGTGATCAAGCCAACCACAGTCACAAAGCAAGCGCTGCTTGTCATTTCTTAAAATGTTTGTTGGTAAAACAAGGCTTGAATATACAATGGTGGTAAAAAGGAATGAAAATTTTTAAAAATGTATAAAACTTGTAAAACTAAAATAAAATTGACCGAAAGGAATGGAGCAATGAACACAGAAATATGTAAACTATGTAAAAGACAGGAAAAACGCAATTTTCCACACCTGCACTAGGCGGGTGAAATATATATTTAAAGCAGACCTTTCTGCACTTTTACTAATGCGGATATGAAACTCATCTAACCTTGTTTGTTTTTGTTTTTTTTTTTTACTTACCTTTCTTGTGCCCACTTCTTGGTTTCCCTGAAAGCACTGATGACGTAGCCTCTGCCGCACTGATGCCCTTTGGGAAGGTAACATCAGAGCCTACAGCGGAAAAAAAAAAAAAAAAAAAAAAGCCTTCAAGACCCTTGAGAGAATCTGGCAGGCTGGTTGTACCCAAGTAAATCAAATGGATCCTGCTGAACTGGCTGAGATTCGAACTGTGTATGGCCAGCCTCAATGTAACTGAAAAGGTTTGAGGGATTATAGCCTCAAAAGGAGGCAGGCCTTCAGTTTCTGTCTAGTATCCACACATATATTGGTTCTGCTATTTTTGTTTTAATATTTATTTGTATTTTTTTAATGGCCTATTCATTTATTTTTAACCTGTTTCTGCTACACTATTGACCTTTACTGATACGGTTATACACGTGTGCTTTTACAATCTTTATGGCATTACAGCACATTTTATACTGTACATTTGTAGACTAACCACTAGAGTGGTTTGTGCTAAGTCCAAAGACATGCTGGTAGGTTACTGTATATACTAGAGTATAAGCCGAGTTTTTCAGCACTTCTTTTTGTGTTGAAAGTTCCCCCCTCGCCTTATACTCGAGTCAAGCACTTTTCTGGTGCAAAGAATGACATTTTCCGAACCGACATTTTACGAAGCTGGGGTTCCTAGCACCAAGTGGCCCCGAGATATGGGGCCCCAAAGTCAGTTCGGAAAAGGTCACTCTGCTGCAAAAAAGTGCTTGACATTTTCCGAACAGATTTTGGAGCCCCGTTTCTCAGGGCCACTTGGCGTTAGGAACCCCAGCTTTGGATATGTTGTAGTGCTAGTTCCAGTGGGTTTGTACACCAAATTGTGGTTCCTAGCACCAAGTGGCCCCGAGATATGGGGCCCCAAAGTCGGTCAACTGTGTCCATCTGCAGCAATGTCATTTCGGGACCCTTTGGGTCCAGAGACCCCAAATTTTGGCTGCAGCTAGGGGGCATCTAGGAACCATTAACTACAGAGTTTGAAGTTCGGGGGACCTATGGCTGCAAATGGGCACAGTGAGGCATGCAAATGGGCATTGTCGACCCTCTTTTCCACTTACAGTAGCTGCGCATTTCTCACCCTAGGCTTATACTCGAGTCAATAAGTTTTCCCAGTTTTTTGTGGTAAAATTAGGTGCCTGGCTTATATTCGGGTCGGTTTATACTCGAGTATATAGGGTAATTGGATCCTGTCTAAATTGTCCCTAATATGTGTATGTATGAATGTGAGTTAGGGACCTTAGAGTGTAGGGGGGGGGGGGTAAAATGGAATTTTGGAACTAAATATAGTGTATTATACTATCAGCAACTGTTTAATGGTGCTACTAGTAAAAAAAAAAACAAGACAAAAAAAAAACAAACAGACACACACATCTTTAATAGGCAAAGGAGTCGTAAAACAGCTTAAAATTTAGAATTGTAATTTGCAACTAGCTCACATCGAGGAATTCGTTTTTTGGCCTTTGAGGGCAACAGAGAGGGAGCAAGAAGGCGGTAAGTGGCCCAGAAAATACCAGTTTGACAAAGCTGTACTTGAGGAAGGATGGATTAGCCAATAAAAAGCCTGTTTACAGCATGTTGTATTTCGGTAAGGCAAATGCCGCAACACACTTCATGCATTACCGCAGTGCATTCATTTTAAATGGGTCCACAATGCCACAAAAGAAAAAAAATGCTCAGGATTAATTATTTTATTAACTCATCAGACATACATTCTGAAGACTCATTGCAGTACCACCCTAAAAGAATGACACAGCAACACCTTAGGCTTGGTGCACTACAGAGCAAAGTGAGGGCAACAGACAAAACCACACCAGCACATTTTATTGGGGAGATAAGCTATCACACAAATTGCATTATTTTCATGGTGTCAATGGACTCTGATTGAACAGTAAACGCAGCTACTGTGCAGCACTGTAAAGCCGTAAGCACAGGCCGATTTAAAAACACCCCATACTACAAGAGTTGAATTCTAGGAGGGTACAGAAAGAGACCGCATTACTTACCCGACTCCCTGGTCCGACGATCTCCTCTATTAACACTGTATTGTACATGGTAGAGATGAGGGTGCTACAGCAGCCAAGACCAGTTTAGAGAGGCAGCTGTGGGGTACTAGTGACACCTCTGGAGAGACTCTGCTGGGGTCAGGAAAAAGTCAGGCAATAAGCCTCTACTGCAACCCCCTGGACTTAATGAGTATGTAACCCTTGAAGCCCTGAATTGGGCTTTAACAAATACTGACGAGATGATCATTTTTATGAATGTATATACATCTACTGTATGTGGCTGCAATACCTTTCAGAAGAGGTCCCCGCACAATCACTCCAATTTAAAAAGAAAACAAAAAAATGTGCATGTGGCTTAATTATTTCTACAAGAAAAGGCAAGTGGATTTTATAAGCAAGTCCATGTTGAGGGTTTTCCGAAAACTAGCCAATAAAAAAAAAAAAAAAAAAAACTAAAAATAGGCAACACATGAACTTGTATAAATACAACAGGCTTTCAGGCTGCAGAACAGAAAACATATATGATTAGTCAGTCTGAGTCAAAGCACTATAGATTGGGAAACACTTCATAATTGAACATTTGAGGCACACAATTACTGGGTCAATAAGCTATACAAGCTATACAAAAAACATGATTTAAAACTATATATGGCACAGACTGTTTATTGCCCAATAACCAAAATTATCAGTGACAATCAATCATCAAATATGCAGGGCAAGAAATATGTGAACCCCTAGGAATGAATTGTTTTTTGCAGTAATTTGCCATGTGATCCGATCCCCGTCCAAGGCATCATTTTCTTGGTCAATTTCCATTAGATTTACCTTCAACTATGTAGAGCAAGGGCCTGCCTGACTGAATACAAATTGAAAGCGTTTAGGTTTGACCTCTCATTCTGTGGTTTTGCTAAATCTAAAAGGAAAAAAATTGTACAAGAAAATTGTATATTGTATATTGTATGGCCAGCCTAAGTTACGACAATAGACAAACACAATGTGCTTAAGCGGATAACACAAACAATTGAAATTTCTCATGTATTTATTGAACACACCCATTAAACATTCTCAGTCCTGGAGGAAAAAGTAAGTGAACCCTTGGCATTTATAGATGCTTGAACCTCCTTTTGGCAGCAAGGACTTTAAGCAAGTGCTTGTGCTTTCGGTTGCTCTGGATCAGACCTGCACAACTATCAGGAGAAACTTTTGACCATTCCTCTTTCCAAAACAGCTTTAGCCCAGACACATTGGTAGGATGTCTGGGGTGAACGGCTCTTTCGAGGTCATGCCACAGCATCTCTATGGGGTTAAGGCTGGGTTCACGCTATTGCGATTTGGATGCGGATATCACCACATCCAATTCGCATCTCAGGAGCCTGTGACCTGCTCTCAATGGAAACTGTTCACACAGCTGCGAGACGACAATGTGAACCCAGCCTAAAGTGGATGTAAAGCCACTGATTGGAATTCCTGCCAGCCCCTCTATAATATGAAGGTATACTTCAGTGTGTTTGTTTTTAGAAGATCTGGCAGCTACATACCTTTTTTCACAGTATTAGAGGGGCTGGCAGGAATCTTACTGCTGCAGGGGATAGTGGCAGGAGGGGAGAAGAGGGGAGGGGGTTTTCTCAGTTCACACACAGGAGCCGACGGCCAGGTTGGGGGGAGAGGGAGAGCAGCCGAATGACAAAAGCACGAAAACTGACCATGGTATCATGGATCAACAGCCACAGAGGGACAAAGGGAAAATGGCAGGATAAATCAGGTTTTTTACATCATACAAAAAGGGACAAACGACACAGCACAAGCGCTGTACGTTAAACAGGACCATTGTCCTGCTTCATCACACAACTTCTAAGGGTCGGTTCACACTAGGACGACTTGTCAGGCGACTTAGCCACCTGACAAGTAGCGTCCCATTCTGTACAATGGAACCGTTCTAATCGGAGCGACTTAGAAAAAGGTTCCTGTACTACTTTGGGGGCGACTTGAGGCAACTTGCATAGACTTCTATATAGATGTCGTTTTGCAAATCGCCGCCCCTGTCGTGTCCAGGTCGCCTGAGGCTGTCGCGCTGCAAGTCGCGCTGCCTCAGTGTGAAGCGGGGCTAAAGGTTCAGCTGCCAAACAGCCACCCTGCCATTATCCTGTATAGTTTGGTAAACTTGGGAATTCACTTTCCCCTCGATTATGGCAAATGGTCCAGGTCCTAAGGCAGCAAAGCAAGCCCAAATCATGATGTTCCCTCCACTATACTTTACTGCTGGGATAATGTAAGCAGCAGCAGCTTCCTCTATGGTGTTAAGCCATGGACACGCTACCTGTTCAAAGACTTTGGTATGGTAGAATCATGCCAGTTCCAGTGAGGTCTTCAAGCCTTTAGCCGTTTGAGGATTTTTCTTTAAGTCATTGAGGATTCTCCTTCGTGCCTTGGTGGTCATTTTGGCTAGGCTCCCACTTCTAGGAAGTGATGCTTCTTATGAATAGCAATCCTATAATGTTTGAGTATCCTTTATCAAAGAAGCTCTAAACAATATCTCCAAATTAATTTCACAATTCGACTCCAGGTGTGCAAACTAGTCTGTGGGTTCAATTACTTTTTCCTCCAGCACTGCGAATGTTTAAATGAGCGTGTTCAATAAAGACATGAGAATTGTTTGTGTTTTATCAGCTTAAACACATTGCGTTTGTATATATATATATATATATATATATATATATATATATATATATATATATATAAAAATATTGTGATTTAGATGTGGATCAGATCATATTTTACAGCAAATTACTAACAGAATACTAAGAGGTTTACATTTTTCTTGCCTCTGTAACTACTACTTTACCTGTAATGCATTTAAAGGTCACAATATATGTGTTAATATAAAATCTGATTACTACACTGATTTCTCATACTCCATTCATAAAAAATGTAGTTGTCTTGTGAACTGTGGACATCTTTACATAGCATTTGCTATTCCTTAACCCTTTTGCCACCAAGTCCGAATGTCGTACAGACCTGACAGAGAGGGGGGGGGGGGGGGGGCATTAGACACAATCTGGAGGCTGCAGCCACCAGGATTGTGTGTGAAATGGACAGGCAGACTCCTGCCCGTCAGGTGAGAGCATTCTTGTGGCAGCGCTGCAGCACGATTGCCCTCTCACACCTCTGGTACTGGCACCACCCCCTGCCATGCTTACTGGGCTCCACTTCCCCATCGGTGGGCCCAGGAGCTCTATGGCAGGCATCGGTGGCTGGAGGTGAAGGAGAAGAGCGGACACACGTTTGCTCTCCTCCTCTTCTTGTGACCCAGAAAGCAACATCCGACGTCACTTCCAGGTCAAGCTCTCAGTGTCCCCGGCTAGCTCAGCCAGGAAATAAGGTTTTGCAATGCGATCTGCATTGCAAAACATTTAGTGGAGCACAGGGGAGACATGCAGGGTCTTTTAGACCCTGCATATCTCAATAAAGAGAACCGGTCACCAAATATTAAAAAAAAAAAAAAAAAAAAAAATCACATAGGGGACTTTTTTCGCCTATGTGATGAAAAAAAAAAAAAAAAAAAAAAAGTTACACCCAAGCACAAAATCCCCCCCCCCCCCAAAAAAAATGTTGAGGCCCACCCCCACACATGTGAACGTAAACGCATGTGTCAGGGTGCCTATGTGTGAAGACCTCCTCCATAACACTAAACAGATACCTATAGGGGGCTTTTGACACGTCGCCTTTATAGGGTACTGAAGTTTGATGTTATTTCACAGGTGCACACAAATTTAAGGTTTGGCATGTTGGGTATTTACTTGCTGCAACCTCGTCTTTTCTATTTTACCAAAAATTTGGGTCATTTATTGTGTTTGTTTGGCTTAAAATTCACGTTAGTGTGCCTTTTAGTGAAATTTGCGGTAATATCGCGTGACATAAAAAATTGGAATTACCACTATTTTATTCTCTAGGGCATCTGCTTTCAGAAAATATATATTTGTGGGTTTTGTGTAATCTCAAGGCCTAAAATTATTTTTTTAAACATGTGTGCAAAAAAACGCAAAAATGGCTCTGGCAGCGAAAGGGTAAAAATCAGTGCGGACATACTGTATATACTGTATGTAAAAATGTACAAAAAAAAAAAACATTAATTTGAAAATACATATATACACACATATAATAAATTATATATATATATATATATATATATATATATATATACACATACACACACACATATATATATACACACACACATACTATCAAAAAACAAAAAAAGTGACTCAAAGCAAATTACAATGAGCACACATCCTAATATGCCAAGTATGCACTGTAGTTACTGTTGTGTTACCTCTGGCTACATCTGAAGCTTTCTAATTATAAGATGCAATTATATCCTTGCTCATAAAAGGCACTTGTTAAAGCCATGTGGCATATATTAAACATGTTCTATCTCAGCATATACAACTACTGTAACATTATTAGAAAGAACTAATGAAGGCTACACCGTGTGTAAACCCTCTGCCCATGAGCAGTGAAGAGAAAACGCCAGTTTTACAGATATCTAACAAGGAAAGGTCATCTTATTTATGTGTGTAGGGGCCAGTGCTGATGGGCTATGGGCTGAAAATGTATACATGCTTTTAAAGTGGAACTAAAGTTCTCCTGTAAGAAACAGAAAGCAGGTAGGCTTTTAGACCCCTTTCACACTGGGCGGTTTTCAGGCACTTTAGCGCCAGAAATAGCCTCTGCTAAGCGCCTGAAAACTGCCTCTCATTCATTCCAGTGTGCCTTTCACACCGAGACGGTGCACTTACAGGACGGGGAAAAAGTCCTGCAAGCAGCATCTTTGGGGCAGGTTGGGAGCTCTGTATACAGCACTCCCAAAACGCCCCCGCCCATTGGAATGAATGGGCAGCGCGTTGAAAGGGCCATAAAGAAAGAGTTTTTAAAGAGGTTAAAAGCACCCTGCTAGCAGCCAAAAAGCAGCAGTAAAGCGCCTCTAAAACGAGCGGCGCTTTAGCGATAACACAGCCCCAGTGTGAAAGGAGTCTTATTGTAGAAGAGACCTGCAATGTCTCTGCCACATTAAAATGTTCCACCTGGCTGCTCGCTGCCCTTTCCGGCGCTGTTAACTGATCACCATGCCAGGATGACCGACTCATGCACATGTGCAGGAATGTCATCATCCCACACCAGTCAATGACAAGGCTCGAAGACTGGCACTCAGAAAAAAAGATACCTTTAGTTCCACTTTAGCATTAGTTTAGGATGTTTCCTAAAACATTCTGAATTCATTACAGGTGCATATACATGCAGTTGACCTCCATTTGACTTTTTCAAGCTGCTTTTCCAGAAGCAGAGAGAGAAGTAGTTCTGACGGGAAAAAGACCATCAACACTGGCCCTTACCCTTGGTTTCACAATCTAGAGATATCTGTGAATAAAGCTCAGCAGCCAGCATGTTTGTTTTCTTAGTGAAGCACTCCACAGGCCCTAAGGTTCCAGCGACATACTCATTGCTATACAGTGTCTTGAAAAAGTATTCATACCCCTTGACATTTTCCACATTTTGTCACATTACAAAAAAAAAATGTAAATGTATTTTGTTAGGATTTTATGCGATAGATCAGCACAGTGGCACAGAATTGTAAAGTGGAAGGAAAATGATAAATGGTTTTCAATATTTTTTACAAATAAATATGTGAAAAGTGTGGCGTGCATTTGTATTCAGCCCCCCTGAGTCAATACTTTGTAGAACCAACTTTCACTGCAATTACAGCTGCAAGTCTTTTTTGGGGATGTCTCTACCAGCTTTGCACATCTAGAGAGTGACATTTTTGACCATTCTTCTCTGCAAAATAGCTCAAGCTCTGTCAGATTGGATGGAGAGCCTCTGTGAAGAGCAATTTTCAAGTCTTGCCACAGATTCTCAATTGGATTTAGGTCTGGACTTTGACTGGGCCATTCTAACACAGGAATATGCTTTGATCTAAACCATTCCATTGTAGCTCTGGCTGTATGTTTAGGCTCGATTCACACAGGGGCAACACGACTTCAGCGCGACTTTGCACGGCGACTTCAACGCGGCTTCAACGCGACTTCAGCAAATTACAACGCGACTTCAAGTCACCTCCAGGACAGGTGACTTCGGCTGTGGCCAATCACAGGACAATCAGCTCTCTGGGAGGGAGGGGTTTGCCTGGGCAAACGAAATTTTTTGCCTGCAAAGTCGCTTGACTTTAGAGAGAGATCCGACTTGGAGGCGACTTCCATTGATTTCTATGGTACAGGTCGCCTACCAAGTCGGATCCAAGTAGTACAGGGAGTACGCTCTGAAGTCGGAGCGACTTCAGTAGTGTCTATTAAGGACGCTCCCATTCACTGTCATGTGAATCTCTTTCTGGGGCGACTTGAGGGGCGACAAGTCGGATCCCAAGTCGTCCCCATGTGAACCGAGCCTTAGGGTGGATGTCCTGCTGGAAGGTGAACTTCCGCCTCAGTCTCAAGTCTTTTGCAGACTCTGATTTTCTTCTAAGCTTGCCCTGTATTTGGCTCCATCCATCTTCCCATCAACTCTGACCAGCTTCCCTGTCTCTGCTCAAGAAAAGCATCTCCACAACATGATGCTGCCACCACCATGTTTCACAGTGGGGATGGTGTGTTCAGGGTGATGTGCAGTGTAAGTTTTCCAACACACAAAGCGTTTTGCTTTTAGGCCAAAATGTTAAATTTTGGTCTCATCTGACCAGAGCACCTTTTTCCACATTAGATTGCTGTGTCCCCACATGGCTTCTCGCAAACAGGACTTATGGCTTTCTTTCAACAACGGCTTTATTCTTGACACTCTTCCATAAAGGCCAGATTTGTGGAGTGCACGACTAATAGTTGTCCTGTGGACAGATTCTGCCACCTGAGCTGTGGATCTCTGCAGCTCCTCCAGAGTTACCATGTGCCTCTTGGCTGCTTCTCTGATTAATTGCTCTCCTTGCCTGGCATGTCAGTTTAGGTGGACAGCCCTGTCTTGGTAGGTGTGCAGTGCTGTTGTGCCATACTCTTTCCCATTTTCTGGGAGATATTGATTGTTATTTATAACCTAACCCTGCTTTAAAACTTCTCCACAACTTTATCCCTGACCTGTCTGGTGTGTTCCTTGGCCTTCATGATGCTGTTTGTTCACTAAGGTTCTCCAAGAAACCTCTGAGGGCTTCAAATGTAAAAATGTTGTAAAATTGTAAAATTTTAGTTAGGGGTAACAGAGTAAGGCTTCATGCACAAGAGACGCCGGTGCAAACTCTGCTGAACACATTTTTAAAAGCTGAAACCGGCGTTTAGAAACACCCGTTTTGCCACGTTTTACCGCGTTTGCGTCTGCAGAGCAGAGAATAACATTTTACGACCCGATTTTGGGGCCCCGTATCTTGGGGCCACTTGGGGCTAAGAACCCCAAATTTGGATATGTTGTAGGGCCAGTTCCACTTTGCACACCAGATTTGGGGTTCCTAGCACCAAGTGGCCCCAAGATATGGGGTCCCAAAGTCGGGTCACAAAATGTCATTCTCTGCTGCAGAAAAGTGTTTGACATTTTGAGACCCGACTTTGGGGCCCCGTATCTCGGGGCCACTTGGTGCCAGGAACCCCAAATTTGGATATGTTGTAGTGCTAGTTCCACTGTGTTTGCACTAAGTGGCCCTGAGATATGGGGCCCCAAAGTCGGGTCGCAAAATGTCATTCTCTGTTGCAGTTTACCATCGTATTTCTGTGTTTTCTGGTCCAAAAAATAGGGTTCCTTTATAAGCACTTATAAATGCAAACGCGGCTAAATGCAGTACCGGCGTTTAGCATCTGAAACTTGGAAAACTTTTGCGTCTGAACCCATTTTTTTGCTTCTGGAAAAACGAGGTTAAAACACAACTGCCTAAAAACACCAAAAAACAAGACTGTGTACATGGACACTTAGGATAACATTGAATGAGTTCAGGGGCAGTTGAAAAAAGTGTCCAACTGCCTCTGAACGCGCGTTTTAGGCCTCATGGACTTGTGTCTTTTTTTCAACCTGACTATGTAACTAAAATGTTTAATATATATATATATATATATATATATATATATATATATATATATATATATATATATATATATATATATATTTTTTTTATTGTGTGTGGTACTGGGGTGGACCCCCCTTTGCCTTTGGAACTGCCTCAATTCTTCGTGGCACAGATTCATCAAGGTGTTGGGAACATCATTTCTCAGAAAGGAGTATAAATACGTTTTCAAGGCATTGTACATAGGTCTGACAACCAAATCTGGTATCGGTGTGCTAAATGTAGAAGTGCATTCGCTGGCAACGTTTGCATCCAAAGAGCTTAGGTTCTGGGTGAACAGAGGTAAATGTGATGCACATAAAGCATATCTATACCTTACAAAAAAAAAAAAAAAAAAAAAACAACACACAAACAAAAACAAACGTAAAAATATATTGCAGCTTTCCAGGCTTAAATGCACACTATAAGCTTTAAAAAAAAAAAAAAAAAAAAAAAAAAAACGCACTACTGGCATTTTTGTGCCAGCTTTTAGCAGCATTTTGGAAGCAGTTAGCAGCAGTTAGGAGTGTTCAGCATTTTTTCCTCCTGGCAAATTACTCTCAAAAATAAAAAAATAAAAATAAAAAAGAAGTTCTGCTCCTAGAAGCTGAAGCTTCAAAAACGTCTAGACTAAAATAGTGTGCATGGACACATAGGATAACACTATTTGCTTCTAGAAGCAGAAAAAAAAAAATGCTCAAAAGCTGCTGCTAGGAGCGTTTTTATAAGCTAGTGTACATGGAGCCTAAGATATGCTGACTGCATTATTTTTTTTCATGCTCAGGACATTTTCAGAAATTAGAGGAAAATAACTGTACACCTTGCCATAAATGCATTCGTTTTCCAATTTTACAGATAAATCAACCTGTTACAAGAAACACCAACACCGGACTAACTAATGTTTTCTCTACAAACAAAATGTGGTTGCCATGACTGCTTTCCCTCCAAACTGGCATCAATGGAACATTTTCAGCAAGTACAGCGTAGCCCCCCTGTCCTAAACAGGGGCTACTATGTCAATTTAGCTTTTGGCTGGGCTGTAGTTGGCTCAGACTGATTGTATCGTTTTTTACCTGGCAGCCTAAATTGGCTTGTGACTTCTTACTGTCGCCAGTAGAGGTCACTAGTATCACTGGGCATAGTATGCAATTTCAATATGAATATTTATATTTCCTTCAGACAATCCAGTAGGATATTTAGGCTACTGGTGCATGCTGGGACAGGCCATGCATTTTTGGGACAGACCATGTGCGCACTCCCTGGGCTGAGGCCTAGGGAGGTGCTGCTAGATGGAGCTCTGCTGTTAGGCCGAATACCCTGGTTTGAGGTCTAACATGTGGTTAAAGTGGTCCTGGAGCTGTCCTGCCTGGTATGGAGGAAGCTGTGCCCTGGAGGAGACCCAGGGAGGCCCCTTGCTGAAGAGAGCCAGAAAGAAAGAAAGAAGTTCTTTCAGAACGGTCAGGTGAAAGGTCTAGCACAAGGTCTAGGACAAACTAGAATTTAGGAATATGCCTACAGTGTTGCCAGGTCAGCTTAAAGGTTCTGACACTGAAGCTGGACACTGATCTTGAGAGTCTGTAAGTTACTGGTTAAAGAATCTGGGACCCCTCACCTCCTTAACTGTTCTGCAATAAAACTTGCAAACGACAAACGTGACTGGCGCCAAATATCCTCTCTCAGCCCCCCCATTAGAGCCATGGACTCAGCCATGGGGTGAAATAACAAAAGGTGCTACAACAGAAAATACTTATTGATTTTGCCATAAATGCCGTATTCTTTCCACTTCCTGTGAGCTGAAAAAGCGCAAATGTTTCTATGTTTCTTATGCAAACCAATGATCACATTAATCCACCATGTAACGGAGATGAACAAAAGCAGAAATATTGCCAGCCTGTGCAACAACCATATCACCTTCAATAGACACAATGGATAAATGTGTTTACACAATGTGGAGAAATGTGTGTAGGCACAAAGGCATAGTAAATGTGTTATTTGCAGGTTTACGAGCTGAAAAAAGAAATAAAACGCCTGAATATTATACATTTTTGTTGTTGGATTTAGATACATTTTAATTTCACTTCAACCCCTTAAAGTGGAACTATGCAAGAAAAATGTGGCAAAATGGCAGGATTTTAATGCAGTAGAGAGTGCTATGTCTTTCCTGCATTAACTTTCCATTACTTGCCTGTGTGTCCCGTATACTGAGCTCAGTGTATACATTTCCACATGGCCGAGATGAACTCCAGCATGGGAGTGATGTCATCTTGGCAGGGCAAATGAAAACAGTCGAAGATTTGTACCCAGAAGCTGATCTGGCCAAAGGAGTCAGCGGCCGTTGAGGAGCTCTGGGAGACTACAGCGCTGGATAGAAGGAGAGTATACTTCCACTTTAATGCAAGCCTGTGCTATATGCCCATGCAAGGTATAGCAACGGATTTAATTTAAATGGCACTTTCCTCAGCGCCATATACTTATTTTGCCTTTTGCCCCCTTCTCTGCTCCATTTAGCTGCTGGTAGCTAAAGAAGCCCTGTGCATGCTCCAATTCACTCCAACTTGAGCTTATAAGGGGCTGAGAATTCTCTCCTCTCCATGCACCATTGCTAGGCCAACAACCAAGCAGTGTCGCTTGCAATAAGGGGAGTGAGACACACACACACCTGAAGTACTGGGAATTTGCTGTCATTTCCCGCAGCTAAACAGAATGACAATGAAGCAAAAGGGAAAGTTGGCAGTAAAGTAAACCTGTTGCTTTGCACTGCAAGGCCATAGCATGTTTGTTCTGAAGCAGAACTCAAGCTGTGTCCAAATCACATTGCTGGGAATCATTGAACCAGGGAGAAAACAATGCTGTACCAAAAAGTGGTATGTTTGCTGTGAACAGTGATGAAAAATAATGCTGCAAAGCCACTTTAGTTTTTCATTATTATTACTTTTCTTACCATACTGGGCAACTTTTTTTGTGGCCCTTCAGTTGAGCTGTGTATGTGTAAAATGCAGCTGCTAATAGATACAAAGACCTGCAGCACTAAGTGATCTGCAATTTATGGTGTGAATGGGCCCTAGCTCCATTCAGTTGCATTGCAGTCAATGCATTACTTTTTGAAACAGAGCAATCGCGCTGGTTTTTTTCCATACTATGTGCCTTGGGGTGCCATTCAAAACGACATTACATATACTATTGTTTTATTGTATGTTGTGCATTACATGGTGTATGTCATAATGCAGAGGTGTGAACCCAGCTAAAGACCTGACAGTGCTTTATATCTTTGCGCATCACCTACAATAATAAAAAGTCATTGTCCACAGCTAGAGAACTGAATATGTATATTCTACATATAAAATAAATATTTGGCTTGATAACAGCCATAAGTACTTAAATAAGCATCAAAAAAAGCCAATATATACTTTAGTTTGCTAGTTACATAGTAGGTGAGGTTGAAAAAAGACACAAGTCCAACCTATGTGTGTGATTATGTGTCAGTATTACACTATATATCCCCGTATGTTGCGGTCATTCAGGTGCTTATCTAATAGTTTCTTGAAGCTATCAATACTCCCCGCTGAGACCACCGCCTGTGGAAGGGAATTCCACATCATTGCCGCTCTTACAGTAAAGAACCCTCTACGTAGTTTAAGGTTAAACCTCTTTTCTTCTAATTTTAATGAGTGGCCACGAGTCTTGTTAAACTCTCTTCTGCGAAAAAGTTTTATCCCTATTGTGGGGTCACCAGTACGGTATTTGTATATTGAAATCATATCCCCTCTCAAGCGTCTCTTCTCCAGAGAGAATAAGTTCAGTGCTCGCAACCTTTCCTCATAACTAATATCCGCCAGACCCTTTATTAGCTTTGTTGCCCTTCTTTGTACTCGCTCCATTTCCAGTACATCCTTCCTGAGGACTGGTGCCCAGAACTGGACAGCATACTCCAGGTGCGGCCGGACCAGAGCCTTGTAGAGTGGGGGAATTATCGTTTTATCTCTGGAGTTGATCCCCTTTTTTAATGCATGCCAATATTCTATGTGCTTTGTTAGCAGCAGCTTGGCATTGCATGCCATTTCTGAGCCCATCATCTACTAGGACCCCCAGGTCCTTTTCCATCCTAGATTCCCCCAGAGGTTCTCCCCCCAGTGAGTAGATTGCATTCATATTTTTGCCACCCAAATGCATTATTTTACATTGAACCTCATTTGCCATGTAGTCGCCCACCCCATTAATTTGCTCAGGTCTTTTTGCAAGGTTTCCACATCTTGCGGAGAAGGTATTGCCCTGCTTAGCTTAGTATCGTCTGCAAATACAGAGATTGAACTGTTTATCCCATGCTAGTGACATGCAGAAATGAAAATCCAGGCTATCTGCAAACAATACAAGGATGCCACAAAATTTACATTGTAATACATTGGCAGAGGGTATCTAAAGTCTTACTCAAAGCCATATTGCACTGCTGGGTGGGGCTTTTGCCATAATGTCCACAGCGTACATGACACACTTACCTCACAAGTATGCTGATCTCCAGCGCTGTGTGCAGACTCTGTCCCCCGTCATCTCCACCACAACCACACTTCCAGATTCCCAGGCATCCTCTTGGGCCACTGATGATGATTTACCTCCTGCTCAGGCACACAGGAGTTGCATCATTCCTGACGCCTGGCCCATTCCCAGGCACTTTTGCAGATGCTGGGATTGAGCCAAGAGTGTACACTGCACTGCCTATGAGCCAGCACAATGTACGCAGAAAAAAAAAAAAACACAGGACTGACTTTTTGTCAGAAGAGACTTGGCAAAAAATTTGTAAGACTGCCAAAAATTCCTACCTTTTATCATTTTTAGAGTTTAATTCTGCAATAACTACTTCCGCTAAACATCACTGTTCGGGAAAAACAGGCAATACACAACATTCATTTTCAAAATGTGTTTCAGGGTACATTGTTAGGCAAATGTATGACTACAGCTTTTTTAAAATACTTTTTATTGAACATTTTTGTATATTATAACTTAAAATACACACAATGATTGACTGACAGCGTCACATAAAATTCAGTGATATATACAACACTAGTATGTAGTGGTGTTTGCATTAGACTTCAAAGATCTTAGAGTGCATGGAATTATAGAGAATATGAAACGATTTTCAGTTACAGAGAGACACAATACATCCTACATAACACAGGTGGTATGTTTGTTGTCCTTTTTATAGCGTGGCAGTCCTCAACTGATCAATTGACAATTAAAACAAAAAATTCCCCATACTTCATAAGGCTGCTTCCAAGCTGCTATGTTGCAAAAACACATATGCATGTTTGCTGTTTTTAATGCATTTTCTGGGTGCCTATTATCCAGCATGCACCTGTGAAATTTGGACATGTGACTCAAACGCATCAAAGACCCAACGCAGGTGCATTTGACACGTTTTCCCATTCATTTTATTGGGGACCTGAGTTTTTGGTGCAGTTTTGAAAAAAGCATCAAAGATGCATCATGCAGGACTTTTCAAAACACATTTCACTCACAGTCAGTGGTGTGAAGAGTTCCATAGGATTTAAAGGGATTGCATTTCTGTTGCGTTTTTAGCATGGTAAAAACATAGCAAAAACGCATCACTGTGAAAGCAGCCTAAATGCAATGCCTGCTTCGAGAATAAACAGGAGAAACTTTGGGGGACCTATCCTATATACAGTGGGCCCTAACAGAGCTCCTCTGACACACCAAGTGAATTTGAACACAGTAGCCTGCATTTCAGCTTTCACACATTTGCGGATATAGATCCCGTGGCATGGTGAAGTGGTGTCATGATAGCCAACCAACAACATAGGGTCAACCAGGTGTGCTGCAATCACAGGGTTGGAGGTTATTTTAAGTATATATTTTACTTGTCTGCAACATTTTTTTTTTTTGGAGAGCCAAGAAGAGCAGGGTGTGGGAGAGTGTAAGGGCCTAACACATTGGAACAAAACATGTTCTGTTCTGTGAAAAAAAACTAAAGAACCTCGCTCTATGGAATAGTTAAATGATCTAATTCTAAAACAAATAAGCTGCTCCCCTCAATAGTGCTAGCTTTGTCTGATTTGGGGTGTGTAAAGATAGGGGGCGCTCTGAATGATGTGACTCAATAGGTTAAACTAAATCTTCTGCATATACAAAATAAAGTGCTTAGTGCCGATTTAAATGCTATAACATTTCAACATTTTTAATTAAACTGTATTATGCTATGGTCAGTTTTTGTTTTTTTTTTTAAACTGTCATTGCGGTGGAGCATTAACAAGATTCCAGCCACATCTCCTCTGATATACCAGCAAGACCACAGACCCACACTAACAAGCCTGATCTTACCTTATTTTTAGTTAGCGGTCACAGTGGTTCGGTGAGTAGGCATTTTACTCACATCCACCGGGTGATTTTCATGAAGTTTTTCCACTGGTGATGGTGTAAGGATTGAAATTGCATCACAAAAGATTTATGGACTTTGTTTTTGATGAAATATTTGAATCACTGTCATAGCACTGGATTATCAATTAATCATTAAATGTTCTAGCATTTAAATCAGCACTAAGCACTTTATTTTGTACATGCACAAGATTTAGTTTAACCTATTAAGTCACATTATTCATAGCGCCCCCTATCATTACACACCCCATATGTTGTCCTGAATGGCACCCAAACACCTTCTTGGCACACTTGGTGCACAGCCAAAAAATGCACAAATTTCCCTGCCAAATGAGCAGCTATACAGGTAAAAGCCAGTAAATTAGAATATTTTGAAAAACTTGATTTATTTCAGTAATTGCATTCAAAAGGTGTAACTTGTACATTATATTTATTCATTGCACACAGACTGATGCATTCAAATGTTTATTTCATTTAATTTTGATGATTTGAAGTGGCAAGAAATGAAAATCCAAAATTCCGTGTGTCACAAAATTAGAATATTACTTAAGGCTAATACAAAAAAGGGATTTTTTAGAAATGTTGGCCAACTGAAAAGTATGAAAATGAAAAATATGAGCATGTACAATACTCAATACTTAGTTGGAGCTCCTTTTGCCTCAATTACTGCATTAATGCGGCGTGGCATGGAGTCGATGAGTTTCTGGCACTGCTCAGGTGTTATGAGAGCCCAGGTTGCTCTGATAGTGGCCTTCAACTCTTCTGCGTTGTTGGGTCTGGCATTCTGCATCTTCCTTTTCACAATACCCCACAGATTTTCTATGGGGCTAAGGTCAGGGGAGTTGGCTGGCCAATTTAGAACAGAAATACCATGGTCCGTAAACCAGGCACGGGTAGATTTTGCCTTGACGAGGCCTTGCAGCTTTCACATGCGTTTGCAAATGTGTGCTAACTAAACCCCTGCTTTTAACATACGGTTAGACAGGTAAATTTGGTTGGTCAGCAGACTGGTTGGTGAGTTGAGCTATGGAATTGTCTTTTTCTTGTATGTATATGCCCTCCATGTGCTCCTTACTGTGAAGGCCAGTTATGGGTGTGGGCGATGACCAGTGTCTTGTTACCGTTTGTATATTTGGGTCGGGGACACACTGGACGCCTCTGCTGCTATTGCTGGGTGTCCAGTGTGTGTCCTGTCCCTTTAAGGGGGCTAGGGCGGCCTCCTGGCTCACCTGTCTCACACCTATCCATTCAATGCATGTGCTTCCACTGTGGAGACACTTATAAATTTAGTGTTAGGACTGCAAGTAATACAGGGTGCCTTGACGAGGCCTTGCAGCTTTCACATGCGTTTGCAAATGTGTGCTAACTAAACCCCTGCTTTTAACATACGGTTAGACAGGTAAATTTGGTTGGTCAGCAGACTGGTTGGTGAGTTGAGCTATGGAATTGTCTTTTTCTTGTATGTATATGCCCTCCATGTGCTCCTTACTGTGAAGGCCAGTTATGGGTGTGGGCGGTGACCAGTGTCTTGTTACGGGTAGATTTTGCGCTGTGTGCAGGCGCCAAGTCCTGTTGGAACCTGAAATCTCCATCTCCATAGAGCAGGTCAGCAGCAGGAAGCATGAAGTGCTCTAAAACTTGCTGGTAGACGGCTGCGTTGACCCTGGATCTCAGGAAACAGAGTGGACCGACACCAGCAGATGACATGGCACCCCAAACCATCACTGATGGTGGAAACTTTACACTAGACTTCAGGCAACGTGGATCCTGTGCCTCTCCTGTCTTCCTCCAGACTCTGGGACCTCGATTTCCAAAGGAAATGCAAAATTTGCTTTCGTCAGAAAACATGACTTTGGACCACTCAGCAGCAGTCCAGCTCTTTTTTTCCTTAGCCCAGGTGAGACGGTTTTCGCGCTGTTTCTTGGTCAACAGTGGCTTGACACGAGGTATGCGGCAGTTGAAACCCATGTCTTTCAAGCGTCTCTTGGTGGTGGATCTTGAAGCACTGACTCCAGCAGCTGTCCACTCCTTGTGAATCTCCCCCACATTTTTGAATGGGTTTTTTTTCACAATCTTGACTAGGGCGCGGTGATCCCTATCGCTTGTACACTTTTTCTGACCACAGTTTTTCCTTCCCTTTGCCTCTCTATTAATGTGTTTGGACACAGAGCTCTGAGAACAGCCAGCCTCTTCAGCAATAACCTTTTGTGTCTTTCCCTCCTTGTGCAATGTGTCGATGGTCGCCTTTTGGACAGCTGTCAAATCTGAAGTCTTCCCCATGTTTGTGTAGGCTTCAGAACTGGACTGAGAGACCATTTAAAGCCCTTTGCAGGTGTTTTGAGTTAATCAGCTGATTAGTTTGTGGCACCAGGTGTCTTCAAAATTTAACC
This sequence comes from Aquarana catesbeiana, assembly GCF_042186555.1. Lineage (NCBI taxonomy): Eukaryota > Metazoa > Chordata > Amphibia > Anura > Ranidae > Aquarana > Aquarana catesbeiana. The sequence goes on along the minus strand of NC_133326.1, from coordinate 87,065,661 downwards.
CTTACACAATATTCTAATTTTGTGACACACGGAATTTTGGATTTTCATTTGTTGCCACTTCAAATCATCAAAATTAAATGAAATAAACATTTGAATGCATCAGTCTGTGTGCAATGAATAAATATAATGTACAAGTTACACCTTTTGAATGCAATTACTGAAATAAATCAAGTTTTTCAAAATATTCTAATTTACTGGCTTTTACCTGTAATGCAAAGGATGTTAATGCACCACAGTGGACCAGGCTGGTGTGAATGGGTTTTAAATGAAGGGAAAATTCTCTATCAGACATGGATAGCAAGTAAAACCCGACAAGGGTTCTGATCCTTTCCCACTATATATGCGTTTAAAAAAATTAAAAAATAAATAAAAAATAAATAGACACGCACAAATATTAACACACATGTTCCATCAAGAAACAACCTAAGATCATTTCCTCCACAGGAACTAGAAGTATAGAACAACATTGTAACAGTTTAAAAAAAAAAAATACAGTATAAAATGGGAAGGAAATGAGGCATCGTTGGACTGGAACGGAGAAGGAGAAATACCCAATGGACGAATTATTAAAGCTGGAAAAACAGGAAGATTGTGTGAGCTGGACAAAAGCAAGCACAACAGATAAAAACAGTATTTTACCATTAAGAACAAAATCTTTAGTATTCCTAATGTTCACGAAGAAGGAAAAAAAAGTTAACAAAATTACCACATGACAAAAAGTAACTGAATCTCCATATCTCGTGAGAGAGTGCCAATTTTAGATACTGGTAGCGTTACTTTTCCAAAATCAGAAAGATGGTTAGCCAGTAACTGAGACTGCCCGAGACACCATTATAAATAGGGACCAATGTACGGGCATGATTCTAGTGTTTCGCTACGATTCTCTATCAGGGAGGCTAGGAATAAATGGTTCAATAGAAGTATGTGATTATTAGTTTGTTTCTGCAAGGACAAGAAAAACAACAAGCCATCATCTGCAGATTTATTAAACTTATTGGGCAACCTCCCCTTGAGTGAGTCCTGATCTTTCACTCGTCTGTCTGATGGAAAACATGGCTCAGTCCCAGTCCTCACCATGTCATGTACCTTTTTTTGAGCCATTTTATCTGCCAGTCTATAGTCAGCCACAATAATGTCCAATGTTGTTTCTCCAAACAAAAGAGCACAGCCGGATGGGCAAGTAGTAAAAAAAAAAAAAAAGGGGCAAGTATATACATTTTATTATTTTTTTACATAGGGTATGCAAGAGGTGTAGGAGATGTTGGGGGAACATTTTTAAAAAATTGTTTACGTTAGGCTTTTTCTATTACTATAACTTACTTTAACATACACACCTCTCAATGATTCAGAAGAGGGACTCATACTGCTCTCAGTCTGCTTTGTTTAGACTTGTATATGGCATAACCGACAGAGGATGAAGGCAAATAAGCCCACTGCAGATCACATAGAAACACAACCAGTGTGAACTGGCCCTAAAGCCTGGCACACACAAGTTTTTTTTTTTTTTTTCTTTCAACCGAAAAACGGACTGACTGTCTCCCCCACTGAGCTGTTGTGTTCTGACAGGGGACGACCCCACGGCCAGAGCACTCCGATCAGCGCTCTCTGACAATGGCAGGGAACGCTGATCAGAGCTGGTTGGCTGCTGGTTTTCCAGCATGCTCGGCCGAAGGAAGCTAGTCAAACGGCCGGCTTCTGTTGGACAGACCAGCATACACATGGCCCAAATGTCAGCTGTTTTTTATTGAACCGGCCGGAGTCTCCTGACATTCGGCCCCTGTGTACGGGGCTTTAAGCAGAACTAAATCTTCTGATTCTTTACAGCTGAAGATTGCACCACCTTAGCCTCTATTTACATCTGCAGTTTTCATGGTTGGTGCAGTTGATGTAAACAGCTATAACAACCAACATCTGAGGGCTCGAAAGTTCAATAGAAAGTTGACGTAAGCACACTGGCAACTGTGGGGCTGATTTACTAAAGACACATTGACTGTGTACTTTGCATGTACAGTTGAACTCGGCAAGGGCATTTGCTCCAGAGCTTATTAAATGAGGTGAAGCTTCACTTTTCTCTTTCAATAAGGCGCCTTTCACACGGACGGCTGTTCTGCCGCAGTTAAAAGCATATAATATGTTCTGTGAAATTCAAGACTCCAGGCACTGCGATCAGCTGCATTTGTACAGTGCGATTGCCTGCGTTTACATGCAGCTGCGTTTAGAACATTCTTGCCATTTCTGATGTGCTTCATGTTGCTTTTCTTTCCTTGTTGCCGCTGCTATCCGCAGGAGAAATAGTACACTGCGATTACCTGCAGTTATGTGCAGATGGCTGCGCTAAATCGCTCCTGGATGCAGTCAATTCTATTTTTTCTATCAGCACCAAACCGCATGTAACTAAATCACAGCTAAACGCAGTGTGTGAATGGGGCCATAGGAAAGCATTGTGTGCTTTTAGCCGTGGTAGAAAACTAGAAAATCTGCAGCTAAAAGCACAATTCTATCCATCCGTGTGAAAGGGGCCTAAATGTTTATTGAAAATTTTTAAAAGGAATACAGTATGTAATGGAGATCATATATACAGATAAAAGTGTATCAGTGACTTGCAAGTCAGTAGCAGTTGTACATCAAATAGAGAAATTATAGTGAATAACAAAACATTTAGCGTGTCAAAAGACAACATTAATTATGGAAGCTTCACTTTTCAAATTATACCCCATCACATGCAAGGAAAAAAATTAAAATAAAAAAAAAAATAAAACAGCAGAGTGGATGATGGAAGTCAGCAGAGCTTCCACTCATTTACTAAGCTCTGGAGCAAATGCCCTTGCAAAGTGCAGTCTTTTCACCTTCAATAAATCAACCCCTGTAACATATATTCAAGCTATGCCCCTGGTTATAACAGTTTTGAGAAACTGTTAAAATGTAGTTCCCCTTTAAAAACATTACTCCACCTTATGAACCGGTTTCCTGTTAGACCCATATTTAAGGTGTAACATGAAACATGATCACATTCCTCAAATCCACCCACCCTTAACCTGACATCAAAAAGTAGTCCATTGACTGCTTCCTCCAGCCCTGTAACAGAAAGTATGTACCTCCATACAAGCCTGGGGCTGGGAGAAGAGTTTGCAAGAGCCTGAGCTAATGAACCATTGGGGCTCCAGTCACATTTGGCATTTTGAGATCTCAGGAAGAATCACTGCGATTCTGCCCGCGATCTCAACACGCACTACAAATCGAAAAATGCAGGTTAAGGTGCCAGCATTTTCAATGGCACCTAAAATGCAGTGCGGTTTTGCCGTGCGTCAAATTGCATTGCATGAGGCTTGTCACCCAAAAGAAGCTCCCGCTTTTTGGGCAGCAAACTTCATACAATGCAAGTTGACACAATTGCCATACTACAATCGCAGCAAAACCGCAGTGTGTTTTAAGTGCCATTGAAAATAATGGCACCTGAACCCGCGTTTTGCAATTATAGTGAGTTTTGAGATCACAGGCAGAACCACAGCGATTCTGCCCAAGATCCCAAAATGCCAAATGCATCCTTGTACGGATGGTGGTTATATTGCTCTTCAGGCTTCTGTGCAAAATGTACGAGTGCATTTTAGCAAGTGCATTTGTTACATTTTTGGAAAAGGTGGATTGTGCCCTTAAGTTTATAATGCGTATCCAAGCCTATGGAGAACATCCAACAACCATTGCAACCAGATGCAAATATTTAACTATGTTTAATTAGTTCTGACCATATACCAGACATCAAGGCATGTGTCCCACAACTGCTGATATTTGTTTCTTATATCAGCACAGATCCTCCTTTTAATTTCTCAGGCATGTACAAAGACATACAGCTGTGTATTGAGAAGCTTATGCACCTACCAGTAGATTTCTATTTTTGGGATCTAATAAATACCAGGGTTTAAGCTGAGCTGCTTTTTTGACTTAAGATTTTTTACACAGTCAGCAACTTACAACAGGGCACGCTGTAATACCAAAATGGAAACTACTTAATCAACACTTTACTCCTGAAAACAGCAGATCATACATAGTAGATGGACAACCATGTTAATTCAGCCTAGAGGTAACACTTCCACAATAAACAAGCGTTGCACAGACGATTTCAATTTTTTAATAAACACAGCAGCTTGGCAAAATGAGATTGTATGGTACATTTATTGAACCGCTGATTTCATTTCACATCCTACACTGAAGGGCATAAATATGAAGCACTGAATCTGACATTCAGCAAACAGTCTCTGCAGAAGAATCTAACAGATCCATACATTTTAAACAGCAGCAATTGATTCTCCACAGGTGAATATTTGGTAAAAGTTACATTAACAGCTTTATAATTAGACCTCTTCATAAATAATTGCAGTGCAAGGTCTACAAAGTTACCACACAAGCACAAAGAGAAGTCTCTCTCGGTCAGAAGGAAAAATCCATTCAGTTACATTTGCAAAAGAATACATCTTTCTGCAAAATTATACTATTGCCTGCTATGTGTCAAAGCGCTCCTTCCAGGAAAAATCAATATGACTTACACAATATATTTATCATCTCTGAACAGAAAATGTACGGGGATGTATCTGTGATCACGCTAATAAAAACTGAAAGGAGTAGTCCAGCTGTAGCTGAAAAAGAGTAGTTGATGCTTGAAATAGACTTCCAGAAGAGATAGTGCATACCTTGGGCTCACCACCATCCACACCAGATAGGATATCAACAAAATAGTAGCACACTGGATTCTTTGATTGCTTGGTGAATACTTTGTCAAAAGTCAGTTGACACGTTTCACAAGATATATCTTGTGAAATGCAACTGCATTCCCTGTCATTTGTCTGGCTTTTGACAAAGTATTCACCAAGCAATCGAAGAATCCAGTGTGCTTCCATTTTGTTGATATCCTATCTGCTCCAAAACATACTTCCGAGAGGTAGAACTGGATGTTTTTGGCCCCATAGACTTGAATAATAATGTGTGAAAATGGACGGTGTTAAAGCGTTATTTTATTTTTTAAGCAGTTGTTTACCCTGTAAGAGCTTGTCTACTCTCCCCAGTGCTTTTCATTGGCTAAAGCAAAAACGTCCAAAGCTTGAACACACATAAATGCATGAAATGCGCTTCTAAACTGCTCATATACACACACACGGGAAAACTCAAATACATCTGAAAATGCAGTGATCAAGGCCTTTTGTGCCAAAATGCGTTAGCTTTTGTACTGTTCTTACACAGTACCTGTATGTAGCAATAAAGATTATCTATCTGGATTACTGGAGTTGCCGACTACCTTCCTTTTTTGACACCTAAAAATCACTCAGGTATAAAAGCACATTGGCGCATTTTTTTGTATTCCACTCGCCTGCTATCATTTGCCGAGTGGAATTTAGCGGAGGGTGAGTGAGGAGCAGGGGCAGACTGGGCTGAAAGTTTCCTGGCTGATCGCTTCTGGCAGAAGCAGTGCAGCTATCAGAGCAGCCCGAAGGGGGGACTCCCTGCCCCGCAGACTGCTCTGATGTCCTGTAAAAAAGCTTCACAGCTTCTTCCAGAAGCCATCAGCCAGGAAACTGTCAGGAGGATCGGGCAGTCCGAACGCGCAGAGCGGGAATCTCCTGCTGAGACACATATTGTATATGAATAGCAGCGCTATCAAACAAAGTCCTGCCTCCTAGACCGGCATTGGACCAGTGTGCTATTAGAGTGGCCGGTCCAGGAGGCGGGACTTTGTTTGACAGCGCAGCTATTCATATACAAGATGCGTCTCAGCTGGTGATCCCCTCTCTGCGCAATACGGCCGCCAGATCCTCCAGATTCCTCCCTGATGCACTCTTGGGCAATGATAGGCTGCACTGATGGCCACTGATGAGGCTGCACAGATGGGCACTGATGAAGCAGCAATGATGGGTACTGATGAGATGGCACTCTTAAGCTGCACTGATATGCTGTACTGATGGGGCTGCACTGATGGGTACTGATGAGATGGCACTCTTAAGCTGCACTGATATGCTGTACTGATGGGGCTGCACTGATAAGGCAAAATCGATATGCTGCACTGATGGCCCCCAATGAGACTGCACTGATGGCTACTAATGAGGTGGCACGGATAGGCTGCACTGATAGGCCTGGACCAATGGTCACTGATAGGCTGCACTGATGGGTACCGATATGCTTTATGTTAATATTGTTAAAAGAAGTTTGTTATTTTTTTTTGGAACTAAATTCTGTATAAAACATTTAACAGTGTAAATTTATGAGATAACTTACGAGGGCGTGTTTAGAGGCAGACTTAGGGGAAGGACAGGGTAGAGGTGGGGGGGGAGGGCGGGTAACTGATGAACTTTTAAGGCCTGGCTAGTGGCTCAGGAATTGAAATTTTGAGCCCTGCAGTAACATAATAGTTCCCTTTATCCAGTCCAGAAGATAGTATATGTATGTGTATATGTGTAGCCTGCTAAAAACAGTTTCAGGCAGTAGAAGTTTTGCATTACTTTTCCTCCAATTTAATTGCTGAAACAAAAAGGTTTTAGTCAGGCTAATATTACATCTCCCAAATATCCATATAATCTGTACACTGTATTTGAGGAATAAAAAAGAAAAAAAAAAAAAAAAAATGTTGTCTAGAAAAACAGTACCAGGAAGAAAAGGCCTAAATAAGAAAAAAAAAATGAAAAATATAATAAAATGTGACTGTAAAAATATAAACAGCAAAAGTGGATAGTGGCAGTACAGCAGTGGATGGAGTGTGGACAGTGGCAGTCAGAGGATGGTCCTTGTAGAGCAGTGGACAGTGTATTTAGGGCAGCAGGAGGGGTCAGTAAATTTTTAATATTTTTTTTACATTTTTTTTTTTTTTTAGCAGCCCTATTGGAGTGCTTTGCTGAAATATTAGGGGACTATTAAGGTCTTCAACTTCCATCTCTGCAGTCTCAGCTGCATAGAATGAACAGGAAGAGCTCTGCACAATCTGTAAACAGTCTACTATGCTTCAGTTATGAATGACCACAGTGAGTGTAGCCAACTTATAGCCAGTAAGGTCTGAAAAATATTAAAAGTGTTACTAAACCCAGGACACTGCATTCGCTATCTGGTCTCCCACAGTACAGAGCATGGAAATGCAATTACCGTATTTATCGGCATATAACACGCACTTTTTTCCCCTGAAAATCAGGGGAAAATCGTGGGTGCGTGTTATAGGCCAGTCCCCGCCAATTTTGTGTGATTGGAGCGATCGCTGCCGACATACACAGCCGTGTGTAAATTCAAATATGGCGCAGAGACTGCAAGGACTCAGCGGAGCCGAGATACACATACCCGAGAGTCCTCGGCTTTTCTCGGTGCCGCTTACAGTCCGCCCAGTCCCGCCATTGGACCTGTGTGATGTCCATCATAGGACGGGACTGGGCGGGACTGTAACCGGCGCCGAGAAAAGCCGAGGACTCTCGGGTATGTGCATCTCGGCTCCGCCGAGTCCCTGCAGTCTCGGCGCCATATTTGAATTTACACACGGCTGTGTATGTCGGCAGGGATCGCGGCGATCACACAAGGCTGCACTGACAATTCTGCACTGGGGCAAAGCTGCACTGACAAGGCTGCAATAGACACTGGAGCAAGGCTGCACTGAAACTGACAAGGCTGCAGATGGACATCGATAACGCTGCATTAATGGGCATTTTAATGTAAGTTTTTCTTCCTTAAACTTTACTCCTAAAAGTTTTTTTCCTTAAAATTCCCTCCTAAACTTGGGGTGCGTGTTATACGCCGATAAATACGGTATTTTAGTAAATATAAACTGCTAAATACCTTTTCTCATCAGCAGTACATAGCAGCCTTGTGGCTATCAGTGTCTGGTTAAAGCTTGTAGGAGGAGTTTTCATTCTACTCCAACTATCCTATGAGGCTGCATGAACCCTGACCCTCTGTTTGAACAGTGCTGATTGGCCCTGTGCTGATTACATTCACCCTCCCAAGAGTGAAAAAATAAAAATAAAACTCTAGCGATACACACTAAACTGAGCATGTGCAGAATGACTCCAAAAGCTCTGTACTATCAGGAGATGGATTGGGGACAGTGGAAGAAGGGGAGGATCAGAGAAGACCGGAGCAAACGAGTGTTTTTTTTTTTTGTTTTTTTTTTACACACAATGCAGATGATTACCCCCTAGATACCACAGTGAGTATAAAAAGCATGCTTTACTGCATATACAGACTGATTTTTACTGTTGTGGGTTTAGTAACACTAGCTCCCATGCTATATACACACACACACTTGTTCCAGGTCAAGACTCTCTAGGTAGGATTAAAAAAGCAGGCCTAAAGCTAGCCTTCTAAAAAGAGGCAATGGCAGCTCACAGCTTTCTATCCCTAAGCTGGCCATAGACTGTTCAAATCTCAGCCAGTTCAGCAGGGAACAGCTGAGATTCAAACCATGTATGGCCAGGCTGATTGTACCCAAGCTGATTGATGATTAACTTGGTACAACAAGCCTGTCAGATGTTTCATGCAGATTATTCCCAGCAGCTATAGCTGCTAGCAATAAATCACCGATTTTTTTCCCCCCGCCGGGAGAACTCCATAGCACCATATAAAGTCCAGGGGTGCCCAGTTGGTACATCATTTCTGCTCTTTCCAACAAATGTGAACTTGAGAATTTTGGCTCTTTTTGACAGACTTTCAATTCCATCTCCAGCTCTTTTTCGGGCAGTCTATTATGCTCTCTCTGGAGGCATCACATTTGCTTATTCTGGAAGTTTTACAATTGTTCTGGCTCTCTGGCAGTCTCATGCACTCTTTCTATACTTTGTCCAGCTCTTTGACTTCCCCATTTCTTGCCCTCTTTCTATGTATTACTACCAACATCCTCCCACTGTGTCGGGGTGACAAAGACATCAGGTAGCATTGATTTTATGATATGAGAAGTGTGAACTCCATTACTGATATTGAAAAAGAAAAGAGAACTAATATAAGATAGGGTTGTAGTTAAATTATTCTTTTATTCTTGTAATAAAAAAAAAAAATAGTACAAAATATGTATCATGGACTATGTTACCCAGCTGTTACATTTCTGGGGAGAATGGCTGGGATAGGCCGCTCCTCCTGGGCTACAATGCCATACATACAATTATCTAGTACAGCGGTTCTCAACCTGGGGTCGCGACCCCCTGGGGGAGGTCGATTGACGATTTGCCAGGGGGTCGCGAATGCTGGCTGAGATGGACCCGAAGTTACTGTATTGTTGTCCGTCTCGGCCAGCGAGATGTCACTTCCAGGAGAGAAGAGACCGCACGGAAGTGACGTTCCGTCAGTGCCATCTTAGTACTCTCGTCCGCAGTGAGGCTACACTTAGAAGTCGGCAAGCGACATCTTTTTACACCCACCGAAGTCCGCTTGCTGAGGACGAGTCTACCAAGATGGCGGCAACGAAACGTATTTTCCGGTTAACACATACGGCTTGTGAATTTATGACAGTAATTCCGCGCTTAGGAGTATAGAAACAAGGAAAGACTGCTGCCCCCCCTATAAATGAAAATCACCGAGGTGAAATCCAAAATGTAAAAAAGTTTTTAAACAAGGGAATTGGCGCTGTCCAGCTATATGTGCATAAATAGTGATTCGGACAAGTGCAAAAAAGATTTGTAAAAACGTTATATTAATATTTTGTGTGTAACGATTGTGTTTGCAGAGGTATCTCAAGTGTAAACAATACACCTAATAGGTGTAATGTGATAAAGTGCAACGTGCTCCTAAGATATATGCAAAAATACCATTATACCAAAAAATTATATGTGTATAGAAAATTATGCTTATGGCTAGAAAAATGGCAGAAAAAACAGAATCCAATATATAAATAATTATGGCAATCAAACCAATATGACAATCCAAGCAAACAATTATTGGAAATTAAAATATTAAATAATAAAAATAAAATTAGAAATCCCCAGCATATGTGCATAACAAGTCCAAAAAAAAAGAAGAGAGAAACTTTTGTGTATAGAAAACAAGGACTTATAAAAAGTGAGTGTCCAAAATCAAAAGTCCTAAAAGTGTGTCCTTCTGGTGAAGAAAAGCGTAGTCTCAGCATTAGCTGGTAGCGTCCCGTCCTTCACTGCACCCCCACTTGTGCTTACACTCACCGGACTGCCTAACCCCTGCAGGGGTAAAAGGCATATGTAGACAATCCTGCGATGGCGGAACCGGGAAGCGATCCTCCGTCCGGGGGTATTTAATCCTGCTCTGGCGTAGTAGTATCCCCAATAAAAGGCATCCATATGAAGTGGGAAAAGAAAACACTTCATAGCGTGAATCCAAAAAAAAAAACATGCACGGTTGTACAGAGACTGGGGAGAGGAGACTGACAACATCCGGCCGGTGTAAGGGACAGCCGGGCTAACAGCGAGGACTGTGCATGTTTTTTTTAATTTTCTATACACATATAATTTTTTGGTATAATGGTATTTTTGCATATATCTTAGGAGCACGTTGCACTTTATCACATTACACCTATTAGGTGTATTGTTTACACTTGAGATACCTCTGCAAACACAATCGTTACACGCACAATATTAATATTTGGTACACGTTTTTACAAATCTTTTTTGCACTTGTCCAAATCACTATTTATGCACATATAGCTGGACAGCGCCAATTCCCCTGTTTAAAAACTTTTTTACATACGGCTTGTGATTCTGACGGAACACCAGTGATTTGGTAAGTCAGAGATAGCATTTTTGTACATCAAGCGCCGCCACTGTGCCATCAAATGCAGCCCCCGTGCCATATCAATGCTCCCACTTTGCCCCACCGCCCGCCCGACACATACCCTGTCTCTCGGTGGGGCATTTTATTCATTTGTAACTTATATGTTAAATAAATATTTTGCGCTGTGTATTAGATTGTTTTTGTGATTAATCACTACGCTTTAAGATGTTAAATTTGTAGGAATGAAAATACATCCTGCATATCAGATATTTATATTTCGATTCATAACAGTCGCAAAATTACAGCAATGAAATGACCAACGAAAATAATTTTACTGTTAGGGGTCCCCACAACTTGGGAAATTTTATCAAGGGGTCACGGCACTACACAGGTTGAGAACCACTGATCTAGTACATTATGAAGCTACCTCTTAATGGACCATTTCCGACTATGCCCAGCCACAGCAGCTCCCTCATACAGATAAGCCTGCTTGCTTTCCAAGCTCCTCCTATGAAGCACATAGGGGTGTGGAGTTTAGGCAGGTTTGTTACAATGGACCAATTCTAGCAAAAAATAAACAAAAATAAATGTATGAGGATACACTATTGTAAAGCACTAAGGAAAAAACACTATAGTTATATAAAACTATACAATAAATGTACAATTAGCTAGGAAAGCCAAAACAAAGCAATCAGATAAAAGATCGTTTCAACCCAATTTAATGGATATGTTGCCTACTGTGCTTTTTCAGCTAGTTAAAAACCAAATTGTTTTTAATTCCTTTTAACTTCTCAGAAGACATTAAAAAAGAAGGCGACTGTCTGTTCCGTACTATATAATTGCATTTACTTACAAACATATCAACTGCAAAGGGATTGTTACCAAAAACGAATTGCAGGCGATCTCCATAGATATACAGTAAATGTTGGGTAAAAGCATGTTTGGTCCTTGGTGGACAAGTGGTCTGGGCAACCAACCATAACAGTAAATTTGTGTATACACAAACAAATCAAACATAAACTGGAGTGCATGGTGTTTCTGCACATTTACTAAACAGAAAAAGAATCAGCAAGACATCCAACTGCAACTCAATGCACAAAGCATTAAGACATAACCAAGAGTTCAGTTGTCACCCAACCAAGCACCGGGATAAGAAATATGCATGTCTAAAGCTGGGTATACACTCAGTTTTTTTCATTCAACCAGAAGGTTTAAACAAAAAAAGTATAAGACACCCCACCCCCATCAACACAAAGATAGGTGATAGAGGGATCTCTTCTGCTGAGACATTGTATTCTGACACGGGGACTTCCTGTCAGATCGAATGCTGGTTTTCCAGCAGTACCATTTATCAGAAGCCAGTCATTGGCTCGGGTTCTGTCACTGTACACATATGGAACGAAAGCCTGCAGGTTCCTGCTGAACTTCCCGATTTTCGGCCCCTGTGTACCAGTCTTAAGTAACTAACAGTGGAAAGCTCGTTGGCGTCAGACATTTTGGATGAAGAATCCCAAAGCGCCCTTTTCTCAACCTTTTTAACATGAGGAACACTCAAAATACTTTTCAGGTTTTGGAGAAAACCTGCTAATTAGTATATCTTCTTCTTATGGAACAGAGTGAAAAGTAAAGCCAGCCATACATGGATCAAAATTCAGCTGGTTCAGCAGGAACCAGACCAATTTCATTGCATGTATGGGTATAGCTGGACTACTGTACAATGGCCCTGATGGATGTCAGACCTGGTCACTGAAGTCTCTATACGCAGGGTTACTGGCAGCCATTCCATCAGTCACCACTAGGTGGCCTCAAAGAAAAAGGGGAAACTATCAACATGCAACTGTGTACTGTGGAAGCAAAATAGCGAGATGTGCCACCTGGCAAAAAGAGAATCCAAGTCTCACACAAGGGAGAAAAGGCCCCTTGCCCTGACTGACATTCACTGTGACTGAGTGCTGTGCAATGCAGGAAGCTGTAGACATTCCAGACCATGCTATCACAAGGATCCTAGCCCCCTGCAGGGCTCAGTGATCTACACAGGGACGCAGCCATAAATCTGGGACCTGTATAATTCTTTCATGTGTGGAGGGAGAAATAACTGCATTCATTCCCTGGCAGAACATCACATTTATGTCATATACAGGTGCATCTCATTAAATTAGAACATCAAAAAGTTAAATTTCAGCAGATCAATTCAAAAAGCGAAACTCATATTTTATAGAGATGCGTTACACACAGAGTGATATATTTCAAGCATTTCTTTCTTTTAAATTTTGACGATTATGGTTTACACCTAGTGAAAACCCAAAATTCAGTATCTCAGAAAAATTTAAATATTACATAAGACCAAAAAAAAAAAAAAAAAAAAAGGATTTTTAATACAGAAATGTTGGCTTACTGAAAAGGTATGTCCATGTACAGTATAGTATGCACTCAATACTTGGTCAGGGCTCCTTTTGCATGAATTAGGGTCCTTTCACACTGGGGCGGTTTGCAGGCGCTATTGCGCTAACAATAGCGCCTGCAAACCAACCCGAAACAGCCGCTGCTTTAATTTCAGTGTGAAAGCCCCGAGGGCTTTCACACTGGAGCGATGCTCTGGCGGGACGGTAAAAAAAGTCCTGCCAGCAGCATCTTCGGAGCGGTGAAGGAGTGGAGTGTATACCGCTCCTGCCCATTGAAATCAATGGGACGGCGCAGCTATACCGCCGGCAAAGCGCCTCTGCAGAGGCGCTTTGCGGTGGTTTTAACCCTTTCTCGGCCGCTAGCGGGGGGGTAAAACCCCCCCGCTAGCGGCCGCATACCGACGGTAAAGCGCCGCTTACAATAGCGGCGCTTTACCGCCGACAACGCCCCCGCCCCAGTGTGAAAGGGCTCTAACTGCATCAATGTGACATCGCATGGAGGCGATCAGCCTGTGACACTGCTGAGGTGTTACGGAAGCCCAGTTTGCTTGTATAAAAAAAAAAATGAGTTTCACGTTTTTAATTGAATTACTGAAATAAATTAACTTTTTGATGGTTTTCTATTTTTAATGAGATGCACCTGTATATGCACTGACGGCTAAGAAGTTACCCATAACCCTGTTACACCTTTGTTTGCATGCTTACAAGTCATTAGAAACATTGTAAAGAGCTCCTCTTATAATTAGTCTGAAGATGTTTCAGACACAAAATATCCGACTGATACCACTCATCTTCTCTGGGTACTTTTACTGTCAACTATAAAGTGTTCTGCTACACAAAGTCCAAGGATGCCCAGTTGGTACATCATTTCAGCTCTTTCCAACAAATGTGAACTTGAAAATTTTGGCTCCTTTTGACAGTCTCTCATTCTATCTCCAGCTCTTTTTCTGGCAGTGTATTATGCGCTCTCTCTGGTGGTGTCATATTTGCTTATTCTGGATGTCTCACAATTGCTCCGGCTCTCTGGCAGTCTCATGCACTCTCTGTGTATCTTTCAGTACTCTGTCCAGCTCTTTGACTTCCCCATTTTCTTGCCCTCTTTCTATGTATGTATTACTACCAACATCCTTTCACTGCATCAGGGTGACAAAGACATCAGGTAGTATTGATTTTATGATATATTACCCAGCTGTTACATTTCTGGGGAGAAAGAGAGAGAACAAGCACACGAGTGTGCATCAGCAGCCTAGTGTCTTGTGTGTGAATATGGTTGGTAGGGATGGGCCGAACACCCTCTGGTTCAGTTCACACCAGAATAACTCGAACAGGCAAAAAGTTCCAGTGAACATGCAAACCCTATTAAAGTCTATGAGACAAGAACATGAAAAATCAAAAGTCCTCATTTTAAAGGCTTATATGCAAGTTATTGCCATAAAAAGTGTACGGGGACCACCTGGGTACTGCCCTAGGGGACATGTAGCAATGAGAAAAAAAAAAAAAAATAAAAAAAAAAAAAAAGGAAGGGTTTTAACCACTTCCTTCCTGACCAGAGCACTTTTTCCAATTTGGCACTGCGTCACTTTAACTGCTAATTGCGCGGTCATGCAATGCTGTACCCAAACGGAATTTGCGTCCTTTTCTTCCCACAAATAGAGCTTTCTTTTGATGGTATTTGATCACCTCTGCGGTTTTTATTTTTTGCGCTATAAACGGAAGAAGACCGAAAATTTTGAAAAAAAATGACATTTTCTACTTTTAGTTATAAAAAAAATCCAATAAACTCAATTTTAATCATACATTTAGGCCAAAATGTATTCAGCCTCATGTCTTTCGTAAAAAAAATGTCAATATGCGTATATTTATTGGTTTGCGCAAAAGTTATAGCGTCTACAAACTAGGGTACATTTTCTGTAATTTACACAGCTTTTAGTTTATGACTGCCTATGTCATATCTTGAGGTGCTAAAATGGCAGGGCAGTACAAAACCCCCCCAAATGACCCCATTTTGGAAAGTAGACACCCCAAGGAAATTGCTGAGAGGCATGTTGAGCCCATTGAATATTTATTTTTTTTGTCCCAAGTGATTGAATAATGACAAAAAAAAAACAAATTAGAAAAAGTTGTCACTAAATGATATATTGCTCACACAGGCCATGGGCATATGTGAAATTGCACCCCAAAATACATTCAGCTGCTTCTCCTGAGTACGGGGATACCACATGTGTGGGACTTTTTGGGAGCCTAACTGCATACGGGGCCCCAAAAACCAAGCACCGCCTTCAGGATTTCTAAGGGCGTAAATTTTTGATTTCACTCTTCACTACCTATCACAGTTTTGGAGACCCCATTTTGGAACGCAGACACACCAAGCTATTTGCTGAGAGGCATGGTGAGTATTTTGCAGCTCTCATTTGTTTTTGAAAATGAAGAAAGACAAGAAAAAAAATTTTTTTTTTCTTTTTTCAATTTTCAAAACTTTGTGACAAAAAGTGAGGTCTGCAAAATACTCACTATACCTCTCAGCAAATAGCTTTCCAAAATGGGGTCATTTGGGGGGGTTTTGTGCCACCTGGGCATTCCATGGCCTCCGAAACTGTGATAGGCAGTGAAGAGTGAAATCAAAAATTTACGCCCTTAGAAAGCCTGAAGGCGGTCCTTGGTTTTTGGGGTGCCGTACGCGGCTAGGCTCCCAAAAAGTCTCACACATGTGGTATCCCCATACTCAGGAGAAGCAACAGAATGTATTTTGGGGTGTAATTGCACATATTCCCATGGCATGTGTGAGCAATATATCATTTAGTGACAACTTTGTGCAAAAAAAAAAAAAAAAAAATTGTCTTTTTCTCGCAACTTGTGTCACAATATAAAATATTCCATGGACTCGACATGCCTCTCAGCAAATAGCTTGGGGTGTCTACTTTCCAAAATGGGGTCAAACTGTCCTGGCATTTTATGCACAACATTTAGAAGCTTATGTCACACATCACCCACTCTTCTAACCACTTGAAGACAAAGCCCTTTCTGACACTTTGGGTTTACATGAAAAAAATATTTTTGTTTGCAAGAAAATTACTTTGAACCCCCAAACATTATATATATTTTTTTTAAGTAAATGCCCTACAGATTAAAATGGTGGGTGTTTCATTTTTTTTTTTTTTTTTTTTTTTCACACAGTATTTGCGCAGTGATTTTTCAAACGCATTTTTTGGGGGAAAAAAAAAAAAAAACACACTTTTTTAAATTTGAATGCACTAAAACAAACTATATTGCCCAAATGTTTGATGAAATAAAAAAGATGATCTTAGGCCGAGTACATGGATACCAAACATGACATGCTTTAAAATTGCGCACAATCGTGCAGTGGCAACAAAATAAATACATTTTTAAAAGCCTTTACAGGTTACCACTTTAGATTTACAGAGAAGGTCTACTGCTAAAATTACTACCCTCGATCTGACCTTCACGGTGATACCACACATGCATGGTGCAATTGCTGTTTACATTTGACGCCAAGACCGACGCTTGCGTTCGCCTTAGCGCGGAGCAGGGGGGGACAGGGGTGCTTTTTTTTTTTTTCCCTTTATTTATTATATTATTATTTTGCTTTTTTTATCTTATTTTTAAACTGTTCCTTTCAAATTTTTTTTTATCATTTTATTGTTATCTCAGGGAATATAAATATCACCTATGATAGCAATAGGTAGTGACAGATACTCTTTTTTGAAAAAATTGGGGTCTATTAGACCCTAGATCTCTCCTCTGCCCTCAAAGCATCTGACCACACCAAGATCGGTGTGATAAAATGCTTTCCCAATGGTGCTGTTTACATCCGGCGAAATCTAAGTCGTGAAATGCTCGTAGCTTCCGGTTTTAGGCCATAGAGATGTTTGGAGCCACTCTGGTCTCTGATCAGCTCTATGGTCAGCTGGCTGAATCACCGGCTGCATTCTCAGGTTCCCTGTTGAGACAGGAGAGCCAGAGAAAAACACGGAAGACGGTGGGGGGGGGGGGGGGGGGGCATTCCCTCCCACTGCTTGTAAAAGCAGTCTAGAGGCTAATTAGCCAATAGGATTGCTTTTACATGAAAGCCGACCACTGGCTGAAAAGAATGATACCAAGATGATACCTAAACCTGCAGGCATCATTCTGGTATAACCACTCAAAGTCGTGAATTGCGTACCTGAAGACAAAAAAATGGTTAACAATAAAAAACAGTAAACTATAAAAAATTACATACCTGAAAAGTAAACATGATAAAACATAACAATAAAACATTGCAGAATAGAATACAGTAAAAAAGAGCAGAACAATAGAGACAGAATAGAGAGAGAGAGAACAATAAAAAGACAACTATTTTTTTTTTTTTTATATTTTTTTTGTGTTTTTTTTTTTTTAAACACTTTTTTTGTAACTGTAACTTTTATAACTGTAACCGGTTCCAGGTTCGGGTCCCTCAAAATGCGATGGTATCTTGGGAGACCCTGTGAAAGTGTGCCTAGTCTATGCAATGCTGTACCCTACGCTAATATTCAACTAGTGAATGGTAGCGTTCAAAACATTCACCAATGCAAAGACCAGGATTGTCAGGACAGGAGGGACAATAATAGCGGGTGTCACGCCTATATCCGTGCTTGCTGTAGACATGACCTTTCTTTGGGGGGGTTCGTTGGGTAGGGGTACTCGAGAGGACATAAAGAAAATGCCTCTCATGCAGCCAACTACATTTGGTTGGGGATGTGAATGGGGGAAGTACGGGTGCTGCAGAAGTGGTGGGTTCCCAATTAGGATTGGCGAATGCAGCAGGAAGGGCATTATGGGAACAACGGGCCTGTGTTTGTCTTCTTGGTGGCAGCGGGACACTACTTGTGCTTGCCACCTCACCAGCTTGAACTGCACTTATGGGACTCGCCACATCACCAAGTGTTACTGCAGTGCTGGTTTGACTACGACCGGGGTGTACTAGGCCGCTGGCGCTTGCCAGTTCACCAAAACGCTACCAAAAAAAACTGTTAGCGATCGCAGGGATCAGGCCTGACTCTGCGAACGCTGCAGTTATGAGTTTAGTGTTTTGTAAGTGACAGTGATCGATCGATACTGCACTTGGGTGGGCTGGGCCGGGCAGAGGGGTAAAACGCAGGTGCTAGCAGGTATCTGGGCTGATCCCACTAACACTGCGTTTTTGGGAACCCTAAACTGCTGGGGACGCTAGTATAGACCTGATCGGATCAGATATTGATCCGTTCAGATACTATACCACTAAGGGAGGTGTATGGTGCGTGCGTGGGTGTTAGCGGTACTGGCGCTAATCTGACGCAGCCTGGGGCGACGCATATCACCGCCGGGTGATCAGGGGGTTAAACCTTTATTCGGTAATAAACGGCGGGTGCCCTGACACTATAAAAAATAAACGAACTAACCAGTGTCACCCGTAACAGTTATACGGTGATCAGTGGTGAAAGGGTTAACTAGGGGGCAATTAAGGGGTTAAAACATTTATTAGATAGTATATGGGGGTCCCTGACGCTATAAAAAGCTGACGGCGAACCTATAAACCTATATATTTACCTCCCTAACTAGCGTCACCAGTGACACTAATACATAAAAAAAAACTGCTTCGTGTCAGTGTGACCGGGGGGGGATTGGGGGTGTAATGTGTGCCTGGCATGTTCTACTGAGTGTGTTGTGTTGGTGCACTCACATTCCAGTCTTCTCTCCTCGGCGCCGGAACGGAAAATACCGAGCCGAGGAGAGATGACATAATTTCCTTTGCTGCTGTTTAGCATACAGCAGCAGAGGAATGATCTGATTGGCTGGGAGCGATCGCAAGGTGGGGCCACGAATGGATGGTCTCCCCCTCACGTCTGATCGCTCACAGACACTAGCCGACCGCCTCGGGCACCGGGGGGGTCCGATTGGACCCCCCGCCCGCGAGAGGCAGATCACGTACAGGTCAGCAAGTGGTTAAAATGATTGTTTTTAAAAGGAGCAGTGATTTTAATGATGCTTCAAGTGAAACAATAAAAATGAAATATTCTTTTAATCATTGTGCCTGGGGGTCCTCTTAGTTTGCCTGTAAAGTGGCGCATCTGTGCAATGTATAGAATACGCGGCAGCAATAATGACATTTCTAAAGGAAAAAAAATGTAATCCAAAACTTGCTTGCGGCTGTATTGTATTGCCAGCTCCCGGCAATATAGATGAAAAAATAAATTAAAAAATGTTGTGGGGTCCCCCATTCCATATGGAGGTGGGCACGTGAGTGCCTCCCCTCCTGAACCATACCAAGCCACTTGCCCTCAACATGGGGAGGGAGCTTTGGGGTGCCCCCCAAAGCACGTTGTCTCGATGATGGGGACAAGGGCCTCTTCCCGACAATCCAGGCCGGTGGTTGTCTGGGTCTGCGGGCGGGGGGGCTTATTGGAATCTGGAAGCCCCATTTAACAAAAAGGAGCACCCAGATCTCGCCCCCCTTAACAAAAGGGGCACCCAGATTCCCCCCCCCCCTATGTGAATGGGTATCGGGTACCTACCCATTCACCAAAAAAAAAAAATTAAATAAATAGTGTACAAAAAAACCACAAGAGACCGTTTGACAAATACTTTATTAAAAAAAAAAGTACCCCGCGATGTATATCCACCGTCAGTCACGCCACCTGACGGACCCGAAAAATAGGGGGAAAAAAAAAAACGAAAAAGCTCTGCCGCAATGGGAGGCCTCTCAGCGACTGCTGTCTCTTCGCTTTGACAGCTATTATATAGGCAAGGAGAGGGCCACCCAGTGACGTAACCGAGTGACCTCGCCCTTTCTGATGTCATGTGATGGGGGGTCACTTGGTTATGTCACAGGGTGGCCCCGCCCTTGCCTATATAACAGCTGTCAAAAAGAAGAGACGGCAGTCGCCGGGAGGCCTCCCATTGAGGCGAAGCTTTTTAATTTTTTTCTATTTTCCGGGTCCGTTGGGTGGCGTGATTGATGGTGGATGTACGTCACAGGACACTTTTTTTTCTCCTTTTCTTTTATTTTCTTTTTTAATAAAGGATTTGCCAAAAACCTGTCTCTTGTGGTTTTTACTTTTTGACACTTTTTTTGGCAAATGGGTAGGGGTACAATGCCCAATACCCATTCACATTGGGGGGGGGGGGGGGGGGGGATTGGGGGCCCGCCTATTAAAGGGGGCTTCCAGATTCTGATAAGCTCCCCCCCCCATCGGTAGACCACGACAACCACCGACCAGAGTAGTCAGAAAAAGGTCCTTGTCCCCATCAACATGGGGACAAGGTGCTTTGGGATGCACCCCAGCGGACCCTCCCCATGTTGAGGGCAAGCGGCCTGGTATGGTTCAGGGGGGGGGGGGGGGTCGCTCACTTGTCCCCCCCCCCTTTCCTGGCCTGCCAGGCTGCATGCTCAGTTAAGGGTCTGGTATGGATTTTGGGGGGCCTTTGGCCAATCATGGCTCTCACAGCACAGTGCGCTGCGATTGGCCAAAGCATACAGATCAGGTGCATGCTTTAGCCAATCAGCAGCCTTCAATGCACCGCGATCTCTCAGTGCATTATGGGGCGCATTGCGGCGGGTGAACTTCCCGCGAGCGTCCCATATGTTCATCTGTTCTATGAACTATGAACTAAATCTGTAGCAATTACTGATTCCATACACCAAACAAGATCTGCACCAGATTATTGCAGTGATCCACAAGTCAGATACATAAGACGCTTCGTTGAACATCACTTTTTAATATGACATCCACCAAGTCCTCCACCTCCTTAGAATCTTTCCAAGCTGCCTATGTCCTTGGGCTGGGGCAAATGAATGGATAGGGAGAAGAATGGAAAGCAAGATATGTAATATTTAAATTGATACTGTGATTATTTTGAGGTAGAAGAGCATTGGTGTAACTTGTTAAATATATCAATAAACGTCTGCAATACAAATTCACATAAGAATGTACTGCAATAGACTGTTCTATATCACATCATGATCCCAAGATAAATCAGAGATACTTCATGCCACAAGCAAATAAGACACTGTATTAATAATTTGAGATTTTATGTATGGAGATATCTTTTTAAAAACTGAAAAAAAAAGGTTTTAAATCGAAAACTGATTGCATTTAGTGTGTGATGGGGGAGGGAATGTGGGAGACTACAGGTATTGATCTAAAGTTTATTGCAGGCATCTTCTGTACGTCAGCAGTATTGTTAGCATTAACCCATACAAGCAATCACAATTAAAACACTGGCTTCTGCACATCATGACAACACTCTCCACTCCTTTTGTGAAACTGCAAAAAAAAAAAAAAATGTAATAAAAAAAGACAAAGATCAGACTGGGTAGCTGTACCAGATGAAAATAAAGATGCCGGTTAACTAATGAAGAAAAATGAAACAAAGTTAAAAGTTACTTTTGAACTAAAGATGATGCTGGTGTACCAGGCAAGTGCAATTCACATTTCTGTGTCACAATGGCAGCAGTATCTATGGAGGAATAAAGGGTGCACCACTGCAGCCAATTCCACATATGTGCAGTTTATGAGCACTATCTACTCTGTATTTTGAATAACTCATGGTGCCCGATTCCCATTCTCACACATACTGTAGTTACTGCTGTAGTAGGCATGATGAAGAAGGGCAATATGTGCTAGATTAGGCTAAAGGAGTTTACCAAAAATGCAGGGCTGCAGGGATATTTTGTTTTGCTTTTAACAAAATGTTATCGCTAGCACACAATTTTCTTAGTGTGTGGCCAGCATTAGTGTTGTACACCGTTGCTCTAATCCATTCCACAGCACAGCATGTTGTGCTGAACCATAACCAGGATAGTCATCCTCCAGCTACCAACGAGAATGCCAGGGGTGGAGGAAGAGTGTATGACTATTGTACAGAAACCACTGCATAATAAAGTACAATTTATCAACTGTTTCAGAGCATTTGTTTGTCAATAAAACACACACTTTTTTTCTCTAAAGCTCCTCAGGTCACAAATATCACTTAGGTATGAAATAGTTTGAATAGAAGTTGACTTCTGTTCTTACAAATCGTTATTTTACCTCCACTCCAAATAGCTCCCTTTTCTGGTTCCTCAATAAGCCAGCCATAGATGGATCAAAATTCAGCTGGCTGAATTTTGATCCATCTTTAGGCAGGCTGGTTGTCCAGAAGTCAATCTTGATCGATTTCTGGACAAACAGCCGGTTGGGTTTTATCACTTGATCAGTGCCAATGCTGATCATTGTATTGACACTGAGGAACTCTCCCCGCTGTCAGAATACAATGGCTCCACAGGGGGGAGGTTCCCCCATCAACACACACTCAGCGAATCAATTTTTTTTCCTTAAACAAAAACAAATGCATAGTCTATGGCCATAGTCTAGACTATGTACCTCTCAGTTATTATCAGTCTGAAGATAAAATAATTCTGCAGTCAAGGAAAAATACATTTTCAAATCACACACTAAAGCAAATCTATGGTAATAAAAATGTCACATGCATTAGGTTTTTTTTTTTTTTTTTTGGAAGAAAGCAAGGAATACATTTTACAAAAATCATACATGACAGGGTATCTGCTAAACCATTGTACATTAGGTTCATTTTCCCTAAAGCATGAAAACCTGTCAACTCAATATGTCAAGAGCAACTATCTCCCTTTAGTCATACATTCAGAAACCACCCCATGTCCAGGTCCCTAAAAGTGTCCCGGGCTCTGGGGGTTCGCTTAATATATTCATAACTGTCAAACCATCTCTTCCCTCCCATTTTACTCTAAGAAAAAAAACCCACCCAAAAATCCAAGAACCATAGCAAAAAAAAAAATAAAAATAATAAAAATAAAAGGGGGGGGGGGGGATCCTCCTCAAAACATCTCATCTTGTCCACCTCCTCCATCCCTCCCCCTTCGAGTGTACTCATTAGGCTTTTTTTTAATTAAAACAGTTTCTCCAGGACTAGATCGATCACAACCCCAAATTTTAACTGAAAACCCTCCTGCAAAGAGATCCTTTACCGTGGCTCCTCCAGTCTGATAGAACACCCCACGATTACGTGTCGAATGGGGATAGCTTCCAAAACAAAGCACAATATTATTCTGATAACTTATGTCGATTTTACATCTCACTAAATAACATTTTATACAGGTTTGTTCTCCATTTCCCCATGGAAGCATCTTGCTTAGAATTCATCTACAGCAGTAACAAATATTAGTATTACAGAAGTCCTTTTGAGAGCTGCTGCACATAACTATGATTAACTCACTGCCAAAGGCAATCACTGGTACATCCAACCAACTGTCAAGTACAATTTTTTCCTAAGTGTAACAGATTTATACAGAATGGAATCAAATTTATAAAAAACACAAATTCTTTTGAACCTACAATGTCAGAAACAGCTTCAATAATGTATTAACCAATACTACTTTCAAAACTTTAGTTTAAAACAAAACAAAAAAAAATTTAAAAAAAAAAAATATAAACTGCTAAATACCTTTTCTCATCAGCAGTTCGAGCAGTCTTGTGACTTCTATCAGTGTCTGGTTAAAGCTTGTAGGAGGAGTTTTCATTCTCCCCCGTTTGTCCTATGAGGCTGCAGGACCCCTGACCCTCTTTCTGGACAGTGCTGATCACCATGCACTCTCCCAAAAAAAAAAAATAACACTATCAATATACACCAAACTGAGCATGTGCAGAGTGCACCCAAGGCTCTGTTTTATCAGGAGATAGATTAGATACTGTGGAAGAAGGGGAAGACCGGATCAAACAGCCTTTTAACACGCTGAGAATTAACTCCTTAGGTTCCATAGTAAGTATAACCAAACGTGCTTTACTGCATATACAGACTGATTTTAGTGCTGTGGGTTTAGTAACTCTTTAAAGGAGGACCTTTTGTAGGTCATAAAAACAATAGGCCCTTGTTTAACAAATGTAAATTTTGTAATAAAATTTGTCTTATTTTAAAATGTGTGGTTTTTTGTGCCAGCAAAAGTTCGATTAATTTTATTTTTGTTTTGATGTACAATGAGGATGCGGCACATGAATGGCCCTAACTGAGATACAGCTAAATCAGACGCAGGCACTGGGATGAATGGAAAAAAAATATAGTAGGGTGTACTAGGCTCTTTACCCTTTGACCAGCCCGGAAGCAAGAGAATATCTCCAACGGCAACAGAGACAAAAATAAAAAAAATGTACATCTTTGAAGAAAGTGGGGAAAGGCTAGAATCCGTGTCAGATTAGTATTCACCTGTGTCCCTGCTGCAGATTTTACCCTCATTTCCTGTCTAGTAAAACCAATATCATGGGTCAGAAAGTGGAATATCTCTCTAACCTGGATAGCAGTAAAAACCTCAACAGGAAATCTAAGGCCTCCTGTACAATGCTGCTGCTGAACAGACGTTTAGGATTAGTTGGGCATTATTTTTTCAACTGCTCCTGGACTCTCCTCTGTTAAACTTATCAGTACATGTACACAGGGTCGTTTCTAGGCAGTTGAGTTTAGAGGTTTTTTTGGAATGCAAAAAAATAGGTGCAGAATCTGAGTTTAGAGGCATTTCAAGCGCCAAACACTTCTAAAACGTAACTTGCATTTAGCCGCGTTTTTAATTTTTTTTTTTTTCCAAAATAGCCCAGTTTTTTTTTTTAAATTAACGCTTCTAAAATGCAAATGCCGCTAAATGCGGCATGTAAATGCGGCAAAAAGCCTCATCCTTCCTCACCATCAAAAAAACTAGAAAAAGTTTTTGGATGCATTCACACTTACATATATACTATGCCCGCAATAAACATGCAAGAACCCCAGTGGTGGTTTCTGCAATTAGCTGTGTGTAGGCAGCCCCAATAAAAGCAATGAGAGGCTGTGTATTCTTGCAGCTAGTCGCACCAACCAGTGCTGCGATCACATCTGAATGATTGGCCCTGGAAGAAGGCACTCTACATCTAGGCTAATCGCTCGCATATGATCACAACATGAACAACAACATGCAAGTGGACGTGATTAGTTGTGAGCCAACAGCCTCCTATTGCTTTCAAAGGGGCTGCCTAATCGTAGGAACCCCTACTGAGGTTCTTGCATGTAACCGCTAGAGTGCATTCGCAGGTGTTAATGCACTTTTTGGCTTAATGTACATTTGAAAGCTAAAGTGATAAACACATTATATACACCAATATAACAGATAAAAATATGTACACAGCTAAAATGTACAATCCGGGCACACTGCTATTTTTTTTTTTTTTCGTTCAACCCAGTGGACAGAACGAAAAAAAAACCCACACACACAAAGAACAAAGTTCAGGTCGGAACTGCTGTACTAACAATCCAATGTTAGTATAGCAATCTCCCCCGCTATTCTACTGTATTCTGACAGGGGGACTGCCCCCCGCCCCGCCAGAACACTAGTCAGCGATCTCAACCAATAGCTGAGAGTTAATCGGGAGCCAGCCTGCAAATTTTTTTCAATCATTCCCCCTCGACAGAAGCTGGCCAAACATCCGGCTTCTGTCAAACCAGCTGCAATACACACAGGCTGAATGTTGGCCGGTTTCTATTGAACCGGCCGATGCCACCCAACATGCCAGAAAGTCTAGCAACTTTTACTACACCTCAAAAAACACAAAACAAAAAAAATATATATATTATATATAATATAATATATATATTAATGTATTTATAACATTTTCTCTCCATTCTGTTACATACAATCACATCAGTTATGTGTTGAGTTATTTTGAGGGGACAGCAAATTTACACTGCTATACAAGCTGTACACTCACTACTTTACATTGTAGCAAAGTGTCATTTCTTCAGTGTTGTCACATGAAAAGATAGAATAAAATATTTACAAAATGGTGAGGGGTGTACTCGTGTCATGTTAAAAATACATTTATGTTTGGTTGTATGTAATAGACCAACACAAAGTGGCACAGAATTCTACAATTGTGAAGTGGAAGGTAAATGATAAATGGTTTTCAAATTTTTCATAAATATCTTTAAAAAAATGTGGCATGCATTTGTATTCAGCCCCCTTCACACTGATATGCAAACTAAAATCTAGTGGAACCAATTACCTTCAGAAGTCACCTAATTAGTAAACAGAGTCTACCCATGTGTAACTAAATCTCAGTATAAATACAGCTGTTCCATGAAGCCCTCAGAGGTTTGTTAGAGAACCTTAGTGAACAAACAGCATTATGAAAGCCAAAGAAAACACCAGACAGGTCAGGGATAAAGTTGGAGAAGTTTAAAGCAGGGTTAGGTTATAAAAAACAATAGCCCAAGCTCTGAACATCTCATGGAGCACTGTTCAATTCATCATCCGAAAATGGAAAGAGTATGGCACAACTGCAAACCTACCAAGACATGGCCGTCCACCTAAACTAAAAGGCCGGGCAAGGAGAGCATTAATCAGAGAAGCAGCCAAGAGGTCCATGGTAACTCTGGAGAAGCTGCAGAGATCCACAGCTCAGGTGGGAGAATCTGTCCACAGGACAACTATTAGTAATGCTCTCCACAAATCTGGCCTTTATGGAAAGTGGCAAGAAGAAAGCCATTTTTGAAAGAAAGCCATAAGAAGTCCTGTTTGCAGTTTGTGAGAAGCCATGTGGGGGACACAGCAAACATGTGGGAGAAGGTGCTCAGATGAGACCAAAATTGAACTTTTTGGCCTAAAAACAAAACGCTACGTATGGCGGAAAACTAACACTACACATCACCCTGAACATACCATGCCCACCGTGAAACATGGTGGTGGCAGCATCATGTTGTGGGGATGCTTTTCTTGAGCAGGGGCAGGGAAGTTGGTCAGAGTTGAAGGGAAGATGAATGGAGCCAAATACAGGGCAATCTTAGAAGAAAACCTGTTAGCGTCAGCAAAAGACTTGAGACTGGGTGGAGGTTCACCTTCCAGCAGGACAACGACCCTAAACATACAGCCAGAGCTACAATGGGCATGGTTAAGATCAAAGCATATTCATGTGTTAGAATGGCCAAACTGTGGCAAGACTTGGAAAATTGCTGTTCACAGAAGCTCTACACCCAATCTGACAGAGCTTGAGCTATTTTGCAAAGAATGGGCAAAAATTTCATCCTAGATGTGCAAAGCTGGTAGAGACACCCCCCCCCCCCCCCAAAAAAAAAAAAAAAAAAAAAAAAAAAAAGACTTGCAGCTGTAATTACAGTGAAAAGTGTTCTACAAAGTATTGACTCAGGGGGGCTGCATACAAATGCACACCACACTTTCCAGATATTTGCACAAAAAAAATTGAAAACCATTTATCATTTTCCTTCCACTTCACAATTATGTGCCACTTTGTGTTGGTCCATCACATAAAATCCCCCCCCCCCCCCCCCCCCCAAAAAAAAATTTACGTTTTTGATTGTAACATCACAAAATGTGACTCAAGGCACACTGTGTCTCTATCATATCTCTCTCCCCATCTCTCTCTACACATACACAAAAGCCCTGGACCAGCTCTGAAATTAAACCAGCCTTTATTATTTGGATACAGTAGCACCACTAAAACTGTCATTGTATTATAATGTAAATGCATTCACTATGAATTAAAGTAAAAATAAATCATCAACTTTGTGGGTATTTTATGTCTAAATTGTCTATTGGCAGTTGTGTAATGCTTTAAATGGTCTTATCCGTGAACTTTCCATTGAACTGTCCATTAAGTGTTCCACAGATAAAGGAGAAAAGAAAAATGTACTTTCTAAACCAACACACAAATCCTCCAGCTTCAGTTTATACCTTGTCTACAGATTCCCAATGATTAGTAGCTTACATAATATTAACTTTTTTTTTTTTTTATATATATAAAACATATTGGTGTATACTGCCGCCCCATATTTTTAAGAGGTTTCAGAAGATCATTATAGCCGACTTTGATCTAAGATGTACCCATAACAGGGTATAACAC
Source organism: Aquarana catesbeiana (assembly GCF_042186555.1). Lineage (NCBI taxonomy): Eukaryota > Metazoa > Chordata > Amphibia > Anura > Ranidae > Aquarana > Aquarana catesbeiana. The sequence continues at coordinate 87,037,661 of NC_133326.1, read as the reverse complement.
ACAAAAAAATTTCACAGTGGTGTGGAGGCTCATGGCAGGAAAGTGCACTTGACTCTGAACAGAATCCCACATGTAAGCAGGGCCAGCGCCAGCACAAGGCAGCTGCCTTAAGGCACCAAGCCGGGGGTGAAAACGGTCCCTCAAAGTGTAAAGGGGAACTCTACAGATTGAGTACCATCTCCATACAGAGCTGCTGTGTGTCCATCCGTCTTGGAGGTGCGTGCAGGAAGCCCATAGAATTGGATGCAGACTCAGCAGCTGCTTCAAGATCCATGCACCACTACTGCCCATATGTCAAATTTTGATATGCAATTTTATCCGTGCAGCCCCTGCATCTACTTCTATAGCTCCCAGGTGGATGTATACACTGCAGACAGTGGCTCAGTATGGACAACTGTTCTTAATAATGGGGAACCCTGCAGACTCTGATGTATGGTTGGAACTCTGCAGACTCCGATGTAAGAAGGGCTCTTGGAACCTTGATTGTAAGGTGGAAATGTTGGGGACTTTGATGTAAAGGGGAATTGCATTGTGGAAGGGAGCGTGACGTGGGAGGATGGTGGGGCACCAAAATGCACCTTTGCCTGTGTATACAAAAATCCTTGCACCGACCAACCCTGCATGTAAGGCAACACAGCCTCAGCTGGAGTTGGGCCTTAAAGTGTTAATAAACCCAGTAATATGAAAATAGTTCATTGCGCCCCCCCCTCTTTTTACATTAAAGTATTGCCACTATATTAGGGCTGCACGGTTCTGGCTAAAATGAGAATCACAATAAAGATCACGATTCTCGCAGTGTAACATCATATTATACAAAAAAAAAAAAAAAAAAAAAAAAAAAAAACACTTTACTGTTTAGTTCTTTTTTAATTAATTGAAGTGTATTTTTTCCCAAAAAATTGCATTTGAAAGACCGTTGCACAACTACAGTGCGACATAAAATATTGCAACAATTGCCATTTTATTCCCTAGGGTCTCTGTGTGTGTGTGTGATATAGAGATTATATATTTATACACATACATACATACATACATACACACTCCTCCACTGCACTTCAAAGAATTCAGAACGTCAAGATCTTCGTTTTTAATTACTTTATTGTTTAAAACTGGCGCCTTTAAGATGCCAGTAATCCGGGAAGTGATGTCATGACATCGCTTTCCGGATTACTAGACCGAGACCCAAACGAAGCATTGGCTTTGTTCGAGTCTTCGGCCAGCCAGCGGACATGCTGGCTGGTTGCTCGGGCCTCTTGTTGGGACGGGAGAGCCCAGGTGAGCGGCAGAAGGCAGGTGGGGGGGGGGGGGGGAAATGTCCCCTCCTGCTTCTTGTGATAACAGCTGAGCCGCATCGATTGTTATTACAATAAAGCCGACCGTCCGCTCTAAAGAAAGGTACTGGGGTGATGCATGCAGCTGCAATAAATGGTAATGTCGGTCAGCTTTTTGACGATACTTATAAAAAAGTGAATATCGGCCGCACCGATAAATCGGTTGATCCCTACTTAAAATTTCAGTAAAAGTACATTAAAACTAAATTTGGGGGGGGGGGGGGGGGGCACAAAAACGCAACAAAATTACCCAATTTATTTGGTAAATAAAAGATGAGATTGCACCAAGTAAATAGATACCCAACATGTCAAACCTTAAAGTGATTGCAAAAGGTTCGTTTTAAAAAATAAACATGTTATAACGTCAGTGGGTGGCCCCGCCTCAGTTAGAAAAGAACTGTCACATGCAAGAGTCTGGTATGGATTTTGAGGGGGACCCCTATGCCACTTTTTTTTTAAACTTGGTGCGGGTTCCCCTTAATATTCATACCAGACCCAAAGGGCCTGGTAATGGACTGTGGGGGAATCCCATGCCATTTTTTTCAATGACTTTTATGTGTATTGCCGAGACCCGACAATTCATTATACACTACCTGCCTGGAGTTTGCATGTTCTCCCTGTGCCTGTGTGGGTTTCCTCCGGGTACTCCGGTTTCCTCCCACACTCCAAAGACATGCTGGTACGTTAATTGGATCCTGTCTAAATTGTCCCTAGTATGTATGAATGTGAGTTATGGACCTTAGATTGTAAGCTCCTTGAGGGTAGGGACTGATGTGAATGTACAATGTATATGTAAAGCGCTTTGTAAATTGATGGCGCTATACAAGTACCATAAATAAATGAATAAATAGCCGCAAGTAGTTTTAAATGACTTTTTTTCCATTAGAAATGTCATTTTGTGCAGGGACTGTTCTAAACACGGGAAACATGCGCTACTTTACAGGCATACTATAGACACCCTCCAGGTCATCAATCTATCCAATGAGGAGCTGAGTCAGCAGCTGGAGCTGCTGGGTTTGTTCTCGTCACTGGAAGGATCGGGTTCAGGTAAGTAAAGGGGGGCTCTGGGGGGCAGCTGCACCACAAAAGGTTTTTCACCTTAATGCACAGAATGCGTTAAAGTGAAAAACCTTGAGACTTCATAACTCCTTTAAAATTTGCTTGCGCTCATGAAATGGCGACAAAATTCAGTACCCTATATTTTCCAGAGGCAATGTTTTAAAATCACCTATAGATCATCAGTTTAGCATTTCTAAGGAGGTCTGGGGCAAGAATTATTGATCTCATTCCAGCGTGCTCTGCGATATGTAACATGTGTATCGCAATTAACGTTTTCAGATGTAGGTCCCCTGCTGCGTGCATTTTTTTTACCTTCATGCATTCTATGCATGAAGGTAAAAAAAAAACCTGTGTGCAGCAGCCCCCCTAATAATTACCTGAGCCCCATCTCGATCCAGCGATGTCCACAAGAGCCAATCAGGAGACTGAGGGGGCAGGGCCAAGCCACAGCTTTGTGTATGAATGAACACACAGAGCTGCGGCTCAGGAGCGTGCCTGCTTGGGTTCCCCCCCCACAGGTGGGAGGAGCCAGGAGCGTCGGAGTGGGACCCGAGAAGAGAAGGATCTGGGCTTCTCTGTGCAAAACCACTGCACAGGGGCAGGTAAGTATGACAGGTTTGGTTATCTTTTTTTGTAAAAATAACAACACCAAAGCTTAAACCCCCCCCCCCCCCCCCCCATAACACAGGAAAAAAAAAAAGTGTTTTTTTTGGCTGTCAGGCCCTCTTTAA